>NC_064632.1:527084849-527691000 GCF_023864275.1 Schistocerca cancellata
TGCCGAGACCTGCGTGATCAACGGTAACGGGTCCGACGTTGCCGTCGGAATGACAGAAGCGCAGTCCACGTTTTGCCTCTTGGAGCACCTTGTCGCACGCCGCATCGTTGATCATTTAGACGTAGACGGTACTGCTAACTATGGACAAGTGGATACCAATTAGATCCGTTGGTGGTATTTTAACTTCATCGCGAATAAATCGTTCTACCTCCAGGGCCTTGGGTCGGGCGAAGTCGGAACATAAGTTGAAACGTAATGTCTTCTTCCGATAGTTGTGCGCCATGGTGGTCTAGAAGGGAAAACGGCACTTACAGCGGCCGAAGTAAACACAAACACACCGTGCGCGCCTCGCCCGCAGCGCTCTGGCGCGTGACCGCCTCGCAGCACTGCCGGCGGCAGACTGGCAGCTCGTACGCATTAATTTGCAGCAACTGAAGAAGTCGACTGGATGCACCGTAGAAACATCCTGTGCAAAAATAGAATGAACAACTCAGCCCTACAGCTGAAAGCACATCATTAATTAGTCTTTACAAGAGAACTTGAGAGACTTAATGAAATGATTACAGATATCTGCAGTGATGTAGCAGTTTCTGCAGGTGTATTTCCTTACTTTTTACCGTATAAACGCTACGTGTTACTGAGAGAGAGTATCTGAACTGGACGTAAGGGCAGATCTTTATTTGGAGTCCCAATTTTTGTATATAATCTATTAATTTCAAACAACGAAACGACTATCGTTATAATGAAGTTATTTTACAGAAGTGATAAAATATTAGTGAGAAACGATGACAGATGACACACAGGCATATAAACGCACCGCAAATATTATTCAGCTTGCAGGGCAGAGTACTTTAAATTTCACAATGATATCTTACGAGCAAATATATTGCAGCTGCTGTAATTACACTAGGTAATGTTACAGAAAACAGTTAATATTATCTCTTTTAAATTGTTCTGCTGCGTGGTCGTTTGGGTGAGCGTTAGTTTTTTGACAGCAACAGAAATTTCTAGTGGTCACCAGTATTACGGTAAACGGTAATTTCAAATTGTTGTTGATTTCCAGTTGCAGGCAGATAGTACTGGATTTTGACTGATGGCAACGTTTATGCGATGGCGCTAATGATCTTGTATCTGCACTCGTCTGCCGCGGGAGTGAGCGATCAGCAGCACAGTTTCAAAGCACAAGAAGCACAACTAAACCCATAACGGAGGTAAATCGGGAAATCCAAAATAACTACAAAAGATTGTTAACTGCACACAGCGTTGTTTGAAAATTTACTTGATCAGTCTGCTTACAAGGCACACAGCACTAATCACAGCCATGCCCGTGCACTCAAGGCACAGACTTGCCAGGAAGCAGCAAATCACGGGCCGGCTTTCTGGTGCTGGTGTCTTTTTGTCGACAGTCGACAGCTATCACACAGCTTCGCAGGCGTGCGCTTTCAGACTAGACTCCACACTTCTCCTCAACAGACTTCATCACAACAACGGGGCTCCATCATCTGGTACATGGGGCTGCTACCCCAAGTTCCCAGGAGGCAAACCGCCTCTCATCTCACCAGAACAACACTTCGAACCTCCGCAGTTCCACTGCTCCCCGACGTAATGCTGGACAGCAACACAACACCTGCTCTTCTAACCCCCTTCCAAATGATGTCGTTCACCTGTGTTGTCAGTGGCCAGCTGCGTATCGTCTCCCCAGGAGCAAGCTTCGCGACTCCGTTGCTTACAGACAACTGTGGAACCAATCACTCTAGAACAGACACGCCAGACGCGAATGGTCTCCATGCATACGGCAAAACTTCGAGTTCCTGCTACTCCACTGTCGCACTCAATACTCATTCTCGGTGCCGCGGTCGCCCGCTCATCGACTATTACGAGGGCAGTTCAATGAGTAATGTAACACTTTTTTTCTGAAACAAGGGTTGTTTTATTCAGCATTGAAATACACCAGGTTATTCCCCAATCTTTTAGCTACACAACACTATTTTTCAACGTAATCTCCATTCAATGATACGGCCTTACGCCACCTTGAAATAAGGGCCTGTATGCCTGCACGGTACCATTCCACTGGTCGATGTCGGAGCCAACGTCGTACTGCATCAATAACTTCTTCATCATCCGCGTAGTGCCTCCCACGGATTGCGTCCTTCATTGGGCCAAACATATAGAAATCCGACGGTGCGAGATCGGGGCTGTAGGGTGCATGAGGAAGAACAGTCCACTGAAGTTTTGTGAGCTCCTCTCGGGTGCGAAGACTTGTGTGAGGTCTTGCGTTGTCATGAAGAAGGAGAAGTTCGTTCAGATTTTTGTGCCTACGAACACGCTGAAGTCTTTTCTTCAATTTCTGAAGAGTAGCACAATACACTTCAGAGTTGATCGTTTGACCATGGGGAAGGACATCGAACAGAATAGCCCCTTCAGCGTCCCAGAAGACTGTAACCATGACTTTACCTGCTGAGGGTATGGCTTTAAACTTTTTCTTGGTAGGGGAGTGGGTGTGGCGCGACTCCATTGTTTGCCATTTTGTTTCAGGTTCGAAGTGATGAACCCATGTTTCATCGCCTGTAACAACCTTTGACAAGAAATTGTCACCCTCAGCCACATGACGAGCAAGCAATTCCGCACAGATGGTTCTCCTTTGCTCTTTATGGTGTTCGGTTAGACAACGAGGGACCCAGCGGGAAGAAACCTTTGAATATCCCAACTGGTGAACAATTGTGACAGCACTACCAACAGAGATGTCAAGTTGAGCACTGAGTTGTTTGATGGTGATCCGTCGATCATCTCGAACGAGTGTGTTCGCACGCTCCGCCATTACAGGAGTCACAGCTGTGCACGGCCGGCCCGCACGCGGGCGATCAGACAGTCTTGCTTGACCTTGCGGCGATGATGACACACGCTTTGCCCAACGACTCACCGTGTTTTTGTCCACTGCCAGATCACCGTAGACATTCTGCAAGCGCCTATGAATATCTGAGATGCCCTGGTTTTCCGCCAAAAGAAACTCGATCACTGCCCGTTGTTTGCAACGCACATCCTTTACAGACGCCATTTTAACAGCTCCGTACAGCGCTGCCACCTGTCGGAAGTCAATGAAACTATACGAGACGAAGTGGGAATGTTTGAAAATATTCCACAAGAAATTTCCGGTTTTTCCAACCAAAATTGGACGAGAAAAAAAATGTGTTGCATTACTTATTGAACTGCCCTCGTAGTAGCGATGCGCTCAGCCACATTGGCGTACAGCAGGCCTTTTGCTAGGGCAGAAGAGACCAGTCGCGGCAACAACTGGAGGGCGGGGCGAGATTTTAACTGTGCCATGTAATTACGGCACACAGTGAAACATGGGCTTCACTATTCATAGAACTGTAGAGCGCCAATAAAGGCAGCTCCACGTCTGCTTCAGAACGTTATTCAACGTAATTAAAGGGTACAGGAGTTGGAGATTTAATAATGACAAGTATTTATTTATGACTAATACAAATACATACTTGTTTCAAAGTTTTACTACCCTTCATACAGTCAGCAGCATTGTGTGCCAAAGACGTTGAACTTGTAGGCTAGCCTAAGTAGCGCCAAGTGTGTTGGCGTAGTTTAAGTTCAAAATGGCTCTGGGCACTATGGGATTTAACGTCTGAGGTCATCAGTCCCATAGAACTTCGAACTACTTAAACCTAACTAACCTAAGGACATCACACACATCCATCCCCGAGGTAGGATTGGAACCTGCGACCGTAGCGGTCGTGTGGTTCCAGACTGAAGCGCCTAGAACAGCTCGTCCACTGCGGTCGGCTGGTAGTTTAAGTGAAGCGGTCTATTTGGCAGCTCAACCCTGTAACAATTTTGAAGTGAATGCCATGAAGTGCTTCCCTCGTCTTAGATACTCATTCTGAAGTGACACTTCCCAACCCTCTTGATCAGACAAATCAGCCAGAACTTGCAACATATGTACCCGAGCATTCTCCTGGAAAATGATGGGTGGATCCTCCAGAAAGTGTCGCTGCTTCTTTCACTGAGCTTGTCACAGGCTGTGTTTGGAAAACGAACAGCTTAGAGAAAGAAGCAACAAGACTTTTTTGCAGGATCAGCCCATCATTTTGAAGAACAGTACTCCGATGCAGTCGTGACTTATTTGTTCGATCAATGGGGCTGAGGAATACTGTACCACCCACCACTGTCCCCGACCTTAACATTTTGTGACTCCAGCTTGAACCCTAACGTGAAGGAAGCATTTCACGGCATTCGCTTCATAACTGTTACAGAGAATCGTCGTGCAACAGACCGCTCAACTCACAACAAAACTGATCTGCAAAGATTATCCAGCAACTTCCATATTGCTGCCAACGGTTTACACACAATGCTCGCGACTACATGAAACATGTATCTATTTTTTGTAAGCTATAAATGAATATTAGCGATTATTAAAGTTCCAGCAAAAGTATTTAATTTTATTTACACGCTAGATGAGATATTTGTACTATATTCTCTTTTTCAGTTGTGACGTAACTACTGTTACCTTTCTCTTGTTGACTTTTTAGTCTTTTTCAGTAATTCAAGAGCAAAAATCACTGTAGTTACTTAATTTCTTGTCATGTGAAAGAAGTTAAAACCTTTGAATAGGATTTAAACACACATTCTCGCGTGTGTGTGTGTGTGTGTGTGTGTGTGTGTGTGTGTGTGTGTGTGTGTGACTGAGAGAGGGGGAGAGAGAGAGAGAGAGAGAGAGAAAGAGAGAGGGAGAGAGAGAGAGAGAGTGAGTATGAGTGTTTCACTGCTATTTGACATTTACAGTAATTCCATGAAGTGTACCGACATGCCACGATTTCTAATATCTGTCATTGTACACATTTCATTAAATGCTGCTTTCCAATTACGTAAATACGAAAAACACTTTTCCACGAACGACACATAGAAAAGGCAGCAAAATAGCGTAGTTCGTCAAATTTAAAATTTTGTTGGAAATCAACTAGTGCAGGAAGTTCGTGCATGAATTCATGGTACAGTTCAGTTTGTTTGTTTCCTGCGATAATGTTGGAAACCGGTAGGCTGGAAATTTATCGAGTTTAATCGCGTGTGAGTAATCATTGTTATGCATCGTCCGTTTGTATTACAATTGGATATCCATCGAGATAAAGCTGATTTTGATTGCAGCCTAGAATCATGCACTCCTTTGATCTAAACTGATATACATTGCACGCTATATCCCTCATTCGCTTTTTCATATATTAAGACCACCATTCCCAGCTTAGGAAACGTGACATGTATCATTTCGCCTTCATGTTTCCTTTGTGGCAAATGATAACTGTCTCTGTTTGAGAGCCGGTGCTGTGCCCCAGAAGCCACAAAAATATTCTTACAACGTATGCTTGTTTGTAGTGACTTTTCCAAAAATTAAACAATTACAGGTGAAAATGTATGGTTTCTATTCGGTTTTGCAGAGCTTCGTATTACTGTTACCTCATGAGCTAAGGAATACTGAGCTCCCGTAAATTTTCTCCATACCTCTCTATTCTCAATATTACTTTGTCACGATCCGAGGTCATTGAGCCACTGGCATAAATGTAATGCTATTCTGAGATATTTGTACTAACAGTTAGGCAAGACACTGACATGGAGTTATCAATTATACTACTATTGGACTATAGAACTCGGCAATCATCAAATCCCGTTAACTGATCTGGAAGTTTGATAAGATTTTACGTGATTGTCTTTGGCCATTCAAACAGTTTAAAAACAGGTATGTTGCAAAGACATAAGTGGTAAATGTAGTATGTTTATACATCTGTCAATCAAATTTGTACGGTATAGAGGTATTTAGCATTGGTTTGTTCGAAACAAGGACACTTTTGACATTTTCTGAGTGCCATCCATTTCCGCACAATTAATTTTAAACCGGGGGACTCGTGCTAAACCTTCGCACTTGTATAGTTTTAAATGACGACCGTATTTGGAGTAAGTGTAGTCCTTGGACTAAGGATAGTTGTGGGAATGAAGTGAAAAGTCTTTAAAAATGAACTAAGGACGTGAAATAATAGTCATGAATTTATGACACACCCTTGTCTATACATTTCCATATGTCCAAAAAGGTGTTTTGCATTCAAAATGTTTGTGCGAGCTTGTACAACGGGCGGAGATAAGAGGCTGGCAGTAGGACCACATAACCTATAACATTAATTTGACAAAGATTTTCCGTTACAGTAAGCAGGTTGTTCCGCAGTGGCAATGGGTAAATCTCAATTCAGTGACAAGTACAAGGTAATCGGAAATTCTCGTTACAGGCTTCTTGGATTTATAAGGCGAGTTAATTGATAATATTTCAAATGGGATCCTATGTCCAGGAACGTACCGTTTCCAACCTACATGACTGTCCAATTTCAGATGTGTAACGCGTCGACGTATGCAGATGGAAAGCGGGGAGCCTCAAGAACTGCTTGGCCTCGTATGCAATAGAGTAGACAGAGTGAGGTATACTACGTCAGACGGTCATCTGATTGGGGTCGTATACAATGTTTAGTTTACGAGACTCCTGTAGAGACAGAGGAAGATCTGTTCGCACGAGTGCTGGCCGCTGCAGTAGAAATTGAAGAGACGCAATGTGGGATGTAGAGAGAATATCAGAACATGATTCTTAGGTACAATGTCTGTAACAACGCTGGAGGTCGTCACATCGAGCCGCCGTTTTAATGGATCGGTACTGTTATGTACGTACAGTAAGCTGGGTTCTTTTTCTATTTTGGAATAATGTAAACACCTCCTATTTAATTATTAACACAAAGGAATGTGCTTAGGTGATAAATAGATGTTTCGTTATGTCTCCTTTCGAATTGTTACCTACCTCAATTCCTCAAGCAGAAGTGGATGAGTTAAACATCTGAACTGAAACCATTAGAACGGAAACGATGCGTTTCCGGAGGTGGGTTCCTATTCAAACTTCCGTCTATAAGTCCTAGAATTTCTAAACACCGTGTAAATTTGTCGTTTCGGAATGTATATTCGTTTAGGAATGTACACTTGTACGATGGGCGTAGATAATGACTACTGCAGTGGTCACTGCTACTAACTATGAGAATGCTGCATACAAATTAGCCCGTTAACAAGTACATTGAAGAAAATAAAATAGTATTTGTAATAAGATAATATGAAAAGGGAGTCCCTTAGTAACTACAAATAGTAACTTTCAGCGTGAAAACTGTGAGCAGTGTCGGAAGCGGGTTTAAAACGCTTCCTAACGATATTTCTTTCGTCCCTGACGATAATTCACGTAGGCCCGTCCACTGGTTAGACGCTTGCCTGTCAGTCTCACTAGTTCATCGAAGCTTAGTAAAGTGACTACCTATGCCTGTTTTTCGTTTTCATTCGGATTCCTCCCTGGGCTGTATTTCGCCAACAGTCAGCCACGATCATATACAAACCAGAACTATTACTCCCCGCTTGCAGAGGAGCGGTGCGGGAATTAAGCCCCGCCTCCCTCTCCAAGTGCTGCCATCCAACGTCCGCGTTCTGTGCTTCCACGAAAGCAGAAATGACATAAAGGTCATAGGGGTCACTGATTTCTTTTGTTGTGGTGAGAGGCGCATTGGAATCCTTTTATGCACCAGGATTAGTCTCTTCATTCGTTTCAAAATAATAGAAAATTGCAGTACGCAAAACAAGGCCAACTGGTAGTGGCTACAGCGCCGGACGATGTGGCCGAGCGGTTCGAGGCGCTTCAGTCCGGAACCACGCGGATGCTACGGTCGCAGGTTCGAATCCTCCCTCGGGCATGGATGTGTGTGAAATTCTTAGGTTAGTTAGGTTTAAGTAGTTCTAAGTCTAGGGGACTGATGACCTCAGGTGTTAAGTCCCATGGTGCTCAGAGCAATTTGAAGAGGCTACAGCGCGAGTGTTTGCTGCGACTGGCAGTGGTAGTGCAGGCCCGACATCTACCGGTATGTCTCGCAAACACAGTTCAAAACACTCCTGGCCTAATTTGCCACGATGTAGTGTCCATATAGTACGTGGACGCTTATGACAACTTTGCTACTCTCCGGAGTTTGGTTTTGGCTAGCCGTTCCTTTCGTGAACCCCGCTGTCATCAACCTCAGGAACCGACTACCCGTTTCATCTATCTCTGCGTTGCCGCCAGTCGATAAACCATGAACTGTGTTCTACGTACGCATAGTAACGTAACAATTCTTACGTATCTCTCTCGCACGCTGTACGAGGACAGGGACATTCCGAAACCTTCGCGAAACGTAATCACAAAGAAGGTTGCTAAGGGGAATGGAACATATCAGAGGACGTGTAACACGGTCTGTGACTGGAGGCACAGAAGTAAGCCCTTACAGTGAGCTGATAAAATGTAGAAGAGGGATTGTGGGTGCGGAAAACAACATTTTAAAGGAAATGACACAATTTTCTTTCCGTGTGTCTTCCTACTTTCTACGAGATAATATGCTAGTTGTCTTATATTAATGTAGCCATTTTCTACATGTGTAACAAAATATTTGTCGATGTACCATTTAAGCTGGTTTATTTACTTATGTAAGCTGAAACTGAGAGGTTAAAAGTCTGATATCAGGGAGATCAGCTACTAGCTTTACATTTACGCAGCAAATGTAACCATATGATATGTTTACAGCTACACAAATGCCTTCACCCAGATGTATGCAGAACCAGCTCTCTGACAGTAATCGAAGGGAACGTCAGCAAGTTGACAATTCAATTCACGTACAACTGACACCAGTATCGCCTGACGCTGTACGTTCGTATACCCATCAAATAGCCTAAACATAATGATGAAAGGCTAACACGTCGCTACGAACAAATCAAATCATTTCAGTATATACTCTACTGGCCATTAAAATTGCTACACATAGATGAAATGCAGATGACAAACGGGTATTAATTGGACAAATACATTATACTAGAACTGACATGTGTCTACATTTTCACGCAATTTGGGTGCATAGAACCTGTGAAATCAGTACCCAGAACAAGCACCTCTGGCAGTAATAACTGCCTTGATACGCCTGGGCATTGAGTCAAACACAGCTTGGATGGCGTCTACAGGTACAGCTGCCCATGCAGCTTCAACACGATACCACAGTTCATCAAGAGTAGCGACTGGTGTATTGTGACGAGACAGTAGCTCGGCCACCAGACGTTTTCAATTGGTGAGAGATCTGGAGAATGTGCTGGCCAGGGCAGCAGTCGAACATTTTCTGTATCCAGAAAGACCCGTACAGCACCTGCAACATGCGGTCGTGCATTATCCTGCTGAAATGTAGGGTTTCGCAGGGACCGAATGAAGGGTAGAGTCACGGGTCGTAACACATCTGAAATGTAACGTCCACTGTTCAAAGTCCCGTCAATGCGAACAAGAGGTGACCGAGACATGTAACCAATGGCACCCCATACCATCTCGTCGGGTGATACGCCAGTATGGCGATGACGAATACACGCTTCCGATGTGCGTTCACCGCGATGTCGCCAAACACGGATGCGATCATCATGACGCTGTAAACAGAACCTAGATTCATCCGAAAAAATTACGTTTTGGCATTCGTGCACCCAGGTTGGTCGTTCAGGACACCATCGCAGATGCTCCTCTCTGTGATGGAGCATCAAGGGTAACCGCAGCCATTGTCTCCGACCTGTTAGTCCAAGCTGCTGCAAACTTCGGCGAACTGTTCGTGCAGATGGTTGTTGTCTTGCAAACGTCCCCATCTGTTGACTCAGGGATCGAGACGTGGCTGCACGATCCGAAATAGCCATGCGGATGTGATGCCTGTCATCTCGACTGCTAGTGATACAAGGCCGTTGGGATCCAGCACGGCGTTCTGTATTACCCTCCTGAACCCACCGATTCCACATTCTGCTAACAGTCATTGGATCTCGACCAACGCGAGCAGCAATGTCGCGATACGTTAAACCGCAATCGCGATAGGCTACAATCCGACCTTTATCAATATCGGAAACGTGATGTTACGCGTTTCTCCTCCTTACGGGAGGCATCACGTCAACGCTTCACCAGGCAACGCCGGTTAACTGCCGTTTGTGTATGAGAAATCGGTTGGAAAATTTCCTCATGTCAGCACGTTGTAGGTGTCAACACCGGCGCCAACCTTGTGTGAATGCTCTGAAAAGCTAATAATCTGCATATCACAGCATCTTCTTTCTGTCGGTTAAATTTCGCGTCTGTAGCACGTCATCTTCGTGGTGTAGCAATTTTAATATCCAATAGTGTTCATGGATTTTTCAATAACGAATACATTTTCTTCTGATAAAAGGATGGTTTTATCCACGATTCCAGTGTTCCGCAATCTGTTGGTTCAAATGCCCTATTTTTTAATATTATCTCCCATCGTACTGGGAGAGCCTTTATGTCCTCATGGAAACACTCTAATAATCGACGTCGGAGCCAACGTCTTGCTGCATCAATAACCTCCCCGTCGTCGCGTACTGTTTCCAGTGGAGTGTCCTCTTTCATTGGGCCAAATAGATGGAAGTCAAAAGGTATGAAGTCCACAGTTGGGGTGGATGAGGAAGAACAGTGCAATGAAGATTTGTCAGTTATTCGTGGGTGTTCTGACTTATAAGAGGCCTCACGTTGCGGTCGAGAAGTTCATTTGCACCTTTGTGGTGATGAACACGGTCAGAAGTTATAAAATACACTCCCGAGTTGATCGTTGCACCAGGAGAGAGGACATCAAACAAACTAACCCTCTCAGACTGCCAGAAGACCGGCGCCATGATTGTTCCGTATGAAGGTGCGACTTTGAACATTTTCTACGGAGGATAGGTGGTATGGCGCCACTCCATGGATTCCAGCTTTGTTTCCGGTTCGAGTGATGAATCCATTTTTCACCGCCTGTGAATATGTACGACAGAAAGTTGGTACGGTCAGCCTCGTAAGGCACAAACGACTCCTCACAGATGGTCTTCTCTTAGGCGGCGAAGAACCTACCGGGCACACGTGTTTGAGTACCCCATCTGGTGGACGAGTTTCTCAGCACTATTGACAAGGACGGTCATTTGTACAGCGAGGTGTTTGTTTGTGACCCTTCGATCGCCTCTAATGAGGGTGTCAACACGTTCCAGAATTTCAAGATTCACGTAAGCGTGCGGCCGACCTATACGCAGGTGATCGGACGTGTCTGTATGACCTTGTTTCGAAGGTGAGACCCTTCGACCAACGGCACACTGTGCTTTTGTTCACGGTCTGGTCTCTGTAGAGATTCTGCAAGCGCCTATGACTATCTGCAGTGATCTGGTTTTCCACCAATAGAAACTCAACGAAACTTCTCTGTCTGGAACGCACCTCCGTTGCAGATACAATTTTGAGGGCTTGTACAGCGCCGCTATCCATAGGTACTTCATAAAAATGTAGGGGCTCAAACGGGAATATTCCACGACGTCCCTCAATAAATATTCCGCATATTTTCAACCGGAAATGACCGAGAAAAAAATGTTACATTACTTATTGTACACCCCTCGTACATAGCTATGGTAACTACCACAATGGTCAAACAAATCTGAGGTGGATGACTCTTGGGCGTATCGTGTAACAGTGTCACTGAATAGATTTTGCATTACAAAGTTAATTATTTGGTCCAATCTTAGATAACCGATTCATGTAGCCAATTTCGGATCCAAAATTTGCTTCATATTTTCATAGAGCGTGGGTCGTGCCGAAATCAATCCCTTATAAGAGGCAAATTTGATTACCTTCCTATACAATGAGAGAAGTGAATTAATTGCCATTCTAATGTGCCATTATGCAAGGGTGTATTGTGTCTTTATGTCATACATCAGTGAGTTGCTTCTCTTTTTTGTACCATAGACCGATTGTAACAAGGCTTTCCACAATAGTAATTGCAATTTAACATTCAGATTTCAGGCTGAGAAGTATACTCATGCTCATAAATTAAGGATAATGCTCTGGTGGGCGGTTGGCCGGTTTAAATCACTTCGGGATATGACCATGTGGTGCATTTGACCTGCGGTCGTCGCACAGTGGCGCTGGCAGCAGTTCACATACGCAGAGCTGTGTTGGCGCGTGTCAGATAACGGTGTATCGTGTAAGTGTGCAGACGTTTTCAGACGTGCTAATGGTGACTGTGTATTGAAAATGGCTCAAAGAACACATAATGATGACGTTATAAGGGGCAGAATACTAGGGCGACTGGAGGCTGGTCAAACAGAGCAGGTCGTAGCACGGGTCCTAAGTTTGCGACAAAGTGTGATCTCAAGATTATGCCAACGATTCCAGCAGACAGGAAACGTGTCCAGGCGCTACAGTACGGGTCGTCCACAGTAAACAACACCACAACTAGACCTATATCTCACCATTAGTGCCCGCAGACGGCCACGGAATACTGCAGGTAACCGTGCTCGGGACCTTACCGCAGCCACTGGAACAGTTGCCTCCAGACACACAGTCTCAGACAGACTACTGAACAGACGTGGTTTATTCGCCCGGAGACCTGCAAGGTGCATTCCACTGACCGCTGGTCAAAGGAGAGCCCGTAAAGCCTGGTGTCAAGAACACAGTACATGCTCATTGGAACAATGGTCCTAGGTTATGTTCACGGACGAGTCCAGGTATAGTCTGAAATGTGATTCTCACCGGGTTTTCATCTGCCGTGAACCAGGAACCAGATAACAACCTCTTAATGCCTTGAAAGGTACCTGTATGGAGGTCGTGGTTTGATGGTGTGGGATGGGATTATGATTGGTGCACGTACTCCGCTGCATGTCTTTGACAGAGGAACTGCAACAGGTCAGGTGTATCGGGACGTCATTTTGCACCAGTATGTCCGCCTTTTCAGGGGTTCCACCTTCCTTCTGATGGATGATAAACGGCCCCACCGAGCTGCCATCATGGAGGAGTACCTTGAAACAGAAGATATCAGGCGAATGGAGTGGCCTGCCTGTTTTCCAGACGCAAACCCCAAAGAACACATCTGGGATGCTCTCTGTCGACGTATCGCTGTTCGTCTTCAAACCCCTACGACACTTCAGGAGCTCCGACAGGCACTGGTACAAGAATGGGAGACTATACCCCAGCAGCTGCTTGACCACCTGATCCAGAGTATGCCAACCCGTTGTGCGGCCTGTGTACGTGTGCATGGTCATCATATCCCATATTGATGTCGGGGTACATGCGCAGGAAACAGTGGCGTTTTGAAGCACATGTGTTTCGCGACGGTTTTCTCAACTTATCCCCAATACCGTGGACTTACAGATCTGTGTCGTGTGTGTTCCATATGTACCTACGCTATTAGCGCCAGTTTTTTGTAGTGCAACGTTGTGTGGCACCACATACTGCAATTATTCTTAATTTATGAGCATGAGTGTATTAAGTTATCTGTAAGTTTAAGTTTTATTTTTCCA
The DNA here is from genome assembly GCF_023864275.1 of Schistocerca cancellata. Lineage (NCBI taxonomy): Eukaryota > Metazoa > Arthropoda > Insecta > Orthoptera > Acrididae > Schistocerca > Schistocerca cancellata. The sequence goes on from NC_064632.1 coordinate 527,098,230, forward strand.
TATGGAATAGCTTTATCTTACAGTATTATGACGTATATTTGTTGTGAAGTGACTTAATTCAAAGCTTTTATTTTCCCATCCTCTTCAACTCAGAGTAGAACTTGCACCCTACGTTCTCAGTTAGTTGTGGATCCATTCCAGTCTCTATCTACACCCACACATTTTACAACAGCTTCTTCTGTAACATTACTGTGTTGTACTCCGAAAGACATACGTTAAAATCACTTCCTCAGATTAAGGCTGATTTTTGATCTAGATTTACCTTGTCCAGGAATCCCACAATTGCCTGTTCTAATTTGCTTTTACGTCCTTCTTGCTTCATCTTTCTTGGGTTGTTTTACACCGAAAGTGTGGTCACCAATTATGATGTTACGATTTTCCTTAATTTAATATCTGCTAGCCATTACTTTCGCCTTACTTCGATTTACTCTGAATACTTCGTGTGTAATCATGAGAGTGTTCATTTCTTTCAATATGTCGTCTAATTCATCTTCACATGCACCGAGGATAGCAATTCGATCAGTGAATGTTACTATTGTATCTTTTTGCATGAATTTTAATTCTAAACTTGGTCGTGTCTTTGTTTCCGTCACTGGGTCTTCAGTAGGGACGACAGCATGCATATCTAACTAGCACTATTTTTAAACTGAGCCCTTTGTTTATTAATCTTTTATTCCAGTTGTCCGTTCTTGGTTTTTCTAGACATTGTACATTAACTGTATTTCCCTTGTAGCTTACTCCTATTTTCTCGACATTTAGAAAATTGTTCAGCCCTTTCCGTTACTGAATATTTTTCTACATAGTCAAATCCTATGAACGGCTCTTCATTATATGTGTTTTGCTTCCATTATGAAGCATAACCTCAGAAGTGCCTCTGCTGCTTTAATTCTGATAAAGCCAAACCGTTTGTGTCTCGCACTTAGCTGCGCTTCCTATCTTCGGAATTGTGTGACGTTCTTTTTTAAAACACTGATGATAAGTGTCCAGTCTTTCAGTTTGTGCACACTTACTTGAAAAGTCGTTTCGTTGCCACAATTTTGAAAGAATTTTGACCGCAAAAACAAGACAACATCACTGTAATACCGCGACACAGTATCGCCAACGCCAAGAAAGTATAAGAACGTGCCTTCAGCAGGCCAAGACATGCAGACAGTATTCTGCGATGTTCAAGAAGTGGTGCATTTGGAATTCAGGCCTAAAGGCAACACCAAAACCTCTAAAAGGTACTGCGAGACCCTCAGGACACTGAATGCACGACTTTGAAGAGTTCGCCCAAGCACTGGGCTCCCTCTCCTTCAGCGTGGAAAAGCCATACCACACACGAGTGCTGAAACATCTCCACCAATTCAATGCCTCCCATTCACTGTCGTCGATCATCCTCCATACAGTCCCAACTTAGACCCACCCGACTTTCATCTGTTTTTAAAACTTAAGGAGCACCTCCGAGGGCTTCACTTTCATAGTGGTGAATCGGTGAAAACGTAGGTGCGGTTGTCGCTCCGACAACAAAGCTAAACATTGTACAGTGACGGTGTCAACAAACTCGTCTCTCGCTTGGAGAAATGTGTTCTTCGCCATCATGACTATGTTTAAAACTAAATTTATGTACACGAAGAATAAAGATGTAGAAAGTTATAATGCTGGTTTATTTAAGAAGCTTTAAGGGTTTTCATGTAAAAAATTCAAAGGTATTGTTTTTCGGCATGGTCTCGAACATATGATTGTTTGTCCATTCTCTGTGTTTTCCATTTTTAGAGACGTATTTTCCTCTCTAACTGCCTACTGCGATATTCCTTAACGTAGTATCCACATCCACTGCAAACATAAAAAAGTCTTATCATTCCTGAGTACTTACTTCTGAGCGTTTCCCTTAAACTTCAGTAGGCTCCTCATCATTACTAAACTGTGATCTGCTTCCATATTTGCCTCTGGATTCACCTTACATTCCGATATTTGATTTAGAATTCTCAGTTTGATCGTGAGGTCATCCAGCTGGAATCATCTCGTGTGCCTATGCTCCTTTCAAGTATACTTTCTCTACTTGTGATTTTTGAAGTGTATTCGTTGCTACTATATGAAATTTTATAGAGTGTATTCGCTGCTGCTAAATTATATTTAATAGTCTTTCTCATGTGTGATTCATACTGGCAGGTCAATATCCTTCTGTATCTGTCTCCTCTGTTCCTTACCCTACTACCACACTCCAACCCCTCATTATTATTAGGTTATGATCTCCTTTTACACGCAGAATTACAAGTTCAGTCGCATCATTTACTCCCTCTTTTCTTCTTCTGCTTGTGACGTCAGCATTATATCCCAACTGTTGTCTGAGTTCTCTGTTGATGCTGATGAGAACAACTTTGTCAATTAACTATCCACAGTAGCTCACTCTGCCCTCCTTTCCTCTTGATGACGAATCCTACTCTTTATGACATGTTCTGTTGCAGTTGATTTTGAAGTCCTTATCTTCTTTCCATTTCTCTTCAACGACACCCTCTAAATCTAAATTAAACTTCTGCATTTCCTTTTTAATGTTTCCTAGATTTCCTGCTATGTTCAAACTTTTGACATTCTAGGCTCAACTCATAGAATGTTATTCCCTTGTTAGTTATTCAATTTTTTTCCCAAGGCCACCTACCACTTTGCAGACCCTTCCTGGAGGCCCGAATGGGGGACAAATCGGGACTCTGAACATTGGACAGAAATCAAGACATTTTGTCAATACAGGTCTCACTTCCTGTGTAAACGCATTGTGTGTAATTAATACAGTGTTTCCCATTGACCTCTGGATCCTCATGCCGTCGATCATTGTGAATGTTCCCTCATTTACAGAGGCAGTTTCGTACCTCAAGTGAAAAAGGTGGCTATGAGACTCTCTCTGCACTCCTCCACCGTCTTTGACAAGATTATTGATGATTCCTTATAATACCAGAAACCTATGGCCAACATTGACAAATTTCATTCAAAATTTTTGTAGTTGCTGGGCTCGAACACGAAAATCACCCCAATTTCATTGTTACTAAATTATGTTACGCACAAAGCTCTGCTGAAGGTCTTCAAATTGTCATAAAACAGTTTTTAACAATAAAAGTGAGTGTTACGCTGTCACATAAATTCGGGACATTCCCTCGCGTTTCGTCTAGTTTTTGTCTAATAGTGCAAAGTTGTTACGTTATCAGCATTCGTGGCGGAGTGAATGATGGGTATACTTGAAGAACGTATTCCAATATAGTAGGTAATTAGGAATGCATGGGCATGTGTGTAATGTTATGGAGGCATGTAGAGCATTAGTTATATTGTATAAATGGCATTTTATAAAAAAAAAACCTGTAAATTATATCGAGGAAGTAGCTTGTTTTTCTTCATTACGTACAAATGTTGTTTTATGTAAACCGTGTTTCTTTCTAATTTGGTATAATACGAAAAGTATTTAACGGCTAATGATTGGTCGATCAGGAGAACTAGTTAATTAAATGTGGGCAGCATTATCTGCAGTTTTGTCATTCAATCAGAGAGCAACGCGGTTTATTGATCTAGGAGCGTTGCCTGTGAAGACTAGTAATTAGTCCAGATATTGGTTTCATAGAGTAACGGTGTGTTTCCCGTTGTTCTGAAAATTTTGATGAAGTGAAAACCTATGCATGTAGATGGAGAAACAGTGGGTTAAAGAACAATATATTTATTTATTTATTTAACCTGATCAGATTAGGGCCATCAGGCCCTCTCTTACATCGGACCAGTGTTTCACACATGCAGCATTTCACACATCAGAGTTACATCATGACAATACTTCAAATAAGAAAATTAGATTACTCTAGTCACAATATGAATAAAGAATAATGACTAAGACCTAATAAAGTAAGTACTGGCAGTATTTTTACGACAGGTGCTATACATACAAATTATGATAAAAGTAATAATAGTTGCAGTAAGAAAAATTAAATAATAATGATAAACATGAGAAAAATTGGCAATAGTAATGAAGATTTGTGCAGATGTACATTAATATCTTGGTGTGTAAAGTAGATGTTTACTAGTATAGCGAGTTTTGGGGGAGGGAGACTTAAGGAGGGGGAAAGAGGGAAGTAATGAGGTGAAGTGCATTCGTGTACAAAGGAAATCATTACTGTTGCTTAAGTAGATACGTCATTAACTGTTTTTTGAAGCTGGACATGTTTTTAAGTTCTCTAACATGCCGAGGGAGGTTATTCCAGAGTCGGGTTCCCGCTACTGTAAAGGACTTGGAGAAGGCGACTAAGCGATGCAGTGGAACAGAGAGGATTTTATTATGATGGGAATATAGGGGGATATAATCATTAATAGCTGATTTGAATGATTACTGGAAAGATTATAAGTTAAACTGAAAATTACAATTGTTACTACAAGCTATAATACCGCATGGCATATTACACATACTTCGCTCTTTCAATGCGAAGATCTGATCATGAAGCATCGTGTGAACATTATGATTGTAAATAGTCTCAATTTAGTTGCGGTTTTATATACTTGCTGAGTGTTAGTTCTAATACAACTACTTCCACGGTTTTGTTTCCTGCTGAGCTCACTGCTACTATTAAAACTTCATACAGGCTATATTGGTTAAAATTTGCACGTCTTAATTATGTAACTAACGCAAATACCAGAACAAAAATCGTTTTTTGCGTCAGTCAGCTGCAAATTCGAACAAGCAACTCTAGCTGTATTCTCTCTACCTGACTTCCACGGAGCTAGAGTCATTTTCATCGTGCCCTTTTTTTTCTTTTTTTCAGGTTGTGTGAGTGGCAAGTAAAAATGAATCGCAAATATATACGGAGAGGTAATCGATGCATCAGAACGAAACGAAAAACATTTATAACGCTACTGAAATTCATAAAACTAAAAGGCATTCGTTGTGGAGCAGCTAGTAGAGATGGGTGAGATGACAGAGGGAAAGTTATAAGGAACCCTTACTCATCAAAAGTGCTTGTTTATTCACACAGATCACGAATGCACGTAGGTATCGATAAATAATGTCGAAACGCGAGAGCACAGTGTCATTTAGTTTTGTAGGAATCGTGGAATAAAAGTCATTAGTCATGGTGGTCTCCAGCCAGCGATTGAGTGTGTCGACCTCGCTGCAGATAGACACTCAACAATAGCCGTAATTACAATGATCAGACAGAAAATATATTTCCATCTACCTCCAAAGCGAATTTAAAAGATAATTTTGTTAATATTTGATTAGAGTGTTACTGCATTGTTTGTGGCTTGTGTGCTGAACATTTTTCATTGCAGTGCGTCTTGAACTGCAGTATTTGAAACACAGACTTGACAGGTGTTTGGAAGAGATGCAAAGAAATTCTTCTCCTAATGCAGGAAATGTCACAGGTGCATCATATTCTCGCGAGGGGTCCATGAAAATTGTGATGTTAGACATGTTCAGCGACCGTGTTCATACTGCCGTGTGATGCATATCGTTTTAGAGATGTTGCTGAAAATGTCATCCGCTTACAGTTCAAAAATGGTTCAAATTGCTCTGAGCACTATGGGACTTAACTGCTGAGGTCATCAGTCCCCTAGAACTTGGAACTACTTAAACCTAACCAAGCTAAGGACATAACAGCATCAGCAAAGTGGGAAAGCAGTTCTTCTGGAGTTCCTATCGGTGTCCCGTAAACAAAACGCTTCACTTCACCCAGAAAAAAGACATCCATATTAGGCAGCTCATCGCACGGCAGTTCGAGTACCGTCTCTGAATGCCACTATCATTGAAATCTTCATGGATCTCTAGTGGGGAGACAGTGGGTCTATGACATTTCTTCACGTAGGAAAAGCGTTTCTCTCTATCTACTCCAAATACGATAAACTTTTTCACCCTACATATTTGCCATCAGAATCGTGTTTGATGATAAATAACCCGTTTCTTTCTCTATGACAAAATTTACCATCATCAGTTTCGTCAGACGAAGACGTGAGTGTCTAAAGATTACAGTTGTATGTATTGATACTCAATAATGACTGCCACTACTGCGTAACGTAAATATTAGCATGCAGTCCTGTAATACCTCCATAACATCTCCGTTTCTGTGCCGATTGCTCTTGTCCATTAGCTGCTGTCATTCTTGTTACAATTGTTAGTGCCGGGAACTGTAATAGGAGTGTAGTTAATAGTAAAACCACCTTATAAACATTAACATTTTACCTGTAACTATGAGTCAGAAGTGTTTAGTCATTACGTATTGCAGAGTTGGTGGCAGTATTCGTGACAATTTGGAATGAAAACATATCACAATTAATTTTCAAAGAACATACTATATTCCTGAAGTGACGAGCAAAGTCATAGAACGCAGAATGAGATTTTTACTCTACAGGAGTGTGCGGTGACATAAAACTTCCTGCAGATTAAAACTGTGTGCCGGACCGAGATTCGAAATCGGGACCTTTGCCTTTCGCGACCAAGTGCTCTACCGCATTTTCCTTTTTCACTAATTTTAGGAACGAAAGCACTCCGAATAATATTTTTAGACTTTTGTTTCGTAATACTTTAGACGAGCACCACAGTAGTGAAGTTGTACAGGGTGAGCACAATACCTTTTATTGGTTACAGAACTTATTTCTTTGATTGATAAAACCATGCTGTTTGCTGTAAATGGTACCTTAACTCGTGCTTCCTGCTTCCGCATGTTCTCCGTTTGTTTGTCGTAGAACGTCTTGGCGATAGTCAGTTTCTGTCTATGTCATTGCAAACATCTCTTCCGTCACCGCATCTGCAGTATCTTCTATACGTACCTTAAGAATTTTCACATCAGTAAATGGTGAACTGAACATTTTGTGCTTTACGTAATCCCATAAAAAAGTCAAAATGTGTTATTTCTGGTGAACCTGTTGGGCATGATGCTTGGCCGTCTCTACTGATCCATCTGCCTGAAACGAATCCATTAAGAACTGGCGAACAAGTAATCCACAGTGTTGCGTCGCATCATCTTCTTGAAACACTACTTATGGTTGAAATCCCTGTAAATGAGTTCGTCAGAGCATATGTAGAAGTCTATCCATAGAAACTGAATAAATTAAGGTAATTTGCAAAAAAAAAAACTGCATAGACGTGTGGAAGTTTATGAATAAAACTGTAGTAGTTGAGCTATTATTTGCTACAAACCACGTAGCTGTATCTGAAATATAATTCCTTTGAAATACTTTTTTTGTAATCAGAGTAAGACTTTTTGCTCACCTGTATTTCCAGAGGGACGAATAGAGGAGAAAACTCCCTCCGCTGCTCAACAGTTGTACCTCAGTCTGTCTTCAGGGTCGCCTGGAAGTCATTTTTCCATTATTCTATACAGACACGTACGTCATTCAGAAAACACTGCTGCAGGAGAAGTACGACCAAGGAACTATATCTCTCATCTGCTCGAATTCAATTTGCGTCCTTCAACAAATGTCTAGAATGTTTTTTCAGTCTGATTTGAAACTTCCTGGCAGATTAAAAATTTACGCTGGACCGACGGAGCTACACAAGCACGACTCACGATACGCACTCACCAATTCTGCCCGTATCTCGTCTCCTACCTTCCTGAATTCACAGAAGCTCTTCCGCGATCCCAGCAGAACTAGCTCTCCTGGAAGGTAGGATATAGCGCAGAAGAGCTTCTGTGAAGATTGGGAGGTGGGAGACGAGATACTGTCAGAACTGAAGCTGTGAGGAGTAGATGTGGGTCGTGCTTGGGTAGCTCAGTGGGTTAGAGCACTAGCCTGCGAAAGGCAAAGTTCTGGAGTTCGAGTCTCGGTCCGGAACATAGTTTGTAAGTGTTAATGTTTTCTTATTGGCAACGTTACGTAGCGCTCTGTATGAAAATCACTGGCTGTGCTGTGTGCAGTCTGTGGCTAGTTTGCATTGTTGTCTGCCATTGTAGTATTGGGCAGCGGCAGCTAGATGTGAACAGCGCGTAGCGTTGCGCAGTTGGAGGTGAGCCGCCAGCAGTGGTGGATGTGGGAAATGAGATGGTGGATTTTTGAGTACAGAATGGATGTCATGAACTGCTATATATATTATGACTGTTAAGGTAAATACATTGTTTGTTCGCTATTAACATCTTTCAATTGCTAACTATGCCTATCAGTAGTTAGTGCCCTCCGTAGTTTGAATCTTTTATTTAGCTGGCAGTAGTGGCCCTCGCTGTATTGCAGGAGTTCGAGTAACGAAGATTTTTGTGAGGTAAGTGATTTGTGAAACGCATAGGTTAATGTTAGTCAGGGCCATTCTTTTGTAGGGAATTTTGAAAGTGAGATTGCGTTGCGCTAAAAAATATTGTGTGTCAGTTTAAGCACAGTCCTATATAAATTTTTCAAAGGGGACGTTTCATATGTCGACCCTTAGCCGAGGATACCTCACTGGAATCTTCCGATTTTTTTTCTTGTAGTTTGTGTAATTAGTGTAGCTATTGTTTATTGCTATTGCGTAATTGTAGAGAGAATCTCCTTTGTAGTTGCAGTCTTTCATTGTTGTACAGTGAAACAGTTGTGGCATGCATGTAGATTTGCACCAAGTCTTTCGCAGCTGCGCTTGCAATTAACTAGATATTATTTTCAGTGCTATGTTAATGTGTTCCCCTATTTTTGCTCTTCAAATTGTGTTTTTCTGTGTTGTCGTGTGAAATATTGTGACAATAATGGCGTGTGAAAAACGTAACACTAGGCTCCAAAGTAAACTGAGAAATAATAGTGACAACGAGCGTAGCTTATCAACACCACTGTGTAGTGAATTAACAGACATTAGAAGTAGTAATTTGGTAATTGTGCATAGGGAAATGGAGCGGGCGGCAAACAATGGCGTAGGCAGTGAAACAAATAGTGAACAGGGAAGCATTATCGATCGATCGCTTGGCAACAGCTCGCCTCAGGAATCCGAAATGACAGGACACAATTTTGCAAATACTGTAGATTCAGGTTTTGCGTCCTCACCGTTTTCTCAAATAAGTCAAGACACATTTTCTGCTTGTCGAAATGTGAATGTTGCCGGTGCAAATGCACTGCCGAAAAGCGTAGAGGAACAGATTCCAGACAGTAATGCATTGTTATTACAGCTAATGCAACAAATGGAACAAAATCAGAGACAAACACAGCAACAGTTAGACACAATGGAACAAAATCTTCAAAAGTTAGACACAATGGAACAAAATTTCAAAAGTTAGACACAATGGAACAAAAGCTTCAAAAGTTAGACTCAGTGGAACATAAGCTTGAACAAACACGTGAAGATTTAACTACTGAGTTACATAACATTGAATCGAAATGTCAAAAAGTCTGTAATGATGTAAAAACACAAATTTGTGAGCATTTTCAACCTACTTTTTCGCGGCATGAAAATGCATTACAGAATCACGAAGCAGCCATAAAAGAACTCCAAACTATTGTTCATGAAAATCACGACACCTTGCAAGCTAAAATTGACTCAGTTGCATCTGCCGATTCGGTTACGCAACTTGCAAAAACTCAAGAAAACTTAAAGGACACAGTAGATACGATTTCAACACAAATGGACACTCTGAAACTTGGTTCAGAAAAACACACTGAGGAAATAAGTACACTATCGGAGAAAGTAGCCGAACTTTCGAATCATTTCACTAACTTATCTGCAAAAGTAGATGATGATCTGAATGACACAAGACCTGTAGCCATCACTGACACAGAAGAGTGCGGACAAATTAGGAAATTCAAACAAAATCAAAATCAAATCAATACGCAGTACAAAAGAGAAATCCGGGAAGTACAAGATCAGTTGACGCAGGTAATACAAGAATTACATATTTCAGAGGACACTCGCGCTCCAGTACGGGAAGAGAGACATAGAAATACGGAACAACCACAAAATAATAACACAGGACACTTCGGAAATTATGAAAGAAATTGGCAAGGCGCATTGGATTTTGAGATGGAACCGCCGAAACGAAGTAACAATGAGGGATGTGCGACTCGCCGATACGATCATTTCGACTATAAGCTGTTCATTACTACATGTAAATTCAAAACATTTAAGAATTCTGACAACGACATTCATCCACGAGCATGGCTTCATCAATTTTCTCATTGTTTTCCTCCCAACTGGTCATTGGAGCACAGGTTAGAATTTATGTGTGGCTACTTGGAGAATGAACCAGCTGTAGGAATGCAATCGGTCATTCACGATTGTCACAGTGAAGGAGAATTTTACCATGCGTTCCTCTCAGAATATTGGTCTCAAGCTACACAAGGCCAAGTAAAACATAGCATCATAATGATGAAACATTTCGAACAATCTGAATTTTCTAGTCTTCTGAAATATTTTGAAGACGTGTTGCACAAGAATCAGTACCTGTCAAATCCATACAGCCCCTCAGAACTCATCCGCATTTGCTTAATCAAACTGCCTGAACATTTACGACATCTTATTTTAGCAGGACGTTGCAATGACGACATTGAAGATTTCAGGGACTGTTACAAGAACTGGAAATTGACACAGACAGTCGCAGGATGAGAAAACAGGAAAACAATCTCTACAGGTCACATCCGTCACAATTCCGTGACGACAGAAACAATAACTGGCCACGAGAAGCCTATTCTTACAACTTAAATCGTGACCAAAACAGACAGCACCCGTATGACAACCACTGGCAGAGTAATATTTACAGAAAAAGATCACATTTCCGTAGTAATGAATATGACAGAGACAATCATAGAAACAGACAATTTGGCAACCAGAACTATTATTATCACAGCAGACAGAATAACTTCAGATGCAACGGTCCACCGTGCAGTGGTAATTCAGGGAGAAATTCTCCACCACATGACCGACAAACAAGAAACTATGTAAACTACCGACAAAACGACGGACGTGAATTTCATCAGAACTGGCGGGATTTAAACAGGGCAGGGCCCTCTCGGCAAGGCGAATTTGTAGAAGTTAGGTCTCCTAATCCCAGTAACGACGCACGCCAACAAAGAAACAGACAATGACTCGCACCGCAGGCAGCCACGTGCGCCCGCTGGCTCAGGGAAAAATAACATAGACGCTAACCTTGAGAAAAATTCCAGTATTCTTTACCGACTTATACCACATGATAATTGCATTGAAGTTGAAACTCTGCGTACTAGGAAGAGTAAAGGTTTACACCACATTTCACATGTAAAACCGTTTATTGAAAGATAATCTGCTTTTTAACTTTGCCTTTGGCATAAAACGTTTCACTTCACATTTCTAGTATGCATTGTCAGACTTAGAAATTGTTACCATGCAACAATGTTTGAAGTTAAATATCCAGTCAAGAACCAAGAGAACTTATTTAAACAGAAATTACGAATGCATTGTTATTGTGAACAGACGACACAGTGTTATTGTGTGTGTGCATTCTTGCTTGTTAGTTGCATGATTACGTAACGACTATAAGGCTCACATACTTAGAACATATACTGATACTGCTAATGAGATTCTAATGCAACATTATGGTTTACTTGAAAATACATTCTGGATTTAAGGTACTTCCTGTGAGATACCAGATGAGACAGTGGTTAGTTTATGTGACAGCTACACGATTTTATCACGACACTACTAATGAGTGACAATTTACAATGTTGCTTTTGCGGTGTTTCTGTTTCATATCTGCACAGTTTTTCTGTATTATTCTGGAAAGTAAAACATGTTTTAGTAGTAACTTTTGTGGTATAGCTGCAATGAGACAGCCTTTTCCATAGCACAACAATACGTTACAGCACAGTAATTTCTTCATCACAACAATAAGCGTAATAACTAAGATATCTATATGCAAAGCATTTCACTTTTGTTTATCATGAGGTAAGTACATTGACTTCTGCAGAACTTAGCTTTCGGAGGACAATAACTACGACACTTCCACAGAGATTATCTTACAGCAAGACGCACATTTAGCGCTACAGGACACGTATTTGGGGTGATTAATTTTGAACTTAAATCATTTATTTTTAAAGATATTTGAAGTACAATGACACAAAGGTTTTCCGTAATACATTTCATTCCATTGTTGTAATCTGTAACACCTGAGGGTATAATTACATTAATCTTCAGGGGGGTACACGGTTACTTTGTGTACCATGTGTTTGGCAAGCACAAGGAGCCCTAGCTAATATGGTATTTGCTTATACAACTTTACACATCGGTACCATATTCCTCTAACACATAAATTACACAGCTATCTGATCATTTAACTGAGAGATAAACTTTTTTTTACTACGTCAGTGACAGATGTTAAAGCAATTACACGGTTGGATAACTTCACACTTATGAAATTGTATTTTGTCTGTACTGTGTGAACTCTTCATATTTTTTCAGAACCATTGTGGTACTATGAGAGCTTTGAATGATGTATTTGGTATGAGATCATGATTTTTAAAGTACATTTGAGGTAGATGACACTACTGAAATCAGCAGAGAATTTTCTTTAGGTTTTGAAATTATTGCAGAAAGCTACGATGTTTTTGAGATTTGACTGAGGTGTTATGATGTTATTTTTATGATGACTATGTGTATTATGCTGTTGAGGTATGTTTATGATCAATAAGCCGATGTTATATGAGGAATTTGATTATGCTACATATTTATCAAGATGAAATATTGAAGAAGTGTCGACGAATATGTATATGTGTAATAAGGTAAGGAGTAATGAATAGTGGTTAGGGACTCTGACTTGTGAAAAAGGATGTTGGAAACCAAGAATCGTACTTTAAGAGTTATGAAATGTGTGTAAATGCGTGAATGTATCACAATGCCGGCGAAAATTTTTTGGACACTGTTATATTCATAAGGTTTTGTATCTACACATTTGCAACGCAAATTTTCGACCTCTGAAATTCTTTATATGAGACTGCCACTGTAGCTGAAACTGCTGTCTTAAATATTTCCGTAAGAAAGTTATATGACCACCTGCACGTAATACGTCGTGGGCACCCAGCTGTGTCAGACACCTGGAGAAAAAGCCTTTAGTGCGTGCCTTTTCGGAGGCACAGGTAGAAATGAAAGGAAAAGGGAGGCCATTATCCTCGCTATTGACATTCCTTTGTAGAAAGCACCGCAAATACGACACGCTCATTACTTAGAAAGATACTTACATCTGCACACCTGATTATGACAAGCGTCTTTCTCGAGAATTGAGAGAATTTTTACTACCTTATGAAATGCCATATGGCTAATGAAAGATGCTTCATGCCGTCCTTTGTACATATTTGCTCATTTTCTTTAATATCTAGTTTCTAGTTGCACTGCAGCATTGGTTAAAATAAAATTTAATATATGTACTACTGTAGTTATTTTATGCCTACAGATCCAGAAAAAAAGAATAACTTTGATGTACTTCAAAAATAACGAAGGAGCACAAAAACACATTTCCCTTCACAGGAATTGCATACAGAATTTTCTTTTCAAGTACTTGGTAATTTCTTTTGTAGAATAATTTGTGGTGCACCATTTTAATTACATAGACATTAAGATGTGAATATACATTTCCCTTGTCTGCATTGTTGTCTTTAGTGTAATGTTTTTTTCTGCTTGAGCTATGTCATGTTTAGGTATAAGTTATTTCAATTTGCTGCTGCTGTTTGCCAGGCATAGTGTTACTGAATTTGACTTCGTGTTACTCTGCTAAGCCAGTTTACTACTGATTTATTTTTCTTGTTTGCTGCACAGTGCCTTATATTAGATGTAATATTGCAATTGCTTTGCCTATTTAAATTTTTTGTCATTGATGTTTGTATTAATTGTTTTGTGCTGCTGCATTGCCTCGTCCCTTAGTTTAGTATCTGAGCTCAGCAGATTTAAGTTAGCATAAGAGGGGGTAGCCTATAAGAGAATGAGTTGCGATGAATTTGAAGAAATGCACTGACAGGCTATACGAGAAAAGTGCAGAAAGAAGGTATAGATAGGACTTTTGGAAATAATGAAGAATGAAGGGAGATCTCCGAGAAGTAAAGAAAGTTTTGTTTGCAAAATACTGCAGTAAAACAAACCCTGTCCTTTCCTTGTATTATTCCGCTCTATGTTTGTGTACCCTTGTGTATTTATGTTCTTCCTGAATTTATATGTGTATCTGATACGATTTATGTTGTAGAATTTTTCTAATACTCAGCTACATTCACTATGATAAGGAATACTGTTATCCTCAAATATAATTTGCATTAATAATATGTTATTTACTTTGTAAAGTTGCTTAGACATTATTTATTCTGTTTTGTTTTAATGCTCATGTGTGAAGTTGGTGTTTCAATAATTATTCTGATCTTTTATGTATTTACTTATGTCATAATTCCTGTAACACTAATGTATATGTTTATTTCCATTCTGTTGTAACTCCTGTACTACAAATGTTATCTGTATTGTTATGTTTTTAATGATGTATTTTGTACCTTTGTTATTGTATTCTTATGTTATAAAATTGTAATTGACAGCAGTTCATCAAATTAAGTAACTTGTAAGTTCCATTTCACTGCACACGTTTCTGTTGGTCATACTATATGGACAATATGTGAGAAGTAGGGACTGTTAGTGTTTGCATGTGTGTTAATAATTCAGCAAGGGACTGGATAACAGCATTGCTGGTTCTAAGGACAATTCCAAAAAGTTTGTGAGTGCACAAGTGGTGGTTATGGACTTGCTGTATTATCTACAAGACTCTGCAATGGTGATTGTGCACCTGCACAGTCACAACAGATGGCTGCTGGCCATCACTACAAGGACTGCAGTGGGTCTGCATCTTTGATGACCCACCAATACCATTATTTCCACAAGGACTACAGTGGGTCTACACCTTTGATGACTCACCAATACCATTATTTCTAAAAGGACTACACTGGGTCTGCACCTCTGGTGGCCCACCAATACCATACTCTCTACCAGGACTACAGTGGGTCTATTCTGTGATGACCTACCCACCAATATTCTTCAATACGTCGAATGACTCTGCTGTGGGTTTGCTCTGTTGTGGCCCATTACCTGTCAGCATGTCAAGAGTCAGCATTGTCTTTCTGTTGGAAGGACAACACTACTTCTTCAAGACTGCATGGAAATCCACTACTTCCGTGTGCATTTTCCTTTACTCCTCAGACTTTGAGAAAAACACTGCAATTTTACTGTTATGAACAATCTGGACTGTCTTTATGGACTGTGAGAAAATTTTAGCTTTTGACCAACATTTTATCAATAAGAGTGTGCATTTGATATCTTTGTTATTGTAATTATGAAAAATTTTATCAAATCATTATTGGCCACTGCCCAAAACAATTTGTAAAATTTTTGGTGGGGAGCATGGGGGTTATGTAAGTGTTTATGTTTTCTTATTGGCAACGTTACGTAGCGCTCTGTATGAAAATCACTGGCTGTGCTGTGTGCAGTCTGTGGCTAGTTTGCATTGTTGTCTGCCATTGCAGTGTTGGGCAGCAGCAGCTGGATGTGAACAGCGCGTAGCGTTGCGCAGTTGGAGGTGAGCCGCCAGCAGTGGTGGATGTGGGAAATGAGATGGTGGATTTTTGAGTACAGAATGGATGTCATGAACTGCTATATATATTATGACTGTTAAGGTAAATACATTGTTTGTTCGCTATTAACATCTTTCAATTGCTAACTATGCCTATCAGTAGTTAGTGCCTTCCGTAGTTTGAATCTTTTATTTAGCTGGCAGTAGTGGCGCTCGCTGTATTGCAGTAGTTCGAGTAACGAAGATTTTTGTGAGGTAAGTGATTTGTGAAACTCATAGGTTAATGTTAGTCAGGGCCATTCTTTTGTAGGGAATTTTGAAAGTGAGATTGCGTTGCGCTAAAAAATATTGTGTGTCAGTTTAAGCACGGTCATGTATAATTGTTCTAAGGGGACGTTTCAAGTGTTAATCTGCCAAGAAGTTTCAAAGTCATAGTAGATTCAGTCAGTGAGAGAGGCCAGTTTAGAGACATCAGCAATACATTCTATTTCTGTAGCTTTTCTTAAATGATTCACATTTATCGTCATCTTAGACCAGGTAGTGGATTGGTGCAATTTGGGGAAAATTAACAATGGGCAAAAATAAACCGGTCGACCACAGTATTCAGCACTCTGAATTCCGGCAAATGCATTAAATTTAATACCCAACACCCGGTCATTTTTATGGTATGAGAAAGTGAACCTCAAGTCTGCCAACGTAAACTTTGAGAACATGGAGACAGTATTATATTTTCGCTACGCTGCGGAAGCTGTTGCAAGGTAGAGGCCTCTTCAGCTTCGGTACCATTGAACTTGTGGCGCCCCCGCTTGTACTGTGCCGTCTGTCGGCAGCTGCGACCATCTTGATTGCTATGCGGCAGTTCTGCGTGCCACACATATCTAGCGAGCCGTGCCGCTGCCGACACATCGCTACCATCAGCTCATCTCCCGCACCGCCGCTGTACATAACTGACTACATTTGTACTGCAAAATGCACCGAGTGTTGATTCGTAGGCATGCGCTCATTGTCAAACCGTAAAACGATGGTGCAGCGCACATCTAAATAAAGTTGTGCATTAAAGTCGAATAGTTTAATGATCGAATCTTTCTGTGATCTAAGTATGACCATGAAATGCTATTAGCACTTATACTTCATTGGAAAATATATTAATACCTAGCGTTCTTAATTTTCTGATTGGAGTGAGGAAATAATATCTTATAGGCTATAGATTTTGTTTTTGTAAGGGACGTCTCTTCAAATGCTGTTTCGATGCAGCTGTTATTCACGATGACAAATGAGGAACAGGTATGAATATTACCGATCCATTAATCTAATAATTCATAGTTGCAAAATCTAGACAGGTATCGTTTACAAAAGCATGATAATATTAGTAGAGGCCGAACTCGGCAAAGATAAGCTTGAGTTCCGGAGTGATGCAGAACCAAATGAGGCAATAATGACCCTATGAATTATTTTACAAGACAGACTGAAGAAATACAAGTCTACGCTCACAGATTGTCCCGTTATAGAAAAAGGTTTAGAAAATTGACAAGTTTCCTAGAATGAAATTTTCACTCTACAGCGGAGTGTGCGCTGATATGAAAATTTCTGGCAGATTAAAACTCGAACTCTGGACCTTTGCTTTTCGCAGGCAAATGCTCTACCAACTGAGCTACCCAAGCACGCCTCACGCCCCGTCCTCACAACTTTAATTCCGCATTATCCTTTCTTCCAATAGTGCTAGTTCGACAAGTTTCGCAGGAGATTTTCTGTGAAGTTTGGAAGGTAAGAGACGAGGTACTGGCGGAATTAAAGCTGTGAGGACGGGACGTCAGTCGTGCTTGGGTAGCTCAATTTGTAGAGCACTTGCCCGCGAAAGGCAAAGGTCCTGACTTCGAGTCTCGATCCGGCACACAATTTTAATCTGCCAGAAAGTTTCAAGTTTCCTAGCCTTAAAGGGAAATAAAAAATGTAAATTACCATTCCAAATTAATAAAGGAGGAGGAAAGTGCCATTAGATGGCGGTCGTGCGCGTGTTGTCGCCCGCAATACGGACGGTGCAGCGCGATGAAACTGCAACGCTCCGTGCCGAGTTCGGCGTGAAGCGGGTAGTATAAATTAAAAAATAAAACATGGACCACAATCAATAACTTGAACGCCTGGTGTAGGTCGCAAAACGACGTCACTGTTGGTGGACGGTGGGCCGAATCATTCTTTGCGTCAGTCGTGTGAAAACTGTGGCAGGATGTAAATGAAATGATCGGCGCGCCGGTCTCAGACGTAGTTACTTCTGGTTGTGGATGTTCTAAACGCCGGATTCTAAAGACGCTGTACTATCCGCTGGTTCCTCCTTGCCCGGGTTGTTCCATCGTTGTATCGGTTATCAGACGTTAGGTAGATTTTGCAAGAGTGTTGGCCTGCGTTTAAACTGTCACTAGTTTGAGTTGTCATCCGCTTAGGTGAATACAACTCTTGGGTGCCTGTCTCATTGGTTACAAAGTTGAGCGACTTTCCCAGGCCGATCCTGGGAGCACTGCCCGAGATGCACTTCTCTCATGATTTGGTCAGATTGTGACGATTGTTTTTTTTTTATAAAACAGTTTTTAATTTTGAGTTATTTCTACTGGGGCCTTCAGGAAACAAGTAATTTGAATTTTTTGTCAATAAGGCCTTCAGCCATGAATGCAATTTGTCTCAAGAATTTATAATTAGATATTGACTCTTAATAGTGAAATTATGATGACTGTCTCTTTTTTAATAAAAATATTTTAGTATCTCTTGGAGAAGTTTAACTGTTCTTAAGAACTGTTATCCAGGCCTTCAGCCATCAAATTGTTTTGAGTTATTACTATCGGGGCCTGCAGCCGACAAATAATTTGAATTTCTGGTCAATAAAGCCGTGAGTGCAACTTGCTTAAGAATTTTTTTATTAGACATTGTGTCCTAACAGTCAAATTTGATAAATGTTCCTTATTGTTATCCTTGTATGCAATTGGTTCCAAATAAAGTGTACGTGTTGTTTTTTTTTTTTTTTAAAAAAGAAGAAAACTGAGCAACCAATGGTAACTGAGTAAGGCCCCGTCCACACAAAATCCTGATTTTCCCTAAGTTCCATGTTTCAATGACATTCTGTTGAACGAAGCTGCAGAAAAATAAAGATTTTAGAAGTTAGGCGTATTTGATGGATGTATTTTAAAATGGCTTGCTCAAAGATGATATTGGAAAAGAAAACGCCTTAAAAGCTGAGGTTAAGAGGACTACAAGAGCAGCAAATGGCAGCTTACGGACATTTAATAAAAATGAGGGCCGCGGCGGAGACTGATGACACTCAAGCCTAATCGGTGGCTTGTTTCCTAAAGCACCTCTCAGACTGTAAGCGCATCATAAATCACTATATGCGCACAGAACCTGGTGCAGGCAACTAGGTCAGGTCTCGGAAATTGCTGTGCACAAGAACTGGTCGTCAAGGTGAGCGGACTCCGGAAAGTACAGAAAAAGTAATATGGCGCTATTGACTGGGAGAGGCCTAATTATTATTCTCGTGCCCTAACCATATATAAAAGATAGTTCGTACAATTTTTGACAGATCGGAATAGTTTATATAATCTTTGCACAAAATTTGGCCACTTACGGTGCATTTTACGTTGTCTGTGCAGGGGGATACAGTCGACACGGCAGCATATATCGAAAAATCTGTTCTTCCCAGCAGCCACATTGGGTTTTGATTTCTGCAATGTACCCCGATTTTGCCAGGCTAACCCGTGATCTGCCCACTCCTAACCTCAGCCTATTCAAGGACTTCCAGATTGGTCAATTCTCATCATGACCAGGGTGTAAAGATTCTGAAAATTATTTCCAATCAGGGTGTGAGATGTCTCAGCCGTCCATAGTTGCAGCCTGGGTTCTTCATCGGTGGTTGTTCGTTCCTCCGATGGTCTGAGGAAACTTCTCCTTGACCTTACTCGTTTTGAGTAGGGTTGTTGTCCAAGCATGGGACACGTTTTATCTGTGTTCAGTTATAGGTAACAGGAGAGGCATACTCTGCTGCAGAGTAGCACAGTCTCAATGCGGAAGTTCGGATGGTTTCAGCTTGACTAACCCCTGTGATCTGGACAGGGGTAGGTTGTTCTTTGTGGAGACATTTGATTTGTAATTCATGCAGTGTTTCTCGAATGTTAGAGATCTGTCAAGTGTTATTCCTAGGTATTTTGGAGTGCCACAGTGTTTCAACTTAACCCCTGGCCATTGTGGTTTCCCTATTTCTCAGATGGATAGCACACACTTGTGTCTTTGATTGGTCTGGTTTAAGCTGGGTAATCTGTAGTATTTTGACTGATTTCAAGAGTACTCTTTAGGATGATTTATATAAAATTGAAGTTTGTGCTTTGAATTGGCAGACAGAGATCACCAGCATACAAGGAACTCCTGCAGTTAAGGACGCGTTGGTCGTTAGTATGTACGTTGAACGGAACTGGAGCCAACACAGTTCTGAGGGAAGGCCATTTTTCTATAGCGTCCATTGACTTCGCTGTCCTAGGAGGTCAAAGAAGATTGTTTGGATCTGCAGAAGATTGGCGACGAGTCTGGTGAGGCTGAAATCCTTGGTTAGGTTGCAGATGTTTTTTAATAATAACTGATGGTAGACGGTGTCGTACGCTGCTGCCAAGTCCACTAATATCACCCCTGTCATCTTATGAGCTTCAAAGCCCTTTTCAATCAACTGTTAAAACAGAGTAATTGGCCTGTGTAACTTTCACCAGAGCGGAATCCAGCTTGCTGAGGTATAAGCAAGGGATCAATAACATGTGAGAGACGGTTTTAAATCGTTCTCTTTAGCAGTTTGTAGGGGTGACACAGTAGAGAGATTGGTCTTTGGACAGTTTCCGTCTTTACCAGGTTACAGTATAGCAATTAGTCGGCGCATCCGCCATATCGCCGGCCGGGATGGCCGAACGGTTCTAGGCGCTACAGTGTGGAACAGCGCGACCGCTGCGGTCGCAGGTTCGAATCCTGCCTCGGACATGGATGTGTGTGATGTCCTTAGGTTTGTTAGGTTTAAGCAGCTCGAAGTTCTAGGGGACTGATGACCTTAGAAGTTAAGTTCCATAGCGCTCAGAGCCATTTTTGAACCGCCATATCTTTGGAATTTGACATCTATCTATACACTTATTGAAGAGTTCGAGAATCTATTCCTTTGTTGTTGATCCAAATTGCTCAAGTTATTTCGTACATCATCCAAGCCATTGAAGAGTTCGAGAATCTATTTCTTTGTTGTTGATCCAAAGTGCTCCAGTTTCTCATTTCGTACATCATCCAAGCCAGCTGACTTACCAGCTTAACTCTGTTTAATGGCCTTCGGTAATTCATGCATCGTGAATGGGCGTGAGAAGTTTTTCTTCTCCTGTGCTAAGTTTTCTTAGTTTTCGTTTTTTGTATTTATGGCTTGGCTTTCCAATTAGCAGTAACTGGTGTGCTATTTGCTTGGCGGTGATATTTTGGTGTGTAGTGGTCTTAGTGGGATCAACACACAGGCGTCGCAGAAGTCTCCAAGCCTTATGACTGTCTCTTTTCAGATCTAGGTTTCTTGTTGTTTTAATCCGATTTCCCCTTTTGACTCTCTTATAGAGGAAATGAGTTAGTTTCCTGTTTCTATAGACTGTTGTTTCACTGAAAGGGTTTTCTCTATGTTCTGTAAATAAGGTTCTAATCTGATGTGATCCCGGGGGTGTAAGCCGTTCGACTGCCACGAGGGATGGATGTTGTTTTGGAACATCTCTTTACGGCCGTGTTAGTGGTGTTGTACTGTTCTGGTGTTGGTTCTGTAGAAGACACTTCGGCACCCAGTAAATCTGCACATCTGTACCAGTCAGCCTTTCGAAAGTGAAACCTCGTCCGAAATGGGGTTTTTGAGGTCCAACAGCAGCAAATATTTAGCAGATTAATAGTCTATGTTGTTTATTTGGTATTGGAGAACAGATGGACTTTATACAATGTTGGCTAACGCTGTTGATGGTGAATATGAGTTCGGGATTGCACCTTTGCCTCCAACCGCCGCTGTTAAATGATGCAGTTACATTTGCATCGTCAGTGAGTACGATAAGATTCATTTCTGCCCGCTCTTGTGCAGCTGTCCCATTTTAATCTACATTATCATAGCCACAAATGTTAGGATGCTGTTGAAATCGCCAGTCACAGTTGCACTTGTTTGTTTTGGTAATTCTGTGGTTTATTAACTGTAAATTCTTCATCAGGTTGTTTCCAGAGAGACGAAATTGTGCTATTAGCTGTTTCTATTTTAAGGATTTCATGTTATATTCGTCTGTGAGTGCTGTGGACAGATTTTGAACGTCTGAATGAACGAAGATAGAGCTTCCGTATTTCTCATGTGGTCTTTCTAAGACAAGGCGCATTCCGTTTATCCTCGGTCTATGCATGTCGCAGCTCGTTTGTGTTTCCTGTATGCACATTCATGATGTTGGTGCTTGTAGCAGCTCTTCTTTGGCTGATGTTATTCCTTCTACGTTGATTGAGACAGTGCTTAGCTGTGGCCCTAAAAAGAGCTTATACATGGATGTTTCTGGTGTGAAATGATCAACCGTCATTTCTTGACGCCCGTGATATGTCCGATCCTTTTTCTAAACAGCAGTCTTCGGGGACTCTCCTTTCATGTACCCCAAGAGGACCTCAAGGGTAGCTTAAACCAACTAACAGTGAAAGAGTTTCATACTTCGTATACACTCTTTCGTTTCCTCACTGTTGATGAAAGTCGCTTAAATAACGTATCTTCTCCGTATATCTGCAGTGTGTGAATTGTATGGAGTCATAACTTTATTGTATGATAAGGGAAAGGAAAACATACAACCTACTCCTCTCACATAGTGCAAAGGACGCGCCGAGCTAAGGTGCCCATATGGCGGAAGGCCTACCAACACTAGAGTCACATGCGCTCACTCCAAAAGTCGCTCAACAGAGGTTTGGAATTTAACCCATAGCATTGGGGCACAGTCTGATAATCGGGAACATTACTCTATCACCTCACCCTCCCTATGAGGCCAAATACTGGGGGCGAAAATTCCTTCCACCACCAGAATTAGAACCAACTAACGATACGTCGAAAGCCACATCCACATACAGGCAAGCAATAGCGACGTCAGTTGTTGTGGAAGTGACTTCAATAATTATACGGAGGATATAAAACAAATCGTTCATTAGGAGTGCTGCGCGCGGTTACTTTCGTCTATTACCTGCGCCTACCTTTGAACTCGCTGCAGCAGATCGCCGGTAGGTATGCCGAGCAGAAACCTAGCTTACTGCAACTCGCACCAGGCTACGTACAACGTAACTATTTCAAGAATCGGGAGAATGTCTTAATTTTGAATGAAAGGTGGAAACACTGGCAAAACATTAGAGTATTCTGAAACTTGATAACGTACACGTTCACTGCCAAGCCCGTGCAAATCTTAACACAGTCATGGACAAACCCTTTCATTCACGTTAGGAAGTATATGGTAACGTATTTCCCGAAATCTGAACAGCTACTAAGCACGGACTGTTCTTAAATGAAAATGCTCGCCACACTATTAAATATATCGGTGTCTAATGCACTCAAGCTTTTACTCACCGATCTGCTCAATATAACAGGCGGAATCACTATTTCTTCTGATATACAAAATTACTTTAAAAATCCGTACAGTCTGAAAACACACCGGAATAAATATGCATTCAATTTAAAACACTTTGAGACATAATAGCACAACTAAAACCGGAAAACTATAACTTCCTTCGGAGCTCATACTACACACGACCATACCATTGAAAGGCTGGGCTCCGACTCCTAAGACTGCTGTAAGCTTTCTACACTCCTGGAAATTGAAATAAGAACACCGTGAATTCATTGTCCCAGAAAGGGGAAACTTTATTGACACATTCCTGGGGTCAGATACATCACATGATCACACTGACAGAACCACAGGCACATAGACACAGGCAACAGAGCATGTACAATGTCGGCACTAGTACAGTGTATATCCACCTTTCGCAGCAATGCAGGCTGCTATTCTCCCATGGAGACGATCGTAGAGATGCTGGATGTAGTCCTGTGGAACGGCTTGCCATGCCATTTCCACCTGGCGCCTCAGTTGGACCAGCGTTCGTGCTGGACGTGCAGACCGCGTGAGACGACGCTTCATCCAGTCCCAAACATGCTCAATGGGGGACAGATCCGGAGATCTTGCTGGCCAGGGTAGTTGACTTACACCTTCTAGAGCACGTTGGGTGGCATGAGATACATGCGGACTTGCATTGTCCTGTTGGAACAGCAAGTTCCCTTGCCGGTCTAGGAATGGTAGAACGATGGGTTCGATGACGGTTTGGATGTACCGTGCACTATTCAGTGTCCCCTCGACGATCACCAGTGGTGTACGGCCAGTGTAGGAGATCGCTCCCCACACCATGATGCCGGGTGTTGGCCCTGTGTGCCTCGGTCGTATGCAGTCCTGATTGTGGCGCTCACCTGCACGGCGCCAAACACGCATACGACCATCATTGGCACCAAGGCAGAAGCGACTCTCATCGCTCAAGACGACACGTCTCCATTCGTCCCTCCATTCACGCCTGTCGCGACACCACTGGAGGCGGGCTGCACGATGTTGGGGCGTGAGCGGAAGACGGCCTAACGGTGTGCGGGACCGTAGCCCAGCTTCATGGAGACGGTTGCGAATGGTCCTCGCCGATACCCCAGGAGCAACAGTGTCCCTAATTTGCTGGGAAGTGGCGGTGCGGTCCCCTACGGCACTGCGTAGAATCCTACGGTATTGGCGTGCATCCGTGTGTCGCTGCGGTCCGGTCCCAGGTCGACGGGCACGTGCACCTTCCGCCGACCACTGGCGACAACATCGATGTACTGTGGAGACCTCACGCCCCACGTGTTGAGCAATTCGGCGGTACGTCCACCCGGCCTCCCGCATGCCCACTATACGCCCTCGTTCAAAGTCCGTCAGCTGCACATACGGTTCACGTCCAAGCTGTCGCGGCATGCTACCAGTGTTAAAGACTGCGATGGAGCTCCGTATGCCACGGCAAACTGGCTGACACTGACGGCGGCGGTGCACAAATGCTGCGCAGCTAGCGCCATTCGACGGACAACACCGCGGTTCCTGGTGTGTCCGCTGTGCCGTGCGTGTGATCATTGCTTGTACAGCCCTCTCGCAGTGTCCGGAGCAAGTATGGTGGGTCTGACACACCGGTGTCAATGTGTTCTTTTTTCCATTTCCAGGAGTGTATATCTCCAAGAGAAAAGACGCGCCAAGAATACTTTATTCTAACTGGTCAGTTTTGTTTAAGACCGATAGAAAAACACTACTCTCCCACGTCAGTCCGCACCGACCGTGGTGGCTGAGCGGTTCTAGGCACTTCAGTCCGGAACCGCGCGACTGCTACGGTCGCAGGTTCGAATCCTGCCTCGGGCATGGATGTGTGTGATGTTCTTAGGTTGGTTAGGTTTAAGTAGTTCTAAGTTCTAGGGGACTGATGACCTCAGATTTTAAGTCCCATAGTGCTCACAGCCATTTGAACGTCAGTCCGCGCTTTTGATGACTAACCAATCAACAAATAACACACTTTCGAAGTGTACTTTTGCCCGAAGTAAATATTTAACATTCTGATGTTTTGTTTATACTTTACACTATTAACTATTTTCATTTGCACTCGAATTAGCTTTCTTTTTACCATAAACTTACTTGACATATTATAATACAAAATACCCCGTTGTCTGCATTCACACTGTCTTAAAACTTCCTCACACTATTTCGTTATGTGTTCATCTATAGGACAATGAAGTACATATTTACTTTAGACCATGTTCATGCATCATTCACACTACAAAAAGTATACAAAAAACTGTGCAAATATAAAAGAAACAAAAATGCCTTTAAGAAATAAACAGAACAATACACAAAACATTCTATTTACCTGTCTCTCGAATGTCTCTGTGCACTACTGGACTCTGGTGGTCAAAATTCTTAACTACGTTATAGTTGTTTCTGTTTAGTCCTGTCCGCTACTGTCCTCTAGGAGATGAAAATTAGAGCAACGTACTCGACTGAACCCCCTTCAGACCACCTGTCATTGTGCACGGATGAGTCATTCTCCCGATACACACGCTCTAGACGGGAGCGATGTAAGGCACTATGCCTCAGGAGGAAGTGAAAGAACTTCTTATTCATGAACATAGATGTTACATTTCCAAAATAAATTTACATGCATGAAAGAATTTATCAGTCATGGCACAAAAATGATTTATTTACCAAATATATTTATGTTTACAGAAACCGCTCGAAGTGACCACCACCTGTTTCCATGCATCCCCTGTTGCTGCTTTCCGTACTTTGCTGTACTCGTCGTATGTTTCGAACCTGATCAAATACAGTCCTTCAGAACATCAACAGTGCGTACGGGAGTTGAATACACCAAGCATTTTAAATATCGCCAAAGGAAATAATCCATTGGATTTATATCTGTGTAGGCCATGCAATGGATTCCCTCGACGAATTCACCTGTCAAGAAACTGGTTATCTAAGTACTAGTGAACTGAAGCGCCATAGTGCATGAACCACTTTCGTTGGATGACGTCAAGAGGTACGTCATCCTATAAACAAGAAACTGTAGCTAAGTTGATCCCGTAAGACTTTGCGAAGTGTAGTATGGGCAGCCCCACATGCTGATGATGAAACGCTATTGATATCCGTCTTGTAGAGCATGATGAGGCGTTTTCGTAAGTCCAGGCGTCGCAGTTACGTTAAATGAAAATCCCATCTACATCCATACTAAGCAAGCTACCTGACGGTGTGTGGCGGAGGGTACCTTGAGTACCTCCATCGGTTCTCCCTTCTATTCCAGTCTCGTATTGTTCGTGGAAAGGATTGTCGGTATGCTTCTGTGTGGGCTCTAATCTCTCTTATTTTATCCTCATGTTCTCTTCGCGAGATATACGTAGGAGGGAGCAATATACTGCTTGACTCTTCGGTGAAGGTATGTTCTCGAAACTTCAACAAAAGTCCTTTGTTTTCGGATTGCATTTCCTTAGGATTCTTCCAATGAATCTCAGTCTGGCATCTGCTTTACCGACGATCAGCTTTATATGATCATTCCATTTTAAATCACTCCTAATGTGTACTCCCAGATAATTTATGGAATTAACTTCTTCCAGTTGTTGACCTGCTATTTTGTAGCTAAATGATAAGGGACCTATATTTCTATGCATTCGCAGCACATTACACTTGTCTACATTGAGATTCAATTGCCATTCCCTGCACCATGCGTCAATTCGCTGCAGATCCTCCTGCATTTCAGTACAATTTTCCATGTTGGAACCTCTCGATACACCACAGCATCATCTGCAAAAAGCCTCAGTGAATTTCCGATGTCATCCACAAGGTCATTTATGTATATTGTGAATAGCAACGGTCCTATGACACTCCCCTGCGGCACACCAGAAATCACTCTTACTTCGGAAGACTTCTCTCTGTTGAGAATGACATACTGCGTTCTGTTATCTAGGAACTCTTCAATCCAATCACACAATTGGTCTGATAGTCCATATGCTCTTACTTTGTTCTTTAAACGACTGTGGGGAACTGTATCGAACGCCTTGCGGAAATCAAGAAACACGGCATCTTTCTGTGAACCCGTGTCTATGGTCCTCTGAGTCTCGTGGACGAATAGCGCGAGCTGGGTTTCACACGACCGTCTTTTTCGAAAGCCATTCTAATTTCTACAGAGTAGTTTTCTAGTCTCCAGAAAAGTCATTATACTGGAACATAATACGTGTTCCAAAATTCTACAACTGATCGACGTAAGAGATATAGGTCTATAGTTCTGCACATCTGTTCGACGTCCCTTCTTGGAAACGGGGATGACCTGTGCCCTTTTCCAGTCCTTTGGAACGCTACGCTCTTCTAGAGACCTACGGTACACCGCTGCAAGAAGGGGGGAAGTTCCTTCGCTTACTCTGTGTAAAATCGAACTGGTATCCCATCAGGTCCAGCGGCCTTTCCTCTTTTGAGCGATTTTAATTGTTTCCCTATCCCTCTGTGGTCTATTTCGATATCTACCATTTTGTCATCTGTGCGACAATCTAGAGAAGGAACTACAGTGCAGTCTTCCTCTGTGAAACAGCTTAGGAAAAAGACATTTAATATTTCGGCCATTAGTCTGTCATCCTCTGTTTCAGTACCATTTTGGTCACAGAGTGTCTGGACATTTTGTTTTGATCCACCTACCGCTTTGACATAAGACCAAAATTTCTGAGGATTTTCTGCGAAGTTAGTACATAGAACTTTACTTTCGAATTCATTGAACGCCTCTCGCATAGCCCTCCTCACACTGCATTTCTCTTCACGTAATTTTTGTTTGTCTGCAAGGCTTTGGCTATGTTTATGTTTGCTGTGAAGTTCCCTTTGCTTTCGCAGCAGTTTTCTAACTCGGTTGTTGTACCACGGTGGCTCTTTTCCATCTCTTACGATCTTGCTTGGCACATACTCATCTAACGCATATTGTACGATGGTTTTGAACTTTGTTCACTGATCCTTAACACTATCTGTACTTGAGACAAAACTTTTGTGTTGAGCCGTCAGGTATTCTGTAATCTGCTTTTTGTCACTTTTGCTAAACAGAAAAATCTTCCTACCTTTTTTAATATGATGATCGCTATCCCATCCCGTGAGAAGCTATCCTCATGAGAGAACACGATTCACACGTTACATGCTAAGAACTGCAGACGTACTGGACACTAATATGTGTCTAAAACTAAGTTATTCTTTGTTAAATCTGCCTCATTTAATCCTTGCACCCACTGAAAGTGGCAGGGGTACAGAAGATTTTCATGCAAAATGATTCAGACCGTGATGTGATTACCACCTTCCCATCTTGCACTTCCCTTTGTACCAGTAGATGGAGTCTCATCCTCAAAACGAAGAATCCGTTTTTCAAGCTCTAGGGTTCGTACATGGCATAATGGCTTACCATCTGCTACTCTCTTCTCAAATGAGCCTGTCTCCTCGCAAGCGTTGATGGAGTCGAACTAACATTCTTGTATTTATCTCCCAGGGTAACTTTCGATATAAAGTAGAAGTGCTGCACAGCTTTCCCATCTTCTAGGCCGTACATATAGGTGCATATCCACCATTTGGGACACTGTGCGTGAGATGGCCTGACCTGCATCATCTATACTTACTGAGAGAAGGATCGCTCCTTGAAATCCAAATGCGTAATTAAGTTATACAATGGCGTTAAATATGAGTTGAATTAAACCACATTTTGATAATAAGGTGGCTCTAGTACTGAATTTCAAGAATCGAAATTTCCATAATTGTTTTTATTGATTACGAAATTAAATACAAAACCCAGTAAATCCCAGTTTTATCTTATGATGTTGCGGATGCACAGATTAATAGAAAATATAACAAATTTTCATCACACATACTCCGTTACACACACTTCAACAACATAACTGATACATGAAATTAATTGCGAAAGGAAGCACAGAGGCTGCGACGCCTGTCTGATAAGGGTCTATACGAAAATAATAACCGATTTTCTAACAGATTTATTAAATGTAATATAGTCACTTGAACACAGTGATGGCATGATCGAGAGAAAAAATAAAAACTACATGTGAACTATATCTGTGATTTGAGTGACGGTGAGCTTGCGTCGCTTACCTTATTCTAATGAAACCCCGACTTTCAGGCTACCTGATTTGCCGAAGCTGCTGTACGATCTTACCACAACAGTGAGCAGACGTGATGACTGCGGACATGCAGGTGGGATCACCATAATACCAGCTGTTCCCAGTCTAACTGAAGATGTAGACATCGCCCCTCTCCATCTCTAAATTCATGGCTGTCTGCACTCACCTGCATGAGAAGTGACGTGAAGTCTGAAAACTAGTGTGTACACTGCTCAATAAGTCTGTTCTCTAATGAAGTCTATACGGAAATGAGACACTGCGCTTCCAACGTCGGTTCTGTGCGGAATTTCGCGCTACACCAATGACAAGAGTTTTACTAGTATTTGTAGTTTTAATCCCACCAAGAGTTGTAAAGCGTACGGCTGTCAATGCGGCGTCTGTCAGCCTTCCTTGTACTGAGAATTCTAGGCCTTGGACCTTCATCACGAACGCAGGTTCTTTAATCAAGGAATGACAGGTCATTTCGCTTGGAAAAATACTGAAACGGCACTCTGTTTTGTCACGAATTCTAAGGTTGCTTCTTTCTCGAATAAATGAAGGTTGTGAAATTCCTTCCATCCCACTGTCGTGGTGCCAGCCAGTTGCCTATACACCTGGTGGTGAAAACGACACACACAGGAATTGTATCGGAAAGTTTAATTTGCTTTCAGAACAGACTCAGTCACGTCTTCCACTCATTAAAAAAGCTCATAAAAAGACCGTGTTTCGTAGGAGAGCTGAACTGCCCTTCACTTTGGAAGATTCACTATGATGCCGTCTCTATGGAGGGGAGGTGTGTAATATTGTCCTATGGCTAGCGAAAGCTGGTCATAACCTGTATATATTTTTGTACCTCCCTCTTGT
The DNA here is from genome assembly GCF_023864275.1 of Schistocerca cancellata. Taxonomy (NCBI): domain Eukaryota; kingdom Metazoa; phylum Arthropoda; class Insecta; order Orthoptera; family Acrididae; genus Schistocerca; species Schistocerca cancellata. Next base: position 527,128,251 of record NC_064632.1, read on the forward strand.
GTCCTAGAGCTTAAAATCACAATTACTCTCTTTTTAAATCAGAGAAAGATTCAATTGATATGAACATGATTCGTCGAATTATTTATTGGATTTTCTCATCACAATTAGAAAAAATGAGTGTTAGGCCGGGGAAAACCTGAAGATTCTCATCACTCCATAATCTGTGAAAGTGGTGTTACTCTAAAGAATATAGCGTGATATTAACAAACAATGCAATTTTGTCATATGATGACATGTTGGAGACCGTGGCTGTTTTTGAAGACAAATAATGATGGTGTTAGGACAGCAACCAGCCACAAATTTACTTTGAGTTCCTTTATTCAAAGGAAACCGTAAATCCTTTGAATAAAGGAACTCAAGGTAAATTTGTGGCTGGTTGCTGTCCTAACACCATCATTAACAAACAAGTTTTTCGCCCCCACTTTCCAGTATATTGATTTAATGTTGTGCGGAAGTACGGAGTCATGGCTTGGAACAGGATTAATTCGTGTGGGAACCAACCAAGTCCATTCATACATACTTCCAGTAGTGATGCTGAATGCATAAATATTTGAATAGGTGACTTAGCTTTACGACAATATCAATAACGAAACCCCATTTCATAAAAGAGAAACGCAGGTTGGAAAATTCGTTCATTCGGACTGAAGAAAAGGTTAACAACTTAATGTACTTGAAGCTTCACTCGTTCCTCCATTACTTCTTTATGATTCCTTTGGTTTGCTTGCCCCATTCACTCTTTCGATTATTCCCTATTTATGTGATCATTCAGTCATTCATGTTTAAATATAAAAACTAAAATTATTCGTTGTCAATACATCAAAGCGAGAGCAAGTTTTTCTCGCATGCAGACGTCCTTGTAATCAATACGACCCCGTTCAGTCGTGTGATTCTGATATAATACCTAAACGAATGAATACTGAAATTGTAGTAAATGCATCAATGACATCAAAAACCCAGAATAAATAACTGAGGTGTCAGTAGTCTAATGTAAACATGGCTGCCAGTATCGTAAAGTACCTCCGTAAAATAAGACTGAAGTTCCTCATAAGAACATCCATTTATACTGAAGTCATCATGGTTTTTCTTAATCTGCGCAAGCGATTCTTTTTGCATCACTATTAGTGCGAGAAAATGTTTAAAGCATACAAAATCCACAATTCTGGTCATGTAGCAAAATGTACTGGATGAAATAAATGGAAGATGATACAGTTATTTAGATTCTGCAAGCGTACAACCTATGTCAGTGTGCGAAATGATGTGTGGTGCACTAACATGAATACATACGAACCACACTTAAATAACCAAATAAAATAAGATAAAATTATTGCGTTATTTCGAGAAGGTAGCTTATGTGCCAGTGACAGAAGTGTGTCGTACAAACAAATAAATACTTATATACGGCTTCACAAAATATTATATTTAATTTCTCCATTTTTGACTCTTTTGAATGGAACAACAAAAGTGCAAGACAACGACGCGTTTGTACAAAGTGTTATAGAAGAGAAAGCCTAGATTCGTTTAAGACACTCTCACTGTTAAATTCGGCACACGAAACGATGAAATATATGGACACTGGCACACGAATGTTCACGAAATTAAAGATGACCTTCATTTCACGGGAAATTGTCTGTTAGTTGATCATTGTTACCTGAGTGTGCAGTGGTAAGTAAGGTTGTTTCCATGTCCTTTCACTGAGTTGCCTTACTTTCCTTGTGGTACGAGTATATTGGAAAAGTACAGTCATGTGGAGAGATTGCTAGTGTCGACATACTGTCAGCACAGGAACTGCAGCTGCTTAACAGCTTCGTGCTCTGTGTGCATCTTGTCGTGGTTTGGAAAAAGAGTAGGAGTTACATTGTGTCGCCTCTGGATTTTCTGTCCGACTGCTAACCTATTTGGCATGTCAAGGGATGTTTCTCAAATGAGTCGGAAATGTCAGGTCGCTATTTGAGAAATAAATGATAGTGGTTTGTGGAAAAGCTCTACCATGTATGGTATTGCCTTCCATCATCCATGTTTGCTTGAGGAGCGCTCATCAACATCGCTGATGCATGAGTGATGTTGAGGAAGCTTCTCACCAAGAGAAAAAAATTAGCATGTTGATATCTGTTTGTGATACAGTACTGCTTGTGTGCCATTCTGTCAAATGTAATTGTCTTAAGAAGGGGAATGCTGTGGTTCCAATTATGCACTGCAGACTCCTCGGCGTAAAGAGAGTTGCAAATTAATGGCCATTCTGTGTGGTTTGCGAGCAAGTGCAGGATTGCATCCGCGACCTCTTTGTTCTTCACAGTATGTATCCACCTACTGACGTTGTAGACAAAGCACCTGCTGTTTGTCTGGCAACAGCCAGTGCAGCTGGGGCAAGGTTTCGTACCCGCTGCGCCTTGTTTGTGCTGTCTGCCAGCACCTGTTTCCAGAGACCGTCTGCTAAAGGTGACTCCTCCCCCTGCACTGGAGCCAAGGTGAAAGTCGAAAAGGCCACTCGCCGCTGCTCTCTTTCTCTCCCTCGTTTGTCTTCTTCCCCTCAGACCTGACTTGTGGACAGCTGAGCACTCGGAAACGAGATGGGACCTGCTTTCATCGTGTACACTTATCCTGTTCGCTGGTCCCGTCCACAGTGTCTCTGTACAGTTCCCAAAGATCACAAATTACTAACGTATTCTACAATTATATTGAGTACACGATGTACATAACAAGTATGCATAAAGCGCACCTTATAGACGTAATTCACTTTTACTGTGTGTTAAATATATATTTATTTCTAAAGAGCTATTTAGTTATTGTTAGAAAATAATCAATGAACACAATTACATTACGATGCTGTATTTACATCTTCACTTCATAACTCTATTACTAAATGTGTCCTTATTGACAAACAAAAACTGTTACTTGAATCATTGTGGCATTATGTGTTGAGCTCAAATTTCACTTTCACACATTCTCTTGTTAGGTTAGTTTGTTAGTTATACCAATCATAGGGCCCTTTTCTATCCGTGCAGTACGTTACCTCCAGGACATGCGTCTAATTATGAAAAATCTCATATTTCTTATGACTATCAGTCTCTAGTACTAGTAATAAAATTGAAGAAGAAAAATATAAACTGTCACCATACTATGTCCAGTATCAATTATATGCTATTCTCTTCTTTGACTTTTCCTCTCACCTTCCTGAAATGTCTCTTATCCTTGTTCTCAACGATTTGTCACTATTTTTTATTTTGTACTGTATGTAATCTATATCGATAGTTGGCCTCTGTCATTTACGTGATGATAACCTGAAGCATACACCATTCTATCAACGTAATTAAGATACACTTTTGGTGCTGCACAAAAAAAACAAAATCTTTTTCTATTTTCACATCTTTGACAACACACCAATGAAATATTATAAACTTTTTGTATGATTAGGTTACTCACTCATTTCTTACACATACTTACATCAAGTAATTTTCTTAACTGTGCCGGCCGGAGTGGCCGAGCGGTTCTAGGCGCTACAGTCTGGAATCGCTCGACCGCTACAGTCTCAGGTTCGAATCCTGCCTCGGGCTTGGATGTGTGTGATATCCTTAGGTTAGTTAGGTTCAAGTAGTTCTAATTTCTAGGGGACTGATGACCACAGCAGTTAAGTCCCATAGGGCTCAGAGCCATTTTTTGTAACTGCAAATTCGTTTTATCATTATGTTTCTCATAAGTCTCCAGTTTCACGACGTGGTAAGGCGTCGACTAATATCTGAAATAGTACTGGGGGGGGGGGGGGGCGTTAATTGACACCATAATTCTGCAATGTTGTCCATAAGTCCGTAAGAGTACGAGGAGGCGGAGATCTTTTCTGAACAGCACGTTACAGGGCATCCCAGATATGCCAAATATTGTTCATGTCTGGGGACTTTGCTTGACAGCAGAAGAGTTTAAACTCATGAGTGGTCCTGGACCCAATCTGTAGCAACATTCTGGACATTTGCGGTGTCGCATTGTCTTGCTGGAATTCCACGAGCCCGTCTGAATGCACAGTGGACATGAATGGATGCTTATATACGTTTCACCTGTCACAGTCGCATCTAGACTTATCAGGGATCCCATATCACTCAAACTGCACACGCCCGACACCATTACAGACCCTCCACCAGCTTGAAGAGTACCCTTCCGGCACGCACGTTCCACGGATTCATGAGGTTGTCTCCATACCCGTACACGTTCATCCGAACGACACAATGTGAAACGAGTGTTGTCCGATTAGGCAACATATTTTCAGTCATCAGCACTCCAATGTCGGCGTTTGTGGGCCCAAGCTAGGCGTAAAGGTTTGTACACGAGTGCGCCTTCGCCTCCGAAAGCCCATATCAATGACGTTTCGTTGAATGGTTCGCACACTGACACTTGCTGATGGCCCAGCATTGATATTTGCAACAATTTGCGGAAGGTTGCGCTTCTGTCACGTTGAACGATTCTCTTCAGTCGTCGTTGGTCCCGTTCTCGATCTTTCTCTGGCCGCAGCGGTCGGAGATTTGATGTTTTACCGGATTTGTGATATTCACGATACACAAATTGTCATACGGGAAAATCCCCATTTCATCGCTATGTCAGAGATGCTGTGTCACATCATTCTTGCGCCGGCTGTAACACCACGTTCAAACTCAAATCTTGATAATCAGGCATTGTAGCAGCTGTAACCAAAGTAACAACTGCGCCACACAATTGCTGTCTTAAGTAGGCGTTGCCCACCGCAGCGACGTGTTATGCCTGTTTACATATATCTCCGTATCTGAATACACATGTCTACATGAGTTTCTCTGGCGTTTCAGTGTATTTTCTTGTGTATGCGGAACAAACAGCTGTTTCTTCCTTTCTTCTCTTAGATAGTCGTGATTAATCTCGACTCCTAAATGCAACAAGTAAAATATAACCATTGTATTCAATGTCCTTTTCATCCAATTCTTGTTACTTCCTCGTTATATGGTTCTTATATTGGCAGTTCATCGTCTAAATTTGAGTTTAGGATACCGCAAAAATCAGAGCCTCTGACTCTCCTTTGTAAGCAAGTAGTGCAAATATTTGTCCACAATACTGGTACTCCAGCACCTTACGTGCTCCAAAACAAAAAATTAAAAACATTGCATTTGTGTTCATACATACAGCAGGACGTAGGACTAATGCCTTAAGTTACTACGACACTGCACTCTCTTCTTTCGTCGATCGTGGTACTACCTCTTGGATGGACATTTCACATTTCATCAAATGATCCAGACGCTCATTTGGTATCTACAGCAAAAACATGCCTCAAATTATGTGAAAACTCTTTCTATGGGCTAAGGACGACAAGAATAGTAAAAGAAATCCAGATATGGTTCACTAAACTGTACATGAGAGTTTTCTCAAGTTTCCACCAAATTCTATTCATTCTCCTCTGCTCTTCACTAACTTGGGTGGATCGTCACTCCATTCCTAAAATCGCTCATTTTCTCTGTACTCGTTAAGTACGTATTTCGTAATATCTTTCCTGCATATCTTCTATTCATCATACATTTGCACAAGTAACCACTTATAGCGACTTTAACAGGTCTTATACTCTGATTTTCATTAGCTCATACTCTCTTCTCCAGCAGTAAAAAGCAAATGCGACATACGCTTTAATAATTGCCAATAACTCAAAATCTACTACTATTATCGAATTTATGGGTTACTATCGACGCATGGTGCCTTTAACGCAGTGTACTGTCCGTACCCTTAAGTATTCGAAACTAAATCGGTCAAAATTCCGCACGCTGCAATTAACTGCTCTTTCAAGTCAAAAATAGGGTTTACATTGCCCCATCACCATTTTACTGTTATTCATTCGAGGAAATGGTTTGTTAGCTGTGTGGTGCACCCAATACTATTTTCCCATCTTAATGCTTTCAACTTCAAGCCATACAAATTTACCCATACGCCGCGTTCATCACAGTTAACATCTTCCCACTCTTCCTCGTCATTAGTTTCGTTTGCCTATTCTTCATTTTCAAGAGTAGTCACTTTAGCTTCCTCTTCTTATATTGCTTTCTATTGCATTTCCGTATCCCCTCAAAATAATATGGCGGGTTCCGATATGATTCACGCGTTCTGCTGCCACTACTATCGTGTCCGCTGTCTGTTGCTGCGGTGATGGATTCCCTGAATTCCCACTATTCTTACGATCGTGTAGTCTTATCTCAGTAATTTCTGCTTGCGGTCTATTTCTTCCTGGCTTGCTACAGTTCTGCCGAAATTTGTTTCCAGTGTTGTATCCGTTATTATTCCAGCTTCCTCGATTTGACTGAAACTACTGAAATTATCTGGCTTCACGATGTCCCAATCTGTTGCTTCTTCTTTCGTTAAAATTTCTTTGCGGCCCACCAAACGGTCTCTGCTCTTCACCTCTTCTCTCTCGTATGTTACTCTTTCCTATGGCAAACACCAATTCCCGTAACAGTGAAACGTCCCCTTTGAACAATTATACAAGACTGTGCTTAAACTGACACACAATATTTTTTAGCGCAACGCAATCTGACTTTCAGAAATCCCTACAAAGGAATGGCCCTGATTAACATTAACCTGTACCTTTCACAAATCACTTACCTCACCAAAAATCTTCGTTACTCGAACTACTGCAATACAGCGAGCGCCACTACTGCCAGCTAAATAAAAGATTCAAACTACTGAAGGCACTAACTACTGATAGGCATAGTTAGCAAATGAAAGATTTTAATAGAGAACAAACAATGTATTTACCTTAATAATCATAATATATATGCCATCCAGTCTTACAAATTTCAAGTCTCCGCCATTTCTCTCCCCACATCCACCACTGCTGGCGGCTCACCTCCAACTGCACAACGCTACGCGCTGTTTACATCCAGCTGACGCTGCCCAACACTACAATGGCAGACAACAATGCAAACTAGCCACAGACTGCACACAGCAGAGCCAGTGATTTTCATACCGAGCGCTACGTAACGTTGCCGATAAGATAACATAAACAGCCTACTTACAACAGGTTTTTAAACTCTCCGATGTCCTCATAGAAAAATTGCACGAGCATGTGGAACATGTGGGAAGTTGCATATAACAAAAATTAGAGATCAGCGCTGGACTGCAGGCAGCGTCGAGAAACTAATATTTCTTGAGCGTGATCGAAGAATTTTACAGAACTTTGGAATCGGGATGCTTCTAATTTTTGTGCTCATGGTAATTTCTAATCTTATTCGTTTTTGAATTGCCTTAGACCAAAACTCAACACTACTGCAGCTTTAATCTCTTCGTATACGGGCGATATAGTGCAGTTGATCTCATTCACATTCGAAATAACTGCCGAGAAATTCTAGTTGATGCCCCGGTGGCCATGGTGGTAGTTGATATTGTTCAAATCACGTCACCTAAGTATTTCAACATCATTTGTTTTGTATTTGAACACACGGAATTTTCAGCCTGAGAGGAAGTGCGTATAATGAAATGCCTCTTCCTCTCATGCTCTTGTTATTGCTGCCACTGATGGACTACTGCTTCCACCAATGCTTCACAAACTGTCCTGCACGCAGGCTCTCTCGTAAGTTAATACTACTTACCTATGTACATGACTTTGCCTAAGAGGGGTAAAACTGTGTGCATCATTCCCCTTTTTCTGCCAACCAAGCACTTATGTTACTCTCAGCGTGAATGGCCCATAGTCTTACACTACTGTTTTGCTCCACTTCTCTTGCCGTTTATTTACTGTCTGTTGTCTTTAGTTAAATGTAAGTAGTTCCTGCATCTCTGCAGATTCTGCAGTCGATGCAGGACATGTTCCATCCAAACCCTCACGTACTTTCCTAATCTCTCCCTCCATAATAATAGGGTTGTTAATTTCTAACGCTATTTTCCGTTTGCATAGTTGTTTTCCGATGACTTGTGGCAGGTTGTTCATCCCATCTTCGATCTTATTAAAGTGTTTTTATGCCTTCCCTAACTCCTTTCCATGTTTTATCAGCCTGTCTTGTATCCTTCTGTAAGCATGGGATAGTTGTCTAGTCCCTATCACCAAGTGGTCCTAATCAATCTGCTAATTCGGTCTCTGCTACACCATTACTCAAGACCAACTGCTCAATAGGAAACATCACCTGTTCTATGTCAATTGAATTTGATTTCTAATTCTCTGCCTCGTGATTACTGTGTGTTGTGTGATGTCCTTAGGTTAGTTAGATTTAAGTAGTTCTAAGTTCTAGGGGACCGATGACCATAAATCTTAAGTCCCATAGTGCTCAGAGCCATTTTTGAACCATGATTTCTGATCATCCATTTTCGCTAAAATTCTTTCTAATGTGGTTGTATTTCTAGCTTTCATTCATGAAGAATATAACGGAACTGAACACAAAAATTTGCTATGATCACTCGTGTAAAAGGTATCCCGCCATAATTACCGCCATTGGTATCAACACTGGTTAATACTCGTAGATCCGGAGTGGAACGGATTCCACAAAACCTATATGAAAGGAGGAATAGGAAATACGTGTTAAGTATTGGCCACTACAACTTAAAAGTATTCTGTGTTTCTGCCTGCAAAGAAATGTGATTCGCAGGCTACAAGAAAATCAAATATTTCTGACTACATCACGTAATGTCCCGGTAATCAGCTCTAACCTGGCGAGATTTGCCGACTCCCTCACAGAATTATCCCATCAATAAATCGTATATTGTCTAGGATCGGTGATATAATGCGAAATGTGTCCTTGCCAGGGTCTATATTTTATTCAAAATGCCAAGTGTAAGCTTGCCTGATCTGCATCAACTATATCTACTTAGACGCAGATCGCTGCTTAAAATTTAAATGCTTAATGAACTTACGCAACCGAGTACAATTTAACAAAATTTTGATAACAATGTGACTCTAGCATTGAATGCCAAGAACGATGGTCATCTGAGAAGGTGTGTAGGACAGCGATAAGTTTCTTCCTAGAAAATTCATGAAACATAATGGAGACGAAAACGGTTCAAATGGCTCTGAGCACTATGCGACTTAACTTCGGAGGTCATCAGTCGCCTAGAACTTAGAACTAATTAAACCTAACTAACCTAAGACTGAAGCGCCTAGAACCGCTCGGCCACTTCGGCCGGCATATTCCCTCCATAAGTGGCAAAGTTTCGGTACAACCTGAATAGATCAGTTCAGTAATGTGGTGAAATGAGATTAATTCGATGAAAGGTAAAAGAAAGCTGTCTCACTAGGTACATTACAAAGCATTGCACACTCTTCTGAGATACGTAGAAGAAAATATAAACTACAAAATATAAACGACCGTTCCCTGAAGTAACTCAAAACTAGGCGAGCCCATGCATTGACTGTGAAGCATTGGAACATTAAAAAATCAACAAAACTCAGTGTCATCGAGAAACTATCAATTTGTAGCACTTTATATCGTCTAATCATTGCACCAATGTATCCCGATTGGCTGCAGAAAGCTGCTGTAATGACACATATGGCAGAACGCAGGTGCTTCACAAAGTTATTAGGTAATATACAACAAGTCTCAGTTGGAACATTACTTATAAAACAACGAATATTTGAGTAGTAGTCACGAACACTGTAATAATTTATGTGTCGTCTGTAGAAGGCAAGGAGAAAGAGAAATGGAAATTGTACGTAACTATAAATACGTCAAGTCTTTGCAACAAGTGTAAATGTAAAAAAATGAGAAAGCTCATATACAGCTACAACGGTTTTATGGGAAATGATGCATCTTTAACTACAATACTTTCTGAGATAGCATAAAAAATTAATAAAGAAATTATGTTTGCTTTGTATTCGTCTGACTAAGCTGTACATGCAATTTACTGTACCATGACACACTCTAGGAGAATGACGTTCATTCACAAATCAAAAACCGCAACAAAAACATTGCCACTTAGGTCATACATTCTTAAAATGAGACACACAACAAGATAGTAGAAATAATGAGACACTTATACTGCTATTAAGTAAATGAGATACATATTAATTCACAAAATTGCTTCTCAGTTATATGCTAATGTAAAGCTTCTCTTTCCTGTCAGAACACGCAACACACTAATCTTTATAAAACAGTTTGTTGTATTCTCGTATATACTGCTATTAAACAAAACTCCAAGAACGTTTCCGAGATTAGTACCTATAGCCACATTCTTGTATTGAAGCAACCACTTTTACCTCTGGAACAGCGGTATACATATTAACTAACGGCATTTAACGCTTCATTAATGATGAAAATAGCTGGAATCATCGATAACAATTGAAAATACTTCACACTGAATGTGCAGTGTTTGTCAGTGCCACACGATGTAGAGTACTTCACAATTCACTGTTTATATGTCGCACCCCTAATGTTAGGCCAGAGTGAAGTGTTTATTATTGGATGCACTCAGATAGATTTACAGTTCTGTTCTGTTCTGCAGCACAACATTATATGTTGCAGTCTGGAGGGATCTCCTCCTCCTCGAAGAATCTTGGGTTCACCACGTCAGGTTACATGAAACATTTGTACATGTTTGTTTTGCTCATACTTGCACACACATTTCACATGCCTCACATATTAATCTTGTTATTGGATGAATAATAAAATCTAAACAGCGTAGAGAGTGGCTACCTCCCGTGTGAGTTAATCACGTGAATAGAATCAACATTCGATACCCGTCCACTTCCAGGAAAGTATTGTGTCCACATTAAATAGCACCTTTAAATAATGAATAGTTTCTGCTGTTGCTCGCAGAGTGCTTACACTTTACGATTTTAAATTTTCCAGTTTAGAAATGATACAGAGATATTCTGAAAAGTTTCAAGGTTTCAGCATTTGCAGGTTTAGAAGAAGCTTTTAACAGTGGGATAAACTCCTTTTCATGGTTGTAATAGATCGAGCGAGTCGCTAGTTACAGCTCGCGCAGAAATCAAACCACGTTTATGAGGATCGAGGGAAATACTGACAAGGCAGTTGTTAATAAGAGAAATGTTATTCAATCTGTTGGTAGAGCAAGTAATAAAGGATATAAAGAAGAAATACTGAAAAGAAATAGTTCACGGGTAACAGACAAACATTTTAATTTTTGAGAGAGATAGCGTAAATCTGTCAGATGCAGCAAAAATATTGAAGAATTGGCTCAACGAAGTCTATGGAGTCTTGACAATAGGTACAAATGTAGAATAGAGTGAATCGATAGAGATTTTAGGAAATCACATTAGTACATGAGATACTAAAAACAACACATTAACTTTGGTATTTGAGCAGAGAAAAATCTGACAGTGTTCGAAGTAAACTGGATAACTGCTAATACAAGGTAAGAGTTTCCTGAAGGAGAAATTTTAAAATATCGTAAAGTTAACCACAGAGTATTACTCTGGAGTGTTTTACTGGGAGGCAAACTTAGATAATAGGTAGTGTAAACAAAAAAGGAACAACATATTTCGGAACGTAGTTCAAATGGCTCTGAGCACTATGGGACTTAACTTCTAAGGTCATCAGTCCCTAGAACTTAGAACTACTTAAACCTAACTAACCTAAGGACATCACACACATCCATGCCCGAGGCAGGATTCGAACCTGCGACCGTAGCGGTCGCGCTTCCAGACTGTAGCGCCTAGAACCGGTCGACCACTCTGGCCGGCCGGAACGTAGTATTTCAGGGAAATATTGTACCGCCAAACTAACGAAGAGGCACTGCTCCGAACTATCGAGAAAGAACTTTCAACATGGGATAGTATGACAGCATTGCATACAAGCAGCTAAGTGACATGTTTTTAGGTCTCAGAGGTTAACATTCTTATACAGGCTCGACTGTCGTGAAAATGTGCATCAAATCAGGCTTTCGTCAGAGGAGCACAACAACATCATCAACAACAACCGTAAATACAACTTCAAAGAAAACAAAAAAATTACCATGTCAATAAATCCACTGCTGGCCAGTAATTTACAAGAAGAAGAATATAAAAGAAATACAGGGTTATTACAAATGATTGAAGCGATTTCACAGCTCTACAATAACTTTATTGTTTGAGATATTTTCACAATGCTTTGCACACACATACAAAAACTAAAAAAGTTTTTTAGGCATTCACAAATGTTTGATATGTGCCCCTTTAGTGATTCGGCAGACATCAAGCCGATAATCAGGTTCCTCCCACCTCGGCGCAGCATGTCCCCATCAATGAGTTCGAAAGCATCGTTGATGCGAGCTCGCAGTTCTGGCACGTTTCTTGGTAGAGGAGGTTTAAAAACTGAATCTTTCACATAACCCCACAGAAAGAAATCGCATGGGGTTAAGTCGGGAGAGCGTGGAGGACGTAACATGAATTGCTAACCATGATCTTCACCACGAACGATCCATCGGTTTTCCAATCTCCTGTTTAAGAAATGCCGAACATCATGATGGAAGTGCGGTGGAGCACCATCCTGTTGAAAGATGAAGTCGGCGCTGTCGGTCTCCAGTTGTGGCATGAGCCAATTTTCCAGCATGTCCAGATACACGTGTCCTGTAACGTTTTTTTCGCAGAAGAAGACCCGTTGATTTCCCCTTACAGAGGCATCCAGAAGCTTTAAACTGCGCATACCATCGCCGAATGGAGTTAGCAGTTGGTGGATCTTTGTTGAACTTCGTCCTGAAGTGTCATTGCACTGTTATGACTGATTGATGTGAGTGCATTTCAAGCACGACATACGCTTTCTCGGCTCCTGTCGACATTTCGTCTCACTGCGCTCTCGAGCGCTCTGGCGGCAGAAACCTGAAGTGCGGATTCAGCCGAACAAAACTTTATGAGTTTTTCTACGTATCTGTAGCGTGTCGTGACCATATGTCAATGAATGGAGCTACAGTGAATTTATGAAATCGCTTCAATCATTTGTAATAGCCCTGTATATGTTTTGGGCGTATGAAGAAGCGTACATGATGAAATTTGTAGGTGTACAGGGTGTGATATTTAGAACACAAAGTTGCCGCCTGTGGCAACAACAGTCGTTCCAGGCCGAATAGAGTCGGGTCTGACTGATCATGGATAACAAATATGAGAACGTTAATGCACGCTGTCTCATCTCTTTGCTAGAGTTCATTATTCTTGGCGTCTGGCGATGGTGAAGCTCAAGTCTCTCATAACCAAGACAAAATATTTTCAACAGGTGAGTGATCCATAGATTATTATGGCTGTGGCAAACGTCAAGCGTCCTCTGCCGCGTCACAGTTCAGGGGAGAGAGGAAAATATGCAATTTTGCGATATTTTGTTGAATGATGTCACGGAGAACTCAAAGGTGGGGCACAGCTTCTGGTCTTACACGTCAGAATTAGACGGTGTTTCAAAATCACTGACCTGGTTTTGGAAGGTAATAATTACGAAACAAATGATGTGCTGGCATGGAAACGTATATTGTTTGAAACGGAGTGGCCTGGGGTTTAAGAAAATTGCCGTTAGGTCAGTCCATGCGTCTTCTCACTTTGCAGTCAGTCAGAAGTAAAATGGCATCGATTCAACAGAAGGCGTTCAGTGAGCTCCAGTTTGCAAAGAATGAGTCAGTGATTTCGGTCCAGCGTGCTTTACGTCGGTGTTTTGGCATTGATCTACCTGCACCGAAAAGCATTCGCCGTTGGTATCGCCAGTACAAAGAGACGGGATGCTTGTTCAAATTGTAAGAGCCCACGTCGATACCGTACTTCTGATGAATGGTGGAAAGAATTCGACATACTTTCTAGTGGTGTCCACGAAAGTCTACTCGCCGTGGCTCCGGTACCTTCATTTTCTGCCGGCTGCTGTGACCGAGCGGTTCTAGGCGCATCGGTCTGGACCCGCGCAACAGCTGCGGTAGGTGTTCAGAATCCTTCTTCGGGCATGGATGTGTGTGATGTCCTTATGTTAGTTACGTTTACGTAGTTCTAAGTTCTAGAGGACTGATGACCTGAGATGTTAAGTCCCATAGTGCTCAGAGCCATTTGAACCACTTCAACTTCATTTTCCAACAGGATGGAACTTCACCACACTGGCACAACAACGTACATTAATTTCACAATGACACTCTGTCACAACGCTCAATAGGGCACACGGGACCCCGAGACACTGCTCAGCAATAATTGGTGAATCAGTAATTATGGTTGCTGATGTGATGTATGCTCGTGTGTTAACATCAATTCCTGCTGTAAATATATGGTGTGCCCATTCAATAAATCCCATTAATGCAATTGATAATATAGCCTAGCATAAATTATACCTAGTGTTCGAAACGATTCAGTTTTTCCTCTTTCTTGACATAGATTTGTGAGATAATACCAAGCTCTAGTAAAATTAAAATGCAAACTTGCGAGTGCCCTAAGAATCAGAACCACAGCTGATATAGAATACTTGGCCTCCAAGATCAACGAACATAATCCCATGCGATATTTTCCTTATGGGAAAATGCGAAGGAAACTTTATTCAACTCCTCTTTACCTCGTGACGTAGGAGATGTGAAGAACAGAATAACAGCTATCATACCTCACGTGAAAGTCGATACGTTGTGTAAAGTTTATGACGAATTTAGGTATCGTCTATATGTTGTTCGTGCTGCTGGTGAACACTTTAAGCATTTCTGCTATTGTATCTTTCTCGGCGTATTTCACTGATGAATTCATCTCGGCTTATCAGCCGAGTGGTGGCGTCGTCTTGTCGGAACGTTTCAATGCGTTTAGTACCCATCATCTTCTGGCGAAGTGTCGGAATGCTGTGTTCTGCATATCTACAGGGTGTTTCAAAAATGACCGGTATATTTGAAACGGCAATAAAAACTAAACGAGCAGCGATAGAAATACACCGTTTGTTGCAATATGCTTCGGGCAACAGTACATTTTCAGGCAGACAAACTTTCGAAATTACAGTAGTTACAATTTTCAACATCAGATGGTGCTGCGGTCTGGGAAACTCTATAGTACGATATTTTCCACATATCCACCATGCGTAGCAATAATATGGCGTAGTCTCTGAATGAAATTACCCGAAACCTTTGACAACGTGTCTGGCGGAATGGCTTCACATGCAGATGAGATGTACTGCTTCAGCTGTTCAATTGTTTCTGGATTCTGGCGGTACACCTGGTCTTTCAAGTGTCCCCACCGAAAGAAGTCACAGGGGTTCATGTCTGGCGAATAGGGAGGCCAATCCACGCCGCCTCCTGTATGTTTCGGATAGCCCAAAGCAATCACACGATCATCGAAATATTCATTCAGGAAATTAAAGACGTCGGCCATGCGATGTGGCCGGGCACCATCTTGCATAAACCATGAGGTGTTCGCAGTGTCGTCTAAGGCAGTTTGTACCGCCACAAATTCACGAAGAATGTCCAGATAGCGTGATGCAGTAATCGTTTCGGATCTGAAAAATGGGCCAATGATTCCTTTGGAAGAAATGGCGGCCCAGACCAGTACTTTTTGAGGATGCAGGGACGATGGGACTGCAACATGGGGCTTTTCGGTTCCCCATATGCGCCAGTTCTGTTTATTGACGAAGCCGTCCAGGTAAAAATAAGCTTCGTCAGTAAACCAAATGCTGCCCACATGCATATCGCCGTCATCAATCTTGTGCACTATATCGTTAGCGAATGTCTCTCGTGCAGCAATGGTAGCGGCGCTGAGGGGTTGCCGCGTTTGAATTTTGTATGGTTAGAGGTGTAAACTCTGGCGCATGAGACGATACGTGGACGTTGGCGTCATTTGGACCGCAGCTGCAACACGGCGAACGGAAACCCAAGGCCGCTGTCGGATCACCTGCTGCACTAGCTGCGCGTTGCCCTCTGTGGTTGCCGTACGCGGTCGCCCTACCTTTCCAGCACGTTCATCCGTCACGTTCCCAGTCCGTTGAAATTTTTCAAACAGATCCTTTATTGTATCGCTTTTCGGTCCTTTGGTTACATTAAACCTCCGTTGCAAACTTCGTCTCGTTGCAACAACACTGTGTTCTAGGCGGTGGAATTCCAACACCAGAAAAATCCTCTGTTCTAAGGAATAAACCATGTTGTCTACAGCACACTTGCACGTTGTGAACAGCACACGCCTACAGCAGAAAGGCGACGTACAGCATGGCGCACCCACAGACTGCGTTGTCTTCTATATCTTTCACATCACTTGCAGCGCCATCTGTTGTTGAAAATTGTAACTACTCTAATTTCGAAAGTTTGTCCGCCAGAAAATGTACTGTTGTCCCAAGCATATTGCAACAAACGGTGTATTTCTATCGCTGCTCGTTTAGTTTTTATTGCCGTTTCAAATATACCGGTCATTTTTGAAACACCCTGTATATATCTGCTTGGCCGTCGTCCGCTACTGTAGGCCGGCCAAACACGTTTCTCCACACACACCCCCCCACGACACTACCGATGTGGTACCCTCTTCCAGAGGAACATGTTTGGCAAGCCGACAGTAGCGGACGACGGCCAAGCAGTTATATAGATTTGCAGAACACAGCATCCCGACACTTCGCCAGAAGATGATGGGTACGAAACTCATTGAAACGTTGCGGCAAGACGACGCCACCACTCGGCTGAGAACCCGAGAAGAATTCATCACTTGGAGCATTTGTAATAGCACAGTAAAAACTTCCATCCCATGAACCATAGACCTTGCCGTTGGTGAGGAGGCTTGCGTGCCTCAGCGATACAGATAGCCGTACCGTAGGTGCAACCACAATGGAGGGGTATCTGTTGAGAGACCAGACAAACGTATGGTTCCTGAAGAGGGGCAGCAGCCTTTTCAGTAGTTGCAGGGGCAACAGTCTGGATGTTTGACTAATCTGGTCTTGTAACACTAACCAAAACGGCCTTCCTGTGCTGGTATGCGAACGGCTGAAAGCAAGGGGAAACTACGGCCGTAATTTTTCCCGAGGGCATGCAGCTTTACTGTATGATTAAATGATGACGGCGTCCTCTTGGGTAAAATATTCCGGAGGTAAAATAGTCTCCGGGCGGGGACTACTCAGGAGGACGTCGTTATCAGGAGAAAGAAAACTGGCGTTCTACGGATCGGAGCGTGGAATGTCAGATCCATTAATCAGGTAGGTTGGTTAGAAAATTTAAAAAGGGAAATGGATAGGTTAAAGTTAGATATAGTGGGAATTAGTGAAGTTCGGTGGCAGGAGGAACAAGGCTTTCGGTCAGGTGAATACAGGGTTGTAAATACAAAATCAAATAGGGGTAATGCAGGAGTAGGTTTAATAATGAATAAAGCAATAGAAATGAGGGTAAACTACTACAAACAGCACAGCGAACGCATTGTTGTGGCCAAGATAGACACGAAGCCCACGCCTACGACAGTAGTACAAGTCTATATGCCTACTAGCTCTGCAGATGACGGAGAAATTGAAGAAATGTATGATGAGATAAAAGAAATTATTCAGATAGTGAAAGGAGACGAAAATTTAATAGTCTTGGGTGACTGGAATTCAATAGTAGGAAAAGGAGGAGAATGAAACGCAGAAGGAGAATATGGATCAGGGGTAAGAATTGAAAGAGGAAGCCGCCTGGTGGAATTTTGCACAGAGCATAACTTAATCATAGCTAACACTTGGTTCAAAAATCATAAAAGAAGGTTGTATACATGGAAGAAGCCTGGAGATACTAACAGGTTTCAGATAGATTATATAATGGTAAGACAGAGACTTAGGAACCAGGTTTTAAATTGTAAGACATTTCCAGGGGCAGATGTGGAATCGGACCACAATCTATTGGTTATGAACTGTAGATTAAAACTGAAGAAACTGCAAAAAGATGGGAATTTAAGGAGATGGGACATGGATAAACTGACTAAACCAGAGGTTGTAGGGAGTTTCAGGGACAGCATAAGGGAACAATTGACAAGAATGGGGGAAAGCAATACAGTAGAAGAAGAATGGGTAGCTTTGAGGGATGAAGTAGGGAAGGCAGCAGAGGATCAAGTAGGTGAAAAGACGAGAGCTGGTAGAAATCCTTGGGTGACAGAAGAAATATTGAATTTGACGAAAGGAGAAAATATAAAAATGCAGTAAATGAAGCAGGCAAAAAGGAATACAAACGTCTCAAAAATGAGATCGACAGGATGTGCTAAATAGTTAAGCAGACATGGCTAGAAGACAAATGTAAGGATGTAGAGGCTTATCTCACTAGGGGTAAGATAGATATTGCCTACAGGAAAATTAAAGAGACCTTTGGAGAAAAGAGAACCACTAGTATGAATATCAAGAGCTCAGATTGAAACCCAGTTCTAAGCAAAGAAGGGAAAGCAGAAAGGTGGAAGGAGTATATAGAGGGTCTATACAAGGGCGATATACTTGAGGGCAATGTTACAGAAATGGAAGAAGATGTAGGTGAAGATGAAATGGGAGATATCTGAAAGACGTAAGTCGATACAAGGCACCTGGAGTAGACAACATTCCATTAGAACTATTGACAGCCTTGGGGGAGCCAGTCCTGACGAAAGTCTACCATCTGGTGAGCAAAATGTATGAGACAGGCGAAATACCCTCAGACTTCAAGTAGAATATAATAATTCCAATCCCAAAAAAGGAGGCGTTAACAGATGTTAAAATTACCGAACTATCAGTTTAATAAGCCACGTCTGCAAAATACTAACACGAATTCTGTACAGTCGAATGGAAAAACTGGTAGAAGCCGACCTCGGGGAAGATCAGTTTGGATTCCGTAGAAATATTGGAAAACGTGAGGCAGTACTGACCCTTACGAGTTATCTTAGAAGCCATATTAAGAAAAGGCAAACCCTCGTTTCTAGCATTTGTAGACTTAGAGAAAGCTTTTGAAAGTGTTGAGTGGAATACTCTCTTTCAAATTCTGAAGGTGGCAGGGGCGAAAGGCTATTTACAATTTGTACATAAACCAGATGGCAGCTGTAAGAGTCGAGGGACATGAAAGGGAAGCAGTGGTTGGGAAGGGAGTGAGACAGGGTTGTAGCCTCTCCCCGATGTTGTTCAATCTGTATATTGAGCAAGTAGTAAAGGAAACAAAAGAAAAATTCGGAGTAGGTATTAAAATCCATGGAGAAGAAATAAAAATGTTGAGGTTCGCCGATGACATTGTAATTCTGTGAGAGACAGCAAAGGACTTGGAAGAGCAGTTGAACGGAATGGACATTGTCTTGAATGGAGGATATAAGATGAACATCAACAAAAGCAAAATGAGGATAATGGAATGTAGTCAAATTAAGTCGGGTGATGCTGAGGAAATTTGACTGGGAAATGAGACACTTAAAGTAGTAAAGGAGTTTTGCTATTTGGGGAGCAAAATAACTGATGATGGTCGAAGGAGAGAGGATATAAAATGTAGACCGGCAATGGCAAGGAAAGCGTTTCTGAAGAAGAGAAATTTGTTAACATCGAGTATATATGTAAGTGTCAGGAAGTCATTTCTGAAAGTATTTGTATGGAGTGTAGCCATGTATGGAAGTGAAACATGGACGATAACTAGTTTGGACAAGAAGAGAATAGAAGCTATCGAAATGTGGTTCTACAGAAGAATGCTGAAGATTAGATGGGTAGATCATATAACTGATGAGGATGTATTGAATAGGATTGAGGAGAAGAGAAGTTTGTGGCACAGCTTGACTAGAAGAAGGGACCGGTTGGTAGGACATGTCTTTAGGCATCAAGGGATCACAAATTTAGCATTGGAGGGAAGCGTAGAGGGTAAAAATCGCAGAGGGAGACCAAGAGATGAATACACTAAACAGATTCAGAAGGATGTAGGTTGCAGTAGGTACTGGGAGATGAAGAAGCTTGCACAGGATAGAGTAGCATACAGAGCTGGATCAAACCAGTCTCAGGACGGTAGACCACAACAACAACAACAACAACAGTAAAAACTTTCTGATTTTTTGCAATTCATCCCACTTCTTGCAGTCTGTTTTACCAGTAAATATGTTTTGAAAACAGGTCACTATTTTTGAAACGCCCTGTATAATGGCAGGAACGAGTGCTGGGCCTGATGGTCGACGAATGCAGCTGACAACTTTTACTCTCTTCGTAGTCTCCACAGACGGATACGTCCATGGTAATGATGTACGAAGTTGACCCACACCGGCTCGCACCGACCAATCGATCACAAGATGGCGGTTGCGAAACACGACCTTTGTTAGTTCTCTATGCGAGGAGCTCTGGCCGGCACGGAGGTTGACAGAATTGGCGGGGGTGAGGCTCTCAGTATATGAACACTTCATCGGCATACTTAAGAAAACGTACATGAACGTTTGAGCATAAAACTATTTTTCTGTGAATAACAATCGTTGTAGAATGCCATGACGCGAATAAAAAATGGGGGAAGGGGTACTCACGCGGAATTCACAAGTTGAAAATTATTGACAACAGCGCCACTACAGCTGTTTCACAACGCTTTCCCGTTATTTTATTTAAGCTGTCGTTTTATAAAAATTTGTAGTCACAATATTTCAAACGGTTTTACAGGATTTTTTAAAATGTTAAGATTAATACTGTGTACCCCCTGATCCCTGCTCCTTCCCTTAATTGCGACATAGTGATCTACAATATTTGTTATTTATACCAAACAAATTTATCGTCATACAGTTACAGAAGATCTTATGTACCATATCTTAAGCGTTCCAGTGTTTATCAATTGCCTTGCAACCCTCTCGTAATCTGTATAATTTTAACTTTCATTAAATATAAATTTTTACTGATGGTAGTAATTTATATGCCTTAAGTTGTTAATAAAAATAAAAGATATGTTTTTTATGTGACGGTTGGCTTCTGTGCCAATCAGCGGGCGATTACAGTGTATTAGGAAAAAATAACTATAACAGATTGTTTTGTAAATGTATTTGACTGATGAAATTATTTTATACGTTGTAACAAATTGAGTTGTCATTGTAAACAGAAACAAACAGCAGCGTGTACCGCGTAATCAGCCCCGCGTGGAGGTCTAGTCCACTTGGCTTCCAAAATTTTCACTTAGTATCACTTTATACTTGTCTCGTGCTCGAGAATGTTGACGTGGTACAATGGATGTAACGTTTTTATATTGTCACGTAGAAGAAGGTGTAATTAGATGAATCACGAACTTCACTTAACGAAGGTTTATTCAGCACTTGCACGTACAAGAGCACGGAGCGAACTGCCTCCGGCCAGAACACATAGGGTATACAAACAGTTACAGAACATTCCTGTACAATGATTCTTGACATTTGTGGGTGGTTCTGGAATGTACTCGAACCGAATATAGAAATTAAAATTTTACAGTTGAGGTGAGTTCTAAACTCACGATACTCTATGCAACAGTCTAATATCATAACCACTACACCACGGCTCCTGGGACATTGCTCCCTCCATAGGAGAACAGCGCCTCGGTGTGACGTCCTCCTGGTCCGACTCCTGATGACTGATGTTCGCCCTGGCGGTGATCTTCTTAGAACTTCCTTTGCCACTACGCTCTTCGTCACCTTTCCGCTTGTTGTCTGTTGCTGGAGCTTCGAATTTACCATGGGTTGCAGGATCCTTATAGGACTTCAGTCGAAGGACGTGGACCGTATCTCTGATCTTTCGTCGTCTTGTGTCGGGGTCGAAATCTTCAGCTTCATAAGTAACATCAGACAACTGTCTTACAACCTTATAAGGTCCAAAGTAGCGCCTGAGGAGCTTCTCAGAGAGACCAACGTTCCGAACAGGAGAGAAGATCCAAACGAGGTCACCAGGCTGGTAGACAACGGGGCGGGGGCTCGCGTCATACCTTCGGCGATCGTTGTCTTGAGCCTGCAGCGTGCGGAGTGAAGTTAACTTTCGAGCTTCGTCAGCTCTGGTTAACACCTGGCCGATGAAGTCGTCGTCCATGTCATCAGGATGTAACGGAAACACATTGTCCATCGTCGTAGTCATCTCACGCCCATGCACGGGGAAAAATGGCGTAAATCCTTTGGTATCTTGTTTGGCGGTGTTGTAGGCAAACGTCACGAAAGGTGACATGGCTGTGCTCAATATTGACGAACATTGATAGCATCAGCCAAGGTCTTATTAAGGCGTTCAGTAAGCCCGGTAGTTTGCGGATGGTAGGCAGTCGTCATGTCATGAGTAATGTAGCTCCGACGGTTTATCTCTGTCGCAAGATTCGATTGAAAAACTTTCCCTCGATCCGTAATAAACGACCTTGCGCACCGTGTTTTCATACAATGTCCTCCACGATGAATTTGGCTACCTCGATTGCTTCTGCTGTTTTCACGGCTTTTGTAATGGCATAGCGTGTCGGATAATCAGTGCAAACAATAATCCATGTATTGCCACTAGCAGACGTTGGAAATCGTCCGAGGAGGTCAATCCCAACACGATGGAAAGGCGTTTCGGCTAGTGGAATTGGTATGAGTCAGCCAGGTGGTTTCTGAGGAACTGCCTTGCTCCTCTGGCACTCTCGACAGTGCGACACAGTCACGGGCACTCCTAAATAAACCTGTCCAGAAAAATCTCTTGCGGATCCTATCGTATATCTTGATAAATCCTAAATGTCCGGCCTCAGATGTGTCATGGAATATCTGTAGGACATCTAAGTGCATGTGTTGAGGAATCACTGCTAACCACCTCTTTCTAAACGGATCAAAGTTTTTCTTGGAAAGTAATCCACTAGGTAACTTAAATTGTCCTTTCACATCCCTTGACCAATTTAAGGCAAGCATAATTTGAGATATCTTGGCGTCCTTCTTCTGCTCAGCAGAGAAATCCTATAATGTAATCGAGCCGAATGTAGAAATTAAAATTTTACAGTTTAGGTGAGTATTGAATTCACAACAGTCGAGTATCATAGCCACTACACCACAGTTTTTACGACAATAGTGCTGACATAGCAATGGTAAGCTAGAAATCCAAATTCTAGTCGTCACAACATGTTTCTTATCAGTGATGAAATTTATCATATTTTCATATCGTCTGATACCAGTTTTATGTTGTATTTTTGTAGGCTTTGAAAATGACAGAAAGTCGAAATGCATAAGGCTTTGAAAAATGAAAGTGTGGCCAAGACGTAAGCAAGGTTATTAAAAGTTCATTCATTTCATTTCGAATGATTATCTTTACAGTGTACTTCACGTTCTACGTTTTCAGAATGTTCAGCATGAACCAATAACTCCCAGCGCATTATTGTTAAGAAAATGAACTCTACTATATGAAACGTTCCCATTATTTTGGTAGCTGCAAGCAAAAAAAACTATGAAAGGTTGGAACAAACACGGGATAAGTATAGTTTGGGTAACTTGTGCTACGTATTAAGAGAAGCTGTTTTTTCATGCATCTCATTGTTTATGACGTCATACCTCATGCAATATGCATAGTAAAACGATATAATTTTGTGGGGACATTGAGTGGTTATGTGGATACTGTTTGAACAACATTTTTGCCAACAGGGTTAGTAGTAAAGAAGTAATAAGTCGAAACGCCATAACTGATGTTGATTTTACGGCATGAACAGTATGAATGTACTAGGAGGCAAACTTTTTTTTTGTTTTCATCATTTTCTCTGCAAGAAAAAGTTTCAAAATCTTTTGAAATTATGTGTAATGTTTGTTCGAAGATTCTCAGTGCTGTTATTCTCATATTGGATGAGTACTGTTTGAGTACTTTATGCTCCGTGATTTCGCTGTGTGAAGATACATACACAGTTCTAGCTTTAGTGCTTGACTTATTGTGTTAAACCTTTGACGTATGATTATGTTTCCTAAGCAGTAGTTTATGACAGCACTTTAAATTTTTAAATTCGATCAATATTTATGTGAAACAATGAAACTTGGATTTATGTGCCCCCTGGAAACTGTTTAATAAGCTACCTGCGATGCTCTCGTGATGAGTGTGTGGCCGTTTTAGCGGTTAAGTTATACAGAGTGGTCAGAAACACTCTGTAAGACTCCCAACGGTGTTTCAGGGAAGGCTGCTATTCCGTTCCTGAGTTAATTATCATTGAAGTCATCCATTCAGGCCGTTGCGCACGTTGATCCAAGCGGCCCCATCAGAGACTGTGTCGCAAAACGCGTTATCCGTTTGGTTTCATGGAGGCGAACATGAGAACGACACAAAAATTCGACATGAGACGGTTGTAAGGGTCGAATCCGAGACGAAGACTGAGCAGCCTGGTGCGCTATAACGAATACTATGAGAACAAGTTGCAGTAATTGTACCTGACGGGCCGCTTGAATTTGCGGCCGAAATGGTCTGTTTCGCTAAGTCCAGCGCTAATTGACTCGGAAACGGAGCAACGCATCGAATTTTTTCTTGAAAATTATTTCTTGGTGCAACCTAACCCTGCAACACCGTTACAAGCATTTCAAACTGTCTTTGACCACACTGTGTCGGTATCTTCACAGCCGGAATCTGTCTTTCACAAAAGTATGAACTTGTTTCATTACTGAACTGTAAAAACGAAGGGTTTTATAATAGGAGAGTAAAAGAGCTGTGCCCCTACATGAACACAGGGAACGATGGCTTACTTGACGATGCCTCTGAAAATAGGACACAGTTGCAACTTCCCCACTGGAGGTCGACAAGGGTGAAGCCTAATACCCACTTTCTTTAAGTTGTGTATTGATGACCTAGTTACGAAATGGAAACTTAAAACACATTAAGGAATTAAAATAGGATCTAGCGTGCCAGTAAACTCACTGTTATATTGTGACGGTAGGATAATTACACAAGAAACAGAATATAAATTACAAAGGCCAATATGTAGATTGGGCAAAAACGCGATACATTAGAAGTTAACTATGTCTGCAACGAAGACAAAGATAATGGCTTTCGAAGGAAAGAATCCTGTCAGATCAAATTTAATGAAAAATGAGAAAATTTTTGAACAAGGTACCCACTACTGGTATCTAAGATGCAGTGTTAGTCTCAACTCTGACAGCACCTCGTAGTCTCGCGCTCGTGGTGGGGTTCTGGGTTCGATTCTCAGCGGGATCAGGAGTTTGTCATCCGCTTCGAAATGACTGGGTGTTTATGTTGTCCTCATCATTTAACCATCTTTCATGAAAGTGGCGGGATTGGGCTGAGCAAATGTAGGGAATCTGCACGGGAGTTGATAACCGCGCAGTTGAGTGCCCCAGAAACCAAACACCATCATCACAATTAAATATGACAAAGACATTGAGAGCCGGCGGTTCTAGGCGCTTCAGTCTGGAACCGCGTGACCACTACGGTCGCAGGTTGGAATCCTACCTCGGGCATGGATGTGTGTGATAGGTTGGTTAGGTTTAAGTAGTCCTAAGTTCTAGGGGACATATGACCACAGATGTTAACTCCCATAGTGCTCGGAGCCATTTGATTTTTTAGACATTGAGAAGAAGATTAAGAGGTATCAAGATACCTGCGGAGCAACTGGAAATGCTTTGGAAAGGAAAGCAAGAAAGGAAACTAATAAAATTCTATAAAGTTATGGCTGTACCTACTCCTGTATATGGTTTCGTATTACGGACAGTGTTAAAAAAAAATCACGAACCATATTTTTTTACGGACTATAAAGCGAGCTCCGGACTATAAGATACCTCAATTTTTAAGAACTTTTGTTTAAAAATGCCGTTTTTACCGCTTTTATTATTATATTGCAAAGCCAGACTAAATAAAAAAAATCTTCCTTTATAAAACCGAACTGGCCTTTAAAATGCCTAAAAGTTGTCATCTGAACTTTCATAATCATCGTAATCGTCATCTTCATCTTCTTCTTCCTATTCGTATTCATCGCTGTCCGCTTCATATATAAAACGATATTCACTGTCATCGAACTTTACTTACGCCGCACTTCTTTAAAGATTTAACAAAAATCCCTTGTCTTGCTCTAGACCACAATTATTTTGTCCACTGTCACACTTGTTTGATTGTAGGTCGTTTTGAAGCTCCCTTTGGGGTGAATGTATGTTGGGTTGCACCCATTATCCAGTTGTTCCAGTCCTCTCTCATCTACACCGTAAACGGTTTATTTCTCGTGACAGTAAAACGTTGTGGTTGTGAAGTTAGTCAAAATGGTTCATATGACTCTAAGCACTATGGGACTTAACATCTGAGGTCATCAGTCCCCTAGAGTTAGAACTACTTAAACCTAACTAACCTAAGGACATCACACACATCCATGACCGAGGTAGGATTCGAAACTGCGACCGTAGCAGCAGCGCAGTTCCGGACTGATGCGCCTAAGTTAGTCATCCAGGAATAACAGCATGCTTCGTGTTTCCCTGTTTCAGTTTATCCTCCACAGAATTTTTCAAACGACTACGAACCGGTCAAGCGCAAGAAGAGAACTCTTCTTCAATAAAGCACCTTTCCTTCTCTTCCACACACTGTTAATCTATAATTTGATGCCAGCCTCGTCCATCCATCCCTTGTCATGTATGTGAGTAACAGCTGACGATGTTTCAGAAGGTTTGGCATTGTTTTGCGCTTGAAAACGATCGTTGGATTAAGTTTAGTAGCGTCAGCACAAAATGAATGAACAACACTGTAGTGCACCTTTTCGTGTTCACTTGTTTTGACAGTTACAGTTTTAACACCTTTCATGGCAACAGTTCTGCTATTCAGTACATCAAATGACAGAGGTCTTTCGTCTGTACTCGCTATTTGGCTTAGTTCCATTCTGGTTTCTTTCGATATTGACTAGTAAACAGATGGGAAAGATAATATTTTCTTTTCACACTCTTGCGGAATTTTCTGAGATATTTTGGTTTTGGTTCGCATGCTGAGTTCATAACGCTTCAAAAACTTGTAGCACCAGCCAACCCCACACTTGATAATCAAAATATCCACGGGTGTACTGCCGGTCTACAGTGTCCAACGGGCACAATATTTCGGCGATCATACATGTCGCCATCATCGGGTGAACTGACGGACTGAGCTCCTGTGAACGTGCCGGCACGGAGATCCGTACGCAATGGCTGCTCAGAGGGAACCGCGTTCGGTCGCGGCGGCGGCCGACTTAAATACCCGCGGCGCGCTCCCTCCGCTGTCCGCGCCCCGCGCCACGGTCGCGCGGTGGAACAGATTGCGACGGCGTCTGAGATAACGTCGGAGTGATGGTTCTGTCCGCCGTGGTCGTCACAACTATACGTTTGCTCTATTTACTCTTGATTAACCCAATCGCTCAGTCCGTCAGTTCACCTGATGATGGCGACATGTATGATCGCCGAAATATTGTGCCCGTTGGACACTGTAGACCGGCAGTACACCTGTGGATATTTTGATTATCAAATACGCCGGGAGAAACTCGAGAATCACTCCACACTTCATGTCTGTTAAGTTCCACTGTAGCGCTAGCTTATCAGCGTGTATTTGAATCATCTCTGTATTAATTCCAGTGCCATTTTGACGCTATCCATGAATCCATTTCACTATGTCATCTTTAGTTTGGGCCATTTTGCATTGGGTCTTCCTCATTTTTTTCAGTTCTTCTTTACTAGCCCACCATTCACAAATGGCTTTTTCTGTTGTTGGAGGGCCTAAATGTCGCTCAGGTGCTCTGCTTCCATGTTCTTCTGTATATGATATAACATTCAATATATAGTCCATATTATACGAATACCTTACATTTTTTTTATATATCGAAACTACAGGACGTACAGAATGGCGCACCCACAGACTGCGTTGTCTTCTATATCTTTCACATCACTTGTAGCGCCATCTGTTGTTGAAAATTGTAACTACTGTAATTTCGAAAGTTTGTCTGCCTGAAAATGTACTGTTGTCCCAAGCATATTGCAACAAACGGTGTATTTCTATCGCTGTTCGTTTAGTTTTTATTGTCGTTTCAAATATACCGGTCATTTTTGAAACATCCTGTAGCTACTAACAAAGCTGTTGTACCGTGACCGCAACACAAATCGCTTTCAGTTGAAGGTCACTGGCACAGAAGGCTGCAACGACTTATTCTAAGCTAGACAGTGTTCTGGGTTTTTGATGGCGGGACGGGAGGGGGCAGGGGTAGCAAGCTTTTCAATCCCTGCAACTGACGTTCGCGGCATCGGCGCTCTTCTGTTGCCAACTGAAACCAATGTTGCCAATTAGAGACAGGCTTCCCGCGGCATCGAATATATGGCCACTTTTAAGACTGACGAAAATTTTAAATCGAATACTGGACATTTTTGTATTAATTTCATGTGTACGAGACACATGAATTTTGGAGGCAATTTTTCGAAGAAAAAAGTGCGGCTTATAGTCTGTAAAATACGGTATACAGGCAGCAGAGATGAAATTCATCGCATACCAGACATTTCACGTCGCATCGGTCTACAACAGAAATATGGGTAAATCATATTACCTGTCGACCACCCCCTTCGTTTTCAGGGCTTGAAAGCATCGTAAAATAAATGAATCGGAATTTGTGTCAGTGTGGGTTAAAGGTGCTGACAACTGTAAAAAAATTAAACTCGTCAGTGACCTTACCCATTATTGTAGAAACTAAATTAATTCTTTCCTGTCCCTTATTCCAATCAAGAAACAATACTAAATAAAAAAGACAATTACGAAGCCACTGCATCAGCCACATAGGAGATACTCCGTGTGAGCGTTGAACTTGATCAGTACACAAACGCTTATCGCTCTGTACAAACATGATAAGCCAAATGAGACGCGTGCTGCTAGTACGACTACAGCACGCGTCCGGGATATCCACCCGACTTCGGACTATTAGCGCCAGCCAACAACTGCCAAATGTACATTGAGAACCAGGGGCTCAAGGAGGCAACAACTTTGTCTACATAAGAGTAGTGAAGAGACAGATCTCTAAAGACAGATCGATAGACGGATGATAGAGACCGGAACAAATGATTACAATATCTAATGGTTCAAATGGCTCTGAGCACTATGGGACTTAACTTCTGAGGTCATCAGTCGCTAGAACTTGGAACTACTTAAATCTAACTAACCTAAGGACATCACACACATCCATGCCGGAGGCAGGATTCGAACCTACGACCGTAGCGGTCGCGCGGTTCCAGTCTGTAGCGCCTAGAACCGCTCGGCGGTTATCTAATCTATGGAAGAAGGTGATGATGATGTATCTTCACAGTGACTACCTGCAATGTAGCGAACAGATCTCGTATACATCTGCGACCGCTTTGTTAGTGCTTGTGACGAGGTGTTTACGGGCCGACCCGTTGCGTAGCTGAGAAGAACGGCATCCCGATCGGCACAGTCCTGCAGCGCGAGCGGCCCAGGCTGCAGTTGCCACGTTCTTCAGCACGCCCTCGACTGCGCGCCTATTTGCAAACATTCTGTGGAAAGGGGTGGCATAACGCGAGATGGGCGAGTCCTCCCTGCCCGCCCGCGGCAGTCGTAAAACGGCGAGCGCGCCGCATCCCGCACGGCACGGCCGCTGGTGTGGTGGAGATGCCGGCGCTGCCACAGCCATTCGCATGCGGGCCGCGAAGTGGCGGCCAGCCAGCCGGCATAGCAAGCAGGCGGCAGCCCGTGGCGGCAGGGCTGCCTGCCTGGCCCGGCTCATCCCTCACTCAGCCTACTGGCTCTGCACGACACTCGTTGGCATACAGATTACCACCTTCTCCCTGAACATACACTGGAGTACTTCTTCACCCCTGTTTACGGTTTCCTTCGAAAAACCTAAACGAAAAATATCTCTGATAAATTTTATAGCAACTTGATTTGAGAAACTTCGTAATTAGTTTTGTGCGATTTTCACAAGACAGTTGTTTGACATTAATGGATATATCGATTCCCATATTTTATTTCCCCTAAGAAGAAGCTCGTGTGGTGTCGGAAAGTTCCGCACGCAAATTCTCAAAAAAAAAAAAAAAAAAAAAAGTTCATTGTTACCACTTACTCACGGTAGGAACTGAGAATTCATTTATCTTGACATTCGGATTACTAATTATATTGCCTCGCGTTGGTGGCAAAGTGTAGTAGTAAATGGACAGTTCATTAATCTCTCACAAAACCTGGCGTGCAGTTTTCTCGTTATATAATTATATCGATCCAGCATGGTGGCAACGATTAGATGACATAAACAATCAAGGAAGGTCAACACGAAATGATATGAGATTAAAAGGTTGATAAGCGAATGGAATAGACTGCTTAGATGATTAAAATGCATTCTGGGAATAGATGCACAAAAATAGCTCCTTATAATAAGAAATCATTACTTAGGATTGACTGTTTCGATATTTTCGCCACTGACAAGTACATCTAGACCAGTGGTCGTCAAACATTTTTGCTCAAGGGCCAATACTAACATTATGATGTGGCACCTCGGGCCGCACATTTCCAGGTCTTTTTATTAACTGGCAAACCACGTAAATGGTGTGTGATGAACCTCCGATAGACTAGCTATAGCAAAGAAGCGAGAGGTTTACCACTGACTTTCTAGCACTTATCGTTAAAGTCGATACCATTCGGAACATTCGTGTAGAATGTTCTCTGTTTCAAATTTTTGCCACCCTCAATGACCCGTAAATTGTAACACTGTAATTGCCCGACGAAATGTTGTCGCTTTGTCTTTGTGAACAGATGGTTAATAACAGCAAATGGACTTATACTTAAATATATTATGTAACATGAGACACGATCACAACTGTTTTCTACATGTTTTGAAAGTCATTTTTCTTCAACTCACTTGACTGAACTACAACAGCCTTAATTTTATTTCATACTAGATGCGGTACCTGGAATTGTCTAGATACATATTTATTCCAATCCTATGTTATCTATGTTATTCTGTCTCTTCCTTCCTCACTCTGACGGCCATCTCGACTTTCCCACACTCACCATCTCTTCATCCCTTTATCTGTCCTTCTCGCACTCCCCCTGTATCTGTCCATGTCCTCCTGCCCCTTCTCCCTCAACATCCCCATCCCCCGCCCCAAAAAGACGTTGCTTTTGCTTACCCTACAATATTTCTTTACAGATTGAAAATAATATGTGTATCAGTGTGGTTGAAATAGATTCGAGGGTTGAGGTGGAGAAGTGGAGGATAAACACACACACACACACACACACACACACACATTTTAAGAGCTAATATGTACCGCATATGACAGTCTCTATAATGAGTGTTCATGAATCGAACTCACTTTCATTTAAGATTGATACAATAGCACATAACTGGTATGAGCCACACGCACCTGTTTGTTGTCAGCACTGAGAAGCACACAAGAAAACATTTCCATTATTACGTCCCCTCTCACCGTAACGACAAATCTATCTGCCCCTGTACAAAGTGGCACCTGTAAAGGTGACAGAACAACTTTACGCGCTCCTACTTACAATTCTTCCAGTATGTTTTTCATTTGACGAAGGAGACAGGTACAGCCGACAGCTGCAAACCATTTAATCTTTACAGCATTTGGATATATATCATTTATCGTTCTTCATAAACTGTAAACATTAGCACCTGTTAAAATGAAATAGTACTTTCGGAAACACATAACATTGCTGTGCACTTGCTGACAACAATAAGCCATGTTTATGACACTGAAATCCTGCAATACAAGGAAAAATATTTTTAAATACCCGTCAGCCGGTTTGACAACTATTACATTATGGGGGATATTTTCGTAGGACACATACGAGTAGTTGTGTCACGTTGTCAACAATTAAATTTTTTGTCAGTCTTCACAGGAGTCGAGTGTTGAGACGTACTGGAATAATTGTTGTGGTAGCATGAGTCGTTGATGACATGTGCCATTCACCGACTTGCACAGAATGGCTGTCGCCACGTTTACGAGTGTGGAAAACTGCACTAATGCTGCTGATCAGATTTCAATAAACTGGAAAAAAAATCATACAGCGCATCTAACTAATTCATTCCAGTTTAATTATCTCTGTGGAAATAAAATGCATATGACTTGCATAATCTTACAATATTCATGTAGCTAGGCAGGAGCATGTGAAGGGTGAAGGGAAGGAAGGGAAGCATTAGTAATTTTGAGACACTACCAAAAACAAATCTGGGATCAGTGTATCGTATTCCTAAAATTTATTTTAAAGTACTTTAATGCAAGATGAGATAGATGTATTGTTAAAATATTGTATTCCTCCTCAGGGGACACCGCCTTAACGTAGCACTGTCCGTGCGGGCGAGGAGGTTTGCGTGCTCCGGATCCGGAGGGCTATGCCGGCGGTAGCGTAGCTACCAGCAGGGTCAACCATGCCGGACAGGCCAAAGGGGAGGAGCCAGACAAAGTGTGTCCCACAACGATCTATCACCCCCCTTTCCTATCTCAAACCTGTCCTCACCATTTCCTTTTCCTGTCATTCCCTGGTATATGTACAAAAGGGCAGAAAGACCTCTATAGGCGTGGAGAAGCCAATCTTTCTACGGGAGAAAACCCCGAATGAAAAATCCTGGTCCTCCAGGTTGGGGGTTGGTGACGGGCTACCAACCCGTCCTGGAAAAAATAATCACCGGTACTAGCATCACAGAAGGGCCTCGGATAGGACTGATCTCTGTAAAACGACCTAAGCAAGAATAAGGACTACGGAAGGAAATACAACTAGGGACCTGGAATGTCAGAAGCCTACACCAACCTGGGGCAGCAAAATGTGTAGTAATGGAGGCAGATAAGTA
The DNA here is from genome assembly GCF_023864275.1 of Schistocerca cancellata. Classification (NCBI taxonomy): domain Eukaryota; kingdom Metazoa; phylum Arthropoda; class Insecta; order Orthoptera; family Acrididae; genus Schistocerca; species Schistocerca cancellata. The sequence goes on from NC_064632.1 coordinate 527,160,747, forward strand.
TCAAAGAAACAAGGTGGACAGAAACCGGAGCTACAGAAATGGAAAACTATGTCATATTCCATGGAGCCTCAGAAACAAACCACTCACTAGAAACTGGTTTTGTAGTGAAGAAATCAGTCTGTACGACTCTCATAGATTTTAAATCAATCAACCCCAGAATCTCACTCCTAACCATAGACACGGAAAAACACAATCTCACATATATAAATTGTCATGCCCCAACCGAAGAAAGCGATGACATCAAAAAAGATATTTTCTACGAGGAATTAGAAACGGTTTTAGACAATGTACCAAGTGAACATTACAAAATTATCCTTGGAGATTTTAATGCGAAAATAGGGAAAGAAGCAGCCTTCATAAGGACCATCGGAAAGCACAGTTTACATGATGTGAGAAGTGATAACGGCACTAGGCTGGTTAGCTTTGCGACTGCAAAAGGCTTGTTTATGAGTAGTACTGATTTCGACAGGAAGAGAATATATAAAAGAACCTGGGTGTCTCCAGATGGGAAAACAGTGAACCAAATTGACCACCTAATTGTAGAGAAGAGAATAAAGAAGTGGATACAAAATGTTAGAACGGCAAGAGGTGCGGAATGTGGATCAGACCACTTCCTTGTCAGAGGAAGGATGAAAACAATATGGAGAGCCAGGAAGCACAAAAGAATGCAAAGAGTCACTCGATATGACCATGAGAGTCTGACTGAAGATAATATAAGAAGAACTTTCAAGATAGCACTAACAAACCGTTTTGAGGCTTTGAATGAAGAGGAAGGAGATACTGTGGTAGATCAGAACTGGAAGGCGATTGCAGAGACCATTAAAGAAACAGCCCAAGAAGTAATCCCAAAGCGAACTAGGGGAAAAAGAGTGTGGTTCAATGAGGAGTGTGAAGGAGCTATCAGGGAGAGACAACGGGCCAAACTACTGTAGATACGAAGCAATATGCAAGAAGAAGAAAAATCGAAGTTTGAAGAAACACGACGGCAGACCCAAGCCACATTGAGGAAAGCAAAGAGAAAATATATTAAAAGTATCATGGAGGAAGCTGAACAAGACTTTCATGGAAACAGGTATAAAGAACTTTATAGAAAAGTGAAAAGTTTTAACGGAGAGACATACCATCAACACAGATTCATAAAAGATGCCAATGGAAGAATGTTAACAGAAGATCAAAAAATTGGAAGAAGATGGATGGAATACTTAAGAGAATTACTAAACTCTGATGAACCAACCGAACTACTTGAGTTTGATGAACCAGTAACAGTAGATCCAGAATATCCTCCACCCACCATTGAAGAGATAAGGAACCAGATTAAAAACCTTAAGAATGGTAAAAGTCCAGGTGAGGACGGTATTCCTGCTGAACTTCTCAAGGCTGGAGACGAAATCCTCTGTTTCAAAATCCACAAGGTAATCGAGCAAATTTGGGTAAAACATGAAATACCAGAGGAATGGAAGGTGGCTGTGATACGCCCCATATATAAAAAGAAGGACAAATCCGTATGTGACAACTACAGGGGCATAGCGCTACTCAACACCTGTTATAAGATCTTCTCCAACTGCCTATTAGAACGAATAAAACCTATAGCAACAGACATAATTGGAGAATACCAAGGAGGTTTCCAGGCAGGGCGATCAACCACGGACCAGATTTTTGTCCTAAAACAGGTCTGTGAAAAAATGTACGAATACGGACGAGAGATACATCTCCTGTTTGTAGACTTCAAGAAGGCTTACGACAGTATACATAGACCTAGCCTGATTAGAACTATGACAGAGTTTGGTATACCAAAGAAGTTGGTCAAACTGGTAGAGGTATGCCTAAATGACACAAAACTTAAGGTTAAGGTAGGCAATCAAATGACAGAAAGCTTCCAAGTTGTAACAGGACTACGCCAAGGAGATGGGCTATCACCTGTCCTCTTCAACCTGGCACTTGAGAAGGTAATGCGGGATTTCAACAAAGAAAACATCAAGGGCATTCAAATTGGTAATGAACACATTACATATCTGGCCTATGCAGACGACATTGCACTATTAGCATGCATACAAGAAGATCTGAAGAGAAGTATCCAGACCTTGGAGTTATTGGCAGCTAGGATCGGTCTACAAATTAGCTCTGAAAAGACAGAGTATATGACCATAGGAAGAAAGATCCAGAACTCTCAAGATTTAACTGTGAACAACACCAGGTATAACCATGTGAAAGAGTTCAAATACCTTGGATCATTTTTTACAGAAGTAACGTCAACTGAAGCAGAGATAAAAGCACGACTGCAGGCGGGAAACATATGCTATCACTCTCTAGACCATATATTAAAATGTAGAAGTGTCTCGCAACAACTAAAGCTACGGTAGTATAAGACATTAATAATGCCAGTAGTACTTTATGGTTCTCAAACCTGGAGCACTCGAAAACAAGACCTTAAGCGACTGCTAACATTTGAAAGGAAAGCCCTCAGGAAAATATTTGGACCAGTCAGATTACTGGAGAATGGAGAAGACGCCATAACACTGAATTAGAAGAGCTGTACAAGGAGCGTAACATCTTGGGAGTGATGAGAAGCAGAAGACTGCAATGGGCTGGACATGTTGTTAGAATGGAGGCAACAAGATGGCCCAAAATCACAATGGACTGGATCCCGTCAGGCAGCAGACCAGTGGGAACACCTAGAAAGAGGTGGATCGATGGAGTGAGAGAAGACCTGTTGCAGCTAGGTGTCACGGAAAACTGGAGACAGATAGCAGAAGACAGAGACGGATGGAGAGCTCTAACTGTGGTGGCGCGCGGTCCTCTGGGCCTGATCGCGTGAAGAAGAAGATTAAAATATTGTATTACATTATTAAAATGGTCACAAAAACTCTATTATAATTGCATTAATCTCAAACTTTCAAAAAATGTAGGAATAAATAAGAAATTTAAAAAATAAGAGAAGGACAGATGCACTGTACATGCAAAAGGCCCTTTGAGAAAGCTACAGGCCTCTTATTGAATCTGATTTTTGTTCATTATAATTGCAAAACAAACGAAAATAAAAATATATAATTTTTCATTAATGGTGATTAATATGACTTGTGATGTTGAACTGTTTCGGCTATGTCATCTATATGTGCCTTGCTTGGGGTGCATGCAATCCTCATTGCTTCTTCTAAATGAGTGGACACCCGATTACGATATTTTTTAGGTACTTCATTTTTGAAAATGAAGCTTCACAAAGGTAAGTTGAAGGAAATAGTGTTAAAATGAACTGTGCACAGTCTCGTAAATTTTTATAATTGTTAGGCACACGTTTCCAAAATTTTGTGTACTGTTGTGTTTCACGATGTTCTATAAACAGAGCTGTGTGTCATGCTGAAGTTCGGTTATTTAATTTAGCAAATTAGTTTTAGTAAATACAAATTGGCAGAATAATTTGAGATCATCATGTCCAACAAGCCAAGGTTTCTCTACAAGAATGTAACAGCCTCGAAAATTTCTAACATCTGCAAAAGTGCTTTTATTTCTTCTAAATAGGCTTCCAGGTATTCTTTCATGTTTTGGTAAATAGTTTCGGCGATAGTTAAGCCTGAGCGGAGCATAGAAACACAGATATTTTACTTCGAGTTCATTTATATATAATTGCAATTTCGCTTCAAATGCAAATATTTTGTTAGTCACTTGCCAAATATCTTGTTTGGTCCGTGTACTTCCAAAGTCAAGTGTGTTGAATTGTTTGTGTAATATCGGTAAAAAAAAGCTGTAAGTATCCACCATTCGTCATCACCAAGTTCAGGATAGTTTTTGCCACTTTTTTGTCAGAATAAAATAATTTCAGATTTCAAATTGACAAACCGTTCCAGCTCTTTTCCTTTGCTTAGCCATCTGACAGCAGTATGTGGGAGAACATCACTGTAACAAGCTTGCAATTCCTGCAGAAGTTTTTTAAATTTTCGATGATTAAGTTCACGGCACGAATGAAATTTATAACGCTTATAACCGTTTGCATAACATTCTTCAATTTGGTATTTGAAATTTAACATGCCAAACTTTCTTCATGTAGTAAGCAGTGAATGGAGTGTAAATTTGGCAAAGTCCATTCCTTCTTAATCATTGTATCAAACCATTGTTGACGCCCGTCATTGACAGACAACCATCTGTAGATATTGATATTCATTTGCTCATAGATAATTCATTTTTTTTTACAAATTCTTCAATTGCATCCACAGAAGCACATCATTTTGTGTGACCTTTAATGGTTATAATTGCTAAAATGTCTTCCTCTATTACCCCATCATTTGTGCAGTAACGCACAAATACAGAAAACTGAGCCATCGAAGCTAAATCTTTACTGGAATCACATGCAAGACTGATATATTTGCATAGTTTTACTTAATTAATCACTGCTGCAAACATATATTTTGAAATATCTTCTGTATGACGTCGACAGGTAGATTCTGAAAGTGTGAGCTTATTTATTTCAGCTGATATTTGTTTTCTGTTGGAGAAATTTTGAAACAAAGTTTCATAAACAGTCATCATACATTGCTTGACTAATTCAGCATCAGTGAATGCTTTCATATTTCTTGCCAGAATATTACATACTTGGTATGATGCTCTTGTGACAGCCTCACTTTGCCCAACTCCTGCTAACATAAGGTTTTGTTGACGACGAATGGTAGATTTTAGATGAGCAATTTTTTCATTTCTTTCATTTGAATTCAAAGGAAAAGCTACTGTGAATGAATGGTGCTTATTTGTGTAGTGGCGAAATAAATTGTATCTCTTCAGTCCCACAATCGTATCCCGGCACATTAAGCAAGTAGCAGTACCTTCTTTGCGTCCACTTATAAAGCAGAACTCTTCTTCCCATATTCTTGGAAACTTCTTTTCTCTTCACGTATTTTCCTCTTAGTCACTCTTCTTGAGGGTACATCAGACATTATTTATTATATTAATAATTATATCACCAAATATGAGCACAGATACAGACGGACCCTCAGGGGCACCGAAACTTATTTCACGATTGACAGACTGACACGACAAAGCTAACAATGCGGCGGCTGCAGGACAAGCCCGCCGCCGACAAAAGAGCGACCGAGGGCACGCGGCGCGTTTGATGCACGGCTCACATTGTTGGCTAGCAGGTAGCTCACGCCTCTAGCGCTGCGGAACACAGGCAAGTGGTGCGTTAAATGAAAGTGGTGGATGGTTTTCAGTTACCTAATTACTTCCCCGACTTTAATCACAATTCTACGCAGTTTCGGTAAACAAAACACCGATACGCCAGACAAATAAATAACTAATGCTACCCGTGCGAAAACGAGGAGTGTCGCAGGCCGCACGAAAACATGAACCGCCGCATGCGGCCAGCAGGTCGTAGTTTGACGACCACTGGTCTACACTGATATGGCGTCCATTTTACGTCTTTATTGAATGGTGTTATAATTATCACCGTTTTAATAAGATACTAAATGACGTAATACACACATCAAAGAAGGTCTTGCATCATTTCGGTTACGAGAGTTCCGGAACCTGTACAGAAAATTGGATGAGAGATCAACGTAACATTATTTCCGCCCTTGTTATTCCTCATGAAAACCACACATTGCATGTTGTACCACCACACAGCGAGACCTTCAGAGGCGGTGGTCCAGATTGCTGTACACACCGGTATCTCTAATACCAAGTAGTACGCTCTCTTGCATTGATGCATACCTGTATTCGTCGTGGATTACTATCCACAAGTTCTTTAAGGCACTATTGGTCCAGATTCTCCCACTCTTCAACAACGATTCGGCGTAGATCCCTCTGAGTGGTTGGTGGGTCACGTCGTTCATGAACAGTCCATCCCAGGCATGTTCGATAGGGTTCATGTCTGGAGCACATGTTGACCACGCTGGCCGAGTGTTATCAATATCCTGAAGGAAGTCATTCACAAGATGTGCACGATGGGGGCGCGAATTGTCGTCCATGACGACGAATGACTTGCCAATATGCTGCCGATTTGGTTGCATTATCGGTCGGAGGATGGCACTCATATATCCTACAACCGTTACGGCGCCTTCCATGACCACCAGCTGCATACGTGGGCCCCACATAATGCAACTACAAAACAGTACGGAACTTCCACCTTGCTGCACTCGCTTCACAGTGTGTATAAGGCGTTCAGCCTGACTGGGTCGCCTCGAAATACGTTTCCAACGATTGTATGGTTGAAGGCATATGCGACATTCATCGGTGAAGAGAACGTGGTGCCGATCCTCAGCGGTCCATTCAGCATGTTGGTGCGCCCATCTGCGCCGCGCTGCATGTTGTCGTGGTTGCAAAGATGGACCTCGCCATGGATGTCGGAAGTGAAGTTGCTCATCATGCAGCCTATTGCGCACAGTTTGAGTCGTAACACGATGTCCTGTGGCTGCACGAAAAGCATTATTCATCATGGTGCCGTTGCTATCAGGGTTCCTCCGTGCTGTAATCCGTCGGTGGCCGTCATCCACTGCAGTAGCAGCCCTTGGGCGGCCTGAGCGAAGCATGTCATAGACAGTTCCTGTCTCTCTGTATCTCCTCTATGTCCGAACAACATCGTTTTGGTCCACTCCAAGACGCCTGGACACTTCCCTTGTTGAGAGCCCTTCCTGGCACAAAGTAACAACGCGGACGCTATCGAACCGCGCTGTTGACCGTCTAGGCGTGGTTGAACTACAGATAACACGAGCCGTGTACCTTCTTCCAGCTGGAATGACTGGAACCGATCGGCTGTCTGGCCCCCTCCGTCCAATAGGAACTGCTCATTCACTGTTTTTTATATCCTTGGGAGGGTTTAACGACATCTCTTTACAGTCAAAGGGACTGTTCCTGTGATACAATATCCACAGTCAACGTTTATCTTAAGAAGTTCTGGGAAGTAGGGTGATGCAAAAGTTTTTTTGATGTTTGTACATTGAAAGTAATACATTAATTACAGTTTCAAACTACTGTAATAATCGTGTCATTATCAGACATAAACTGCTGGCTCTAAAGAAGAAAAATTATGAGATATTAGCTTTTATTACTTTTATCCCTCTATATAAAACTGCAGATCTCAGCGCCAGTTTGAATGGGCGAGGAAAGAGCTCCATTATTAATAGGAAGGAAGTGGGAACGAATCATCTCACCATGAGTCATTTGTTCTGTAGTGATGACGGTCGCTGAGGCTGTGTCGGCCGGCCGGGGTGGCCGAGCGGTTCTAGGCGCTACAGTCTTGAACCGCGCGACCACTACGGTCGCAGGTTCGAATCCTGCCTCGGGCTTGGATGTGTGTGATACCCTTAGGTTAGTTAGGTTTAAGTAGTTCTAAGTTCGAGGGGACAGATGACCTTTTTTGTTATCCTTTATCGCATATGCATGTAAGTTTAGAGGTAGATGGTTATCTGTTTTCCTGAAAAGCGTCAAATAAAGTAGTCAACTCACATGTATCACTGTTACCTCAATAGATATACAGCAGAATGACGCCTTGATGGACGCTTCTATGTCGACATTTTCTCCAATTTCTCTTGCTGTCGCATGCTTGTTCCCACGTACAGGAATTGTTCTGCGCCAACCAGAAGACATGCAAGTACTTCCTCAACTTTCACACATTTCAGCACATTGTGGCATATTGTGGATCTGCATCCGCATCCGCATCCATCGCAGAATGACGGGCGACTTTCCTACGAGACAGTGACTTTCTTCCGGTAACAGCTGAAGTATCCTACGTGATGTTAAACAAAAGTTTTTTCCATCCCAGAACGAGAGACCGATTGGAGGCACTGAGGCACCTGCCTAGGCCGTTGCCGCAGATGTTCCCCCTAACCATTATGGGTGGCTGTGTCACTATGCCTTACACGACCAAGATGCATTCAGGACAGCCGTTCTTTTATCTCCGATATTTTATTTAAGAATACCTGCTTTTTTGCTGACGAAGTACCATGTCTCAAGGCGGCCAGAGGCCAGCACGTGACGCTAGGCTGCTGGCAGAGTAGCTCCCTCCTTCCATCCATCCACCCTGTAGGTGGTTGGAGGGAGGGAGGGAGGGGAGAAGGCCTTGATTTTCAGCAGTTTGTGATTGTACATAGAGGGAGGACGCACGTTCAACTACCGCCTCCTCTGCCATCATATAGGATGACGTGTTTACTCAGTCCATGTGCTGCATAATGACCTGTTCAATTCAAGTGCTGGTTTTTTCACGACAATTTCGAAGTGTACTTAGAACTGTCACGCATTTTTTTTCCATCAGCTGTAAAGTGTGTATTGGCTTCTGTTAGCTGTGTTGTAGAGTGATTTTAGTAGGCATCTGTAGCGAACTCTGACGTCAAACAACGATAGATACTCTATGCTTGCAGGTAATACACTTTTTAAATGCCTCTCTGTCCAGCACCAGAATCTAGTCAATTAAACGTATTTCCCACCAAAAAGAATAAAGGTAGTACCTTACACGCCAGTATTTTTCGCATCAGCTTGTAGATGTAGGCTACATACAGTTTGAGTGCTTCTGTCGCTAGTTTTGAGTGGTACTGCGAAATTTTTGCCTGCAGGATAACACCAGTTCTATGGTATAGTCAGCTTTTGCAGCGAATTCCGCTTTTTTGCCATCGTTGTGTATCGCTGTGCATATGGCTGTGTAATTAAGCCCAATCTTTGGGATTAATTATGTAGTTAGGATCGTTTTTTGGGTCATTTACGAGTTGTACTGCGAAATTTTTTCGCAGTAGTATAAGATCAATTGTATGGTATCATCGGTTTTTGCACTATATTGCGATTTTATGCCATTCATGTGCAGTGCTATGTGTGTAGTTGTGTAATTAGGACCGATCTTTATCATTAATTATGTAAGTAGGATCGATTTTTGCGTCAGTTCCCTGACCAAAATAAATAAAGTACACTAACATAACCTTCCTCTCCCGCCTCTGGACTGTTTCCATATGTTATGGGGGGGGGGGGGGCACTTGGGCTTTCCATACAGTAGAATCAGCGTTCGAGTCACTGATACATTGCGTTTTTTACATGCAGTGAGTGTTTGTGCACTGCATTATTTTCGGGTGTTTAAATGTTGTGAATGTGTTTGCATACACATGTAGCATTATTTCGATGTTCTACGAGTAGTTTACACGTCTGTATGCTGTGTACTGCATTATTCCCGTAATTTATGAGTTGTTTGCGTCTTTACACATCAGTGTACAGCATTATTTACGAGTACTTTGCAGTCTGTAGACTATTTACTGCGTCCCCAAGGATGTCAGAGTGAGGATTTTGTATCAGCTATGTGAAATCCATCCCCAAATAAATCATTCCAAAAATAAATAATGTATACTCCTTCCTCTGTCCAGCAGCACAGAACAGGCAGTTTCCCTTTCCTGCCATTTTTCGCCTCCATACCATCATCTCAGATTATGTCATGGGAGGGATGATGGCGCTCTCTGGTGGCAGTACTGTGTACTAGGTCAGCCGGACAATGGATCCCTTGGTGAACACACCGGATGGAGGCACTGCCTCAACTTGTTTAAATAAAGACTGTTTAAATAAAGATATATGTCCATCCTATCCAGCAAAGACTGAGTCCTTCCCAGGTGGGGGAGGGTTGTGGCGTGATATGTCAGCACAGCCCTCGACAAAGAAATTCGCGCCAAAATTAGAAATTCCCGTTAAAATTCATAATATCCGCCAATAGGGTAGGTTGATGGCAGTTGGGGAGCGGTGGGAGGAGTGGCCTGGGGCACATGTGCGGATAGGAAAACACATGACATCATCCAGATGTGGGGATGGGTGTGGTTGGGGTGGGGGTTGGCAGTGGTGTGTGGGGGTGAGGGTGATTAATTGATCAATTTAATTGATTTGCATATCAATTTGATATGAAAATTGCATCAGAAACCCCAATATATTACTACAAACAAATGTAAGTTTTTCAACAGCTAATGATAGACTATATATCTGATACTTTTCAGACGTGTTTCTGAACAAAAAATTGTAACAGTCTGGCAAACAAAACATTTGAAATGAAAAAACTCCTGGTGTAAAACTTGTATGTCTTGTCAAACAAGAAAAAAATGAGAAAAGTTTCCATTCATGTCGAAGCCTACCGACAATCGATGGTCCTACATACATCTGACGAAGGAAACATAAAAGAGAAAATTTCAGTGTACACATCGCTAGGGTCATACAATGGTTCGTGAAGTACTTAAGTACATAGACGTAGAAGGAATTATCTCTACGATATTGCAATGCCTGTGTGATTCTGATGACGATGAAGTGCGGCGACCGCAGCCGTTACGAAACATATGAGGTTAGTTCCCAATTGCAAATAATGACTACCATCAACTGTTCAATGGAATTCGATATTTAACAAACATTTGGAGATAATTGTCACATAACTGATATTAAACGATCACACTGCCATTGAAATCGGAAATGGTGCCCATGATAAACATCAGTATATGGCGTGAAAAACCGCGCACTAATCCACTTTCTGGTTCATTGTTGCATGGAAGCGAACAACCTTCGAATGTTCTCTTCAGGTCTTAATGGCGATTCCGCAGGCAACTGCTACATCAGCACTTGGTCTGCTGGCTAGAGGCTGGTATGAGCGGATACGTCTGTCAATTACCAGCCAGACAAAAGCAAATGGTTGACGGATAAGGGACCGAACAGAGCAGTCAAGGGTCTGTACATATTCCCAAAGCCATCGTTGTTGAAGTTGCCGTTACGGGTTCTTGAATGCTGGTGAAATAAGGCATTTCGTCCCTCGTGCAAGATCATTCTTCCCACACTCTGCTGATGATTTATCCTCTCATCGAGAATTACCAAGTCAGTCCTGTTGTCACATCTAGTAGCACCCCACAGCGTGACTCCAGCAGTTTGATGGGTATGGCTTGTGAGAATCGTTGCTTTCCTTGATCTGTCAGTAGACTGCCTACGGACGCATTGGCGTAGATGTGGCCTCCATAAACAGGCACGAGACTCATCGCTGAACAACACAGAATCTCATTCGTTGTCCCAGTTGCGTCTGACTCAACAGCATGCAAGTCTCTGTTGTTTGTAGTGATCCACGCATAGGAAACAGCGATACCAACCCAGTTGATAGGAATTAGCTGCCGACGGTTCGTAGTGAAACTATGCCTGTAACATCTGCCCGGATTTCAGCTGCCATCCACCGATTCGTCAGAGCGAGTAGAACTATGGTACCATCTCTCCTCGGTGTAGGCATCCTGGAAGAGCCCGTGCCCATCCTGTTTCCACACTGTCGATCTGAGTCCATCTCGACACCTGGACACCTGTCAGTATGCATTCATTGCTCTACTGCCTACTGTCTACGCTATCTGTCTGTTTGATGAACCGGTGTCCAAAAAATGTGTGTGTGTGAAATCTTATGGGACTTAACTGCTAACGTCATCAGTCCCTAAGCTTGCACGCTCACCCATGCCCGAAGGAGGACCCGAACCTCCGCTGGGACCAGCCGCACAGTCCATGACTGCAGCGCCTAGAACGCTCGGCTAAAACCCGTGTCCCCCACGCCTTTCTTGAAGTCCGAAAGATGGCGATAAGCCGCACAAGAAAGTCTCTTGCGTTCGGTTGCAATAATTTCTGCCTGACAAATCGGGACATTTGTATTAAACTGCCTAAAATTGGACTTAGTTAGGAAAACACCATCCCGGACAAGTCGTGACACTTCTCGCAATTTTAAAAAGCGAGTTAACTAATGGAAATATTTTTTGGCATTGTGATTGCTAACGTTGTAGCACCTGCACAACCTGTAATATTTACAGATAATCAAAACATTAGTGCTGTCAATGAAACTAAATTTCCTTGGGGGCTTCATATCCAGGAAAATCTTAAATGGAGCACTCATATCACATCCCTAAATTCAAAACTAGCAAAAATGAGCTATATAGTAAGAATTCTCTGCAACAATACTAGTGCAGAAACAGTTAGGGCTGTATACTTTGTTCGTGTACATTCAATACTGAAATATGGTATCATTTTCTGGGGAAATGTACGCCAGGCCATAACAGTTTTCAGGAAACAAAAGGCAATTATAAGAATAATGAAACGAGTGAGCAGCAGACAACCATATAAAACCTTTCTTTAAAGATCTAAAGATCATACCTCTTCCCTGCATTTACATACTGGAAGTAGTGTAGCACGTGAAAAAAAAAGGATACTGAGAAAAGAAAACCTTTTTCCTCAAAACAAAAGTTTCCATGTTTACAATATCAGGTCAGACAGTGACTTACATGTTTATCATTGTAACACCACATTATGCCTAAAAGGTGTACATCATGCAGGAACAAAACTTCAACAGATTACCAAAACATTTAAAATCTCTTCCTCATCTACAAAGCTTTAAAAAGTCTGAGACAGCCTATCTTCTGAAAAACTGCTACTATTCAATCTCATAGTATCTTATGCAAGAAAAAAGGCAATTTGTATCTTTAATAGTAGAAATAAGTTATAAATATACAGTATTTCACAAATTTGTAATTATTAACTAAATAGATCCAATTTGTCATAAAAATTTAAATGTATGTTTGACGTTTGAAAAACCAATTGCTAAAAAGGTTTTCTGTCCAGTATCCTGTGAGCAATATATGTACTGAAAAAGAGATTTATATGTACAAATAAGTAAATCATATTATACGAGACGCTTTTACCTAGAGCCATAGCAAAGAATTTACAGAGCTCGTTGTACACAGAACAGCAGTCAGGATCGAATCCACGTTTCTGTCTTGCGGGGCTACGGTGTCCACCTCTTCCCCAAATATAAGTCACCATGACCACCAAACGTAATGTACCACTGGTGAATGCAGTTTAAATAATATTACGATTAATAATATTAAATTGTTAATTACACTGAAACAGACAAAACGCTTTCATTGTAAGAATAATAATATTAACAAGGAAACAGGGCATCACAGTAATCATGCCCTAATAGCAGACAGTGAAAGAAGGCCTGCGAGAAACCAGAACACGACCGCCAGTCTCATGTATTAGGGTATGGATCCGTGAGGGAACTTGGTGAAATCTTGGATGTCTTTATATTCCTTGTCGCATTACATATGAACTACTAAAAACTGTAGATCAGTGCGTATTTGCCACTGGAAGATTTTTCATTTTCCCTTGTACCGTCGGGACATTGTTAAGTTCTTAGCTTCACTTCTGGAGGGGGCTAAGATGATGCTACAACACATAAAATATTAGATCATTCTATTAAACCATAAACGAGACGAAATACTTAACTCTGTAACAATACATGTACACGTAAATGTCATGCGTATTCACTGCTATTTCTGAACATTTATGTATCACTTGTTGCAGAGCAAGGTACCAATCTTTTTCCACAGCGTACAAGTGACTATAACTTTTATGCGGAGTTCGGTCTGCTACAATTATCGCACTGCTGCCTCCACAGAGAGACGAACCTGTCGTTTTCGGCGCTGATAGCACTGCGCTCAAACGAAAGTAAACGAGCTGATGCGGTGGCGTATCTGTGCTTGTCTACGCCAGCGCCTCTCATATGTCGATGCATCTGGCAGCGACTATGTTTTGTCGAGATCCCGTCGCGAGGTACCAACCTTGTCTTGTCACCCTGCTCTTCAGACGGCACCCCAAAATTGTTCTCTGAAAGTTATCTGATAAAGTTAAAAAAGTGGTAAAACGTAACATACAAACCACTCACAGATTAGGCCATGGGGCGTGTTCCCACTGGCCAACTGCTGGCCACAAGGCAGATCGAGTACTGTGTGATCAGCATGTTGCCTGTCACTGCAGCCGCTACTGCGGGTTGATGGATCTCAATGGTGCCTCTGCTTCTTTATTCAAGCACTTCCCCGGAATTGGAATACGTAAAAATGTGGAAGCTTTTACCAAACCATCTTGCTTCGGCCACGTTGGGATTTCATCATGAGTACTTATGACTGACCCTTCGCACACACCACCACCCCATAGCTCCGCGCCTGATGGCGTGAAGCCGTCATGCTACTATTCTTTTTAAGTTACTGTTGAGAATGTTAATCGGTAGAGTGAAATAGAAATTTACCTCATTTTCTAAAACTAGGAAAGAGAGCGTTACATTCATAGCTACTTTCATGGATGAATGATGTATTTCGAAGGTTGTAACAGTGCTATAATGGACGCATAAGTCACAGCATCAGATTAATCTCAGAAAAAAACCCGTAAAAATCCACAAACAATCCACAGTGCACAACAGACCACTAAGAACAAATAGGAAATGAATCAAATTACAATGTGAAAATATACCAAGCTTAAGAAGAACATCAACAAAAGCAAAACGAGGATTATGGAATGTAGTCGAGTTAACTCGGGTGATGCTGAGGGAATTAGATTAGGAAATGAGACACTTAAAGTAGTAAAGGAGTTTTGCTATTTGGGGAGCAAGATAACTCATGATGGTCGGAGTAGGGAGGATATAAAATACAGGGTAAGTCACCTAACATTACCGCTGGATATATTTTGTAAACCACATCAAATACTGACGAATCGATTCCACATACCGAACGTGAGGAGTGGGGCTAGTGTAACTGGGTAATACAAACCATAAAAAAATGCACGGAAGTATGTTTTTTAACACAAACCTGCGTTATTTTTAAATGGAACCCCGTTAGTTTTGTTAGCACCTCTGAACATATAGACAAATACGTAATCAGTGCCGTTTGTTGCATTGTAAAATGTTAACTACATCCGGAGATATTGTAACCTAAAGTTGACGCCTGAGTATCACTCCTCCGCTGTTCGATCGTGTGTATGGAGAGCACCGAATTACGTAGGGATCCAAAGGGAACGGTGATGGACCTTAGGTACAGAAGAGACTGGAACAGCACATTACGTCCAAATTCTAACACCTTTTTATTGGTCTTTTTCATTGACGCACATGTAACATTACCATGAGGGGTGAGGTACACGTACACACGTGGTTTCCGTTTTCAATTACGGAGTGGAATAGAGTGTGTCCCGACATGTCAGGCCCATAAATGTTCAATGTGATGGCCATAATTTGCTGCACACAACTGCAATATCTGGCGTAATGAATGTCGTACACGCTTCAGTACATCTGGTGTAATGTCGCCGCAGGCTACCACAATACGTTGTTTCATATCCTCTGGGGTTGTAGGCATATTACGGTACACTTTCTCCTTTAACGTACCCCACAGAAAGAAGTCCAGAGGTGTAAGATCCGGAGAACGGGCTGGCCAATTTATGCGTCCACCACGTCCTATGAAACGCTCGTCGAACTCCCTGTCAAGGGTCAGCCTAGTGTTAATTGCGGAATCATGCTGATACCACATACGTCGACGCGTTTCCAGTGGGACATTTTCGAGCAACGTTGGCAGATCATTCTGTAGAAACGCGATGTATGTTGCAGCTGTTTGGCCCCCGAGCGATGAAGTGGGGACCAGTGAGGTGGTCGTCAATGATTCCGCACCATACATTTACAGTCCACGGTCGCTGTCGCTCTACCTGTCTGAGCCAGCGAGGATTGTCCACGGACCAGTAATGCATGTTCCGTAGATTCACTGCCCCGTGGTTTGTGAAACCCGCTTCATCGGTAAACAGGTAGAACTGCAACGCATTCTCTGTTAATGCCCATTGACAGAATTGCACTCGATGATTAAAGTCATCACCGTGTAATTGATGATGTAGCGATACATGAAACGGGTGAAAGCGGTGACGATGCAGTATGCGCAGGACACTACTTTGACTCAGTCCACCGGCTCTCGCAATGTCCCGTGTACTCATGTATGGGTTCATGGCAACAGCAGCTAACACACCAACTGCACCCGCTTCTCCTGTGATGGGCCTGTTACGAACCCGTTTGCGTGCTACGACCATACCTGTTGCATACAGTTGGCGGTAGATGTTTTCCAATGTGCAGCACGTTGGATGCTCTCTGTCTGGGTACCGTTCTGCATACACCCTGCAGGCTTCAGCTGCATTTCGTCGACACTCGCCATAGATGAGTATCATCTCCGCCTTTTCAGAGTTCGAATACACCATGGTCACAGTTCCTACAACACTACACTATCACAGACGTCTGGTAACACGGTGTACTACAGTTGGTCTGCGTGACGAATGCAGAGTAACAATAGAAGTAAGCGCTACATGCGGACACTGCGACAGCTAGACCAAATGACAACAGTGCACTACAGCCACACTCGTAAACACGGTCGTCATCGTAAACATGTCCCTGCAGTTGCTGCTCGCCGACCGTGGCCCGTGTTTGTTACAACACGCAACTGAACGTCGGAGGTTTCAAGCGTCAACTTTAGGTTACAATATCTCCGGATGTAATTAACATTTTACAGTGCAACGAACGGCACTGATTACGTATTTGATTATATGTTCAGATGTGCTAACAAAAGTAACGTGGTTGCATTAAAAAAAGGTAGATTTCTGCTAAAAGCATACTTCCGTGCATTTTTGTATCGTTTGTATTAAACAGTTACACAGCCCCTCTCCTCACGTTCGGTCTGTGGAATCGATTCGTCAGTATTTGATGTGGTTTATGAAATATATCCAGCGGTAACGTTAGGTGACTCACCCTGTATAGACTGGCAATGGCAAGGAATGCATTTCTGAAGAAGAGGAATTTGTTAACATCGAGTATAAATTTAAGTGTCAGGAGGTCGTTTCTGAAAGTATATGGAGTGAAGCCATGTATGGAAGTGAAACATGGACGATAAATAGTTTGGACAAGAAGAGAATAGAAGCTTTCGGAATGTGGTGCTGCAGAAGAATGCTGAAGATTAGATGGGTAGATCACATAACTAATGAGGAAGTATTAAATAGGATTGGGGAGAAGAGAAGTGTGGCACGACTAGAAGAAGGGATCGGTTGGTAGGACATGTTCTGAGGCATCAAGGGATCACCAATTTAGTATTGGAGGGCAGTGTGGAGTGTAAAAATCGTAGAGGGAGACCAAGAGATGAATACACTAAGCAGATTCAGAAGGATGTAGGTTGCAGTAGGTACTGGGAGATGAAGAAGCTTGCAAAGGATAGAGTAGCATGGAGAGCTGCATCAAACCAGTCTCAGGACTAAAGACCACAACAACAACAAGAAGAAATCGCCATACAAAGGTATGGAGTTAAATATTCTATCCATAAGACAGTGGGAGACTGAAACCATTACGATGGCTGTGCCCTTCAGGAAGACTGCTAGTTCATCAGGTGGCAATACTGATGAGTATTAACACTTAAAACTCAAAATTATTGTAGTCTCATGAAGTATGACGGCGAAATGACCTCAAGGTCTTGCATCATTAAAAAAAAACAAATGTATATCAAATCAAAAACTAGTAAAAATTAACAGGAGATCATCAGGTGTGGGTGGGAGAGCCCAGTCTAGGGGTCGGCTTGATGAATAAGATTTCTATTACACAGCACTTAAGGCTGACATAGTTAGACATGTAGTGCCTAAGTACGTATATCATCAGGCACATAAAATACATACATAAACGTATTACTATAATTTTCTACTTTTTAATTATTTTATATTTCTTATACTTCTCCTGTTAGGTCCCTTCCCCGACAACATGACATTTCATTTTGTGTTTAAGACCGTTGTTATTTGATACTAGTTTCTGTTTTGATGTGCATTTGTTTTATAATCATACAGGCAGTTCAGACCGTGTCTCCGTCTTTCTTCATGGGACTATAATAATTATACCGAAGTCTTAAGTATCATTGCTCATAAGTACAGCCACCGGGTGACCCAGAAAGGCGCAGGTGCACATAATGATTCAGATTCGCATTGTCTTATGGATAAGATATTTGATTCCGTATGAAGGGCTGATTTCAGTAGTGGTACAGGTCCATTTTTGTTCATTTTGAGTTACAGAGTTCTAAAGTTAAATTGTAAGTAGGTTGTTTATGTTTTGTTATTGGCAACGTTACGTAACGCTGGGTATGAAAATCACTGGCTGTGCTGTGTGCAATCTGTGGCTAGTTTGCATTGTTGTCTGCCATTGTAGTATTGGGCAGCGGCAGCTAGATGTGAACAGCGCGTAGCGTTGCGCAGTTGGAGGTGAGCCGCCAGCAGTGGTGGATGTGGGAAATGAGATGGTGGATTTTTGAGTACAGAATGGATGTCATGAACTGCTATATATATTATGACTTTTGAGCACTATTGAGGTAAATGCATTGTTTGTTCTCTATTAAAATCTTTCATTTGCTAACTATTCCAATCAGTAGTTAGTGCTTTCCGTAGTTTGAATCTTTTATTTAGCTGGCAGTAGTGGCGCTCGCTGTATTGCAGTAGTTCGAGTAACCAAGATTTTTGGTGAGGTAAGTGATTTGTGAAACGTATAGGTTAATGTTAGTCAGGGCCATTCTTTTGTAGGGATTTTTGAAAGTCATATTGCGTTGCGCTAAAAATATTGTGTGTCAGTTTAAGCACAGTCTTGTATAATTTTTCTAATGGGACGTTTCAAAATGCGCGCTGAAAAATTTGCAGTTGAGATGCCAGATATATTGAAGCATATTGCTTCTTGCTAGAGATGAACCTTTCTTTCTGTTTGTTTGGATCATTAATGTCAGAAGTATTATAGGCAGAAAAGTGGAGGTAATGGACTTGTACCACTATTGAAATAAGCTCTTCATGTATGTGTATGACGTGCTCTCGTTAACCCTGGTATGTTTTCATGTTGTGCTGTGTTTTACTTCCTATTTATTCTTAGTGGTCTCTTAACTATTTGGGTGTTGTGTGATGTCCTTACGTTAGTTAGGTTTAAGTAGTTCTAAGTTCTAGGGGACTGATGACCATAGATGTTAAGTCCCATAGTGCTCAGAGCCATTTGAACCTTTTTTTCTTTTTGTTAACTATTATTGTGGACTATGCCCTGTTTTTGGTTCTTTACAGATATTTTCAGATGACTTAGATGATGTAAAGACCGAAACACGTCATCAAAGAAAGTACTCATTGCACAACCCGTGACTTCCGCATTTTTGTAGCGCCCATTATAGCACTGATGGAACGTTCAGATTACATAAAAATGGGCGGATACCTCTCACGTGACTTGACATCACACCTTTCATGAATAATGTGTGATTTCGACGTGCTTAACACTGACAAGGGGAGGCCACAACGTTTGGTACGTGGATTTACTTCAGACTTCGTACACTCGTAGTACTGCATGAGGACAACAAAATGTGTAAGCAGTAGCACGTATTACTCAAGCGTTACTGAGAAAATCGCAAGACAATTTCGGTCGTCAAATATATATATCTGTGCGTTGCCATTTTTACCATGAAGCGGCGGCAGCCCAGTGGTGCCGACACGGTAGCTCAGCGTGTTCGGTCAAAGCGTTAGCTACCCTTTGTAATGAAATAACTGAGCGAACGGATCAACGAATAAACTGAACGGGTGTCATCGGTCGTTCAACGAACAATATAGAACAAAGTGAATTTTTTTTTATAAAAGTGGTTGGCGTTCAACCCCCGTAATCGCTGGATCGCGTTCCGTTCCTCAGTTTCTTTTTTCAACGCAGTCATTTTCTTTACTACTTATATTACAATTGATATAATGGGAAAAATACGTGTAATCGGATGAACTTTCATTAAATTTACAATGTTATTTGCCAGTCTACTAATTTTTATTATCACAAATAATATAATATTCATAACTATCGACTAGTAAACGACCAAACGCATAAATGAAACTGAAAATGTATGCTTGTCGGTGTCTTAAAAATTGTTCGTATTTAATAGAAAGAAAACGACAAACTGATACTCGGAACACGCTATTAAAATACACTCGATACTGCATAACCAATTATCAGTGCCGATTTTAAGGAAATACTGCGTTATGCATGATTTGCTTCCCAATTATCGTCTGAAAGAGAGGTTTTTGAAAATGTTGAGGAGGTTTGTTTTTCCACAGGAAACCACAAAAGACCTTGTGTATGCGGAAACATAGCATTTATTCAATGCAGCTGATGCGGTTTAACTTTGTTTTCTATGTTTTTACGAAAAATACCATCCTGCAACTTGTACTCGTAAAGTCGAAAGCGACGATTAATTGTACATCTTTCGAAAGCCGTCTGTGCCAGTCAAAACTTCGAGATAACAAGTCGTTTCGGGCTCCTTCCAGATATGAGGGATTGCTCAAATCACGGAGCATACATTTTCAGTATCTCTTTATGCGTTTGGTCGTTTACTAGTCGATAGTTATAAATATTATATTATTTGTGATAATAAAAAATAGTAGACCGCCAAATTATATCAATGATAATATAAATAGTAAAGGAAACGACTGCTGAAAATAAAAAAATAAAAACGGACGAACGGGACTCGATCCAGTGACTTCGGGGCTTGGACGCTTCATGGTAAAAATGGCCACGAACAGATATATATTTGACGACCGAAATTATCTTGCGATTTTCTCAATAACGCTTGAGAAGTTAGCGCTACTGCTTACACATTTTGTTGTCCTAATGCAGTACTTCGAGCGTACGAAATTTTAAGTAAATCTGCATTCCAAACGTCCTGGTTTCCCCTTGTGAGTCCTAGGACATGTTCACACAGGGTGTGAACTAATACGTGGAAAACTTTTTGGAAATGGATGTAGAACTTAAATAGAAACAAAAACTTCATATACATTTAGCTATTTATTCCTTTCTTAGTTACATCCAATTTTCTGTTGTTACATGTTTTCTTCGTTTCGATCTTTTTATTTCCAAATTTCAAGCATTTAAGAAACATGGTGTACTAAACACCTACTATGAAAGTAGGTTTCAAGCATTTAAAGGACACAGTTTTCACAAGACCTGCTACGAACATTCACATTCTTGACCAGTGTGTTCAAGAAGGATATCACCAGTTACAGCGATATTTGGAGTATCCGAGGGCTCAATGCAGGAATTTTGAGCATTTCATTTAGACATCAGAAGACACTATTTCAAAAGAAAAATACCTATTCAGCGAAACTGTAAATTTGAAAAAACAAGACAGAAACGAAGCAAACATGTAACATGTCTGCAACGAATGATATAAAATAAAAAATTATAGTTAACTATTTTGGTCCTTTTTAACACCGGGCCTTTCAACATAAAAGTTAAATCAGCAACTGGCATGAACGAACTTAGATTGAAGTACTTCATCACATCAAAAGAAACAGGGAGAATTTGGAGGGTGCTAAATTATTATCTTAGGTATTTGCCGGATTGAGTGAAAACCACTTTCGTATTAATCTTAGGTATATAAGCTATAGTTTTTAAGTGGCATATACGTTACCCTCCTTGTGACCAAGTGCAAACTAAACGGGATGACACTATTGATAATCCAAAAAGTAGTTACAAAATACGGAATGCACAGTTTAGTATAGTACAGCAACAATGTTACTTAGTTCTAATGTTATAATATCACTTAACAGTAACATTTTGTGACACAATAATTACCAACACAGAATGTATCCCTTCAGCTCCAACGAATTTGAGATTTCTGTTTTATGAAAGCTGAATTAGATTCCAAGCCCCAACTTTCTGGCGGTATATTCCACACTATGGAACTATAGAGTATGATGTGCCGTTCTAAAGGACCGTCTGTATAGCCAGTGTGAAATTCCGCACTTAAATGTCACCGTTATCCGAAAGAGAATCCTTTCGTCCTCAATGAATACGACGAGCTCTTTCAATATGTTCCTTTGTCCCGGTTTTATCCGGTGCCCCTCGAACTTCCGTCGATAATGCAGATTTTTCATAAAAGGACCCCCCACAAAAGAGTCAGACGTACTCGATCAGAAAACTCGTTAAAAAATACTTTTTCCTCCAGTGCATTGGTAGTTCATTAATTTGCAGTGGAGGAATTAACGAATTCTGCTTCACAAGCAATCCACTCTTGGTGCTTGATTCGTTTCTTTTTTACAGAAATTAACGTCCACGAGAATTTACTAATTTCACTTTACCGGATCAGCATCACGTAACTAATAGAACTGTTTCATTGTTTCGCTCTATAAATTTCTCTCTGTTCTTGAGAAAGCTATTCTCAAGACTGTATAATATTTTAACGTGCATTAGAGATGATTCAAAGGAATCTAAAATGATAGACGTACTGAACAAAGCTTCTTTAAGTCTGAATACCGATTTTCAATTTTTTTATTCATCATGGAATCCAGGAAGGTTATTCGAATATATTGATAAGTTTTACGGACTCTGGCACAGACGGTTGGGAACGAGGTTCCTTCTCAAATACACATTTGTTCTCGACATTAATTGTACTTATGCAAGGAAAAGAAGTAGCAAAGGAGATAGTTTATGTTTTTGACAGTGGGAAAGACCAAGTGAAGGTTACAGTACTGAGTATACAGTGCACACAACCAACACCCCTGCTATGAAATTCCCATTGATACATGACTTATTTAGTTTCTTAGGCTTTTATATTCGCTGTACATTTAATACATGTATTCCAATGAAGCTGAGTGTGGCTTGTCCCTTCCTAAGACCCTTCTCGTAGTCGATTAGAGATACAATATTATCCTGAAGCACTGTAGCAAATTTATAGCCCGTTAATTTGTTACAGACATTTATTCGAAGGTCACTAAATTTGAAGGTAGCTCTACTTCCACCAAATGGATCGCAATTAAAGCTCCTGTTATCAGTACCACTGAACACTTTTTGGAACAATTCGTTAAATACTATTGTTTCAGCTGGGACAAAACAGAAATTTTCTCTAAAATAATCGACGTTTCGACCCCTCTGCTGGGACGTTCCTCAGCATCTTCCGGTGTCCACTACTGCTAGAACACCGGAAGATCCTGAGGAAGGTCCCAGGAGAGGAGTCGAAACGTCGATTATTTTGGAGAAAATACGACGCGGCCAAACAAGCCTGAAGATTTCAACGGCCAAGAAAGCCTGCAGACTTACATAATAGATATTTTGTTATTTTTTTGTCAAACCGTCTTGTACCCTCTTTAATAATCTAGTATGCATATTCAATTGGTAAGTCAAATCAAATCTCCAAGCAATAACAACGGTTGGGATCAGCCTTTAAGCCTCAAGGAGGCCAGCCGGAATTTTGTAAACTTTGTAAGGGGATGTCTGATTGGTATTAGGGGAGATTTTACACGCGTATGTAAGTGAACACATCCTCACTGGTCGTAACTAGAAATCTGCGTGAGAAATTTTATGCTTTCTGCCCAAGTGAGAAATATATTTCATTGGTTAACTATGGCAAAATCTGTAAGATTAGGGAATTTGTTAGAATGTTTATTAAATTATCATCGGTCGGGATTTGCAAAGATTATTGCGTATGACCTGGAGGGTTCTGTTTCTGGCAGTAATATCTAAGTTTTGTACAGCAGTGTGAGAAACCTCTTCCTTTCCGCGTGTCGTAGAAAGCACTTGTTGCAAGGACACCCGAGAGAGAAAACTTGTTCTTGGCATGCCACGTCGCCGCAGACCTAAATGGTTCCAACTTAGAACAGACCTCAGATTATGGAGCAGAACTTAGAATTATCACCTACTGCTGCAGTCAATTTCTGCTCTCCTACAACATTAGACTGATAAGTGTGGGTCGCATTTGGATTAATCGAGACAAGGCAAATGTGACCTGAGTTATCTTGCATCAGGATTCGTATTGATAATCTAATTTTCACAGACATCTAGTTGCACCCACTGAGCAAGAATTCTAACGGTAGTTCTTCCTCTTTCTTTAACTCATTATGTTATTCCACAATGACTGATCATATTTCTGAACATAGTTTTACATTATTATTATCATGTAGCCATTACACCAGCACAGTGCGATACTTAACATTGTTGCTATTCAAGCTGAGTGCCCTCCCCAACACAAACTTCATTTTTCCCCTACATATTGTCACTACTGCAGGGCTCTCCGATGTTGGCGAGCACCCCAGCCGGTCGGTGTGGCCGTGCGGTTCTAGGCGTCTGGAACCGTGTGACCGCTACGGTGGCAGGTTCTAATCCTGCCTCGGGCGTGGATGTGTGTGATGTCCTTAGGTTAGTTAGGTTTAAGCTGTTCTAAGTTCTAGGGGACTGATGACCACAGATGTTAAGTCCCATTGTACTCAGAGCCATTTGAACCATTTAGCCAAGCACCCCAGCATTGGACGTAATGGGACGTCCTTGTACCATTGGTGATCTTATAACCTCATAATTAAATGTTTCCCTTAAAAGAACGTCCCATTACGTCCAATGCTGGGGTGTTAGCCAATATCGGAGAGGCCTGTCAGTAGTGACAATATGTGAGAGAAAAATGAATTGAAGTTTGTGTTGGGGAGGGCACTCAGCTTAGGTAGTTCGTGCAGCAATATTAGGCATCGTACTGCGGTGGTGTCAAGGGGAGCGTTTCTGCCCACCAAGGAAGAAGACCCAGGTTCGAATCGTGGCTCCACCACAAATTTTAATTCATTTCATCTGCTTGGATCATTATCATTTATTTAATCCTTATTTTACGACCTTTCTTTGTTCTTTCGTTGTTTTGGCATTTTGGTACTTACTTTAGCAGTATGTAGGCAATATGGAGGAGCAAGTTTTATCTAAGGACGTTATTGAGGAGTTAATAAATCAAGTTGCCGAGTGCAGGTAATTAATGAAGAAAGTGAGGCAACTTACGCCTTCTAGTACACCTATCCTGCGTACCATAATCACTGTATTGCTTATACAATTTTGAGGTAAATCAGCGGAGAATATCTTGGTATTTCTCGATAATTTTGTCATAGGCATTCGTTGGGACATTAGGGTAATGATCAATAGTTAAGTGCAGCCATGCTAAAATTAACAGGGACTCTAGGACGTATGTGATGGGCCAGGAAAGGTTAAGGGAGCCACAGTCTTTCGATGTCTTGAAGGAAGTGTTGGTAGTCAATTAGAGAAGGAGGAATACTTCTACATACTACCGTAAGGAACTTAACGGTTTGTTAAAAGCCATGGGGAAACAGCAGAGAGTTTTGTAGACCGTATTCGAAAAATTAGTGCCAGTACATACCAGTTCGCGGAAGATAATAGTAATAACGAAATCATCTTGCAGGATGCTGGGCAGAGAGAACTGGGTGCTTTTTTACGTCGATTGTAGCCAGAAGTTTCTCGAAGAGTTCGGATGGAATTTTCGAAGACACTAAATGATTCAGCAGAAACAGGAACTCCGGAACGAAGGTTGTATTTAATACAGATGTGGACTACTGGGTATATGTTGGCGTGATTATAAAGAAAAGTATTGCCGGCTATGCGGAGCGTATGACCATTCTGATCAGAACTATAGGGACAGAAATTCTTAGAGACGTGAAAGATAGTCACAGGGCAGACCTCGCTCCTCGCAGTTAAACGAGGCAGTGGGTGGTGTGTCCACTGTAGAAAGTGTGAGTTAGAGCAAGTGTGGAACCAGTGGCTGACACTTTTCTGGCAGATGACGTAAAAGGAAGGATACTAGACTGCAAGTTTCTTTGGCGAGTAAGGATATACTTGATAAAGGGAAATTAAATCTGCTGCGCTGTACATTATGCTGGTTTAGATGAGGGTCGTGTAGATTAAGTCAGTTCAACACTAAGAGGTTTCTCAGTGGGGAAAGGTAACTTCCGGGCTGATTTAGATGAACTTCCCCTGGTCGATAGTGGCTATGAAGTCATTCTCGGTTTAGATTTTCTGTAATGGCGTGTAGCGGACCTGGGTGGAACACAATTACTGGATGGAATACAATTACTATCGAAAGCTTCACCCCTAGGTGGAGGGAGACTACCCCTTAAAGTCGAATTGCGGGTTAACATAAAGCGAGGCACAGGACAGCGCGTTGATGGAGGAGCTCATCTGCCAATGTATTCCTTTATAATGTTGAATCTTTATCTGAAAATGAAGAATTGAACAAGGTGAAGTGTTTTGCATGGCGTAGTTTATCTTACATATACGAAATTGAAGGAAGAAAAGTAGTGCCCGTCGGTACTGATAAAAACTTTGGCCGTGAGGAGGTACAGATATCATACGGTACCCTGCCTAGCGACTTCAAAAGTACTTTATGCAAACGAATTGACAGGGATTTAATTTTAAACTACTCAACTCTAGTACCGTCTGTCTCCCGACTGCACTGAGACTCTCTTTAGATTTCAATGAAGTGTTTTTGACCGTAAACTCTGACCATAGATGGTCGAAGATTGTGGTATTATAAGGATTCTCACACTCTTTATTCTCTTTGGATTTCAATGAATCACAGTTTCTTTGGTGATTTCGATTGTTTCTGGAATTCGAAGGTTTGCTTTTAGGACACTAACGTGGCTTTGTTGATTAGATTTGAGTGATTCATAGTTTCTTTGGTGATTTCATTGGTTTATGTTCTGTATAGATTGTTTTCCTGTTAGATTTGCTGTTTGTTCCGTTCGTTTTCTTGGCATTGGTGGGATGTCAACAATTAGTTTCTTCGTTAGGTTTGTAGTCTACTTCGTTCTTTAACTTTGTATTTGGTTTGCCTTACCGTATTGTTGTTATTGTAGTTAATTATTAGGTTAGGTTGCTTAGGTCGGATATCTTACGACATCAATTGCTTAGTTTTGGTATTACTGTTTAAGTTTCTAATGTCTAGGAAACGCAAGTAAAATCTGTCGCAGAGCTCAAAAAGACCTCGAGCGATGGAGCAACAATCGTTTGCAGATGCTGAAGAGCGAAGAAGCAATATAATGTAAGAAAGAATAGAATAAATATTTAGATATATGGAAATAATGAGACTAATATTTCGGCGTGTCAGACAAGCAAAATAAGCCGAGCTATGCCTGTAAACGGGTAAAGAATCTTTTCATATTTGTTCGACATAAACAAAATAGTCTTTCTCTTATTCTAGAGAAACGGGTAAAGAATCTTTTCATATAAGTTCGACATAAACGAAATAGTGTTTCTCTTGTTCTAGATTTATGCTTATCAATTAGTAATACTACGTCCGATCGACATGTCCACCCACAAAATCTTGGCTGTGTCCATTATTCCTTTTTTAGTCGGATCTTCGTAATAACTCCGAAATACCTTAGTGGGCTTCTTGGATTTTTATATATTTCTGTACTACTTGGAATAATAACTCAATTTTTCACTGGTGAACTACTGCTACATTCTCTATTCTACGCACATCAAAAATACAGGCTTTCTACTTATTCTTACAACCAAAACGGCTACCGCCGATTTCGCTCTAAAATAACGTGCGTATACCTTCGTTAATTAACAGAGCGTTCATTAAAAGAGAGCGAGTCCTTCCTCTTACTGAGGAACAGGGAAAACCTCTTATGCTTTTTTTAACATTTTAAAATAATAAATGCATAACGGGAGGCGCAGCTCTACACTGAGCTACTGCTTCATCTTCTCTCTTTACCTTTGGAGAAAACGAAAACGTAAAAGCAAGAAATGCAAAACGTACACCACACTAAGAAGACGTAACATCAACCAAATGCTTGAGCGGCTGCAACTTCTTTGCAGGCGTATGCTGTACGTCAGCAGAACGCTGAACGTATTGTGTCTCAGCGTGTTTTTGAGACAGCCGAAGATGCAGCTCCTTGGCGTCCGGCGAAGGCAGCATACATATCACATTTGTGTGCCTCTGAAACAGTCAAAGCAGCAGACGCACAGATACACGCTGTTGCTCAGTAACAAGTTGAACATCGGCAAATATTTGAAATGAGTTTCTGAGGTTTTGTAAAAAGAAAAAAAAATTGCTTTCGACTACGATCGAACTATGGATTACAATAATCTCAGGGGCATCAAAATTGACCATATGAACTAGGTGTGCAGATTTTGTGGGCACTGAAATGGAAGGAGAAAACTTCGGGAATGTGTTTCTGTGGAGAATGGTATCCGTTCCTACATTCGTAAAGTTGGTGGATTCCTTAAAAGAATTATTTTCTGGAGAGACTGGCCAGTCACAGCAGTTCCTAAACCGTATAAGAAAATTCAGTTAATGTTTTCACATGACCTGGTTTGGGACAGACAGGATTCTCGCTATGTTTGGTTTTTCACCGACCTTTACGATTCAGGGACAAGTGTACCATAAAATCGGAACCCTTTTACCTCAGTTCAATGCTGAATCAGAATTTTTGCAAGTTTACTTTATGGAAGATGACTTGGGGGGGGGGGGGGGGATGGTCGGGAGTCTGACAGACGATGTCAAATTGTTCAGGGAGTTTAAATGGGTGACGGTACTGAAAATTTAGAGAATTCTGTACGGTCACGATGTATTGGTGCATAAGTTTTAAACAAGCCCGACGATAGCTGCAACGTGAAAATCCATGTAGATCATGATGGGCTGACCGGGCAGCACGCACGGCACTACAAAGCACCGATCGTGGTCGAGTTCGCTGCTGTGGTCGCGGACGCTGAAGCCACTGCTACAGAAGCATTGTCATGCGCAAGCACGACCACTCTGTCACCAAGATCGCGGACACGCACCACTACTATGATTCTCTAGAGTATCCCGTTGTTTTTTGAAAACGAGTCCGGTGACCGGGTGAGTGAGCCCAAACAAAAAATCGACGAGCTTTGAATTCTATGCGTTCCACCCAATGGTCCACGAACACGACTTCAACTTGGTTTTGCGGAGTAGGGTACTTCTGTCGCAGTTTTTTGATAGGCTTCTACGTGGAGATGGAGAGTAAGCATTTAAGGTTCATAGTACTGAACCAAAGCAAGCTGCGCTCACAGAATTACTTCCACCTGCAGGAAAAAATTGCAAACGGTGGCTGAGTAAATCCGAACGACTTAGGGCAGACTGTATCCACCAGTGGTCATTCGTAAACAGTCTGAGGTACCTCCACGAATCCACTGGGGACTTGTACTCCTATGTCCGGGACTATGGTCCGCCGGACCGGATCGAGGAAAAACCGATGGTCGGACAGAAATCGACAGACCGACACGACATTGTAAGGCGACTTTTACAGAGTAAAGTGCGAAAGCTGGTGGCCATCCTCACGAAAGGGCATGTTTTTGATGATGTGCAATGCTTCACGTATTCCATTGAGTGGAAAAAGCGCGAGTTGCCTGACATGCACTTTCTTCTGTGATAACAGTAACTGTGGCCGCACCAAATCGACATCGACATCAGCAGACTTGCCTAACCCCAACGTGGACAAACAGCTATATGATACGGTCTCTAAGAAACTACTCCACGGGTATTGCGGAGCGTGATGGACAGAAAATGAGTCAAAAACATCCTCGGCCACTGTTAAAAAAAGACACAGAACAACGAGAATCGATGCACGTTGTACAGACGTAGAGCATCCGAGACAGAGGATGTATGGTCACAATGAAAGTGAGACGTATGTCGCAAGAAGTCGCACTATTCCACGGCTGCGTCGTTCCATACTCACCACTCCTTCCCAAAATATTTAATACCAACATTGCTGTGCAGTTTTTTAATTTGGTTAAGGGAATGAAGTACGTTTGTAAATACATAGACGCAGTGACCAGGCGATATTTATTGTGCAACAGCAGGGCTATGCTGATACTGATCCAAGAGCAAACGTTTAGAGCGCGTCAATATGCGAGCACCAACGAAGCAGCTTGGTGGATTTTGGAGTTGCCGCTTCACAAGAGGCACCTGACCGCGATATTTAGCGACGCAAACAGTGAGAGCATGTGCTTCACGGAGGCCAGATTGCTCGCTAGACAAGTTACACCGCTCACTACCAACCTCATCGCATTTTTCTGCCTGTGACAGATGGGTGACTTAGCCAGAAGTTTGCTGTACGCCGGAAACATGGAACGCGTCACGGAAAGAATGGAAGCATCGTGTGCAAGGCACCCCAGTTGTAGACCGGCCAAGTGCGAAGGCGAAAGATGCCCTGGGCAGAATTTAGACAGTGCATATAACACAGTCACTTTGAGTGTTAGTGTGTCCGGTTGCTTCAGATCCGTGTCCGGAACTCCATCATTTTACAGGCCTTGAAATTAGTCGATGGAGAAGAAAAAGCCATCTTCCAGGAAACATGTGCAGCTATGGGGCTTTTGAAAGAAGATGGCCACTGGGGCGCAACAACGGAGGACGCGAAATTGTGCCGGTCATCAGCCAAGTTGAGAGAACTGTTTGCTATGATGTTGAGCGCCTACAAACTCTCGAACCCTATGACACTTTGGAGTAAATATAAAACAGTATTATCTGAAGAAATTGCGCATCAGCACTAAGGGACAGCACAGTCCAGCGATGACATATATTTTATTGAAGCGCTGAAGCTTGTTGAGCACAAAGTTTCCTCGATGGTGGGAAAAAGGCTGTCAGATTTCGGCATGCCCCCCCCCCCCTGAAATAAGCAGGAGATTCATTCACTGATTTTCTCAGGGAACTCAGTCACGACACAGCGGACTTGGAGACTGAAGCTGCACAAACTGAGTCCCTGCTGATACCAGAGCAAAGACACATCTTCAATAAAATTTTGAGTAGCTTGGGGAACTGAGGAGGGGGGTCTTAATTTCTTGGGCGCAAGTACAAACCCTGGCAAGACGTTCCTGTTGAATTTGCTGCTGGTCCAGTTGCGTAAGGAAAGGAGTGTCCTCTGGGACAACCACGACCTTGCTCGGTGGCGGAAGAACTGCAAACTCGATGTTCAAGCATCATCTGAACCTTACGAGAGAGAAAACGCCCAAGTGCGATATGAGGAAGAGCATTGGTCGACAGTTGATGGTTGTAATCGTTGTCTTGCTCGCAGACGACTTCCGACAGATGCTGCCGGTCACCGATTGAGGCACTGCAGCAGAAGAGATCAGTGCGTACCTGGAATCCTCGTCATTGTGGGCTCACCTAGAAAGTTTACAGCTGACAACCAATATGGAGTCCAACTCCACAACGACACAGAGTCTGGACCTTTTGCTCAACGCCTCCACGAGATCGGCGACGGCCACATGTCAATGGATTCAGAAGGCCTAATTAAATTTAAAAGCCAGTTCTGCGGCGTTGAAAACTTGGAAGATAATCTAATTAATGTGAGTTTACATGAAAACTTGAGCATCGAGGAGAGGTAATGTGAAAGTGTTACCTTGGAGCCTTAGAATGAATCAGTGGGAGGCATCAACTCGCTGAGGTGACTACTTAAACGTCAATCGCTACAGTGATAACAAAATATGACGCAACTTCCTACCCTGCAGAGTTCCTAAACTCATTAGAGTTGTCGTGGGTGCTATCCCACAAGTTGGGGCTCCTGGTGGATGTGCCTCTCGTATTGATGCATAACCTGGATGCACCAAGATTGTGCAGTGGAGCCAGGTTAAACATCACGGATCTGAGAAGGCATACTGTGCAGCCCTCCATCATCAACAGCTGAGCCAAAGGAGACAGCCTGCATCGTCCCAAAAAACTTGCCATTCCAGTCTAAACGTTTGCAGTTCCAACTGAAAGTGGCCTTCTCGATCACTATAAGTAATGGTCAAGAACGAATGTTAGTAGCGGCAGATATTCATCTGAGTACCAATTTTTCTTTCGTAGACAGCTCTCTACATTGGCTTCTCACATGTATTGAGAGCCTGGGATTTCTGCATGCAATCAGTTCCACAAGGAACTGTATGCCATTATGTGTGTGAAATAAAAGACCCTATTACAAATATATGTTTACATGAAAATTCGTGTTATTACCAGTTGCACAATTATCTAACAGTTAATCCAATCGCCACCATCATCGATTATAACTTGACATCGTAGCCCTCTCGCAGATACATCATCCACGTTTCCAACCTCTAAATATCGTTTGACCCACTTCGCAACAAATGTCTTTGGCTTTCTAAGAATTTTAGCAGCAGCTCCACATGAAAGCAATGGTCCCTTTGGATGATTTACGAGGAACACTGCCTCGTGGCGGTTCAGATATTTTGCACTCATTTTAAAATGCTAGTTACAAGACGAAAAATTCAACTCTCACAGTATTTATCTACAGTACATACTGTGCAAAAGGGCATTGTTTGCAGATTGGAGACGACTACTAGAGATGCCGCTGCTTTAAAATTATCGCGTATATTTTCTGGTGTCAGCATACACCGAGAACAAGAAGTTTCGGAACATTGTTTCCACAGACGTATTGCAGTAGATTCATGGTCTCCACTCATAGCAAGATAATTATGATATTTTACATGCTAGCCATGTCGCAAACGGTCATGCAATTATTCCCTTTTCTAGCACATTTCGTATTTTGCTGCTAAATCACGTAGAAATTTTTGTCGTAAGTAAACAAGTGAACTTTGGAAGGAATGGTGTTCTGCCATCGTTTTGCTGGACCACAAGCGATTCGCACCGAAATACCACCAAGAGAACTTTTGCGATGCCTTGTACGCTTAGGTACTAAGTTTCGGTATTAACGTTTCCCTGTAACTGACTCTTTAATGCGTGTAACACCGCCGATCACAGCTAGCTGTTCAATAACTAGAAAGAAATGCTGACATTAAAATTTGGAATAACTTACTTTGGATGTTACTTATGTGGACGTCTTTTTAAAGAAATGACCGATCACGAAGCACTTAAAGATCCGAGCACTAGGTTAACTAGGTGGGCATTGCATCTCAGTGAGATTGACTTCAAAATAAAACATCGTCGAAGAAGGTCATATACAAATGCACACGATCTGAGCCACGGAGCATGGGCTGTGCAACACGCCCTCACAGACAATGACGAATTTATTCGAAGCAGAAAGCAGTGCCCCAAATTGTCAGTGTTTCCTGAGCCAGATGCAAAAGCATGGAGGACAGACTACTGTGGAAAAATATGAGGCGCGGGCTATGGACTGTAGTGCCAGAGCGATTATGAAACGGCGTTGAGGCAAGCCCAAGATTCTATTTTAACGGTGCACACTGGTCGCAGAGAAACAGAACACAAAGTAAGACCAAATTACTGGTGGACCCTACACAGACAGGATGTCGATCGTCATGTAAAGAATTTCATACCATGTTCACAAACTTTGGTGCGTAATCACCAAACAGTAACGTTACAAAGGCTACCCCAGGCAGATGAACCATTTCAGTTGCTTAGGTTGCATGTCCTTGTTCACTTTGGGAGAACAACAGCTTTACACCAGTAAGTGTTGATGATAATCGATCATACTTCAGGCTTGTTTTTTATGATAGCCTTAGAAAACTAGCAGGCCGAAACAGTGTCACACGCTGTGATAAACCAGGGGATACTCAAATTTGGAACACCAGAAGCGACAATAACTGACAAA
This sequence comes from Schistocerca cancellata, assembly GCF_023864275.1. Classification (NCBI taxonomy): domain Eukaryota; kingdom Metazoa; phylum Arthropoda; class Insecta; order Orthoptera; family Acrididae; genus Schistocerca; species Schistocerca cancellata. Next base: position 527,193,867 of record NC_064632.1, read on the forward strand.
ATTTATTTCAGGTTTAATAAACAGTTAGCTGGTTATTGAAAATTAAGAAGCTAGGGACTAGTAAATTACATCAACAGGCAAACAGGGAAACAGAGTGGGTTCATTGGACGATTATGAAGATATGGGGCTACCATTTTAACTGATAGTATGACATCTGGGACATTTTACTGTCATACATTGCAGTAGCACACAATTAAAAAAGTCCCATATGATGTTGCTTTCGAGTTTTGTAAGTCTTTCCTGGGAAGTGACATTTTGACGACGAAAAATTTGTCCAAATGCTTTTAAACTATTAGGAGACAACGAGGAAGATGAATACCAAAGCTTCAGAACGACAAGATTGGAACTATGATAAGAAAGCAGTGTTATCTATGTATCACGTTAGTCGATGGGTTATGATGAGCACCTCATATGTAATAAAAGGGAAAACTAAGGATTTTGTGACACGTAGTCTAAACACCTTTCAGGTTATAGAAACGACACCACCCTTTCACCTTCAGGTACAACTGCTGACTCACCCCGCTATAAGCAGTCTTATTCGTCATTTTAAGGGAACCATGGAGGTTTTGCCTCCAATGTCGGAATTGATTTCAATGAGGGGAGTGAAGAGTTTGGGAAAAAGCGCAAAAAGGGAAACATTCGGTGAGAAAATGAGATAGTTTTGTAGCTATCCCGAAACATCTTTGTGCACTTAGGCAATGAGCAGGAATAATAAAGTGATTAGAGATTGTCAGGACACCTGTGAACCCTATGCAATTATGCATTTAATATGTTGTTTTAATTATTATCTGTGTGTATATATTCCATGGTTATATTTATGTTTTGTGGAGACTGAATTATAGAGGATGTTAGTTTTGTGTAAGAAGCTCAATTTACTTAAAGAAAAAGTTTGCTGTAATTTATGGGTTGAAGAAATTTTGAGTTAGTCTATGCTTGCTACTAACGGTAGTAGAATTTTAGCGCCTGAGCTGTCAGAAATACACTGATATATGTAGTGTAGTAAGTTAATTGTTTTGTAAAGAATACTTGACTAGCTGACAGTGAAGTAATGGTTCTCAGCAGGTTTGGAGAGTGGCTAGTTTGTCACAAGAGACCAAAGTGCAGTGCTATGCATGTTATTCAAAAATGTTTAGCTTTATGGGGACATATTATTTTTCTCATTGATAAGAAGAAGACTAACATTATACAATTCCACCATGAATATTTAAGTACATGATGATCCCCTCAAGTTTTTGCCCACAGTAACTTAACCTTCCTAAATAACATGTTAGACCCGACCCTGATCGCTTCCTGGATCGAATGTTAGCCACGCAGTATAACTGTATGGCGATCGAACACCCATTTCAGCACATAAAAAAGTAACGCAGCGACTATCAACAGACACTATTAGTAATAAGCTCGTCAACGTCAGTCGCATGTATAACTTTCACATACCAGAAGCAATGTGACGAGGGACAATGTGCATCACGAACCAAGGCCTCAAATAATGTGTAATGTGATACCGTTAGTAGAGCAACATATCTTATGTGTGAATAAGTACAAATAATTAGCGTTTCGATGTGATTAAAATAGGGCGAATTTTCTCCGTGGCCGGGAGGAATGTAAAGGGATAACGTGATACACGAATCCTAGAACCAACAGAACGGCATTGTGATGAAACCAGGGAACCACCAAGTCGGTCGCAGTCACGAAAGGGGCTGCATGGTCAGTGATTTTGCAACACTAAGATGACGACAAACGACACCTGGAGCCAAAGCTTGCCGCAGCAACTCAGTTACGACAATCGGGACGTCACCGACACGTTCCAGATGGTTCGGCACTGCACACTAATGGCGGTAAACAGCAAAAATCAGCAAGGAGAAGCAGAATTTAAGGATGCTCTAACCATCCCGTCATTGTCGAACTGATGGGCAGTGATGTGACGTCAAGCCTGTGATACGCCACGGCGCGCCAGTGACCTAGACACTTCTGACTTAGCCAGGACAAGGAACACAGCCCGCCTCATAAGACTTTCGGCACCAGGGGGTAGCTCCGTGCTCTGCCGCCGTCCCGATAGTACCACACCACGGTCTAGCCATCTTCGCCATTGCCAGGATAACGACAGAAGACCGCTACGCTCTAAGCTTGGGAGAGTCAAGTGGTCCAACGTAGCCGCAGCTGCCAGCACTCTCTAGTGCCAGGAAACACTGGCGATGCAGCACCAGCCGCCAGGCAGCTGAACACGAAGTCAGCAGCCGAGGCTATCAAGACTGCGGAGAAGCCGTCTTACTCTCCTACTCTCCTAGCCCACACTAGGATTACTAATTCTATCGTGTTGCATTATTAATAAAACTGTGCTGTGTTTTTACTGTGCCTCAATTAATGCGAGACTTAAAATGAGACGACCCGCATTTTTCAAGTGCCAGCTCCTCCAGTGCTCCAGTGGGATCTCCAAGTTTCGACCGATACGAGATGCCAAGTATTTTTGGGGCTCCAGTGTTTCCATTGGCTCCACTGTCATATCAAATGGCTATGAGGCATTTTAGGTAACTCAAATATTTCTTGCTTTTTCTATGCTTCAGGTAGAGAGTGTCTGTGTGTGTGTGTGTGTGTGTGTGTGTGTGTGATAATTATATCGTGAAGGCACGCTAGTGACTTTCTCCTCCAACATGTCTCCTCGGCAGTTCCTTGGGTCGACACTGAAGAAACACATGTCAACTATACATCAGACACAGAGGCTTATTATGAAACATCTGGCTGGCATCTTCATGAAACCGGAGGAATCCAGCTACCATCCCAGATTTACCTCCAGAATCATCCATCTCTAGACACATTCACCACTGATTCCTACTTCTAACATGGCACCAGCACCCTACCAGCATCATAGACATCAGACGACCCTAGCCAACCTCTTCAATGCTCCTTCGAAGTCACCCAGCTCCAGACAGTATCTCCACAATTTGGTCCTTCCGGTGCAGTACCTGAGAAGTCGTCCACATTTTGTCCCAGTGCATAGTCTTTCTGATGATGCTGATCTGTATACCCCCATAGTCGAGCCTGTTCCCGCCTGATGGGTCTGGACCAGGCCTCATCCACAATTGCAACGTTTGATCCAGTCTCCTGTGTCTACTCTGTGCACACTTTTCTAAATGTGCGATCTGGGCACATTGCTCTTCCATTTCCAGTGGCCCTGCACCCACCTATGCCCTCTGCAGACAACATTCTTCAAGTGCCCTCTTCTGGTTTCTGGGCAAAACGAATTTACACGCCAAGCACTACTGTACTCTGCACTCCAAGCACATTTGTTTCCCATTCCTCATTTTGCATGCATATTTATGCTCTCTAGATCCATCTATATCTCATCTCATTCCTGAAATCATATTTCACTTCTCACCTGCTCCTGCACTCAGCTGCTCTTCTTAGACACAAAAAGCGTACTTCCACCATGCTCCTACACACATCGATCCGCTGTGACCACCAAAAATTTCCTTCCCATACACTGCCACCCTCACATGTATCCACCAGGTGCAGTTTACTAACGTCTTTTTCAGAATGGTTTCACACCATTTTTAGACATCTAAATATAATATGTTCATTACTTCTTTTGGTCTCCTTACACTCTCACTCCAGATTACTTGCTATTCAGCTGCTGTGAGTGTTGCCAAACACTCCAGGTCTACCCATGCCACCCTTGAAATGAAGCCAGGATCCCATCCTAGGGCCACTGTACATCTCAGACAATACAGCTGCTCAGCATTACTGGCATTGGATGCCTACAGTGGTCACCAATCTATTGGATCAGACCATAGGAGAGGTGACACTGCATTCCAGATCCACATGCTTCATATAAGTTGATGTGGCTCTGGAAAACACTGGTACCAACCTTCTTTTGTCATTAGTCCTCTGACTGATTTGATACAGCCTGCCACGAATTCTTCTCTTGTGCCAATCTCTTCATCTCAGAGTAGCTCTTGCAATTATTTGTTGCATGCATTCAAACTTCTGTCTTCCTCTCCAGTTTTTGCCCTCTACAGCTCTCTCTAGTACCACAGAACACATTCCCTGATGTATTAACAAATGTCCTATTATCCCGTCCTTTCTCCTTGTCAATGTTTTCCACATATCCCTTTCCTCTGCGATTCTGTGCAGAACCTCATCATTCCTTACCCTATCAATCCATCTAATTTTTAACTCTCGTCTGTAACATCACATCTCAAATGCTTCGATTTTCTTCTGTTCCAGCTTTCCCACAGTCCATGTTCCACTTCCATGCACAGCTGTACTCCAAACGTACATTCTCGGAAATTTCTTCCTCAAATCAAGGCCTATGTTTGATACTAGGAGACCTCTCCTGGTCAGGAACGCCCTTTTGGCCAGAGCTAATCTGATTTTGACGTCCTCCTCACTTTGTCTATCATTGGTTATTTTGCTGCCTAGATAGTAGAATTCCTTAACGTCACCTACTTCGTCACTATCGATTCCGATGTTAAGTTTCACGCTGTTCTCATTTCTGCTACTTCTCACTACTTACGTCTTTTTTCGATTTACTCGCAGTCCAAATTCCGCACTCATTAGACTGTTCATTCCATTCAGTTGGTCACGTAATTCTTCTTCACTTTCACTCAGGATAACAATATCATCAGCGAATCTTATCACTGATATCCTTGAATTTTAATTTCACTCTTGAACCTTTCATTTATTTCCATCATGGCTTCTTCGATGTACAGACTGGACAGTAGGGCGAAAACCTACATCCTTGTCTTACACCCTTTGTCATTCAGTCTTATTATTACCTCTTGGCTCTTTCACATATTGTATCTTACCCGACTCTCCCAATAGCTTACCCATACTTTTCTCAGAATGTTGAACAAAGTGCATCATTTTACATTGTCGAACGCCTTTTACAGGTCGACAGATCCTCTGAACGTGTCTCGATTTTTCTTTAGTCTTGCTTCCATTATCAACCAGAACGTTAGCATTGCGTCTCTCGTGCCTTTATCTTTTCTAAAGCGAAACTGATCGTCATCTAGTACATACTCGAATTTCTTTTACGTTGTTCTTGTCAGCATCTTGGATGCATGAGCTGTTAACCTGACTGTGAAATAATCCTCGCACTTGTGAGCTCTTTCAGTCTTCAGAATAGTATGGATGATATTTTGTTCAAAGTCAGATGGTATGTCGCTAGACTCATATTTTCTACATACCGACGTGAATAGTCGTGTTGTTGCCACTTCCCCCAATGACTTTCAAAATTCTCATGGAATGTTGTCTAACCCGCTTGCTTATTTGTTTCGAAGTCCTCTAAAGCTCTCTTCAATTTGGATTCTAATAGTGGATCCCCTTTCTCCTCCAAATCAACTCCTATTTCTTCCTCTATCATATGAGACAAATCTTCCGCTTCGTAGAGGACTTCAGTGTACTTTTTCATACATCCGCTCTCACCTCTGCATTTAATAGTGAAATTCCCGTTGCACTCTTTGTGTTACCACCCTTGCTTTTAATTTCACCGAAGGTTGTTTGGACTTTTCTGTATGCTGAGTCAGTCCTTCCGACGATCATTTCTTTATCGATTTCTTCAGATTTTTCATGCAGCCATCTCGTCTTATCTTCCCTGCACTTCCTATTTATTTCATTCCTCAGCGACATGTATTCTATATTTCTGAATCTCCCTGAACATTTTTGTACTTCCTTCTTTCATCGATTCACTGAAATAATAATTATATTTCCCATGGTTTTTTCGCAGTTATCTTCTTTGTACCTATGTTTTTCTTTCCATCTTCTATGATTGCTCTTTTTGCAGATGTCCATTCCTCTTCAAATGTAATGCCTACTGAGATATTCCTTATTTTTGTATCTATAGCCTTAGAGAACTTCAAGCGTATCTCGTCATTCCTTAGCACTTCCGTACCCCATTTCCTAGCGTACTGATCCTTCGTGACTATATCTTAAAATTCAGTCCGCTCTTCATCACTCCTATATTTGATCTTGGTCTGTATGTGCTCCTCAGTACGTCTTACAATACAGTACCTGATTTCGGAATCTCTGTCCCATGATGTAATAGAACTGAAATCTTCCCATATCACCCAGCCTATTCCAAATATGCCTCTTCCTCTTGCGATTCTTGAGTATGGTATTCACTATTACTAGCTGAAATTTATTACAGAACTCCATTACTCTTTTTATTCTCTTATTCCTTGTCCCAAGCCCATAATCTCCTGTGACCTTTCCTTCTACACCGTTCCCTACCACTGCATTTCACTCCGCCTTGACCACTAGATTTTCATCTCCTTTTGCATATTGTATTACCCTTTCAATATTCTTAAGTACTTTATCTCTTCCTCTTCAGCTTTCGACGTTGGCATGTGTACCTGAACTATTGTTGTCGATGTTGGTTTGCTGTCGATTGTTATGAGAACAACCCTATCACTGAACTGTTCACAATAACATACTCTTTGCCCTTCCTTCCTATTCATAACGGATCCTACTCCCATTATACCACTTTCTGCTGCTGTTGATAGTACCCAGTACTCATCTGACCAGAGCCTTCTTTCCGTCTCACCTCACTGACTCCTACTATATCTACATTGAGTCGTTGAGTTTCCCTTTTCAGATTTTCTATCTTCCCTACCACGTTCAAGCTTCTGATATTTCACGCCCCAACTCGTAGACCGCTATCCTTCAGTTTGTTATTCACTCTTTTATCTACGGCCACGTTCCCTTTGGCAGTCCCCTTCTGGAGATCCGAATGGTTTACTATTCCGGAATCTTTTGCAAATGGAGAGCTCATGGTGACACTTTTCCAGTTACAGGCAATTGTCCTGTGGATAAACGTTATGAGTCTTTAATGCAGTGGTTTTAATAGTCTTCTGCATCCTCATGCCGTTGATCATTGCTGATTCTTCCGCCTTTATGGGCAGTCTCCCACTTCAAAGGCTAGAGAGTGCCCTGAACCTCTGTCTGCTGCTCCGTCCTCTTTGACAATGCCGTTGGCGGAATGAGGGTGACTTCTTATGCCGGATGTCTTGCTGTTCGTTTTTGGAACACAACCTACGACCAGCTTAGAGATGAAGTGATGACACTTTTTGCAGGATCTGACTATCATTTTGCAGGACAATGCTCAAGCACGTACAGTGCAAGCTGTTACTGATTTGTTTGACTGATGGGGCTGCTAAGTGCTATACCACCTACTGCACTCCCCTGTCTTAAGCCCTCGTAAGTTCAATTCGATTTATAAACTGAAGAAAACACATCACGGCATTCCCTTCAGAACTGCTACAAATTAGTCGGGCAATAGACCACGCCGCTCAAACTGTCAACACAACTAGCTCTGCTAGGAGTATCCTACGACTTCCACATCACTGGCAACGGGTTACACATAATGCAGGTGACTACTTTGAAAGTCAGTTAAACTTTGAAAAACATATCTATTTTGTACGAGCAGTAAATAAATAGTTGCCACTATTAAAGTTCCAACCCTTGTATAACGAAAAAATTTCTGAATAAATATATCTCTAGGCTTGTGCCACCATAGTTCCCAGTGTTTTCTAGCGATGTACACAGATCGTAGTGTCACATTGCGACGTTTCATTCAACCAAGCACATTTAATGCGACATCTTGTTGCAATGGAAATTGTAAGGGCGACCCGCTTGACCCATAAAAGGACAAAATTTCTTCGTGTTGCTACAGATGCCATTTTCTCCCCAATTGTCATCCACAGGTTGTGGACACGCTACAGAGATAAACGTCAGTCTACAAGAGCAGATGGACAAGGTTGCCGACGCATTACAGTCCCACGTGAGGACCTATACGTGACCATCCGTACGATGCTGCGTAGCACAGATACCGACAGAGTACTGGAAGATGATCTCTGGATGACCACTGCAGCCTCTGTGTCTGAACAGGTTTCGAAAAAGGTCCGTACAACCCAGGCGTCCTGTTCGAGTGCCCCGCTTTACAGGATGACAACTTGCATCTTGCCTTCAGTTCTACCGTCCCCATGTAAACTGGCAACTTCGTCTCTGGCGAAACGTCTTATTCACGGGCGAGTCCAGATATCCCCTGATGCAAAGTGATGGCCGTTCTCGTGTGTGGAAATCGTGGTGAGCAGTACGTCTCAAATGCTGTCCAGGAAATCGACTGGTTTCCAAGGTGCTCTGATGTTGTGTACAGACATAGGTGTTGACAGCTGTTGTGACTTGGCAAGACAGCCAAGCTACTATGAGTGGTAGCCGAAAGGCACGCGTTTAAGCTCGCGCAGGCTGGCGTGAGGTCTGGAACAGGACAATGTAATTAATATAGCCAATAAGGTACGTTGCTGCTGGAATACTTAACTTTAATTCATAATTGGTGAACATCGGTCTGACGGTACAGGCATCACAAGATAAATAGCAAATGATAATGGCGCCTTGCTAGGTCGTAGCAAATGACGTAGCTGAAGGCTATGCTAACTATCGTCTCGGCAAATGAGAGCGTAATTTGTCAGAGAACCATCTCTAGCAAAGTCGGCTGTACAACTGGGGCGAGTGCTAGGACGTCTCTCTAGACCTGCCGTGTGGCGGCGCTCGGTCTGCAATCACTGACAGTGGCGACACGCGGGTCCGTCGTATACTAGCGGACCGCGGCCGATTTAAAGGCTACCACCTAGCAAGTGTGGTGTCTGGCGGTGACACCACAACAGCCTTAAGCTTATTTTCCTTGTCGGTGGTTTCCTTAAGTCAAGCAGTAAATCCAACAGTCCTGTCATGGCCCTGTTTTGCTCGTAATGCCAGGGTCCATGTGGCGTGCATCAGCAGGGATGTCTTGCAAAGTCTGGTCGTTGAAGTAATGGAATGGCCAGTGGTGAGTACATAAGTTGGACATGCTTACCAAAGGGTGACCTCCGTAGACTTCTAAGCAGCATGCTACGTAGGTGTCAACCAGTGATAAACCTTCATCGAGTGCATTACTGAAGCTCCCATTATCTAATGACAAGCACCCAGGATGACGGGATGAATGATTCCTTTCATGTTATTTTCGAGACATGTCGGACATTTCGTCTCTTTTTAAGTAAACGATCGAGGCTCTAACTTTTGAGAATATTGAGACTCCCTCCCTCTCATGCCATTGCCTTGATGCTCTACTGAAATTTTCTTCACATTGCTTGTCATACAGCCTAGATTATTGGGATTGTATGTTTCCACTATTGTAGATTTACACCTGAAGATGTGATCTGATATCACTAAACCGCTCGTACTCCTGTAAATAAATCGGTTTATTTCTGGAACATGGAGGCCATTAAAGGTGAAGCACATGTTCGGACTAGGGAAGGCAAGAGAAGGAAACCGGCCGTGCCCTTTGACAGGAACAGTTTCGGCAACTGCCTTAAATGATTTACGGAAAGCACGGAAAACCGAAGCCTGAATGGCTAGATGAGGATCTGAACCGTCGTCCTTCTGAATGCGAATCCAATGTGCTAAAAACTGCGGTATCTCGCTCGGTAAATAACATCAAATGGTCGAACGAGCATTTTTATTTCGATTTTGTTCAATATAACATTAGTATCTACATTTGTGTATCTACATTTGTGTAATTACATGTAATCATTACTTAGCCTTTCATTTGTTACCCTTGCAAAGTAAGCGAATGATGTGCAATGAGAGGATTAGATAATTAGGAGAACTAGATGCTTCAGCTTCAGAATGAGGAAAGCAGATTATGCCCTACTCTTATTTCGTTAAAGTTAGCCATAAAATGAGGGAGGGCGACCGGTTGGCTTTTTTACTTATTTCAGTGAAGACATCCGATGAGTCTCAGTGAACCTTAGACACATCAACACAGGCTGTACTTTGTGTAGTTCAGGTGGTCTCTCGAGCTATCGGGTGCGCGGGGTAGCTGCGCGGTCAGGCGCCTTGCCACGGTTCGCACGACTGCCCCGTCGTAAGTTCGAGTCCTCTCTCGGGCATGGATGTGTATGTTGTCAACCGTAAGCTAGTTTGAGTTAGATTAAGTAGAGTGTAAGCGTAGGGACCGATGACCTTAGCAGTTTGATCCCATAGCAACTTATCACAAATTTCCAATTTTTTCTCGAGCTGCAGATAGACAGAACTTACCAGGGTATGCCCACAGACAATCTACGAGCAGCGGTTACTACCGTCTAAAATATATGGACTCCAAAACTCCCTAATAAAGAGTGAATTTAACATGGAATCTGTGAAATATATAATTCCTTTCAGAGGCAGTTCTGGGAAATTTTTAGGGGTTATTTTCGTTACCGTGACATTGAGGTAGCAGTGAACTTGAATTATAATGCTCAATACATCTTGATTGGTTATCAACTGTTGCCCATCCTGTATCTTCCAAATTTCCCACTGTATTGTGAGCTTACGCCTATTCCGCCAGTGACCCCCATTACAGCCAAGCTATGCGAGCACCCGTCTCCCTTGAAAATGACACACGAAGTCGGTCACATTCCACCCCACCACTAAATGGCAACCCAAGCGCCGCCAGAATCGCTGGTCCAACAGACCTTACCAAAAGGTGGGTCCCGTGACCGGAAATTGGTCCAGCTTTGTCCTTTGACCTTTGTAGTATGAAATTAAAACAGAGAGAGAGGAATGGAGTAAGTGTCTCGTTAATCTATTTTGGGCAGCTTAGATTTTCTTTTAATCTGTAAAATTTTGTTTTCAATTTTTATGTTTATTGTCGTATTTCATTTTCTTTTTATTTTCCAACAGGTCCCTCGCGTAATTTTTAAAAACCCCGCCACTGACGACTTGCATTGTTAACATCACAGTTAGAACTTTCTTTATTTATATTTTTGAATTTCCGTTCATCATTAACGAAAGCAGACCTGTTGTTCTGGCGCCAACTAGCGTCGGAAACCTGTACTACGAACCAGAAGATATATACGAGGGGCATTCCATAAGTAATGCACCACATTTTCTCACAGAGTTTTGATTGAAATAAGGCTGAATTTGTTATCGAACGTGGTGGTACACTCCTGCTTTAGCCCCTCTGGTTTCATAAAGTTCCGATAGGTGGCAGCGCTCTACGTAGCCTTCAAAATGGCGGAGGTGTGTTTCAGACAGAGAGCTGTCATTGAGTTTCTTTTGGCGGAAATCCCGAGCATCACAGTTACTCATAGGCGCTTGCAGAATATTTACGGAGACCTGGCAATGAACAAGAGCAGGGTGAATCGTTGGAGAAGGCATCTGTCATCATCGCAACAACGTCGCGTAAACCTGTCCGATCTCCCGCATTGCGCTCGTCCGCACACACCAATGACTTCTGCATTTATTACATATTCGTGTAGTACGTAAAGAAATATGAATGTTTTAGTTGGACCACTTTTTTTAGCTTTGTAATAGTTGGCACTGTAATAGTCACAAACGTATAATTACGTGGTATCACGTAACATTCCGTCAGTGCGGACAGTATTTGCTTCGTGATACATTACCCCTGTTAGAATGGACCGTTTACCAATTGCAGAAAAGGTCGATATCGTGTTGATGTATGGCTGTTGTGATCAAAATGCCCAACGGGCGTGGGGCTATGTATGCTGCTCGGTATCCTGGACGACATCATCCAAATGTCCGGACCGTTCGTCGGATAGTTACGTTATTTAAGGAAACAGAAAGTGTTCAGCCACATGTGAAACATCAACCACGATCTGCAACAAATTTTGATGTCCAATTAGGTGTTTTAGCTGCTGTCGCGGCTAATCCACACATCAGTAGCAGACAAATTGCGCGAGAATCGTGAATCTCAAAAACGTCGGTGATGAGAATGCGACATCAACATCGATTGCACCCGTACCACATTTCTATGCCCCAGGAATTGCATGGCGACGACTTTGAACGTCCTGTACAGTTCTGCCACATAGCACAAGAGAAGTTACGGGACGATGACAGATTTTTTGCACGCTTTCTATTTAGCGATGAAGCATCATTCACCAACAGCGGTAACGTAAACCGGCAAAATATTCACTATTGGGCAACGGAAAATCCACGATGGCTGCGACAAGTGGAACATCAGTCACCTTGGCGGGTTATTGTTTGGTGCGGCATTATAGGAGGAAGGATAATGGGCCCCCATTTTATCGCTGGCAATCTAAATGGTGCATTGTTTGCTGATTTCCTAGGTAATGTTCTACTGATGATACTACAAGATGTTCCACTGCATGACAGAATGACATAGACTTCCAACATGATGGATGTCCGGCACACGGCTCGCGTGCGGATGAAGCGGTATTGAATAGCATATTTCATGACAGGTGGATTGGTCGTCGAAACACCATACCGTGGCTCTCACGTTCACCGGATCAGACGTCCCCGGATTTCTTTCTGTGGGGAAAGTTGAAGGATATTTGCTATCGTGATCGACCGACAACGCCTGACAACATGCGTCAGCGCATTGTCAATGCATGTGCAAACATTACGGAAGGCAAACTACTCGCTGTTGAGAGGAATGTCGTTACACTTATTGCCAAATGCATTGAGGTTGACGGACATAATTTCGAGCATTTATTACATTCATGTAGTATTTACAGGTAATCACGCTGTAACAGCATGCGTTCTCAGAAATGATATGTTCACAAAGATACATGTATCACTTTGGAACAACCCAAATAAAATGTTCATACGAACCTACGTTCTGTATTTTAATTTAAAAAATCTACCTGTTACGAACTGTTCGTCTAAAATTGTGAGCGATATGTCTGTGACTATTACAGCGCCATCTATCACAAAGCGAAAAATGTGGTCCAACTAAAACATTCATATTTCTTTACGTACTACACGAATATGTAAAAAAAGGGGAGTTCCTATTTAAAAAAAGGCAGTTGATATCCGTTTGACCCATGGCAGCGCCATCTAGCGGTCCAACCATAGCGCCATCTGGTTTCCCCCTTCAAGCTAGAAAAGTTTCGTTCTTTGTAGTTTTTTCGTTTGACGCTTATTTCGTGGGATATTTGACCCGCTCATGACCAATGGTCCACCCCGTATTTTATAAACCACGCTGTACGGACCAAAATTCCACAATCACTTGCTAAAAGATAGAAGACGTAATCACATTTCTTTCAGCTAACTGTTAGATGTAAAGCAGTTAGCTTGCAAGATAACAGGTAGGTGCCAAATAGTCGTGTGGCCCCCTCGAAGCCGTTACGTTATTTCAGATGTGGTCAGGTACAGGATAGTAGAACAGATAGTCTGCGTTGTCTATATGCATTCAGAATTAATAGGTTGTGTGCTTTTTTGGTTAAAGATTAAGCGGATAATTGCATTACGAGTCATTTTTCTTTTGCGTCTTTTGGTGAGCTTTACCGTCTAACATTTTGGTACAAGAAATTTTCTTCCATTGCACTTACATATTCATTCTTCGTCAGCTACAGTATTCATTTTTGGGTAGGTATAAACTGAAACTTTAATGAGTTACACTTGAATGACTGATATCTGTTTCAATATCTAAGGTCAATGAAAATTGACTTTCAATGCTCCGAGATTTAAAACCAAAAATATACACCACATATAACACGGCTTGCAGTCAACTAAAATACTCATCATATAACAGACATTTTTACTCTGTTATCCTCCATTCTTCTTGATTAGTTCTCTGTGGATTCCGGCTTCCAAGATGACCACAGCTTTGAACTTATGGATGCTTACGTACGACTGGGTTGTTAAATCATCGACTTCAGTAGCAAGGGAAATTTTTAGAATTATTTGGAACATTGAGTGATAGACAGCAATCAACATGTCCACAGTTTTTTGGCTCTACAAGATATAGTCATCAATGAGAGACTTCATCTGGATATGGCGTACCAGTACCTGACGAAACATGGATTCTGCCTATTTGAGTCCACCATCAAGGCTAAAAGTGGTGTTACACTGTATTAGCCTGATGTCTCCTGGTGAAAGCCGATATTGTGTCCAGTAAGCACTCACGCGCAGAGTAACTTGATCAGTAACATGGTCCAGGAGAGGCAGAGAAAAATCTTAGAGAGAAGGAGAGAGGAGAGAGAGAGAGAGAGAGAGAGAGAGAGAGAGAGAGAAATTGAAGGAATGGAGAGGGAGAACACTATACTTGAAATTACCAGCGCCAAGTAAGTACATTATTCAGTAAGAGGCAATGGACACAACTGAGCCCTTTGATTCCGAGTATTGTAACCACAACATCCGAGCAGAATCTCTGTAGTTTGCCGTTAAAGTTCGTCCCTGTAGATTAAGGAGATCGGAGCAAGTTCAGTGCTCAGCTTAATTCCGTTAGGAGGTACCGGACGCAATGGTCGATGGGAACGACAATGGCGAACTACGGCTCACTGTGGGGGGTCGCCGCCCGTAGAAATGCCCGGACCGGCCGGTAGGGGCGCCGTTGTCGTTGGCTCCCTAACAGCGGCGCGCGTCCCGTCCAATTACGCCGGCCGCCGGCGCTGGTTGGCTGCACCGCCCGGGCGGCTACTGAGAACTGCCTCGGGCCTTCTGCGCTCGCGCGCTTTAATTAAAGAAAACTCCGCGGAAATAATTAAACACAGCGGTTCCGACCATCCGTCCTGCTGCCCTCTTACCGCGCCCACGCCTCGCCTGCTTTGAATGTGCGGGCTTCTCACCGGTTTTGCTCTGGACCAGCACAAACAAATTTCAATGCATCGTCACGCTTTGATGTCGTACTGTCAATTAAACAGCATTTTCGTGGAAGAGCGTTTACTTTACCTTCCACAAATACGCCGTTCCCAGTTATTACGCGATTCGTAGATATACAAAGGGAAATCTGAGGGAAACGTCAGTTCTACACTACAAAATCCAAGAAAATAAAGAAGTCATAAAGCTGTGTAATATAGCTGACTGAACATCTTGCACTTTACTGTGATATAAGGGCACATAGAAGTTAAATTTAAAAAATACCGCATCCAAATCTAATGGCTTTCTATGTACAACACAAAAAGTTATCAACCCTATTTATTTCAAGATTGATTGATAGTTCTACCACAAAACTGAAATTAGTTGTCTAATGAGCCATTTACTTTAGTATAAATAGTTCAAGTTGATGAGTAACTTCATACAGTGGCCCGTACCTCTTGTACAACTCGCCTTAATAGGCATAATTAAAACCTCTCAATAGTATACGTCAAGAAAAATTAATCGAAATGTTAGTCCAGATACCGAGATAGCGATTTTTATGTAATTTTACAGACTACAGAATGCTTTCTGTATGCCTTTCGGTCCATCAAGACAGATTGACAGATTAAGGATAACACTGAAAATATTCTGAGAACTACACACACACACACACACACACACACACACACACACACACACACACATGTTCAGAAACAGGCTGGAATGCTTCCTTGCAAGTGTGTTACAGGTTAGTTTATGCTGAGAAATAGTTGGCAAGTTAGTTTTTGCTGAGAAATAGCTGCTGAAAAATGGGTCAGATCGTTCAAATGGCTCTGAGCACGATCGGACTTAACATCTGAGGTCATCAGTCCCCTAGACTTACAACTACTTAAACCTAACTAACCCAAGGACATCACACACATCCATGCCCGAGGTAGGATTCCAACCTGCGACCGTAGTGGTCGCGCGGTTCCAGACTGAAGCGCCTAGAGCCGCTCGGCCACACCGGCCGGCTAATAGCTGTTGAGAAATAAACTCGATATGCTACTCCTTTATGCAGTCAAATAACACTGAAGTTGGACAACCAGGCTGTTGTGTTCACAGATTCAAGCAACTCAGCAGGTAGAGTTAGCCTCTGTTGTTCTCACAGCGTAAATGCTAGCCCACGAGAGTTCTCATCCCCTAACTTGGATTCAACCCTTACTGCCGTTCTATCTATCGCCCTCCTGTTCGATCTTAGGGAATCACACGACGAACACGTTTGGTGACACTGTTTCTGTCGAGTCGATGTACTTATCGCGCAAAACGACCTGATTGGCCAACTTCAGTACTAATTAACTCTGAACCAGTGTAACGTATCGAATTTCTCCTTTACAATTGTCTGCAACACCCTCACAAGCTTTTCAGACTGTTTCTGACCACCCTGTATATCAACAGAATTGAAAAAGTTCTCGAAAACGAAAGTTTTGATCGTGGTGAGAAATTTTGAACTTAATCCTGAAGATTTTCGTTTACTCACGAAAGTCAGTCCTTTTTAATGCAGCGTCCTTCAGTAACATTCGCCTGACTTGATAAGAATTTCTATGTGAATGAAGATAGAAACTTGGCGTTAATTTTATCCTTTGTAAACCAAGTAAAAGTATACCTTGGGGCCAGTCATAAGATTAGGTTAGTGGCTGGGAACCATCTGGGGCAGCTAGCTTGCTCGCTACTCATCCGTCACAAACGTGCCGAAAATTCTGATCTTCACTAAGACAGATCACAAGATCACTGGCACCAGCGTGTGAGTGTATTACTTAACAATATGCCCCACCACATCCTGGCTGTCTCGCAACCCAAGGCGGCCTAGTCGAAAAGTGAAAACAACGTGCTCCAATACGCGGACGAGATAAGTTTTAAGAAGATGCCCCTGAGTCTTCAGGACGATTTCATATGCGATCTCCAACTGCGCAAATCGTCGGCAGCATTCTTACTAGCACCGAGGCTCATGATTTGTTTGGATAAGCAAGCTGTTAGGATTCCTCAACATTAACAAGAGAAATATTTTGGAGTAATAACTACGGTGATCTGAAATAGCCTTCACTGACGTTGCACATTAGGTAAAAACCGCAGGGAATATAAGCTGAATCAAAAATAGTTACATACATCTGAGATATAATTGGAAAGAAGGCTGAAATGTGAGAAGCAGATCTAGGTGACAAGGGACGTTTGGGGGGAGGAGGGAGGGAAGGGAGTATTTTGGAAACTTTATTTCATGAGTGGTGTTTTAGGTTGGCAGTGAAACTGCGAGTTAATTGTGCGTGCTCACGAAGGAAACTAAATTAGGAGCGAAATAGAATGACAGAGTGAGTGAGATTCCAGACAAATTGTAGTTCCCCTAGGGGGCTTCCTTCTTGGGAGAATATGGGTGGCAATCGATTGGACCCTTACCTAAGTCTTACATTACTCTCACTTACTTGTACCAAGTTTCATCTGTCTTTCTATTCTGTTGGTCTCCCTTGACCAAATTTTTTTAGACCCCTAAGGTATTAGGCTTCGAGCCTCGGGGTGTCATCCATTTTCCTTTTCCATTTTTATCTCTAATGGTCAAAGGTGTGCAGAGGGTTACAGAGTGTGTTCAGGCTGCCGATACCTGTTCATGATGAAAATTCTGAGAAACTTCCACTGACATTTGATGAATGAATCACACCTTGAGGATTTCAAGGCAGCTCTGTCGACAAACTCTGCTCGCATGTCCAAGAAGATATGAGTCGCGTGATCTTTGCTCAACGCATGGCGTGCAGCGGCTGTACGTAATGTAGTCAATGGGACAGGATGAAAGAAGAGGTTTATGGCTTCTTTAAATTCATTGAAGGCCTCTATGATGGTGAAGATTTGTCTGATGTGATAGAAGAAGAAACAGGAGTCGTTTTAGAAGAGATGGGGGATCCAGTATTAGAATCGGAATTTAAAAGAGCTTTGGAGGACTTACGGTCAAATAAGGCAGAAGGGATAGATAACATTCCATCAGAATTTCTAAAATCATTGGGGGAAGTGGCAACAAAACGACTATTCACGTTGGTGTGTAGAATATATGAGTCTGGCGATGTACCATCTGACTTTCGGGAAAGCATCATCCACACAATTCCGAAGACGGCAAGAGCTGACAAGTGCGAGAATTATCGCACAATCAGATTAACAGCTCATGCATCGAAGCTGCTTACAAGAATAATATACAGAAGAATGGAAAAGAAAATTGAGAATGCGCTAGGTGACGATCAGTTTGGCTTTAGGAAAAGTAAAGGGACGAGAGAGTCAATTCTGACGTTACGGCTAATAATGGAAGCAAGGCTAAAGAAAAATCAAGACACTTTCATAGGATTTGTCGACCTGGAAAAAGCGTTCGACAGTATAAAATGGTGCAAGCTGTTCGAGATTCTGAAAAAAGTAGGGGTAAGCTATAGGGAGAGACGGGTCATATGCAATTTCTACAACAACCAAGAGGGAATAATAAGAGTGGACGATCAAGAACGAAGTGCTCGTATTAAGAAGGGTGTAAGACAAGGCTGTAGCCTTTCGCCCCTACTCTTCAATCTGTACATCGAGGAAGCAATGATGGAAATAAAAGGTTCAGGAGTGGAATTAAAATACAAGGTGAAAGGATATCAATGATACGATTCGCTGATGACATTGCTATCCTGAGTGAAAGTGAAGAAGAATTAAATGATCTGCTGAACGGAATGAACAGTATAATGAGAACACAGTATGGTTTTAGAGTAAATCGGAGAAAGACGAAGGTATTGAGAAGTAGTAGAAATGAGAACAGCGAGAAACTTAACATCAGGATTGATGGTCACGAAGTCAATGAAGTTAAGGAATTCTGCTACCTAGGCAGTAAAATAACCAATGACGGACGGTGCAAGGAGGACATCAAAAGCAGACTCGCTATGGCAAAAAAGGCATTTCTGGCCAAGAGAAGTCTACTAATATCAAATACCGGCCTTAATTTGAGGAAGAAATTTCTGAGGATGTACAGCATTGTATGGTAGTGAAACATGGACTGTGGGAAAACCGGAACAGAAGAGAATCGAAGCATTTGAGATGTGGTGCTATAGACGAATGTTGGAAATTAGGTGGACTGATAAGGTAAGGAATGAGGAGCTTCTACGCAGAATCGGAGAGGAAAGGAATATGTGGAAAACACTGATAAGGAGAAGGGACAGGATGATAGGACATCTGCTAAGACATGAGGGAATGGCTTCCATGGTACTAGAGGGAGCTGTAGAGGGCAAAAACTGTAGAGGAAGACAGAAATTGGAATACGTCAAGCAAATAATTGAGGACGTAGGTTGCAAGTGCTACTCTGAGATGAAGAGGTTAGCACAGGAAAGGAATTCGTGGCGGGCCGCATCAAACCAGTCAGTAGACTGATGACCAAAAAAAAAAAAAAAAAAAACAATCAGATAAGAGCGGTAAACCTGAAAGACAATCATGGTCCTCCTAGAAACAGGAAAAGTCTCACTCACCTTAATACCCCGAGGAGTTTCGGAAACAAGATGGTCTCAAAGGTCAATAACAAAGTTATGAGAAAGTACAAATGAAATTGGATCAATGGATATATCAAAGTACTAACGTGGAATGTCAGAGATAAAACTAGCAAATATACTAAAAGACACTAATATCGAAGCTGTAGCAATCACAAAAAAGAAAACGAAAATGACAGGTAATAAATATGTCGGCGATAACATTATGTTCTACTACACATTCGAACAAAATGAGAGAGGAAGCAATGATGTGGCATTGTTGCTACATAGGAGATGTTAAAATGGAGATCAAAGTTTGCATAAAGGTAAACGAAAGAATATTCATAGCCCGACTGAAACTGAGTAGACGCAAATCGACCATTATAAGCGTATATGCACCAGAAGAAGGAAAATTAGTGAGTGTAGAATATTTCATGCAGAACTACAGAAGCTCAAATGGTTCAAATGGCTCTGAGCACTATGGGACTTAACATCTATGGTCATCAGTCCCCTAGAACTTAGAACTACTTAAACCTAACTAACCTAAGGACATCACACACATCCATGACCGAGGCAGGATTCGAACCTGCGACCGTAGCAGTCACGCGGCTCCGGACTGAGCGCCTAGAACCGCTAGACCACCGCGGCCGGCAACTACAGAAGCCTCTGAATAAAAACATTGCTACTGATCGCATTATTGTGATGGGTGATTTCAGTGCCGGAATGGAGATATCCCAGTAACGAATACCATAGGGTCATTCGGAGGACCGATATGTAATGAAAATGGAAAAAATACTAAGAGATTTTGCCACTTACAATAATCTAAAAATAACAAACATATTGACGAACGAGGTATGCATAAGTATAAATGGGCTAGTAGACGTCTCAAATCAGTAAGTGAAGAGCTAGCGGGTCAAATAGGGGATACAAGACTTTGTAGAGGATGAGATGTAGGATCAGATCATTTACTAATACTCTCTTTCGAAATGGAGGAAAATGACAAAGCAAATAAATAACCAACAAGGTCAAAGAATTTATAATGTATACTTGGTGGAAGAGAACAGCATCAAACATCTTTGCCGAAGCAGATTGAATAAACAGCTAGCAAACTTACAAACTAAAACAATACAGAAGAAGAACGGAAAAACCTAAACGACGTGATCTATAACGTCGGAGGAGAATCTGTTGGTAAAACGAAAAAAAGTGAGTAAAAGAAAGAGCCTAAATACTTTGAATGAGCATATAAGAAAAGCTGTCAAAGGAGAACAGTATACATAAATCAAATTTATAAGCAACCCAACAGCTGAGAAGATGGAATCTTATAAGGAGAGACGAAATATAGCTAGATGTGTAGCAAGAAAGGCACACCAAAATCGTTGGGCTACATTTATTTCTGATATCGAGAATGATGTTCATGGAAGACAGCAAATGGTCTATAAAGTTTTAAAATTCTTAAGGGCAACAGAGAAAGAGAAGATACCAATAAACAATACTGAAGAAGAACTGTTGGTAAGTTATTACAAAGCATTACGGGCATTACGGTACGATGACACAATACAAGAAACTGAAATTGAAATAATAGATGAAGTACAGCCTGACGAAATGAAATCTGCCATATCATCAGATAAGAAAACGAAACCTACAGGAAGAGATGGTATTAATGCTGAACTGCTAAAATATGGATGTATGGTGCTACAACTACCGCCGCTACACCTCTTAACGAATTTTGGAGGAGAAAAAGTACCCCAAAGACTGGAAGATTACTAGAGAGGTATCCATTTCTAAAAAAAATGGACAAAAGTCTATCCAGCAACTACAGAGGAATAGGTTACTAGACTCAGTATACAAGATGAATGCTAAGATTTTAAACACAAGACTTAAAAACGTAACGCAAGCAGTATTGCATGAGCAACAAATGGGTTTTTGGAAAGGACGATCTGCAATGAACGCAGTTTTTATTTTACAACAAATAATGCAAGAAGGCAGTGAATATAACCAAGAAACTTACACTGCTTTTATCCACTTTAAAAAAGCTTTTGACAGTGTCAATCGAAACTTTGGAAGATAATGACTAATCGCGGATATCCAAACCATAGTGCTCAGAGCCATTTGAACTATTTGAACTTATTGCAAGATAAGTAGAATGCGCCTCTACATCGTACGTTCTTTTGCAATACTTTGCCTAACACATTAGTAAAAGTTCCACTTGGTGTTCGGCGACAGATATGGTTCCATAATAATGGTGCAACGCCCCATTTTGGAATCAATGTGCGTAACTATTTATGTGAAGCCTTTCCAGGTAAATGGATCGGTCGCCTAGATCCAAAGTTCTGGCCTCAACCTCCCATGCATCTTAACCCACTAGACTTTTATTTGTGGGGACACTTAAAGGAATAAGTTTGTAGTACTGCACTCACGGATGTACACGACCTGACAGCTCGCGTACTTGCCGCTTCGGCAATGGTGGATGCATGTGTGTATCGTAGGGTCCAGCAGAGTATGACCCAGCGAGTGACGATGTGTGCACGGTGGCCGTTCCGAACATCTTTTATTAAGTGAACGTTCATCTTACGTGTATGAACCGGCTGTGTGGAGATATGCCTAAATGTCAAACGTAACGAATGGAATTAATCTGCATAGCATAATGCGCCACCCCCATGAACCATGGACCTTGCCGTTGGTGGGGAGGCTTGCGTGCCTCAGCGATACAGATAGCTGTACAGTAGGTACATCCACAACGGAGGGGTATCTGTTGAGAGGCCAGACAAACGTGTGGTTCCTGAAGAGGGGCTGCAGCCTTTTCAGTAGTTGCAAGGGCAACAGTCTGGATGATTGACTGATCTGGCCTTGTAACAATAACCAAAACGGCCTTGCTGTGCTGGTACTGCGAACGGCTGAAAGCAAGGGGAAACTACGGCCATAATTTTTCCCGAGGGCATGCAGCTTTAATGTATGATTAAATGATGATGGCGTCCTCTTGGGTAAAATATTCCGGAGGTAAAATAGTCCCCCATTCGGATCTCCGAGCGGGGACTACTCAAGAGGATGTCGTTATCATGAGAAAGAAAACTGGCCTTCTACGGATCGGAGCGTGGAATGTCAGATCCCTTAATCGGGCAGGTAGGTTAGAAAATTTGAAAAGGGAAATGGATAGGTTAAAGTTAGATATAGCGGGAATTAGTGAAGTTCGGTGGCAGGAGGAACAAGACTTCTAGTCAGGTGACTACAGGGTTATAAACACAAAGTCAAATAGGGGTAATGCAGGAGTAGGTTTAATAATGAATAGGAAAATAGGAACGCGGGTAAGCTACTACAAACAGCATAGTGAACGCATTATTGTGGCCAAGATAGATACGAAGCCCACACCTACTACAGTAGTACAAGTTTATATGCCAACTAGCTCTGCAGATGACGAAGAAATTGAAGAAATGTATGATGAAATAAAAGAAATTATTCAGATAGTGAAGGGAGACGAAAATTTGATAGTCATGGGTGACTGGAATTCGAGTGTAGGAAAAGGGAGAGAAGGAAACGTAGTAGGTGAATATGGATTGGGGCTAAGAAATGAAAGAGGAAGCCGCCTGGTAGAATTTTGCACAGAGCACAACTTAATCATAGCTAATACTTGGTTTAAGAATCATGAAAGAAGGTTGTATACATGGAAGAACCCTGGAGATACTAAAAGGTATCAGATAGATTATATAATGGTAAGACTGAGATTTAGGAACCAGGTTTTAAATTGTAAGACATTTCCAGGGGAAGGTGTGGACTCTGACAACAATCTATTGGTTATGACCTGTAGATTAAAACTGAAGAAACTGCAAAAAGGTGGGATTTTAAGGAGATGGGACCTGGATAAACTGAAAGAACCAGAGGTTGTACAGAGTTTCAGGGAGAGCATAAGGGAACAATTGACAGGAATGGGGGAAAGAAATACAGTAGAAGAAGAATGGGTAGCTTTGAGGGATGAAGTAGTGAAGGCAGCAGAGGATCAAGTAGGTAAAAAGACGAGGGCTAGTAGAAATCCTTGGGTAACAGAAGAAATACTGAATTTAATTGATGAAAGGAGAAAATATAAAAATGCAGTAAATGAAGCAGGCAAAAAGGAATACAAACGTCTCAAAAATGAGATCGACAGGAAGTGCAAAATGGCTAAACAGGGATGGCTAGAGGACAAATGTAAGAATGTAGAGGCTTATCTCACTAGGGGTAAGATAGATACTGCCTACAGGAAAATTAAAGAGACCTTTGGAGATAAGAGAACAACTTGTATGCACATCAAGAGCTCAGATGGAAACCCAGTTCTAAGCAAAGAAGGGAAAGCCGAAAGGTGGAAGGAGTATATAGAGGGTCTATACAAGGGCGATGTACTTGAGGACAATATCATGGAAATGGAAGAGGATGTAGATGAAGATGAAATGGGAGATACGATACTGCGTGAACAGTTTGACAGAGCACTGAAAGACCTGAGTCGAAACAAGGCCCCCGGGGTAGACAACATTCCATTGGAACTACTGACGGCCTTGGGAGAGCCAGTCCTGACAAAGCTCTACCATCTGGTGAGCAAGATGTATGAGACAGGCGAAATACCCTGAGACTTCCAGAAGAATATAATAATTCCAATCCCAAAGAAGGCAGGTGTT
Organism: Schistocerca cancellata; assembly: GCF_023864275.1. Lineage (NCBI taxonomy): Eukaryota > Metazoa > Arthropoda > Insecta > Orthoptera > Acrididae > Schistocerca > Schistocerca cancellata. Next base: position 527,217,583 of record NC_064632.1, read on the forward strand.
GACAGATGTGAGAATTACCGAACAATCAGTTTAATAAGCCACAGCTGCAAAATACTAACACGAATTCTTTACAGACGAATGGAAAAACTAGTAGAAGCCGACCTCGGGGAAGATCAGTTTGGATTCCGTCGAAATACTGGAACGCGTGAGGCAATACTGACCTTACGACTTATCTTAGAAGAAAGATTAAGGAAAGGCAAACCTACGTTTCTAGCATTTGTAGACTTAGAGAAAGCTTTTGACAATGTTGACAGGAATACTCTCTTTCAAATTCTAAAGGCGGCAGGGGTAAAATACAGGGAGCGAAAGGCTATTTACAATTTGTACAGAAACCAGATGGCAGTTATAAGAGTCGAGGGGCATGAAAGGGAAGCAGTGGTTGGGAAGGGAGTAAGACAGTGTTGTAGCCTCTCCCCGATGTTATTCAATCTGTATATTGAGCAAGCAGTAAAGGAAACAAAAGAAAAATTCGGAGTAGGTATTAAAATCCATGGAGAAGAAATAAAAACTTTGAGGTACGCCGATGACATTGTAATTCTGTCAGAGACAGCAAACGACTTGGAAATGCAGTTGAACGGAATGGATGGTGTCTTGAAGGGAGGATATAAGATGAACATCAACAAAAGCAAAACGAGGATAATGGAATGTAGTCGAATTAAGTCGGGTGATGTTGAGGGTGTTAGATTGGGAAATAAGACACTTAAAGTAGTAAAGGAGATTTGCTATTTGGGGAGCAAAATAACTGATGATGGTCGAAGTAGAGAGGATATAAAATGTAGACTGGCAATGGCAAGGAAAGCGTTTCTGAAGAAGAGAAATTTGTTAACATCGAGTATAGATTTAAGTGTCAGGAAGTCATTTCTGAAAGTATTTGTATGGAGTGTAGCCATGTATGGAAGTGAAACATAGACGATAAATAGTTTGGACAAGAAGAGAATAGAAGCTTTTGAAATGTGGTGCTACAGAAGATTGCTGAAGATTAGATGGGTAGATCACGTAACTAATGAGGAGGTATTGAATGGAATTGGGGAGAAGAGGAGCTTGTGGCACCACTTGACTAGAAGAAGGGATCGGTTGGTAGGACATGTTCTGAGGCATCAAGGGATCACCAATTTAGTATTGGAGGGCAGCGTGGAGGGTAAAAATCGTAGGGGGAGACCAAGAGATGAATACACTAAACAGATTCAGAGGGATGTAGGTTGCAGTAGGTACTGGGAGATGAAGAAGCTTGCACAGGATAGAGTAGCACGGAGAGCTGCATCAAACCAGTCTCAGGACTGAAGACCACAACAACAACAACAGCATAATGCGCAATCTAATGTAGCGCTCCTATTGTATTCCGAGTATCACACTCGGTACATGCATGTTACTATATCCACTGTATCCTCTGTTGCGTTATTTGTGTCATGGGCGAAACGTACTGGTCGTTTACGTCTGTAAGGAGTTTAATTAATGTTTTAATATTTGAAAAAAGGTAACACTAATAGAAAGAGATACACAATAAACGACGTTTTGGTCATGTAAATTGCATACAGTTTGATGCTTTAATGAGAACGCGTCTTGAACTTTGTCGAATCGGCATTTACTTTCCCCACGGCAGTGCTTCATCTCAATACTTTTTCTTCTATTTCCTTTGATATACATAATTTTACTAGCAAATACCAGAGAGGAACTGAACGGAAACCTGTTTACAATATAATGTTGTTTATAAGGGAAGGATGGGGGTGGACAAACAATCAGGGCTGTACATCCGTCCATTGGTGAAGCTCGCTGTCAAGGAGAGTGCCCCAAGACCCCTCCACAGTCGGCTGCATGTTAGTTAGGTAGCGGTAGGGGAGACTTTCATTTATTTATTTATTCCCAATTGGGATGAAATGGGAAGAGAGACGCTCCTCTTTTTGACGTCTTCATAAGGCAGGGACGAAATATACAGATCTAGAGAGTAGAGCGAGAGGAGGAGCCTTAGTGGGGTGGGGTTGGGGCGAGCGGGGCATGGGCTGGGAAGACATAAATACAAAACACAAGTAGTTGACCAACGGGGTCCAGTAATAGGGTCGTCACTCCGACTCAGCGTCGGAGTACTGTTAGTCTGCACCAAAAGCTGAGGACCGATTTTTCGCCGTCACCGTAGAGGTAACTGAGGCTCCAATCTTCTGTCCAGAATATGGCGTTAGTTTCGACAGCTGGGAAGCATGTGTCCTGAAGAAAGATATATGTACTAGGTTCAACCACGGTCGACCGAGCGATGTGGCGCACTGGTTAGCACATTGGACTCGCATTCGGGAGGACGACGGTTCAAAACAGCGTCTTGTCATCGTGATTTAGGTTTTCCGTGATTTACCTTAATCACTTCTGGCAAATGGCTGGATGGATCCTTTGAGAGGGCACGACCGACTTCCTTCCCTAATCCGATGGGACCGATGACCTCAATGTTTGGCTACCTCCTTCAAAACAATCAATTGAATCACAACCGAAGAAATGTGGAGAAAGGAGGCGAGTGTCTTGTGACTTAGATAGCCGACGTCAAGGGTTGACGGGCATGTACGGCAGTGGATGTCCTCGTCGATGTACTGGCAGGCAGCACACAATGAGGTGTCAGCTGATCCATTTACATGTAACTTCCACCGCGTCGCAATTTTCCCACTGGTAACCGAGCACCATGCTGCTCTAACATGTGGTGGAAGGTAAACTTGGTAGTATACGTATGACCAACGGATCGCAGGACAGTTCTGTTCGACAATGCTGTGTAACATTTCACATAGCAGGATGAGATTGTCTATGGACATAGGACAATGTGTGATGTGCGAGATGCTATTAACTATGGGCCGCAATAAACGTCGCAGAATATGGCAATGAGGGATGAATGTGACCCACTAGCACTGGTGGAAGGATGGACTCCAGCATGAGGACGCCAACCAAACTGCGCGCAATGGATGCCCCCGATCTAGTGCCCTGTTTTCGCATTGTTCACATACACTCCTGGAAATGGAAAAAAGAACACATTGACACCGGTGTGTCAGACCCATCATACTTGCTCCGGACATAAGGACATCACACACATCCATGCCCGAGGCCCGATTCCAAACTGCGACCATAGGGGTGGCGCGGTTCCTGACTGAAGCGCCTAGAACCGCTCGGCGATATCGGCCGGCTCACTAATGCTTTGTGGAAATATCTTCAATGAGCAATCTTTTATAACATATTTTGCCTAGCCATAAGTTCTGTTATGTTAAAATTATATTCATTCTGTTTGTTCTCGATATCCTGGTTATAGTTTATAAAATGTCATTATTTTGTTTCTCTTGTACGCCATCTTGTTTCGATCCTCTGAAGGCGTCATAACCCCGAAAGGCGTAAGAAGACAATAAATACTTGTATTCAAGACTAAAACTCTATTATAGGGCAAAATGTTACCGCCATATCTCACAAACCATTTATACAGTCGGTCAGTAAGATAGGAGTTAAACAAAATAATCATCACGCTACAGAAATTTGTTAAATGACATCGACTTGACACACCACACCACATAGGTGGACCAGAGTGTTACTGAGTTGCTCAAATAGTGAAGCTCTTCCTATTGAATAAATCATCCACTTTTCTGAAATTGTAATAATTTGTTTCTGTACATGCACTACACATCTTCCTATTTCAATCTCATTGTGGTTCGGTTTCTTGGAAATGGAAAAAAGAACACATTGACACCTGTGTGTCAGACCCACCATACTTGCTCCGGACACTGCGAGAGGGCTGTACAAGCAATGACCACACGCACGGAACAGCGGACACACCAGGAACCGCGGTGTTGGCCGTCGAATGGCGCTAGCTGCGCAGCATTTGTGCACCGCCGCCGTCAGTGTCAGCCAGTTTGCCGTGGCATACGGAGCTCCATCGCAGTCTTTAACACTGGTAGCATGCCGTGATAGCGTGGACGTGAACCGTATGTGCAGTTGACGGACTTTGAGCGAGGGAGTATAGTGGGCATGCGGGAGGCCGGGTGGACGTACCGCCGAATTGCACAACACGTGGGGCGTGAGGTCTCCACAGTACATCGATGTTGTCGCCAGTGGTCGGCGGAAGGTGCACGTGCCCGTCGACCTGGGACCGGACCGCAGCGACGCACGGATGCACGCCAAGACCGTAGGATCCTACGCAGTGCCGTAGGGGACCGCACCGCCACTTCCCAGCAAATTAGGGACACTGTTGCTCCTGGGGTATCGGCGAGGACCATTCGCAACCGTCTTCATGAAGCTGGGCTACGGTCCCGCACACCGTTAGGCCGTCTCCCGCTCACGCCCCAACATCGTGCAGCCCGCCTCCAGTGGTGTCGCGACAGGCGTGAATGGAGGGACGAATGGAGACGTGTCGTCTTCAGCGATGAGAGTCGCTTCTGCCTTGGTGCCAATGATGGTCGTATGCGTGTTTGGCGCCGTGCAGGTGAGCGCCACAATCAGGACTGCATACGACCGAGGCACACAGGGCCAACACCCGGCATCATGGTGTGGGGAGCGATCTCCTACACTGACCGTACACCACTGGTGATCGTCGAGGGGACACTGAATAGTGCACGGTACATCCAAACCGTCATCGAACCCATCGTTCTACCATTCCTAGACCGGCAAGGGAACTTGCTGTTCCAACAGGACAATGCACGTCCGCATGTATCCCGTGCCACCCAACGTGCTCTAGAAGGTGTAAGTCAACTACCCTGGCCAGCAAGATCTCCGGATCTGTCCCCCATTGAGCATGTTTGGGACTGGATGAAGCGTCGTCTCACGCGGTCTGCACGTCCAGCACGAACGCTGGTCCAACTGAGGCGCCAGGTGGAAATGGCATGGCAAGCCGTTCCACAGGACTACATCCAGCATATCTACGATCGTCTCCATGGGAGAATAGCAGCCTGCATTGCTGCGAAAGGTGGATATACAATGTACTAGTGCCGACATTGTGCATGCTCTGTTGCCTGTGTCTATGTGCCTGTGGTTCTGTCAGTGTGATCATGTGATGTATCTGAGCCCAGGAATGTGTCAATAAAGTTTCCCCTTCCTGGGACAATGAATTCACGGTGTTCTTATTTCAATTTCCAGGAGTGTAGATAAATAGGCGGAGTTTTACATGTAACAAGATTACTACTATTAACTAATTTCAAGCCTCAAGCCTCAGAAATGGTTCCAAATACTCAAAGGAGGCAATGAGGCTATTACTTTGCTGTGAGGTTTGTAGATTTACGTCTATTTCTTAAGGAAATAATTTTACAAAGAGATCTATTTTAATGTGAACACTATTCGGTGGCATTTGAGAATCGAAAGACGGTGCGAACTGCTCAAAACCGGGATACCCAAGTGTAAAGCTTACCATTTTTTGGATTTCGACATCTCATAAACGTACCTTCACGATGTACTTCGCGTAATGTTAATTATTAGCAAGTACAAGGTTTAATTACCATTGGCCCACGCATAAAATCGAAATACACTCCTGGAAATTGAAATAAGAACACCGTGAATTCATTGTCGCAGGAAGGGGAAACTTTATTGACACATTCCTGGGGTCAGATACATCACATGATCACACTGACAGAACCACAGGCACATAGACACAGGCAACAGAGCACGCACAATGTCGGCACTAGTACAGTGTATATCCACCTTTCGCAGCAATGCAGGCTGTTATTCTCCCATGCAGACGATCGTAGAGATGCTGGATGTAGTCCTGTGGAACGGCTTGCCATGCCATTTCCACCTGGCGCCTCAGTTGGACCAGCGTTCGTGCTGGACGTGCAGACCGCGTGAGACGACGCTTCATCCAGTCCCAAACATGCTCAGTGGGGGACAGATCCGGAGATCTTGCTGGCCAGGGTAGTTGACTTACACCTTCTAGAGCACGTTGGGTGGCACGGGATACATGCGGACGTGCATTGTCCTGTTGGAACAGCAAGTTCCCTTGCCGGTCTAGGAATGGTAGAACGATGGGTTCGATGACGGTTTGGATGTACCGTGCGCTATTCAGTGTCCCCTCGACGATCACCAGTGGTGTACGGCCAGTGTAGGAGATCGCTCCCCACACCATGATGCCGGGTGTTGGCCCTGTGTGCCTCGGTCGTATGCAGTCCTGATTGTGGCGCTCACCTGCACGGCGTCAAACACGCATACGACCTTCATTGGCACCAAGGCAGAAGCGACTCTCATCGCTGAAGACGACACGTCTCCATTCGTCCCTCCATTCACGCCTGTCGCGACACCACTGGAGGCGGGCTGCACGATGTTGGGGCGTGAGCGGAAGACGGCCTAACGGTGTGCGGGACCGTAGCCCAGCTTCATGGAGACGGTTGCGAATGGTCCTCGCCGATACCCCAGGAGCAACAGTGTCCCTAATTTGCTGGGAAGTGGCGGTGCGGTCCCCTACGGCACTGCGTAGGATCCTACGGTCTTGGCGTGCATCCGTGCGTCGCTGCGGTCCGGTTCCAGGTCGACATGCATGTGCACCTTCCGCCGACCACTGGCGACAACATCGATGTACTGTGGAGACCTCACGCCCCACGTGTTGTGCAATTCGGCGGTATGTCCACCCGGCCTCCCGCATGCCCACTATACGCCCTCGCTCAAAGTCCGTCAACTGCACATACGGTTCACGTCCACGCTGTCGCGGCATGCTACCAGTGTTAAAGACTGCGATGGAGCTCCGTATGCCACGGCAAACTGGCTGACACTGACAGCGGCGGTGCACAAATGCTGCGCAGCTAGCGCCATTCGACACCGCGGTTCCTGTTGTGTCCGCTGTGCCGTGCGTGTGATCATTGCTTGTACAGCCCTCTCGCAGTGTCCGGAGCAAGTATGGTGGGTCTGACACACCGGTGTCAATGTGTTCTTTTTTCCATTTCCAGGAGTGTAGTTTGTAGTTACAGCCTTCTCAACACGAAATCTATCCAACGCAATGTTAAGTCAGACACTTAAGAACCTAACACGTGAAATTTTTAGGTCCAGAAGAAATCAGAGCTACCGCTATATCGCCAACTCAGGGAAATAATCGTCAATGCATCTGAAATATTGAACCCTGCGGAAATGAAAGTCTGTGAACACATTACTGAGTTCCACAAAAGTTAGTGCATTACAGAAACGAAAGCTGGCTACTCAAACGCTTCCGTGCGTGTTTAAATCATTTCTTTCATTACTCGACTGACCTACAGAAATTAAAACTTAAACATTTAATAAAGTCTGATTAAAAATACCGAAAAATATGAAATATTTTGTGAAATAGTTTGTCTGAAAGTAAGAAACAAAGCAGATAGGGAAACAGTTGACGGATTTCATTTGACGTACATGAGTTACAGCATATTACAAAGATTTGTCAAATGCTTCTCTAATGTATTTTATTTCTGACCTTTAGACAATATATGATGACTTTTTCAACATCTTTTTAATTTTCTAATTTTGTTCAGGACGCATTAACTTATTGGCAGTTCATTTGCTGGCCTAGAATCTTCTGTTCTCGAAATGCCCTGACCTTTGTATGTGATTCGATGAAACCCATCCTATCATTTAAATATCTAACCAAAGTATCTTTTTATGCGCAAACTAGTTAGGCCACGGAAAGATAAATTTTTGAACACCTATCAACTGATTTTACTACTTATTCAATGGAAGCCATCTTAAAAATGAAATAACATACCAATCCAACTTTTTTACACGAAATTGTTACTCCTTGAAGAGAGAAACGTTTTATACGTCATTTGCATTTTTATCGTTTTTGGTTTTCGAAATTTCTTAAATTTATTCCTAGATGCGAAGGAGGCCTTATCTAACTTCGGGTACCACGCCAATGCAATTTTTAGACGCCAGGTACTTAGGCGTTGCAGATATAAACATGTTGATACTTCATTTACGTACCTAGCACATGTTGTTCGTAAAATAATTCAATTTCTCCTCAAATCACTAATTGAATTTTTCTAGTTGGCTAGACTACTTTCAAGCAATAAAACTTTTGCTAAACTAAACTAATGCTCGTCTGTTTCATAGCCCATTTGACCCTCTCCCACACTTCCTATGACTATGAAAATTCGAACACAAATTCATTTTGTATTTTGATACCCTAATTGCACTCTTCGTTTGGCTATGAAAATTCGAACAACCACTCGTTGTGTATGCGTATATAGACTGAAACGCCGAATGAAAATTTGTAGTGAGGCCGGGAATCGAACCCGTGTCTCCTGCAAACTAGACAGGTGCGTTACCCAATAATCCACCTCAGCACACCGGTTCACACAACCGCACGGATTACCCTGACATGCCTCCCTCCTCGATCGAAGTTAGCACTGCCGCCCCACTCTACTTTAAATTCGCCCTCACACACGAACATAATTGCTGAGGCTCTCAATGTTCTGGAATAGGACTTCAGCACCGAACGTAAATGGTATATCCATCCTGCAACCTAGGTGCAGTGCCTACGGCTGTGTATGAGTGCCGAAATTGTAACTCAAGATTGGTGGCGCTTTTGTATCAAGCAAGTCAAAATACATGTAAGCCTATACGAAAAAATTTTGTTGCACCCAACGGACCCGTATTTTCAAAGTGGTTCTACTACAGCTTTCCTTGTAGAGAAATATTATTCGTTTTCAACAGCTCATGGGCGCATTTCGAGATGCAGAAGAAGATCACCGCTAGGTGAGCGGACATTTTCTGTAGGACGAACAGTAATAACCGAATAGTTGCAACTCTTATGTTTAAACCGAGATTTAAGTACCAGATTATGTGAAGATTTTAATTGAAGTTACATAACAGTTATTTTTACTTTAAGTGTTTCTAAATACTCCATGTTGATTTTATAGCATTTTACTTTTTTTCATACAGAATCACATACATCTGCGTGTTTTTTTTTTTTTTTTTTTTTTTTTTAATGCTGTTCCTCAATCGGTTAAAACGGAATCCTAACGGGATCAATTTGTTGTCAGCCTGAGTGTCAGCCGGCCGCTGTGGCCGAGCGGTTCTAGGCGCTTCAGTCCGGAATCGCGCTGCTGCTATGGTCGCAGGTTCGAATCCTGCCTCGGGCATGGATGTGTGTGACGTCCTTAGGTTAGTTAGCTTTATGTAGTTCTAAGTCTAGGGGACTGATGACCTCAGATGTTAAGTCCTATAGTGCTTACAGCCATTAAAACTGTTTGTCTTGTGTGTCTGTCCAAACGTTAGTACGTTTTTTTCAGAAACTGGAAGAGGTATAGGTCTGAAATTGATGACGCATACCAAGGTCTACGCTCGCTTTTCGTTGTGATGAATTTACCCTTCCAAATCATTGCATCCGAATGGAACGGCCATTTTCTTCACATACTTTACTACTCGCAAACTCACACATCAGAACTTGTAGGGTACTACCCGCTGACGTAGAATTATGAAATTCGATACGTTGTAAACAAAGGAAAAAATTGGAAACTTGATAATCTGTAATTGTATCACATAAAAACCTATTTTTTGCCATTTATTGACTGTCTGTTCGACTGTCAAGACCCGTTTTCCCAGGAACGATTGGAGGTATCAAGTGTAAATGTGTGTTAGGTACTAAGGTCGACGATCCTTTGGCGATGTAAAGCATCTGAACTATTAGGTCAACGGAACGAAAATGTACGACCACTTATGTCACATATTTAGATACTCGCATACTCACTCACCAAAACATGTCGATGAGCTATCTGTATCCGTGTCGTACCTGGATGCCTAGCGGTGCCTAGAACCCCAGAGCTCGGGGGATCAGATCCTGGTGGGACCAGGGATCTGTCAATCTACGTTTTAACCAGTGGGTTACCAGGGCAGCTTCAAGCGCAGATAACGATCTTATCGCATTCGGTGTCATGGTGTGCATCTAGCTGAACCCAGGACCAATTATTTTATGAACGTCTACGTTTACGTGGGTAAGAATTCTGACGGAATGACTTCACAGTCAAGTATGCATCCGACGCCTTATACCAATCAGAATGACGTACAGATCTGTGACAAATGGAGGTTGCTATTCTTCTTTGGAACTTTCCCGTGGGATGGAAAGAAATGGGATGATATTCTTTAGTACCATGAGGAAAACAAAGAAAAACCCAGGACCAATTATTTTATGAACGTCTACCTTTACGTGGGTAAGAATTCTGACGGAATGACTTCACAGTCATGTGTGCATCCGACGCCTTATACCAATCAGAATGACGTACAGATCTGTGATAAATGGAGGTTGCTATTCTTCTTTGGAACTTTCCCGTAGGATGGAAAGAAATGGGATGATATTCTTTAGTACCATGAGGAAAACAAAGAAATTTCATCCGAACAGAAGACTATCTGCAGGCTCCAGGCAACAACAGTTCTGAAAAAAAAACATCGCCGTAAATTCATGCATTCCAAAGGGAAATAGAGCTTTTGAGCTTCTGTCTAGCATGTAGCATGCGCCGGAAACTAGTGAGGAAATGCAGAAGCCGGAGAGTATTCAAACTTGATTAAGAAACTGAAGGGAAGTAGACACCATTATTGAAAAATGTACCGTTTATAGTTCAGGAAGGAGAGCTCGTCGTTGGCCAATGGTACTATTTTATAACATCGTTCATATAACTTGCGTTGTACAACAGCTACCCAAATAATAAACTCGTAAGCCAGCTGAACTTTATGAAGTAACGAGTACTTCAAAATATCTGACGCCTTGTGTTGAGAGAGTTCTGGGAGTTAGTACAGAAACTCTACGGTATTTATTTCCACCATTCGGCCGAGTTCCGCAGAACAGTAGCAAACTTCAGTGGTCATCTTTCGGTGCTTTCTTTTGGTTAGTGTAAGAAATCGAACGCATGCTTAAGTGAGAAGTCATTCCATTGGAATCCTTGCCCGTGTAAATGTAGTTATTAATAAAATAAATTTTTCTTCCGTATCTACTAAGTTCTCTTGGGAACGTTGACCTCGAATCTAGATTTCAAACTGAATGGCACCAGCGTTTCATCGATAGTACCACACTCACCAAACTTGCAAACCAACTGGCAATTTTCTACACATTTTGCAAAAATGCCAGATATAGGTGTTGCCGTTTCAACTGCCACTCGTCCACCTCTATTTTGAAGGTCATGGAAACGGGGGTTCGAAAGAACTATTGTCGAATCTGTTTCAATTCATAAAACAACGACATTGGACTCGCATTCGGGAGGATGACGGTTCAAACCCGTCTCCGGCCATCCTGATTTAGGTTTTCCGTGATCTCCCTAAATCGTTTTAGGAAAATGCTGCGATGGCTCCTTTGAAAGGACACGGCCGACTCCTTTCCCAATCCTTCAGTAATCTGAGCTTGTGCTCCGTCTATAATGACCTCGTTGTCGACGGCGCGTTAAACACTAATCTCCTCCTCCTCCATAACGCAACGAAAAATTTCCCTTTCAGGCCCCTCACAGCCCAAATTACAGAAGTGCCCTTGTGGTTCGATTTAAAAACATATGCATAGAGGAAGAGGCTGGAGAAAGCTTGGTATTCAGTCATACCTGCGACATTTGCACTTTTCCACAGAACTCTTTCAAGTTAAATTTTGAGATTTGTACATTGCAGTACTCTTTCCAATATTGTGCCATCATGTAGTATGTTCCAGATTTATTCAGTCCGCCGGCCGGAGTGGCCGAGCGGGTCTAGGTTCTACAGTTTGGAACCGCGCGGCCGCTACGGTCGCAGTCTCGAATCCTGCCTCGGGCATGGATGTGTGTGATGTCCTTAGTTTGGTTAGGTTTAAGTAGTTGTAAGTTCTAGTGGACTGATGACCTGAGAAGTTAAGTCCCATAGTGCTCAGAGCCATTTGAACAATTTTTTATTCAGTCCCCACCCGACGACAAAGATCTCTGGCTGCAGGACGAAGACTGATAAGCTTCAAGACAACATTGTGCCTGTAATTCCTTTAGAAATTGACTTTCAAGAATTCCTTGACCACTTGAAACCATTTTCGCTGTAGTAGTATTATTTCTATGAGACCGATCCTGCCACATCAAAGTAAGATGAGACAGAAGGGACTCATAACCATTTTCCTGGAGGTCTTCCAATGAAAGATAGTGCTGAATGAAACCTTCACTCCGCAGCGGAGTATGCGCACTGATTTGAAACTTCCTGGCAGATTAAAACTGTGTGCCGGACCGAGACTCGAACTCGGGACCTTTGCCTTTCTCAGGCAAGTGCTCTACCAACTGAGCTACCCAATCACGACTCACTACCCGTCCTCAAAATTTTACTTTCGCCAGTACCTCGTCTCCTACCTTCCTGACTTCACAGAAGTTTTCCTGCGAAACTTGCAGGACTAGCACTACTGGAATAAAGGATATTGCGGAGACATGGCTTAGCCACAGCCTAGTGGAGTGAAAATTTCATTCTGGAAACATCCCCCAGGTTGTGGCTAAGCCATGTGTCCGCAATATCCTTTCTTCCAGTAGTGCTAGTCCTGCAAGATTCGCAGGAGAACTTCTGTGAAGTTAGGAAGGTAGGAGACGAGGTCCTGGCGGAAGTGAAATTGTGAGGAGGGGTCGTGAGTTGTGCCTGGGTAGCTCAGTTGGTAGACCACTTCCCCACGAAAGGCAAAGGTCCCGAGTTCAAGTTACGGTCCGGCACACAGTTCTAATCTGCTAGGAAGTTTCAAAGGCAATCTTGTTAGCTGGCAGAGCTGTGATCACTGGCGCCTGCAAAACCATCGTGTGTTTTTTGGTCTATATCACTAACGAAACCGCTCTGTAGTAATTCTAGACGTATGGGGTGTCGCGTTGTCCTGCTGGAATCGCCCAAGTCTGTCGGAAAGCACAGTCGACATTAATGGATGCAGGTGATCAGACAGGATGCTTACGTACTTGCCACCTGTCGTATTCGTATCTAGACGTATTACGAGTCCCATATCACTCCAACTGCAAACGCCTATACCATTACAGAGCCTCCACCAGCTTGAACAATCACCCGATGACATGCAGGGTCCATGGATCCATGAGTTCGTCTCCATACCCGTACACGTCCATCCACTCGATACAATTTGTAACGAGACTCGTCCGACCAGGCGACACGTTTCCAGTCACCAACAGTCCAATGTCGGTGTTGACTGGCCCAGACGAGGCGAAAAACTTTGTGTCGTGCAGTCATCATGTGTACACGAATAGGTCTTCTACTCCGAAATCCCATATCTGTTATGTTTTCTTGAGTGGTTCGCATGCTGACACTTGTTGATGGCCCAGCGTTTAAGTCTGCAGCAACTTGCGGAAGGGTTGCACTTCTGTCATGTTGAACGATTCTCTTCAGTCGTCGCTGGTCCCGTTCTTGTTGGATCTTTTTCCAGCCGCAGCGATGTCGGAGATTTGATGTTTCACCGGATTCCTGATATTCACGATACTCTTATGAAATGGCCGTACGGAGAAATCCCCACTTCATCGCTACCTCGGAGGTGCTGTGAACCATCGCTCATGCAGCGACAATAATACCACTTTTAAACTCACTTAAATCTTGATAAGGTGCCGTTGTGGTAGCAGTAACCGATCTAACAACAGCGCCAAACACTTGCCGACCGCAACGCCGTGTTCTGACTGTTTAGCTATCTCGGTATTTGAATACGTATGCCTATACCATTGGCGCTTCAGTTTAGGCCTGGGCAAGCTGAGCAGGCTTTACTGGAAAAGCAGTTTTACCAAAACGGTAGCAGTAGTGTCGCTGTTCTTCGCTAGTGTCGATGCATCAATGGAATACGAAGAGGTCCTCTTTCCGCACCAGAGTTGATGAACATAATTCGTAAGTTCGAATTAAAGGGCGATTTGGGAGTTGCTCCACGGAGACACCGACCACAAGTGAAGAAATAAATTATTGACGAATTTTTGGTGCCACGACTGAGAGCGCTGGACGCAATGTGTGACCTTCAAACAGTACACAGTTGAACATTCCATGCACCTCAGTTCAGTAAGTGCTGTGAACAATCTCTAGTGTGGTTCCACGCTGCGGACTGTCGCCACATTGAGCAATGTTTGTAGCTTAGAACGTAAACATGGCACTCAATTAACAAATATTATCTCGTCATCTGTAAATTAAAAGGATTTTCATTTAACGATTTATTCTTTATCCCTCTTCCGCATGTTCTTTCAAATGTTTCTACGAAATTTCATTGTACTATGATCAAGTAGCGAAAGTTTGATTATAACCGCCTTATATTTCCCGCAAAAAAATACTTCCAAAAACCGACAGTATGCTTGAAAAGCCACCAAACATGAAAGAAAACTGTATCGAATATATCTCACGTCACCTTAATATTTATGAAAATATGGAAATGAAATGAGCGAATGACATCTTTGACCGGGAGGTCCCATCTGGGGAAGGACGACCGCCACGTACAAGTCTTATTTTAGGCGACGCCACTTTGGGTGACTTGCACGCCGGTGATGAGGATGAAATGATGATGAAGACAACACAACACCCAGTCCACGAGCTGAGAAAATCTCCAACCTGGCAGGGAATTGAACCCAGCCCCCCCCCCCTCCCCCTTGCATGGGAGGAAGCACGTTACCACCCAGGCGGACTGTCGAAGTGTATGGACGCTAAGCAGCGGGAATATATATATATATATTGCTCATGTATAAATTTATAATGTTGGGTCTGTTATTAACCTCCAGAATGAGATTTTCACTCTGCAGCGGAGTCTGCGCTTATACGAAACTTCCTGGCAGATTAAAACTATGTGCCAGACCGAGACTCGAACTCGGGACCTTTGTCTTTCGCGGGCAAGTGCTCTTCCAGAAGAGCTTCTGTGAAGTTTGGAAGGTAGGAGACGAGGTAATGTCTGAATTGAAGCTGAGAGGACGGGTCGTGAGTCGTGCTTGGATAGCTCAGATGGTAGAGCACTTGCCCGTAAAAGGCAAAAGTCCCGAATTCAAGTCTCGGTCCGGCACACAGTTTTAATATGCTAGGAAGTTTCAGTTATTAACCTCTTAAAAACCACCAGAAATTTCACATTTATCGGCAACAGCACGAGAAATGCTTAAATACATAAATTCTGAAAATATTTCATTTTAGATATATACTTTTTTTTCACCTTTCCTTGAAATATGACACCTTATTGGTCTCTAAAAAAGCTGGAAATCATACTCATGGTTAACATGTAACATAAAAGGCTGAAAAACTAGTGTAACTGAAATCACGCTACCCAGGAGACTGACTGAAAACATTCAGGCAACAGTAAGAGACTTGTTTCAGTTGGTTATCTCAAGTTAAGTGAAACCACTCAAACCCGAAGAGTGAATAAGAAACATCCACATAGCTGAATGACTGCGAAGACTAATTTCATTCGCTTGTTTCGCTCGGCTGAAGAAAATCGACTGAACGAAATAACAACAGACCAGCCAGTCGGTTATTATAATGAGACAGTTGTCCCTTCGGTACTTATGCCTGTAACACCCTGCACCGCGTTGTTAACTTCTTGTCTCCAGAGATGGAGTATTTCCTTGCGTGCATGTAAGTGGCATGGGCGCCCATTTACCGAGTAGCCCAGTTGGCACTTGAGTTCCCCCAGTTCCGCTTAGCGTCCCAGAGCACACCATCACCGAACACCAACACATGTCGGTGCACCGCAAGGGGAGCCACGAGGAGCAGACAGGCCCCGCTAGAGTCTTATTTGCGGTGGCAGGATTACGATAATTAAACCAAACTTCCTAGCTAGCGGCGCACAACTTGGCGCCAGTTCAGGCTGGCAGAGCGTAGGAGGGTTCGGCACCAGCGAGGGGTGTGATAGGGGGAGTGTGAGGGCCGGTGCGGGAGGGGGTAGAGAAAGGGGGAAGCTCACTTCCTAACCAAGTCGTAACGGGAGGTGGGCTGCGCCAACTTTCCTCCCCAAAGCTGAGGGCGCATTGTTATGACTCTGCGGTCGGCGGCACTCGTGGAGTTGTTTATCTGCTTCCCAGCTACTTAGCTTTAATCTCGTCGGTAGAAGCTAGTGGCCCTTTTGACCGAGGCTATCTACACAAGAGCGAAAACGTGCAGACGTATTCATTCACTGTAAAATTACCTAGCGGACCCACTTGAATGTTTCGTAGTTAACGTACGATATATGCACATTATACGCTTCATTTCTTTTCTATTTTGAGTCATCAGTCTTCTGAATGGTTTCATGCGGCCCTCCCCCATTTCCTTTCCTGTGCCAACCTCTTCATTTCAGAGTAGATCTTGCATCCAGCGTCCTGAAATACCTTTTTGGGTGTATTCCAAAGTCTTGTTGTCAGTTTCGTCGATTTACGGTTGAATGCTCACCTTCACTTCATTAGTGCTCTGGCAGTTAGATGCACATACTCTCTCCTGTAAGTAGTACCAACGAAATAAAGTCGAAAGTAAACAGCTCTGGGGATCCTGGAGGCTACAGTCCACTTCTGACAAGTCGTTCATTTCTCAAAACTGCACTCATATGGTTCAGCGGAACGTTTAATGTCTGACACATTGCCTCGTCTTCTCAGAAGAAGTTACCTTCTTTTTACAGTCAGATAACTACGCTTAGAATTCTCCGAAAATTGTGAGATACAAACTTGTTTATTTACATTCCAGTCGAAAAATATTGGCCGCACTATTAAATGACGATTTCTAGATATTGCAAGCGGAACATCAATTTTCTCACGCTGGAGTGGACTCTCGAATATCTCGTGAGTATTCCTCGCTGCCCAGAAATGGTGTTCTGCGAATTAACATGGCCATATTAATGAAACGGTGCCTCGTCTGACATGAAAAACAGCATCATGTCTATCTGTCCAACAACAGTGATTTCGAGAAGTTGTTTGCAATAAACAATTCGTTTATATTTGTCTGTTTCACTTGTAGCACACTTGTCATGCGGTGTGGTTGGACTTTTAGTTCACAAAGAATGTTACTATGAGATATGTGTTTAACGCCAGATAGCTGGGATAAGTTGTGCATTGATTTCTTTTAGGATTGGTAGTGATTCTCCTTCCATTAGCCCATGGGGTCCTAACGGTAGGTTGCTTGTATCATTTTGCATTTTAAACTTGCCTGTTCTACACCATTTTCCGTTCATTTGAGTACTAGCATACAGTTTACTACGACCACTTGACATGATTCTTCAAACGAATGAGAACGAATACAGGCCTCAGCAGCAATTTGTCGGCTAAGGTGCTGAGGCACGTATGTGTGGAAGCCACTACAATCGAAGGTGATGCATTTGAATCTTGTACGTAGAAGTAACAATCACCGCCAGTGTTTGCCCGGCAAGGCGAGGATAGGTGGTGGCGTACAGCTCCTGATTACCAGACGTTGCGCCGATGTCCTAAAACAAATCCCAAAACTTTTTGGAAAGCATCAGGAATTCAGGCCATTACCGATTAAAATCACTATTGGCTGAAAATACATCTCTGTCTTTTTATGATTATCGTATCATTCGAGAGGAGAAGGGTAAGTGTTGGCGCTGGGTTTCACTCTCTTCTTTCTATTTTCATACCATTAAAACATTACGCTACACACACACACGCACGCGCACACACACACACACACACACACACACACACACACACACACACACACACAGGCATAATAGACACGTACTGGTACGCAATACCCACGTCAGGCTGTATCTGGTAGGAAGGACAGGGCCATAGGGAGATTAAACATCACTCACGTTGTGGACCTTCTCTTTGTTAATGTTTATTCAACATCAGTTGGAAAAACATATCCAGTGGTATGAATGCGAAGAAACAGAATAATCTGCAGTCATAAAACTGTACCAGATTGATTAATAGAAAGCAGATTAAATATAGTGACTGACAATATAGCAGCTAAAAATTATCTATCGCAGGAAACTTAAAGAATTTCAACCTGAAATAGACGTATACTCCACAGATTAACACCATATAAGGAATTACTGCACAGCCGGATAGCGGAAGTGCGCAAGGCATGCAAGAGAAATAAGCAGACAAAACTGATGTCAACTGTTGCTTCCTGAATGGTACGAATAGTCAGGGAGAACCTTCATGAAAGTAACAGATCATAAAACCTAAACCCAGTTCAAAAACCAACAGCAAGCGCAGAGAGGATGATTAATAATAGTTGCCTGAGACACATTTGCATGGACACATATAACGAAAGAAATCTAGTAATTACCTAACTGAAAAATTTCCAGTTAACACTTCACCAGTTTACATGGGTTGGAAATAAAAATAATTAAAACTATAGCTGCAGTAGTCAAGAATTATTAAGACAGAAAACAATACATCTACTTGCTATACAACAGTGTTTTAGCAAGACGTAGTTTGCTTGGAAAGGTCAAATGATGCAGGACCACCTGCACCCGGCTGGCCCTTCGGTCGAACGCGGACATGGCTCCGCTTTCGTACGCTTTGCCTGCTCTATCAACCAGGCGGATTTCACTTAAGTTCCACAAAACGAAACACAAATGGTAGTCCGATTAATAGAGAAATGCAGAATTTAGTACAGGATGGGGCCAGGCGTCTCCCATAGAACGAACGCCGATGCACGACAATCAAAATTACAGTCACAAGAAAAAAATTAAATAATTTTTCAAAGAGTAAACAGAGTCAAATTAAGGAAACTTGTAAGGCGACCAAAATATAAACAGAGTTCCGAATAGAGTTACCGAGTAGCAAGTTCAACGACCAACCATGTACCAAAGTCAGGCTTTTTGGGCGAGGGGTAAACAAGTACCGCGTACATGGGGCGCTGAACCCCAAAAAAACGTGTTCAGTCGGCTAAAGGACACCTGCCTAACAGGAGCTATATATATACATTTGAAAAACACATAAATAATGTCCTCACTGAGCGACACTTAATAATCAAGATTAAGCTGGCACACCCTTACAAACATTAAAAAGCACGGCCACATTTGGTTCAATGAAAAAAACAATATGTCAATAATTGGAATTGTGCGCTCCGGTAGCAGTACACGAAGGTCGTGGCACATGAAATGAACCCACTTAATATATAAATGCGCACCGCCACCAATCCGATGCCTTACAGCGCCATCTAGGAAGCAGAGTTGGGACTTCGCTAATAACACTCAGATTGTAGCATTAAAAGAAGAGAGAATTCAGTGGTTTTACAGGAGTGCACACGCAACTTTTCTGCCTGGTAACTGAAGCGGCATCAATATCCAGAAGACTAGAAGAATGAGATTTTGACTCTGCAGCGGAGTGTGCACTGATATGACACTTCCTGGCAGATTAAAACTGTGTGCCGGATAGAGACTCGAACTCTGGACCTTTGACTTTCCCGGGCAAGTGCTCAACCATCTGAGCTACCCAAGCATGACTCACGCCCCGTCCTCACCGCTTTACTTCTGCCAGTTCTTCGCCTCCTACCTTCCAAACTTTACAGAAGCTCTCCTCCGAACGTTGAAGAACTAGCACTCCTGAAAGAAGGGATATTGCGGAGACATGGCTTAGCCACAGGCTGGGGGATTTTTCCAGAATGAGATTTTCACTCTGCAGCGGAGTGTGCGCTGATATTAAACTTCCTGTCAGATGAAAACTGTGTGCCGGACCGAGACTCGAACTCGGGATCTTTGCTTATCGCGGGCAAGTGCTCTACCATCTGAGGTACCCAAGCACGATTCACGCCCCGTCCTCACAGCTTTACTTCTGCCAGTACCTCGCCTCCTATCTTCCAAACTTTACAGAAGCTCTCCTGCGAACGTTGAAGAACTAGCACTCCTGAAAGAAAGGATATTGCGGAAACATCCCCAGACTGTGGCTAAGCCATGTCTCCGCAATATCCCTTCTTTCAGGAGTGCTAGTTCTGCAAGGTTCGCAGGAGAGATTCTGTAAAGTTTGGAAGGTAGGAAACGAGGTACTGGCACAAGTAAAGCTGTGAGGACGGCGCGTGAGTCTTGCTTGGGTAACTCAGATGGTAGAGCACTTGCCCGCGAAAGGCAGAGGTCCCGAGTTCGAGTCTCGGTCCGGCACACAGTTTTAATCTACCAGGAAATTTTCATCCAGAAGACTGGTATCGCACCGGATGTGGACCTCGAACAAACAACCAGAAAACTACCCAATTAAACACTCATAACACTGGTAGAGGATATGGCAATTACAGCTATGGAAACTGCATTCGCAAGGCTTCACTCTCGTCAGATAAACCAAATCGAAACCTAACAAGACATGTCTGTAAAATGATCCAGGAAGGAGACCGTGGCGGCGGCACACAGTAGCTGTCCGCGACCTGTCTTCGAGTCCGGTCAGTCGCTGAAGCACTAAAACGCTCTTTCACTTGGTACGTGCCACACACGTCCAACGGATTGCAGCCGACCGCAACCGATGTGATAATTGTTTACAATCCAGAAACCCACTTGAGTATCTCTTCCCGGTATCGGCACTCCGCTCAGAGCCGGTGACTTGTTGACTGCCGAAGCTGTACCTGCCATCAACTGCCGGCACACTACCCGCCTGGCCGCCAGGTTCCAACTCGGCCCCTCGATCCCGAGGGAAACGTTTCACCTTCCTGGTCTCGCTGTCACTGCCCTCACGCCTCCAATCTCCGCGCGAACCACGCCTTCCTGGGGTATAAATGTTTTACTAGAGACTGTGGCGCGACCTATCGATCACGCAACGGTTCACCTGCACTGAACGTGTAACGCAAAAAAAGCAAATGCTTCAAAGAGTCACCGATACTGAACGAAATAATTACTTTTATGTGGTTATTTGTATCGCATCATATGTAACTCAGTATTATGAAATGTATCTGAGGTTTGGATCGACTATTTCATCAACGGAAACTTTCACAGTTTGGAAATGAGCTGTTTTGCGAGCAGAAAGAGTAAGTGGTTGAAATATCTCAAGTATCTCCCACCCATCGTGATATACGACTGTTTCTCGCTTACTTCTACCGATGGTACCAAAGAGTAACAGTCCAGCTAATTATTTCGCATGCATCGCTTATCCAGTGGCGGTATTACTGGTACGGTGCTAAATTCCATAAGCTGTGTCGTGTACAGAGGAATGTGTACTGAGGATTCCACACGTCACTGCGATAACGATTGCCAAATAAGATACAACAATTAAGCTGGAGACAAATCACTATAAGTACATTTCTGACGTAACTTCAAACCACCGTTTTAGTTACTGGGAAGAACTAAATGCATATACTAAGTGAATAGATTTTCGCTGCTGTCTTGTAGGTACTTTGTAGATCATCTCTATCTCCTTGTCTGTAGGAGCCGGTTTAATGTTGTACTGAGTAAAAAACACTTTCCACCATTCTAATTCTTAATATTTATTTTCTTCCAAACCCCTCCTCAGAAACCGACAAAGTAGAAACACATAGCCGGCCAGTGTGGCCCAGTCGTTCTAGGTGCTTCAGTCTGGAACCGCGCGACCGCTACTGTCGCAGGTTCGAATCCTGCCTCGGGCATGGCTGTGTGTGATGTCCTTAGGTTAGTTAGGTTTAAGTAGTTCTTAGTTCTAGAGGACTGATGATCTCAGATATTAAGTCCCATAGTGCTCAGAGCCATTTGAAGCATTTTTTTAACCATTTGAAAACACATATCATAAAAACAAGCTTTTGCAAAGCTTATCTTAACAAGAGTGCAACTGAAAAACTGACTGCTGATTAACACCCGAATTTCTAAATAAGAAGTAAGCGTGCTTTTCGCCTATTTAAAACTTAACTATTCGCACTTTTCAATTTTCTGATTGAAACACAAGTTTCAATGAAGGTATACATTTTACAAGTTACTATCGTTGTAGTCCAAAAATCTATTATTTGTCATTGAAAATAATTTGAAATTGGCAATCGAAATTTCTGGACTTCGGGAACCGTATTTTCAAAGAATAATTTTTTAACTGAAAGAAATTTTTCTTTTGCCTTTATGTAACAATATGTTTTCAGTAAGCTAGATGACAAGAAACTCAAAGAACTTTGGTCCAGCTAGAAATTTTATGTCATCTCTGAGTTGTTTATGATGTTATCTTGTGATTTCTGTGGTTAAATGGTATGTTCTCAACTGAGCTATTACGTTCTTTCAGACAGGTGACAGATATCTAATTATGGAACAATAAAATGTAATGTAAATCATCTTAAACAAAAAAATAACAACTTCAGAAACCTAGTATATTTCCTTCATTATGAATGACACATGTTGTGTAATACATCGCTCGTTTATATTTCTGAGTACCTCCTTTGTTCCAGAATCACGAAATGACAAATCTTTATTGCTATATGTTATACGTAGATAGCATACTCAGCAGTAACCCAAAAAATGTTTCAAATAGTTACGCATACTGAATGAAATAATTACTTTTATGTGGTTATCTGTATCGCGTCATATGAAAGTCCGTATTATGAAATGTGTCGGAGGTTTGGATCGACTACTTTATTAGCGGAATTTTGCCTATTCCTAATAACATAGCATTCTGACAGAGTGGTAGTACCTAAATGAGAGTACAAACCGTACTCCCTTGAAGCTGTCGCATGTAAGGAGCCCAGAGCCTGCGCACTATATAGATAGCCTCCCCCATACGGTGTGTGTACACAATCTGGTAGCTATGGAACGCCCTGATGTCAAGCATCTGCAACACTCTGAGCTCCATAGTCACACCGACGTGCATTATAAAGTTTTACTACATCCCAATCATATCTAATACGAAATTAATCCCTTTATTGTGGTTATATGAGAGACCTCTCTCCAGCAAAGCAGCTGTCCCTAACATATCTGAGTGTGAATGCGTGCGCTACCATAACATTAGTGTTTAATGGAGTGGAACTTCCATAAAGGCCGACAAGTTTTAATTCTTTTCATACGTCCTGCGAGACTCTGCTCTTGTAATTAAACGAGAGAGGTCCCGTGAGGAATTCAAAAGAGAAATAGCAGGAAACGCTACACAGACACACGCGTTCTAATGCTTTTTGCTGATAAGAGAAAGGAGAAATGGACTTAATATTTCCAAGAGGCGGGACTCACAGTAGTATGCCGAGGTGGAGCGGAAGTGAACAGGAAAGGTCAGAAGGCTTTTTTTTATGAAGTAGCCTTGATGGGACGATAAACTTTTAGAAGCTGACATCCGCTTAGTGTTGCTAGTTTTATTAGAAATTTACTTCCCTCTAACCAGTTGCGTCGTTAAAATCAGTGGACAACACAAATACGTTGTATATAACTACAGACTTCAAATGAAAGAAGTTACATACAAATTAACATTTTTACACTGACTGTTTTCGTAACTAAATTGAAACACTATTGGAGACATTAGGACGACGCTCAGTTTATAAATTACAATTGATGATGGCAGTCGTGTAGTAGAGAATGATGTTAGCATAATGACGTCATCTTGTAATAATGTGTAGCTCGTACTACAATAGAAGACTATATGACGGCAGTGCGATTGGACTTTAAGCGATCAACTGTCCGTTGTCGAAAAATGTAATAGATGGGTGATACCCTAAATACACTATATATATATATATATATATATATATATATATATATATATATATACTCCTGGAAATTGAAATAAGAACACCGTGAATTCATTGTCCCAGGAAGGGGAAACTTTATTGACACATTCCTGGGGTCAGATACATCACATGATCACACTGACAGAACCACAGGCACATAGACACAGGCAAGAGAGCATGCACAATGTCGGCACTAGTACAGTGTATATCCACCTTTCGCAGCAATGCAGGCTGCTATTCTCCCATGGATACGATCGTAGAGATGCTGGATGTAGTCCTTCCAATCCCAAACATGCTCAATGGGGGACAGATCCGGAGATCTTGCTGGCCAGGGTAGTTGACTTACACCTTCTAGAGAACGTTGGGTGGCACGGGATACATGCGGACGTGCATTGTCCTGTTGGAACAGCAAGTTCCCTTGTCGGTCTAGGAATGGTAGAACGATGGGTTCGATGACGGTTTGGATGTACCGTGCACTATTCAGTGTCCCCTCGACGATCACCAGTGGTGTACGGCCAGTGTAGGAGATCGCTCCACACACCATGATGCCGGGTGTTGGCCCTGTGTGCCTCGGTCGTATGCAGTCCTGATTGTGGCGCTCACCTGCACGGCGCCAAACACGCATACGACCATCATTGGCACCAAGGCAGAAGCGACTCTCATCGCTGAAGACGACACGTCTCCATTCGTCCCTCCATTCACGCCTGTCGCGACACCACTGGAGGCGGGCTGCACGATGTTGGGGCGTGAGCGGAAGACGGCCTAACGGTGTGCGGGACCGTAGCCCAGCTTCATGAAGACGGTTGCGAATGGTCCTCGCCGATACCCCAGGAGCAACAGTGTCCCTAATTTGCTGGGAAGTGGCGGTGCGGTCCCCTACGGCACTGCGTAGGATCCTACGGTCTTGGCGTGCATCCGTGCGTCGCTGCGGTCCGGTCCCAGGTCGACGGGCACGTGCACCTTCCGCCGACCACTGGCGACAACATCGATGTACTGTGGAGACCTCACGCCCCACGTGTTGTGCAATTCGGCGGTACGTCCACCCGGCCTCCCGCATGCCCACTATACGCCCTCGCTCAAAGTCCGTCAACTGCACATACGGTTCACGTCCACGCTGTCGCGGCATGCTACCAGTGTTAAAGACTGCGATGGAGCTCCGTATGCCACGGCAAACTGGCTGACACTGACGGCGGCGGTGCACAAATGCTGCGCAGCTAGCGCCATTCGACGGCCAACACCGCGGTTCCTGGTGTGTCCGCTGTTCCGTGCGTGTGGTCATTGCTTGTACAGCCCTCTCGCAGTGTCCGGAGCAAGTATGGTGGGTCTGACACACAGGTGTCAATGTGTTCTTTTTTCCATTTCCAAGAAACCGAACCACAATGAGATTGAAATAGGAAGATGTGTAGTGCATGTACAGAAACAAATTATTACAATTTCAGAAAAGTGGATGATTTATTCAATAGGAAGAGCTTCACTATTTGAGCAACTCAGTAACACTCTGGTCCACCTATGTGGTGTGGTGTGTCAAGTCGATGTGATTTAACAAATTTCTGTAGCGTGATGATTATTTTGTTTAACTCCTATCTTACTGACCGACTGTATAAATGGTTTGTGAGATATGGCGGTAACATTTTGCCCTATAATAGAGTTTTAGTCTTGAATACAAGTATTTATTGTCTTCTTACGCCTTTCGGGGTTATGACGCCTTCAGAGGATCGAAACAAGATGGCGTACAAGAGAAACAAAATAATGACATTTTATAAACTATAACCAGGATATCGAGAACAAACAGAATGAATATAATTTTAACATAACAGAACTTATGGCTAGGCAAAATATGTTATAAAAGATTGCTCATTGAAGATATTTCCAGAAAGCATTAGTGAGCCGGCCGTTATCGCCGAGCGGTTCTAGGCGCTTCAGTCAGGAACCGCGCCACCCCTATGGTCGCAGTTTGGAATCCGGCCTCGGGCATGGATGTGTGTGATGTCCTTATGTTAGTTAGGTTTACGTAGTTCTAGGCCATACGGGACTGATGACGTCAGATGTTAAGTCCCATAGTGCTCAGAGCCATTTGAACCATTTGAAAGCATTAGTGCAAACTAGCTGGAGTGCACACATGACGGCTTAAGGAAACCAGCTCCGCCAGATGGTTCTACTGTACATGGTTATTCCAACATACAACGCAGTATTTTACTAACCCATGTACATTAATGCACGACATACATTCAATAGCTAATTTATAATTTCTTATTTTTAAAGTACAGAAGACGTTACTTAAGGTTTACATATGCTTTTGTGGGCGTGTGTGTTACATAACAAAGTCTGCTAATGTCATCGTTAGTCAACGCCATCTTTATGTAAAAAAAAATAGCTGATATCGCTGTTGTAGAAAGTGTGAGCAACTGTACAGTTAATAGGTTTAATAAATTTTGTTTCCTTCAGTAGTACAAGTGGCCCACAAAATACTTCAAACATAGCTCAGTATGCGTTACGATTTAACAACTATTTTCTGCAACAAAAAAGTTTCCTTATTACCGCTGTGTTTAAGGCGTAAGCCATGGGTGGGCAACTGCAGGCCTGCAGGCCAGATCTGACCGCGATTGGCTTCAATCTGGCCCTCAGCAGAAATTTGTGGGAGAGAGAGCGATGTGCTACAGAATTTTGCTACGGAAGTTTTCAAGAGAGCTATCGTAAAATTTAAGTACGTTTAAGTAAATATGCATAATTAAATCCAAACATCTGAAGATGGGACAAACACAAAATATACGTACTCTCAAAATCGCGTGGTTTGCAGCGTGCTTGGTCCGTTTGATTTGGTGGGAGGGACCAAACAGCGAAGTCATTGGTCCCATCGATTACGAAACGACGAGGAAGGAAGTCGGCTGTGCCCTTTAAAAAGAAACAATCCCAGCATTTTTTTCTGAAGCGGTTAAAGGAAATGACAGCGAACGTAAATCAGGATGGCTGGACGCGGGTTTGAACCGTTGTCTTCCTGAATACGTGTCCAGTGTGTTAGCCACTGCGCCACCTCGCTCGATTTTGTGGCATGAGTTGCTAGTGTGATGTGTAGGGAAGGAAATGCCTTTCATATCGATATGTCACCCCATAAACATCAATGTCACCGACTTCATAGTTTAGACTTCAAGCGCTAAGAGCCCTGTTGTCAGGTCACGTGATGTGGTGGCCCACGAGCTTTAGTGCAGGTCACCGTAGGTTGTCCATGCCAGATGTAACGCTAGATATGGGGTAGCTGCTTAAATCCTGGAACTGTCTGGCGTGAGCGTGGACAACAGTTTGCAGTTGTCTGGGAGAGGCATAAGCCCGATCCTAGGTCTTAACTGTTCTGGTGTTGGTGCATGCAGGGCGAAGTTCCTCACCGCGGAAGTGATGCGTTACACATAGCCTCTCTTCCTCAAATATCTCTTTCCGCCTTCTAGTGGTACCGGCTGTTAAGCACGACATGTCCCAGGTGCGCCTGGAACTTGCCTTGTGAGGGAAGGGGAGCTGCGTCCCAACCCTAGGTGGAAGTGAAGGGTGTCTGACATAGGGTGCCTGTGTTGGGGGATGGAAGACCTGTCCCAAAGGGTGAAGGAAGTTGTAGTGCCTCATCAGTCTCCAACTGTGACAAGCAGCACTGACGACAGTCGACTGTTCCTCGCGTGATGACAATTAAGTGCCCCAACCCAAAGCAAAAGCAAAGGTTGCGTGGCACAAGGGGAGTTGCGTCTTAAGGGTCACAATCATCTGTCGCTCCCAGGGAGGAGAGGGGGGGCAGCAGGGGGTCTAGTGGTGGCTGCTGGGCCAGGGGAAGTTGTCTGACTTCTGTGTGCGACGTTCCTAACACTGGGTGGTTGCTGTTTCCCCTCTACTCCTATCTCTATGGGGAACACAAATCACAAATGCTTTGCTTGCCGGTGACCCTGTTTGCTGGCGTGAGGTCCTGGTGCAAGTTGACAAGGACACTTCGTCTCACCTCTGGACTCCAAACCCAGTGGTTGGTGACATCGCCAACACCAGGTTAGATGGGTCCAGAATACTGAACGACCAGATGACTGGCCCACCACTTGAATAAGGAGCAGTAGGTCTGTAGCTGACAGGTTGAGGCCCAGACTAGTAAGCAACGAAGGATGAGTGCTGCATACACCTCTCCAGAGTGAGAGTGTGCTTGCCTGTGCTTGCTGGGTAAATCATTGGTGACCTCATCATTGAAGGGGATCAATAGCATACTGAACCCTGCAGCTCAGTGGTACTCTTGGCCTGGGGATGAGACTAGTGAGTGAGCTACAACTAGTACCCTCATTCCTCTCCACATGCTGGAGGAGCTGGTCTGTGGCAAGAGACATGCCTCCCAACCATTTCACTTCCCCTATTACATGACTGCTGAAGAAGAATCAGGCGACTCATGTGCGCCTCATACAAGGCTTCAATGCTCTCTGATCGCTCCCCACAAGAGGGCTGGGGACAGATGCAAGTGAAAACAAGAGTGTGTGACGGAGCGACACTCTAGGATCACTCAGATACTTGTCCAAAGGGTCAAAAACCCAAAAATTAGGCAGGTGGCTCCACAATCAATCAAAAGTGAACAGGTTGCATGGGCTACAGCCAATGCGAAACTAGAAGGTGGTCTGGGCTGTGTAATAAAGGCAGTAAAGGCATGCGCTGGTGTGGGGTCGCAAGCAGATTCCAAAGACCAAACAACCAAAGACAATTGTCAAAGTTTCACATTGGCTGGACACAGCAGTCTTCGTAAGCCCCTGCCCACTCAATATATTAAAAAACTGCAGGAGATGACCATGACTGTGAACCCTGCTAAAGAGAAAATCAAGATAAACAAAGTTAAACCCCACAAATGGTTGTAATTGTTGATATAGCTGCAGAGGAGCACTAAAATAAGTCTTTGAGAGATCAGAAGTTGTGCAAGGCGGTTAAATGTGAACTGCTAAAATAGAGGAACCAGCTGATTACAATGTATGAAGTTCTTGTGAGGATGAAGGAAGAAGAAATTTATAACAGTATCCTACAGCAAAGCTTTGATGAACTACATAAGGATACTTTTAAAAAAGACTTTAAACTTTGTGTCAAGATTGGACCTCACGAACATGATGTTGTGCATCACATTGCTGAAGTTTTGGAGGAAATGTGGAGAAAGTTGACCACTATGGATAAGCTATACGTGGCCTCCATGCAGTAAATGTAAGGGAACACGCAACGGTACATTCGTAACTACAACAACAGGATGCATGTTTGCTCCATGTGCAAAGCGGAGGACCATATTTGGAAGAACTGTAGCAGGACAGAGATATGTATTCCCTGTATGAGTAAATATAAAATATCATGTGGCGCCACAGGAAGGACCTGTCCCACACACAAAGTGTTGGAACAACCACTAATTTCCAGAAATAACTATGGCTGAAGCCACAATTGGGCCTAGGATGTCCAAAAGGAAGCCTCCAATCAAAATGCTGAAATGATAAACTAATTCAAAGAGTTTCTGAGGATTGTCTCAGAATGCAGGTAGTGAGTATGTTGGATGGCAGCGCACAAATATAGCTCCAAATTACAACTGAAGCTCTCTCCTCCCACAGCTGTGGTTACAATCCGACAGAAAACCGAGAACAGCAAGTAGGGAGACCTGTGGTGGTGGGCTGACCAGTGGTTGTACGGGGAAATGAGGTGCAAAGTGGTCAAGTACAGGCTAGCACCGGAAGCAGCACAGATGGAACATTGTTAGACTTTCCTCCCCACTAGAGTGCTGGCTACTGAAAGTGTAGAGGTTTACCCAAATGGTTAAAATGGCTCTGAGAACTATGGGACTTAACTGCTGAGGTCATCAGTCCCCTAGAACTTAGAACTACGTCAACCTAACTAATCAAAGGACAACACACACAGCCATGCCCGAGGCAGGATTCGAACCTGCGACTGTAGCGGCACCGCGGTTCCATACTGTAGCGCCTATAACCGCTCTGGCCAGAGGATTACCCAAATCTAGAACTTGCTATGCAGCATGCACATCTAGATCAGCCAGCTGTCCTGACCACTGCTTTGTGGCACGTGGTTCGTGTAGGACAGAAATATGGTAAGACAGTCACCTTCTCGATAATGGACGCTGTACATGGAATAAAGTCAATGAATCTCCAGCTTACTTTGAAGCCCTGTGGGATCTAGTAGAAAAGGTTTTCAAGAGGCCAAGTGAGAATTTCGATTTAGATGAAATACACATTCAATCAATCCAAGCCAATGGGTGCATTATGCTGGACTGGAAAAAGACATGGCCTTAGTGCAACGTTCACACTTATTTTTAATAACAATGGGCGTAAGTGTTGCACAAATCAACACATACAACAGCAGGTTAGTGATGCAGGAGCTACGAAAAGTGGTAGAGTAGAGGAGACTAGATGTACTCTGTCTGCAGGAGCCATGGTCCCTTCCTGAATGAATCGCCTTCATGGCTGCTACATGGGAAATCATTAGCAATGTGGTAGATCCAAAGGCTGCATTAAGTATGACTAATACAGCATTAAGAATCACGATTTTATCGTAATTGTCGAACACCTACTACAAGTTCACAGAACTTCAGTTACCTCCAGGAGTGCTTAATCAGTATGAAGAGCATTTAGACCATCTTACTAATGTGATCACGGCGTTGTGTGGGCGAAAAGATATTATGGTGGTGGACTTTAATGCGAAATCCCCCTTGTGGTTCAGTGGCACTTGGGATGCAAATGGAGGTAGGCGGAAGAAGCAATCATGGCCTTGCAACTTGCGGTGGCTAACAGGCCCAGAAACCCTCTACCTACATTGGTGGAGGAAGTGAAGGCACGAATATAAATGTCACCTTGATGACTCCCGTGCTGCAGATAATATTAAGAACTGGATGGTACTTGAAAGGGTCACCACAAGTGATCATAAATTGATTACATTCATCTTGGGCGGCAGTAGCATTGGGACATGGGGTTGGAAGGGCAGCTCAACTGTAACACGACTGACTGGGAATGCTGGGCAAGGGAGTGTGACATTGCAAGATGATGACTTCATACATGAGTATTCTGAGGAGCTGGTGAGAGCACTTACCATGGCTTTCCTAGCCACATCAACCAGGAGGAGAGGCATAGTGGCCTCTCCATCGCCATGGTCTGCCAAACTAGAGGAGATGCATCAGTCTGTAAAGAGTGCAAGTATGTACTACCAGCGAAGTAGGGTCGTCTGGCAGGAAAAACAGTACCTGCCTCAGAAATACTGGGAAGGCGAGGTGCTCTTCCAAATGGAGATAAATGCATTTGGATCCCCCAGCTGTCAGTGGTACATGCTGGTCCAGCTGGTTACTCACACCTGGGGAGTTCCCTACAGGCTAGTAAGGGAAAAAAATAAGATCACCCATAGTGCTGCCCACTGCCATGGACAGAGAACAGACGACAAAATGGGAAAGAAACGGCAACAGAAAAAGCAGAAAATTTCCCGCAAACAGCGACAGTAAACGTTGAAAACATGTTATAACGTACAATAAATAAGGTAGTATAAAAGTATCTATAGGAAACTACATTCAAAAAGCTAACAGTACAAATATAATAAAGAGTTTGTATAACTATGCTATTTTCTACATGTTTTAGATTTAAAGAACCCACTGATGAAGGCGGTATTTGTTACTGAAACTAGTTTGGAGAATAAATAAGTAGATAAATAACAAAATGTGTTTTGCATCAAGGTGGACCCACAGGTCCTTTATTGTTGTTTTATATGCTAACACGGATCAAATTGAATAAATCCAATATAAACTAACTGATAGAGCCTTGGTGGGAAACTGCTGAGGTCCTTCTCTTCTCTGGTCGTTGTCGCTTGACGATGACAAACGAATGAACACACAGGAGCGGCGTCGTGCAAGAGCAGAGGATTGGACTGGCTATACTGATAATACAATGTTGTACTTCTGTTCGGAAGAGGAGGTAGCTGTCCAAACAAAATCCCTGAAGAGAGGTAAAGCTCTAGGGTCTGACGGTATTGTAGCGGAGGTGGTGCTGTTCCTCGACCCCCTCCCCCCCTCCCACACAAGCTAGTTGCACCCCTGACGAGACTTTACAACTAGTGCCTTAGGCTGCAAAAATTCCACGCCAATTGGAAGAAAGCTAATGTCATAGTAACAAAGAAAAATGCAGATAAGAACCGAGAGGAGGCTAAATCGTACAGGTCAGTCTGTTTGTTACACCTACTGGGAAGCTATTTGAGAAGTTTCTGGCTGACAGAGACTAGCTGCACACCAAGTGCTGTGAGGGATGAGAGACAGGCAGAGACGATGCTAGGGACCTGGTGGCCGAGGTCTCTGACTCATCTCCGCAAAAGTACATAGCAGGTATCATAGTGGACATCATGGTGCCTATGACCACCTTTGGTATCCTTGACTCTTCTCCTGTTTGCCGGAGAAAGACTGTCCCACGCTGCTACATCATTGTCTTAGGAGGTATTTTGAAGGAGAGGTGACTTTGCACTCGTATCCTAGTGGGCGATTCAGTTAGAAAATAACAGTAATGTGCCCAAAAGGTTCTGTCCTGGGACCGCTCTTTTGGAATATCTACACGGAACGTTTACTGGGTAACCGAAAACGCAGCGACTATGTCTAGAGGTGATAGCCTACGCAGACGATCTCCTCCTACACGTTTTTGAGCCTAAGATAGATCGGGTTCTGAGTTTACTAACAGAATGATGCCGCAAATCATAACATTAGGATTGCTGGCATCAAATCGACATACTTACTCCTAAAAGAACAACTAGTTAGGACCCCGACTGTGAGGACTGATGATCCACCAGTTCTTTGGCGTCAGAGGCCGGTACTTGGGAGTCAATAGATTTCCACGTACATATAAACAAACAGTAACCCTGAGGTCGCTGGATGTGCTCAACAACCTTATTGGGATTGAGTACAAAACATTCTCAGAAAACTTAATTAAACTGTATCATAATGGTATTCCTACATCTATAGTGGGCTACGGTTCAGGAATCTGTGCACACAGTCTCAAGAGGGTCATGTCCGTAGGACAGTCCAACGACATCTTGCTACGTTCTGTGAGGGTATGTAGCATATGTCCATGTGGGGTCTTGTTGATGTTCATGGGGCTGTTCCCCTTGACATCAAGGTAATGGCCCAGGCGCCTTGGCATTGGGTAAAAAAGTGTAAAACTAAGAGGTCATCAGAAATTCTGGAGATGCAGGTTGAGGATAAAATTATTATTAAAACGCGGGAGGAAGAGCTGTGTCAGGAATCCTGAGAAGATGAAGAAACGTCAATTGCTGCTTAGCATTAGAGAAAGGTTATAGTTAAATTATTTCCAGCCTAGTAGAAGATTGTTGTACTTTTTTACGGGACATGAACCATATCCGACTTATATGTGCTGGGAAGTGGGCTACATGTTCTTGTGACTGTGGAGCAATGGAGGGAACTCCCGACCATTTGGTCTATGAGTGTCCCATACATGATGACGTAGCAGCCGGATTCAGACGACAGCTACCTAAGTTTGACACATAAAACCTGATAAGACACCAAGAAACCTTTCAGATACTTAGCCACATGGCGAACGAGGTATCACCTAAGATCTTACGGGAGTTCCTGAGGGACGAAAATAAACTGCGGACACAGATAGTGAAGCACGGTCGCTCCTGTCTCATAACTCCTGGGCGTTGTCTGACCGACTGTCGCTACGGCCAGAATCCGCCATCCCATGGAACTGGGGAGATGTGCACCACTAAGTAATTTCCTATGGGGCATAACTCCTGAGGTCATCGGTCCCTAGGCCTACACACTACTTAACCTAACTTAAAGTAATTTACACTGAGGACAACACACAAACCCATGCCCGAGGCAGGACTCGAGCCTCTGACGGAGGCAGCCGCGTGAACCGTGGCAAGGTTGCACCACTAAGTGATCAAGACAACAGCGCCTATGTCCAGTTGTCGAATTAGATTAGTTCATAGAAGTGGGTAGGTAAATGGAGACGGTAAAAAATAAGTGCCGTGTGGCCAGGGCCTCCCGTCGGGAGGGATGAAGCCACTTCGGCGTGTCGATGGGAACGAAATGATGATGATAAGCACAACACAACACCCAGTTCCTGAGCAGAGAAAATCTCCAACCCAGCCGGGAATCGAATCCGGGCCGTTAGGTATGAGATTCCGTCGCGCTGACCATTCAGCTACCATGGGTAGACTCTGGTGATGGTAAATGTAGTAGTAAACTGCAGAGAAGGAGAAGTTTATTGGGCGACCGCAGTGCCGGGTGCATGCCCGCTAGGGTTAGTTCGGTGAGCATGCCCAAAATAGTAGGACACAGCTCTATGACACAACTTATCAAGCTGGAGGTAGTTAATGAAAGTATAATTCCACTAGCTTCAGGAGAGTAAAAAAGTAGAAGATAGACTGTAGCAGCCTGCCCATTGCACACTTAACTGTAACATGACTACTTATAGAATAACTGCTGTTAAAATTAAATTGTCTTTAATAGGACTCACTATTTGACTAGTTGGTTGGTTATTATTGTATGGTAACTGATGCAGATAGCCGTACCGTAGGTGCAACCACAACGGAGGGGTATCTGTTGAGAGGCCACACAAACGTGTGGTTCCTGAAGAGGGGCAGTAGCCTTTTCAGTAGTTGCAGGGGCAAAACTCTGGATGATTGACTGATCTGGCCTTGTAACACTAACCAAAATGGCCTTGCTGTTCTGATACTGCGAACGGCTGAAAGCAAGGCGAAACTACAGCCGTATTTTTTCCTGAGGGCATGCAGCTTTACTGTGTGATTAAATGATGATGGCGTCCTCTTGGGTAAAATATTCCGGAGGTAAAATAGTCCCCCATTCAGATCTCCTGGCGGGGATGTCGTTATCAGGAGAAAGAAAACTGGCGTTCTACCGATCGGAGCGTGGAATCTCAGATCCCTTAATCGGGCAGATGAGTTAGAAAACTTAAAAAGGGAAATGGATAGGTTGAAGTTAGATATAGTGGGAATTAGTGAAGTTCAGTGGCAGGAGGAATAAGACTTTTAGTCAGGTTAATACAGGGTTATAAATACAAAATCAAATAGGGGTAATGCTTGAGTAGGTTCAATAAGGAATAAAAAAATAGGAGTACGGGTAACTTACTACAATCAGCATAGAGAACGCATTATTGTGGCCAAGATCGACACGAAGCCCACGTCTACTACAGTAGTGCAAGTTTATATGCCAACTAGCTCTGCAGATGATGAAGAAATTGATGAAATGTATGATGAGATAAAAGAAATTATTCAGGTAGTGAAGGGAGACGAAAATTTAATAATCATGGTTGACTGGAATTCGACAGTAGGAAAAGAACGAGAAGGAAACGTAGTAGAAGAATATGGATTGGGGCTAAGAAATGAAAGACGAAGCCGCCTGGTAGAATTTTGCACAGAGCATAACTTAGTCGTAGCTAAGAATCATGAAAGGAGGTTGTATACATGGAAGAACCCTGGAGATACTAAAAGGTATCAGATAGATTATATAATGGTAAGACAGAGATTTAGGAACCAGGTTTTAAATTGTAAGACATTTCCAGGGGCAGATGTGGATTCTGACCACAATCTCTTGGTTATGGCCTGTAGATTAAAACTGAAGAAACTGCAGAAAGGTGGGAATTTAAGGAGATGGGACCTGGATAAACTGAAGGAACCAGAGGTTGTAGAGAGTTTCAGGGACAGCATAAGGGAACAAATGACAGGAATGGCGGAAAGAAATACAGTAGTAGAAGAATGGGTAGCTTTGAGGGATGAAATAGTGAAGGCAGCAGAGGATCAAGTAGGTAAAAAGACGAGGGCTAGTGGAAACCCTTGGGTAACAGAAGATATATTAAATTTAATTGATGAAAGGAGAAAATATAAAATTGCAATAAATGAAGCAGGCAAAAAGGAATACAAACGTCTCAAAAATGATATCGACAGGAAGTGCAAAATGGCTAAGCAGGGATGGCTAGAGGACAAACGTAAGGATGTGGAGGCTTATATCACTAGGGGTAAGATAGACACTGCCTACAGGAAAATTAAAGAGACCTTTGGAGAAAAGAGAACCACTTGTATGAATATCAAGGACTCAGATGGAAACTCAGTTCTAAGCAAAGAAGGGAAAGTAGAAAGGTGGAAGGAGTATATAGAGGGTCTATACAAGGGCGATGTACTTGAGGACAATATTATGGAATTGGAAGAGGATGTAGATGAAGATGAAATGGGAGATATGATACTGCATGAAGAGTTTGACAGAGCACTGAAGGACCTGAGTCGAAACAAGGCCCCGGGAGTAGACAACCTTCCATTAGAACTACTGACAGCCTTGGGAGAGCCAGTCCTGACAAAACTCTACCATCTGGTGAGCAAGATGTATGAGACAGGCGAAATACCCTCAGACTTCAAGAAGAATATAATAATTCCAATCCCAAAGAAAGCAGGTGTTGACAGATGTTAAAATTACCGAACTATCAGTTTAATAAGTCACAACTGTAAAATACTAACGCGAATTCTATACAGACGAATGGAAAAACTAATAGAAGCCGACCTCGGGATTCCGTAGAAATGTTGGAAGACGTGAGGCAATACTGACCCTACGACTTACGTTAGAAGAAAGATTAAGGAAAAGCAAACCTACGTTTCTAGCGTTTGTAGACTTAGAGAAAGCTTTTGACAATGTTGATTTTAACACCCTCTTTAAAATTCTGAAAGTGGCAGGGGTAAAATACATGGAGCGAAAGGCTATTTACAATTTGTACAGAAACCAGATGGCAGTTATGAGAGTGGAGCGGTATGAAAGGGAAGCAGTGGTTGGGAAGGGAGTGAGACAGGGTTGCAGCCTATCCCCGATGTTATTCAATCAGTATATTGAGCAAGCAATAAATGAAACAAAAGAAAAATTCGGAGTAGGTATTAAAATCCATGGAGAAGAAATAAAAACTTTGAGGTTCGCCGATGACATTGTAATTCTGTCAGAGACAGCAAAGCGCTTGGAAGAGCAGTTGAACGGAATGGACAGTGTCTTGAAAGGAGGATATAAGATGAACATCAACAAAATCAAAACGAGGATAATGGAATGTAGTCGAAATAAGTCGTGTGATGCTGAGGGAATTAGATTAGGAAATGAGACACTTAAAGAACAAAAGGAGTTTTCCTATTTGGGGAGCAATATAACTGATGATGGTTGAAGTAGAGAGGATATAAAATGTAGACTGGCAATGGCAAGGAAAGTGTTTCTGAAGAAGAAAAATTTGTTAACATCGAGTATGGATTTAAATGTCAGGAAGTCGTTTCTGAAAGTACTTGTATGGAGTGTATCCATGTATGGAAGTGAAACGTAGACGATAAATAGTTTAGACAAGAAGAGAATAGAAGCTTTCGACACGTGGTGCTACAGAAGAATGCTGAAGATTAAATGGGTAGATCACGTAACTAATGAGGAGGTATTGAATGGAATCGGGGAGAAGAGGAGCTTGTGGCACCACTTGACTAGAAGAAGGGATCGGTTGGTAGGACATGTTCTGAGACATCGAGGGATCACCAATTTAGTATTGGTGGGCAGCCTGGGGTGTAAAAATCGTAGTGGCAGACCAAGAGATGAATACACTAAACAGATTCAGAAAGATGTAGGCTGCAGTAGGTACTGGGAGATGAAGAAGCTTGCACAGGATAGAGTAGCATGGAGAGCTGCATCAAACCAGTCCCAGGACTGAAGACGACAACAACAAAACAACAACTGGTGAAAAGACTAAGAAATTTTGAAAATCCTAGATTTATTTCATCGAGAATTATATGAAGTAATGTAAAATGAATTATGTACTGCGTTTAAATAGAATATTCTCTTGTTTAAATGACTGTGAGAATCGCTATATAGCGTACTAAATTTATCGCTGATGTGTAACTGTTTAAATGATTCCGCCGCAGAAACTGCTGCTTTAGTTTTATGAATAAAGTGGTGGGTTGTGAGGTAAATACATGACCTGTCGTCGATGAACTGTTTAAAATGAGAACTCTATTGTTTATAATAGAGTTCCAGTTCCAGATTTACTTTGGACATGGCGCTCGAAGCTTGTGGGTGTATGTTACCACCGCTACAGAACCCTAATACGTGCTATTAAACGTAACAGCGGTCATTA
Organism: Schistocerca cancellata; assembly: GCF_023864275.1. Taxonomy (NCBI): domain Eukaryota; kingdom Metazoa; phylum Arthropoda; class Insecta; order Orthoptera; family Acrididae; genus Schistocerca; species Schistocerca cancellata. Next base: position 527,255,112 of record NC_064632.1, read on the forward strand.
AATTATTTGCCGTCTGTACAATTGCTGTAATATCCGAGGCGTCCGTATGTTTAAGCTTGCGTAGATATTTTGCAAGATCCAAATCTCTCAGACACTTATTATACTGATGCAGACGTATTACAATAGTTGTGGACATAAAGCGTGCGATAAATGTAGCCTGGCGCTACAAATGCGCTATTAAGCATAACAACATACGTTTTGCAATAGTTTTTCACATTAAGTGTATGATCAAATGTAACATTGCAGTGTAATTGCGTTAGCAAACATAACCACTTTTAAGGTCCACTGCTGTGATTAAATAAAGTGATGAGGGGTAGTCACAGTAAGGACTATGGCTGTGTGACATACACATTCTGCTTCAATGATGCTGCTATCGAACGTTATATGTTTCGTGTTCTAGTTATTTACGCGTCACTACAATAAATCTATTGTACCATAGTGTTGTCATATAACTCATCGGCGCGGTTAGGTTGGAGATTATTTAAGAAGCAAGTGTGTCAAAATTAGCTGTAAAACGATGAATTTGAGGAAGATTGCACATGACGTGGTTCGAAACACCAAACTTCGCTTGCCTAACCGGATATGGATGCAGGATGTGAAAGTGGATCGTGGCTGCTCTAGCTCTCCCATAGACCTTCTGACTTGCGTCAGCCAAGTTCCGTAAGTGTGGCGATGGAAGCAGGATATGAATAGGTGGTTTGACAGCAATATCTTAGTTGTATGTGTTGATTACATTGCATTAAAACAGCCTAGCTGTCGCGGTACTATGGAAGATGTATTACCAGGCCCCGGTCTCGATCAGTGCGAAGCTTATGACGTCCGGGTCCGGGAAACACTACAGGAAGGACAGTGTGATAAGCAGCTTGGCTTTCTTTTTCGGCAACTTCTCTAATTGATGTGCACAGCGCAATGTACATCCCCGTATGTGTGACATTGGCAGATGATGGTGCTACCGTTGTTCAAAAATGGTTCAAATGTCTCTGAGCACTATGGGACTTAACTTCTGAGGTCATCAGTCCCGTAGAACTTAGAACTACTTAAACCTAACTAACCTAAGGACATCACACACATCCATGTCAGAAGCAGGATTCTAACCTGCGACCGTAGCGGTCACGCGGTTCCATGCTGTAGAGCCTAAAACCGCTCGGCCACCCCGGCCGGCGCTACCGTTGTGCCAACGTAGTAAAATGTTCTCACTTTCTTGTTGTAACCATCCACTGTGTACCTGTGTCGTTTCGAGATAGACATTCTCTCCCTCCATCAGGCCATCTGAATTTAGGTTTCGTGCAAAAGACTGGATAAGTGTTTAATAAAAAGTGTCGTCGGTTTCCTACCCCGACCATGGACTCCAATTCTCAGTTGTCGACAGGCCATTCATTCCTAATTTTCCATCCTATAGTTCCTTTTAAACACTGCACGAAGGCGGTAATGACAAGTACTGAAATAAGTTATAAAAAGATAAGCGATAAATAAAATCATTAAACTGAAGAGAAGCTCCTGGGACTGTTGAGAGCTATGTTTGCCTCTATACAGATTAAGTGAAAGAAGTTCCTTCTCCTCTAGCATCTAGAATCTGCTTATAGAAGGTCACAATAGTAAGAAAAGGATCAAGGGATTGGAAAAATTCCGTGCGGTTCTAAGCGCGTCAGTTTGGAACCGCGTGACCGCTACGGTCGCAGGTTCGAATCCTGCCTCGGGCATGGATGTGTGTGACGTCCTTAGGTTAGTTAGGTTTAAGTAGTTCTAAGTTCTAGGGGACTGATGACCTCAGTAGTTTAGTCCCATAGTGCTCAGAGCCATTTGAACCATTTGATTGGAAAAATTGTCAACAGGAAACTGCACATGATTATAGGCCTACAACCCTTATGTCGACAGTATTGTAGGATTATTGATTGCTCGGTATGGTAATGACGTCTTATTAAAACACAGATCACGTCTGCAGGAATCAAAATACAGTCACTAAACTGTGTTCTTGTGTGATGCCAGCTCGCTATGATCGTCCATGAGATCCAAAGAGCCGTAGGTTGTGGAACCCAGGTCGATGCCACGGTGCTTAGCTTCCGAAATGGCCTCGATTAAGTTCTGTGCTCGGCGTAAGGAAGAAAGTTACTGCACATCCTGGCAGTTATAACTGACTTTGCCGGTTTCTAGTAGCTGAATAAATAAAGTGCAGACTTTGGTGAGTACGCCCATTAATCAGATGAAACTATACGGTTCTGGAGACCTCAAGTTTCAAACATCTGTGACGAAAATATGCAGAATGCTGTTCGAGTATAGGAAAGTACCAAGAGAACTAAGTTGTGAATGGAAACTGAGACTGAGGGAGGAGGCTTGCTAGATCAGTCCATGCAGCTGTGCAAATCCACTGTGCCAGAGTGGCGTAGTGGTTAGAACAGCGTCGTGGTGACGAGGTAACACGCCATCAAATCCTGACCATGCTACATATTTTCATTCGTCGAATCAGTATGCATATATACATAATAATGTAATTGGGCCGTTACACTGTGGTGACAAAAACCATGGGATACCTCCTAATGTCGTGTAGTACATCCTTTTGCCCAGTGTAGTGCAGCAACTCGACGCAGCATGGACTCAAAAGTCGTTGGGAGTCACATGCTGAAATATTGAGCTATGTTGGCTCTGTAGCCATCCATAATTGCCCAAAGATTTTGAGCACGAACTGACCTCCCGATTATGTCCCATAAGCATTAGATGGGACTAATGTCGGGCGAACTGTGTGGCCAGATCATTAGCTCAAATTGTCCAGATTTTTCTTCAGATCGATTGCGAAGAATTGTGGCCCAGTGAGATGGCGGAATCCATAGTAATTTCATCGTTGTTTGGGAAGTTTAAGTTCATGAAAGTCTGCAAATGGTCTCCTATTATCTCTCGTAATGGTAATTGGGGATACGCTACTATGTATCCAGGAAAATCACACGTGAGTCAGAAATTAATTTTCACACTTCAGTGCACATACGTACAAAGGAAGTTACACACTCAGGCACTGATTTTCCCTCACCAACCAGCAATGGAAGCAACAAATACAATACAGGAACCTGCCAGCCAAAATTCGATAGCCAGTATGAGACTTTAGTCTCGTGCGGAGACATGTCAAGAAAAACATTAAGAAAATTACATCAACAATAAGTTTTCTGTTGTGAGTACAAATCAATCATGAGAGTTTATATACAACAGGAAAACAAGTTTACAATTTATGTGAACAAGCCATACGAAACGAAAGAATATCATTAGGCGTCCTGGAATAAAATCCACACGCCCTACGGGGATAATACCGTTGACAAACCAGGGTTTGTTCTCATTGCCATTTAAAAGGGGCTAGTCAGAACTGATATAGATGCAGATTGGTAAATATCGAATAGGTACCTTTATTCATGTAGCCACCTCGTAAAAAAAAACATTCAGAGAATCTACAAAATCCTGTTTCATACAAATTTGTTATCGGTACTGAATAACATTTAAGTTACATCTCTCGAGAAGCCTGGAGAATAAAGTAGCGAATTGAGAGTTTCACTACAGTAATGCATACCATACACAGGCCATGACTGTATCTCACCAAGGGAAAACTGCATGCAATGCCGTCAGGCTGAGCTCGCTTTCACATCTGTAATCAACGTAACAGTTTCCTAACAGATTTTGTTTAGAAATAAGTGTTCGTATAGCGTAATTTAAGGGATGTTATTCGATCGTATGAGAGAAGAATGAGCAATACTCACCCGTCAAATCGGTCGTGAAATATACATTCGTGGTATGTGCTGGGTGTAACGGTGGTGCAGCAGATACACTCCTATAATAAACTAAAACATGTTAGTTTGAAATATAATTGAAATTACGTAACTGACAGTAGTCTGAAAAACAGTTGTTAGAATGCGAATGGCATATGAACGTGTATTTTACCTCGTCGCTTATGCGCTTTGCCCTTTACTGAACTTTTCTGCGAATATGTAAATTTAATTAGCTGCGAGAATGTAAGCTGTCAACTACTTTAATCCAAAATTGCAAGAATTTACGTAACTCAAAAACAGAAACTGATGCAACACTATTGATTTGAAATTGGCCCTTGTAATAGAACAAAAGTTGGTCAGTTTGAAAATATTTGTCCCTGTGCTTCATGAACGCTGCGCATTAAAAAATAAAATTTCTCATCTCTATCTGTGCAGCGGTAACGCTCTTCGCTCTGCTCTCTGTTTTTACCGTATAATTAGCGAACAGATATTGTGCAAGGCTGTTCCTTAGCATACATTTTATTTAAATAGAATTTGACCGAGACAGTGACTTCTTCAGAAAAATAGCTAATCAAAAATGACATGGATCTGGGAACTGGTGTTGACGTAGGGTAAGTAACAACAAGGCACTATCTTTAAAAATTGTATTTTGACTTCTTGAAAATTAATAATGCTCACAATTAGCGCACCCAATAAACTGATTATACATACAATTAGGTTTACAAAACCATTGGATGTGAGTGCTATACATTGTCTCAATCATAACTTATGAATACGCGCATTGCATCAGTAACAAAACAACTTTCTTTACTTTAATTATTTCCAACTTGTGCTGAGCTTACTTTTACAGTCAGCAAACATCACAGTATCTTGCAAATAAGAAATTATTACCGCCCGTAGATAATAAGTATATACTCACCACACATCAGATACAACACGTCTTTAGCCCGGGTTCCCGGGTTCGATTCCCGGCGGGGTCAGGGATTTTCTCTGCCTCGTGATGACTGGGTGTTGTGTGATGTCCTTACGTTAGTTAGGTTTAAGTAGTTCTAAGTTCTAGGGGACTGATGACCATAGATGTTAAGTCCCATAGTGCTCAGAGCCATTTGAACCATTTTTTGAACACGTCTTTACACTTGAGAGTCCTCCGTACGTCTCTCGATCTAAAGTTGCTCTCTCACATTAACCATAACGCCCTGAATCAGCAATCGCTGTTGAGCAGCGACGCTACTACACAATCGATACTACATTTGACCACCTCTGGTTCGATATAATATTTTCTTACAAAACTTGCATTAATTTACCCTGTGAATATACCTTTCAAAACAAAGACTGAAGAAAAGAGGACAGGATAATTTTGTGATCCAGAGTTGTGTTCTGTCAATGAATGCTCACAGTAAAGCAGTGCTGAAGTTCTTACACGTTCTACTTGACAAGATGTCTTTCAACCGTAAGGTGTCATCAAACGTCCCAATAACCATATCCACAGTGTATTAGATTAATATATAGCGGTCTTCTCAGATGACAAGAGACGATTTGTTATCAAGGTGGGAGCTGAAACCGCACAAGATATATTAATAGGACCTTACTTGCAGCCACCTAGTTTGAATGACGTACTTTACCATGTAGTCATTCACTTTGTAGTTGTTAGAGATTGCATTTCTCATTATGCGCTATAGGATGTATTTTCGGCACGACGACACTGCTAAATACTTTGATATTAAATTCCATAAACACGTGAACAAACGGTACCCTCATCCTGAAATTGAGTTTGGATATTTTTCCCCATATCTGCGCAAATGACGGATTTCAGTGCTATGAGTCAGTCAGTAGTTACTAAAGGAACCATTCTTGACGTCCTCTTAACATTCCTCATTCCCTCGCTGCTTTTGACGACTGTCAGTTTTCACAATGTTCATACCTACTTCGTCATCAATATACGACGACTACTTTCTTTCAACGTCCGCTCGCTCGCGAAACGGAAATGACGGTGAAAACAAAACAAAAAAAATTTTTTTCTTTGCAAGAGTTGGCTACACCTTCCCGTTACTTCTCTACATAGTCCCTACACCGACTTCGAAATTTATCGTGGCGTGTCACTAGCTTTCCTATAGCTAGTGCTTTCTTCCAGCTGTCTACGCTGGTCTACAGCCCATTGTCTGTGTCAAAATGCTGTCATCATAGTCGATGATTCGCGTGGCAAAGAGATGAAAATTAGAGGGAGCGAAGCCTGGTAAGTCACATATTTATTCAAAACTGCCACTAGAGTGTCAGTGACACCTCCGATTGTACTTATATGGATTTTAGATGCTGTTTGAGTGTCATGACGATAATATTGTAAAGTGAATCAGATTGACTACAAGCCACTTAAAAGCAAGTTCAGTTTGAGGATCCATTTCCTGTGTAAAGATGTACTCTGAGACTCTGACAGAGTAAAAGAAAGAAAGAGAGATGACGTAATATGAATGAATGATCCGATGATACGAATGGGATGCAAACAGTGCCCATCCACACAGGGCGAAAGATTCTGCAACTTATCTTCGTGCTTGTCAGACCTTACCTCGGCTAACAACGTCTCCGGATTTCACCGCAACTGAGAACGTTTGCAGTATTAAGGACAGAGCTGTAAAAACCAGCTCGGAATTTTGACGATCTGACGCGCATGTTGTGCTGAATTTGGCTGGATTTCAATTAGGAGAGCATCCAACATCTTTGTCAGTCAATTCCAAGTGGAATAACACGTTCCTTTCTCAATAATAATTCACCCAATTTTCTCGCTATTGTAACCAACTACTTGTCTGTACATGTACATCATCACATTTTCGATATCCAGTCCATACCGATAACTATTTATACACAGGGTGGTCCATTGATCGTGACCGGACCAAATATCTCACAAAATAAGCGTCAAACGAAAAAAACTACAAAGAACGTAACTTGTCTAGCTTGAAGGGGGGGACCGATGCCCTATGCAGTTTGGTCCCTTTACTCTTTAAACCAACCAACCTTGAAGGGGGAACCCAGGTGGCGCTATGGTAGGCCCGCTAGATGGCGTTGTCATAGGTCAAACGGATATCAACTGCGTTTTTTTTTTTAATAGGAAGGCTCCCCCCCCAGTTTTTATTACATATTCGTGTAGTACGTAAAGTAATATGAATGTTTTAGTTGGACCACTTTTTTCGCTTTGTAATAGTTGGCGCTGTAATAGTCAGAAACGTATGGCCCACAATTTTAGACGAACAGTTGGTAACAGGTAGGTTTTTTAAATTAAAATAGAGACCGTAGGTACGTTTTAACATTTTATTTCGGTTGTTCCAATGTGATACATGTACTTTTGTCAACTTATCATTTCTGAGAACGCATGCTGCTACAGCGTGATTACCTGTAAATACCACAGTAATGCAAAAAATTCTCAAAATGATGTCCGTCAACTTCAACGCGTTTGGCAATACGTGTAACGACATTCCTCTCAACAGCGAGTAGTTCGCCTTCCGTAATGTTCTCACATGAATTGACAATGCGCTGACGCATATTGTCAGGCGTTGTCGGTGAATCACGATAGCAAATATCCTTCAGCTTTCCCCGCAGACAGAAATCCGATGACGTCAGATCCGGTGAACATGGGGGCCATGGTGTGGTGCTTCGACGACCAGTCCACCTGTCATGAAATATGCTATTCAATACCGATTCAACCGCACGCGAGCTTTGTGCCGGACATCCATCACGTTGGAAGTACATCGCCATTCTGTCATGCAGTGAAACATCTTGTAGTAACATCGGTAGGACATTACGCATGAAATCAGCATACATTGCACCATTTAGATTGCCATCGATGAAATGAGGCGAATTATCCTTTCTCGCATAATGTCGCACCATACATTAACCCACCAAGGTCGCTGATGTTCCACTTGTCGCAGCCATCGTGGATTTTCCGTTGCCCAATAGTGCGTATTGTGGGGGTTTACGTTACTGCTGTGGGTGGATGACGCTTCATCGCTAAATAGAATGCGTGCAAAAAGTCTGTCATCGTCCGGTAATTTCTCTTGTGACCAGTTCCAGAACTGTACACGACGTTCAAAGTCGTCGCCATGCAATTCCTGGGGCATAGAAATGTGGTATGGGTGCAATAGATGTTGATGTAGCATTCTCAACACCGACGTTTTTGAGATTCCCGATTCTCGCGCAATTTGTGTGCTACTGATGTGCTGATTAGCCGCGGCAGCAGCTAAAACACCTACTTCTGCATAATCATTTGTTGCAGGTCGTGGTTGACGTTTCACGTGTGGCTGAACACTTCCTGTTTCCTTAAATAACGTTACTATCCGGCGAACGGTCCGGACACTTGGATGATGTCGTCCAAGGTACCGAGCAGTATACATAGCAAATGCCCGTTGGGCATTTTGATCACAATAACCATACATCAACACGTTATTGACCTTTTCCGCAGTTGGGAAACGGTCCATTCCAACACGGGTAATGTATCACGATGCAAATATCGTCCCCATTGGTGGAATGCTACGTGATACCACGTACGTATACGTTTGTCACTATTACAGCGCCATCTGTCACAAAGCGAAAAAAGTGGTCCAACTAAAATATTCATATTTCTTTACGTACGACACGAATCTGTAATAAAAATGTGGGTTCCTGTTTTAAAAACGCAGTTGACATCCGTTTGACCTATGGCAGCGCCATATAGCGGGCCAACCATAGCGCCAGCTGGGTTCCCCCTTCAAGGTAGACTAGTTTCGTTCTTTGTAGGTTTTTCGTTTGATGCTTATTTCGTGAGATATTTGGCCTGGTCACTATCAACGGACCACCCTATATATATATAAAAATATAGATATATATATATATATACATATATATATATATATATATATATATATATATATATAATGGTCTTTTATAACTTCATCTCTTACTGACATACTACCGTTCTCATCGGTGATACCACAAGTGTTTTCATAGTAGGAAACGTAGCAAACTGCGGAGTAAGGACACCTGCAGCCGTGTAACGTTCGTTGCCTGGTCCTTCTGGAAGTTGCGAGACGTTGACGACCGCCGCGGGACGTGGCCCCAGCGGGTCATCTCCCCAGGGAGCCATACAGGCTACCGCCAGCGCGCGCTGCCGACCCTGCTGCCTGAATTATTAAGGCGCGACCCGCGCGCAAAGTGTATTGAATAGTGCACGCCAATGCGCGCACTAGGCCACCAGAAGCGCCTGGCCTACTCCCTGGTGTGGTGTGCTGCCGCTCCGTGCACTGCCTCTTGAACGGGGTGTCTCTCTGGTGCTAACATTAAAGATACAAGCGGTTGTCCTGCATCCTTACCAATATATAAAATCAACTTTATTGAACGATATTTCGCAAAGAACAATCACGCCTTTTTGCCTTAAAAAATCGGGCTTCGGTGCGTTATACAGCTTCAAAATACTGTTTACTACACAAATTACTTCTTTCGGTACACATTTGAAGTTAAGTTTGCAAACGAGAAAAAGTGTGAAACTACGTTTACAGTTTATTGACAGTCGCTAAGTGGTTTTATCATCAAAAACTGGACGAGTATATTCTGGGTAATATGGACTACGTTTTAATGTTGATGACGTCATGTCTGCTGAACTAGGTGAATTTTATGTATATTCAGTGCTGTATGAGCGCAGGTAGCAGTAAAGGAGAGATAAATTAAAACATCATGCGTGATGAGACATTGTTACTGCATGAATAGGACCGCTGTTGTACTGTATATACATAAATGATTTGGCGGAGAGTGTGGGCAGCAATCTGCGGTTGTTTCCTGATGATGCCATTGTGTACGATAAGGTGTCGAAGTTGAGTGACTGCAGCGAGATAGGACTTAAATAAAATTTCCAGTCGATGTGATAAATGGAAACTAATCCTAACTGTGGAAAAATGTGAGTTAATGCGGATGAGTAGGAATTTCAAACATACAATCTTCGGATACGGTATTACTAATGTCCTGCTTGACACTGTCAGGTCGTTTAAATATCTGGGCGAAGATTGCAAAGTAATATGCGGCGGAACAGCATGTGAGAACTGTAGTAGGGAAGGTGAATGGTTGTCTTCGATTTATTGGGACAGTGTTAGGAATGAGTGGTTCACCTGTAAAGGAGACCGCATGTAGGACGCTGTTGCTACCAATTCTTGAGCACTGCTCGAGAGTCTGGGATCCATACCAGGCCGGACTGAAGGAAGACATCGAAGCAATCCAGAGGCGGGCTGCTACATCTAACCAATAGGTTCGAACAACACGTGTTAGGGAAATACTTCGTAAACTCAAATTGGAATCCGTGGACGGAAGGCGACGTTCGTTTCGAGAAACACTATTAGAGAATCAGCATTTGAAGCTGACTACCGCACGGTTCTACTGCCGCCTACATACATTGCGGATAAGGACCACGAAGATAGGATACGAGAAATTAGGGCTCATACGGAGGCACACAGACAGTCGTTTTCCCCTCTCTCTGTCTGCGAGTGGAACAGGGAATGACAAGTAGTGGTACAGGGTATTATCCGCCATGCACCAAACGGCAGCTTGCGGAGTATCCCTGTTAATGTAGGTGTAGACGGAGAACAACGAATATGTGGTAAATGATGAACCTAATTCCTTGCATCATATTTTGAGTCAGAGAGAAAGAGTTCTGCAAAGATTTAAAATTATGAGTAAAGTTAGTTGCTAGTCGCTAACTGCTCACAAGCTTAAACACTGGATGAATATAGTCTCTGTATATGTGCACAGTGCCTCAGAATACACTGATGGAAAATAGTGCCAACACCATGAAATAATTAATGTAGAATAATGAAATTTCGTGAATACATTTGTCTAGGTAACATATTTGTGTGATTAACGTTGCAAGATCGCAGGTTAATAAAAGCGCGAGCTAAGTCTTTGGAAATATGAAATGCTGGTACATTAATAACCCGTACAGTCGTCAGAATATTGAATGCAAGCATGCAGACATGAATGCATTATATCGTATAAGTGCTGGGTGACAGTTTGTGGGACGTAGTTCGATAATGTTGCACTTTGTCTGTCAATACAGGGACAATTAATGCTGGTTGTGGGTCACGACAGAGTTGTTGTCCAGTGATGTCCCAAGCGTGCTCGATTGGAGACAGTTCTGTTGATCTAGTAGGCCAAGGCGACATGTCGGTATTTTGTAGAGCTTGTTGGGTTCCAACAGCGGTATGTGTGCGGACGTTGTCCTGTAGGAAAACTGCTCCTGGAATGCTGTTCACGAACAATAACACTAAAGGCTGAATCACCAGACCGATGTAGAAATTTGCATTCAGAGTGAGTGGGACAACCACGAGAGTCCCCCTGCTGTTATACGAAATCGTATCCCAAACCATAACTGTAAGTGTAGGTCCAGTGTGTCAAGGCACCAGACAGGCTGATTATATGCGCTCATCTGACCAACAAATGGCCATCACTGGCACCGAGACAGAATCGGCTTTCATCAGCAAACGCAACAGTCCCCCCCCACCCCCCCCCCCACCCCCCCACCCCCACTCCTCTCTCCAATGAGTTCTCGCTTGGCACCATCGAAGTCACAAATGGCGGTAGTTTGGAGTCAATGGAACGCACACCACAGGGCGGCTGGCTCGGATTTGTTCTTAAAGTAACTGGTTTGTAACTGTTCAGTGGGTCACTGTGGTGGCCGTTGCCGCTAAAAATGGTGCTGTCGACATAGCGTCTTATTTATATAAATTTACGATGTGTGACAATCTTAACCAGTACATACGGTTGCCTACTCCTACTGAGGAATCGACCTGTTCTTGTAAGCGCTTGGGATTTAGCGGTAACTCCTATAACTGAACGAAATTAATTACGGTTATTGCACGGTTTTCACAATATCACCGATAACGTGATATGTGAAAGTGGTTTTATTTGTTACACTGTTTATTAACATAATATTATGTTAAAAACCTAGCGCGATGAACGAAAACGATTTCCAGATTTGAAATCAGAGTAAAAAACTAACTCAGACAAAATGAAATAGGATGCCTTTTGTTTAGAAGTGTAATATTGATGCACGTTTGCATCCACTGTACGTTGTGTCCGTCGTCTGATCGTATTTACTTAAGGTGTTGACTGTGGGACGGTGCCCTTGCGCTATCATGGTGAAAAGTGAGTGTTCCTGAAGGCTATACTGAGTGCCACTTTAGTAAATTGAATCTCCGTTCGGTGATATATTTGTATTGGATGATATATGTATATCAGGTTATGATTTTCTGACTGTATGTTCATCTAAGATGCCTGAAGGTTTTTATAATTATTGTGGCGGCGACCGTTTATTTTGTTGAGTTGTTGAGGGTTTGTTTGTCTTACCCATGTGCTCTAGTAATTCTATGGTTAATAGCGTTAAAAAATTACGCAGCACTTGGATGAGTGCCAATGCTTGCAAAACCTCTCCAGCCAAAAATTACTTACACCGGTATGGTGCGCCAAAAAGATTTATCCCCTGCAGCTCCCTTTTGTACCACGGAGGATATTCTTTTATCTCTTGACAAATTCCTACCTTCTAGTCTCTTCTTGCTGTTATCGTTTAATTCATGTTTGTCGCATCACAAAATCTTTGGATAATCATCTCATATCTTTCAAGCTAGCATAATTTTAACATCTTTCTGCATCACAACATCTTAAATGTTTCGATTGTCTTCGTTTCTGACTTTCCCGCTGTCCATGGTTAATTTTTATATCGTGGTGTGCTCCATATATACATTCTCGGAAGTTTCTTATTCAAATAAAGGTCGATATTTGATGCAAGTAGGCTTTTTTTGGCAAGGAATGTCCTCTTTGCCAGTGTTAGTCTGCGTTTTATGTTCGTTTTGTTTGGTACTTCATGTTGTACTTTTCTTCTAAAGAATCAGGATTTATTCACTTCTGGTACTTCGTGGTCCTTATTTTTATTTTAAGTTTCTCACTAATTACATTTCTTGTACGCCTCTTTCTTTTCATTTTCCTTCGGTCTATACTAACTCTGTAGTGTGTGCAATGGGGACAATGCCTTCCATTCAACTTGTTCTCAGATATCGTCAGTGAATTTTGCATTTGTTCACTTGAATCCTGAATTTTAATCTCACTCTTGAACCACCATTGCTTCTTCGGTGTATAAATTGAACAATAGAGATCAAAGACTCGCTCCCACATATCTGTCATACCCTGTCATGTATCTCGATTTTGGAGTTTCGATCTTATTTCACCCCCCCCCCCCCCTGTCCCCCTTTTGGTTAGTATTTATATTTAACACAAGCCGTCGTTGCCTATAAATAACAACTGTTTTCATAAGAATTTTGAACATCTTATAGTATTTTATATTGTGTAACGGTTTTTCTATGTGCACAGATCCAGTGCATGTCCCTTGACTTTTCTTTCAGTATTGTTTGCATTATCCAGCACAACGTCATAGCTGCATCTATGGTTTCTTTATCTGTCCTTGATTCACAATGGTCATCATGTAACGGAACCTCAATTTTCTTTTCCATTGTTGTATTGCTAGTATAAGTAAAATTTTCTCCACAGAGGGAATCAGAAATATCACTAGGACCTCCTTCCAATGAAGTGATATCCCGACTTGAGAATCATCACAGAAAAAAGGTTATTCCAATAGGCGAAGAATGTCAGTGTGGTCTAAATCACTGCTGATGTAATTAGTCTCGTTCTTCACGATAACCACGAGGACGTTAACCATCGCATAAGCTGTAGCTGACAAATGCACCGATAATGTTGATGAATTACAATGAAAACCGACTGTTTGAAAAAAAGATTAAGCAAAGGAGAACCTTCATATTAATAAACATCTCCTTGTAGCCAGGAATGAATGCACTGATAAAAGGAGCTGATTCAAACTGATTACCGCAATCTAAGACCAGGCTGGAGGCACAGAAAAGCATCCATGGCATTAATAATCATGAAAAATTGAATGTATACTTTTATACGGCATACGAGAATTCGATTAAAATGTTGAAAGAAAACCATGAAACAAACTAAACTTTCGTGTTCATTTCGTCACAAACTGTGGTGGGTCGACGTGCACACAGTATCTTTTCACCTTGTCCATCAATCAACCTGACCGTCTAACTCCTTAGTAGCAACAAGTTTCCGACGATGTTATTACCTCTGATGCTATATGTTGATCGATTCGGACTTTCAGTGCTCTTAGCAGCGTTCTAGTCTTCACACTGTCCAATAAGATTATCCTGCCAAGGCATTCAACTTTACGAGAATGTTGCACACTGTTCCACCAATACTAACTGTTTAATAGGTCTCTCGAGAATTAACTGCTAACTGTGTTGAATAAGTCTGTTCATAATCTCATAGCAACTACGTATTTTTCGGAGCTCAACATGTAGTTGTCGTCCGTTTCTAAGACAACAAGCGATATTAACACATGCAACTAATCAGTCACGATCACAACAATCTAACTCATATCTCTGAGCTGACGTCAGTGTCAAAAATTATGGTAAACTTTCAGAGAACTGTATATCATTTAAGGAGCATGTAAGAGTATTTCGGACTTGATCGTGGACGTTACTACTGCCTCCAACACCCAAAGTAAATTCACCGAAAAAAAATCACCAGTGTCGAAGATAGCCCACTTCCATTTTTCGGAGGCTCACTCAGTTAATAATGCGGATTGCTCAAATAACATGATCTGGATGAAGTTTCGCAGATGACCATCTAACACCAACACTCTTGCAACAAGTCATTTCTCAGCACAAATTCCAAATTTCTTGTATAACATCTTCTGTTCAGTGTTTGTTCGTTCTTCATAACACATTTGTATTGTCAATGTAATAACAGAAACTCTGATTGCTCACATGTATGAGTGCGACTTAATGCTGTGAAGGCAACCAGGTAACAACTGATACATGAATTATGATCATACAAAGCTTTTCACCTTTCCTTTCTTTCTGCAATACAATACAATACGTTTTTTAACAATAGTCAAAGGCCGATGTCTCAACGACGACGTCTTTCAGTTTCGCACGTAGGGTCACCAGCCTATAACAACGCCTTACATCGTTGCAGCAAGTCCGCCGCCATTGCTCAAGCTTCCTTGAACTTACGTAACAGAAGGAAAGTACAACGCCGATTACACATTATATGTACCATAAAACTATACATAGCACAAATATTCTCGTATCTGATATTATGATCGGTTCCTTTCATATGAATATTTCATATTTTGTGCATCCAGAGTTCTTAGCACAAACTATGCACCAAACCGCGTCGCTGAGAAAAGTTAATGATAGCCAAGGAATGGCTTCATTCTCTGATGAATATCAGCACAAAAGTGAATGGTAACGTTTAAGATAATTGATATCTCGCAAGGCCCATCAACGACAAGACCATTAGAAATAAAGATTGAGGAACGATACTGGTGGATGTCGGCTGTGCGCATTCGATGGAACCAACCTGTAACTCTATCTAAGCGATTTAGGGACTTTGCTGGCACTCTAAATCTTGGTGGCCAGACGACGACTGCCACGCTCCCTGTCCAGTGTGTCACCTCTGCGTCATCTCACTCAGTAACAACTTCAGAACTAATTTTTCTGGGACTGATTTTTGTAGATCAATAGTATGGCAGTAGTTCGACGGAACAGTTTGGAAAACAGTGTTAATAATACGTACTGCGAGCTAACATCCCAAAGATGTTCGGGCACATATGTGGTTCCTCTTCGTCGAAATGTCTTGGCTCAAACTGGCCTACTGGTTGAATCGCACGTGTCGCATTACACGCCCTAAATTAGATACTTTTGACCCTTTGGTTAAATTGTCTGACTGATGACAAGTTTGCGAAACTGTTTGAAACACACAAAGTTAATATAACATATAATAACAGTAATAATAATATAGGGAGCTAAATTAACGATGTAGGCCACCCACTTGTGATTTAGTTAGAACAATTTTTATTCAGAAAGCAAACTAATAGCGAAAGTGGCCATATTTAGAGTTACTGTTTCACTCGAGCCCATATCCATTTGACACTGTTCGATCATTCACCATCTCATCTACATCTACATCTCCATCCATACTCCGCAAGCCACCTGACGGTGTGTGGCTGAGGGTATTTGGAGTACCTCTATCGCTTCTCCATTCTGTCCCAGTCTCCTATTGTTCGTGGAAAGAAAAGTATGCCTCTGTGTGAGCTCTAATCTCTCTGTTTTTATCCTCATGGTCTCTTCTCGAGACATAAGTAGGAGGGAGCAATATACAGCTTTTCTCCTCGGTGAAGGTATGTTCTCGAAACTTCAACAAAAGCCCTTACCGAGTTATTGAGCGTCTCTCCTGCAGAGTCTTCCACTGGAGTTTATCTATCATCTCCGTAACGCTTTCGCAATTACTAAATGATCCTGTAACGACGCGTTCTGCTCTTCGTTGGATCTTCCCTATCTCTTCTATCGACCCTATCTGGTACGGATCCCGTACCAGTGAGCAGTATTCAAGCAGTGGGCGAACAAGTGTACTGTAACCTACTTCCTTTGTTTTCGGACTGAATTTCCTTAGGATTCTTCCAATGAATCTCAGTCTGGCACCTGCTTTACCGACGATTAATTTTATATGGTCATTCGCGAAATACAAGTCCAATACTCCAGTTCGTGATAGAGTTATAGAGTTCACACCAGGCGTGAGGCGTGCTCACGGCTGAGAGACTAAGTCCCGCGATACAGCACAACGCGAACTTTTCTAAGTCGTTTCACTTCCTAGCTACCGAAAGACCGACTGTCTTCTTCGCGTCTCAGTCCGAACTGTACCCTTTGGTGTCTAGACCAGAAATTTCCACTTTGGTGTCTCCAGCCGAACTGTCCGCTTTAACGTCTGCACCAGCACTGTCCCTCTGCCCGTCTCCGGCCGCGTCTCCAGCATGCCGAACACCGTCGCTCAACTCACTAGTGCAGTTCCCTTCCCTGAAGCCGTCCATCTGATTGGCTACAGCTTAATCGACATTATTTTACATTTTAACATGTCTAAATAATCAAAGTTTGACCACTTTCACACTCTAAGTAAAGTAACAATAATACCCACTACATAATGAAGATTAAATTCTTTCACATAAAACCAATCCAATTCACTTCTTTACTTTGAATATCACGGCCAGTAGCCTTGCACCAGTGTGTTTTGGATACATAAATAAAGAATAAAAGTAACTATTATGCACTACACTTTACAACAAATATTCTATTACAATGAATTGAACCCTCTTAGCTGCTTACAGGCGTTGACATACGTCAACGGGGCAGATGTAAATGTGTGCCCCGACCGGGACTCGAACCCGGGATCTCCTGCTTACATGGCAGACGCTCTGTAAGCAGCTAAGGGTGTTCAAGTCATTGCAATTTCATTCTATAGAGCTGCATGGTCACCGATGGTATCTGTTCTTTCGGACATGTCCGAAAGGACAGATACCATCTTAATATATAAATATTCTATTACCTAATGATTCAATAGGGTGCTTTGCTGTCATTGTTCAATGTGTTTTTTGTGGAGGAAGTGATGATCTGATGCTTAACTGAAAAATACTGATAATTTAAATTTGCTATATATTTTAAACAAATAAAGTTACAGAGGTGCTATTTACAACATTTGTCATTTTAATGACGCGCTTTTTTATTAAATTTCGATCGTTAAGATCGACCAAAGCGTTCAGATTTTAGCATTTAGGTATTTGTTACAAAACTTGTTCATTTCACTTTAACAGTAAATCCTAAACTATTATAGATCTGATCAATATTCAAGTTTTACTGGGATTACTATGAAAATTTAAGAAACATGGTAGAATTAAATTACTGTGGCTTCATTCCCTGAATTACTACAGAATTAAATAGTTTTCTTAAATGTTTCCCTTTATGACCGATCTTAGGTCCACCATATTTAACACTGCTATGCCTGCCTGGGCACAAAGAGCTCCTAGAGGGTTTCCCTATGATGCAGGTTCTCATTTGTCTCACTCGCACACTACAGCGCTTAGGCCTGATCAGCCTGGCCTCATTCAGCACAACAGACGCCATCTTGTGGCTAATGTGTGCTCTTTGTGGCACACGGTCCTGGACGACAGGATTCGTTTCACAATTCCTGGAAGGTTGTCTCTTTCGGCCATATATTTAAATGAGAGCGAAATGCTCCTTAACTCACAGTACTTTAACAACCGGCTACAGATGATAGATTGGATGCTTCACAAATAGATACATTGTTCGCAAATAGATACATTCATAATGCAAGCGTAGTTTGGAACGACAGACACCAAAACTGAAAAAAACAATATTCGTCTGTACCCTCTCTGGTCACATTGTCATCTATAGTGATTTGTTCGCCAAACGCCGGCCGCGGTGGTCTAGTGGTTCTAGGCGCGCCGTCCGGAACCGCGGGACTGCTACGGTTGCAGGTTCGAATCCTGCCTCGGGCATGGATGTGTGTGACGTCCTTAGGTTAGTTAGGTTTAATTAGTTCTAAGTTCTAGGTGACTGAAGACCTCAGAAGTTAAGTCGCATAGTGCTCAGAGCCATTTGAACCATTTTTTTTGTTCGCCAAACAAAATAAATAGATGACTACCATCTCCAGCGGCGCAATTCTGCTATTCTGCGTAAGTATTTTTTTTTGTCTAATGCAATATTAGTTTCAAAAGCAACAAAAAAAATTAAGATTAAACTAAAAAAAACTACGGGAGTTGTTTACTCGGAGTGACAGACAGAGTGCACAATGTGTCACTGTAAAAGCAGCACTGCAAAAGTTAACTAAACAAAACTCTCGGTGACGTAAGATATACTGTACTCCTGTATCGTACGAAACGGGAACTGTCGTAGGACGAGGAAATTTGAGACGGATTTGGATAATATAGCAACATCTTTGTAAAACGTCATTAAGACGCTATCTTACGCATAGAAGGGAACGTGTAATACATTTTATTGGTTCGCTTCACTCGCCTTCTACTGGTCCTACAAATAAAGATCGGCCCAGTCGATTTTTGACTTGCGGCCGCTTCCACATTCGCGTCAGCGGTATGCGACTCGTGAATATCATACAGGCCATTGCGCTCGCTTCGTAATGCAGATCTGTCCGTGGTAAGGGAACAATTCCTGAGATTTCCAGACCATTGGCGTTCGCTTCCGATCTCTTTTCCGATTCTTCCAGAAGTCGTGCATGTTCTTTCCGTTCCCGTAGTAAACAAACCCCTAAACATGAGGCGATTTCATCGTTTTTCTCTTGGAGCTTCCTAGTAGCAAATAACGTGTCGCTTTGGAGGATGTTGAAGCCAAAATCTGCCGGCCGGAGTGGCCGAGCGGTTAAAGGCGCTACAGTCTGGAACCGCACGACCGCTACGGTCGCAGTTTCGAATCATGCGTCGGGCATGGATGTGTGCGATGTTCTTAGGTTAGTTAGGTTTAAGTAGTTCTAAGTTCTAGGGGACTTATGACCACATCAGTTGAGTCCCATAGTGCTCAGAGCCATTTGAACCATTTGAAGCCAAAAATCTGATGCATCAGTAATTAGTTGTACACATTGACAGTGACGTAAAAAAATGAAGTTACTTCGACAGAAATCTTCTCCGCATCTGATTCGATTTATTTAGAATTATATTTGACTTTTTAAAATAACGACGTTCCTGTCTCCGAGCCCAGTCTCAGTCTCTGAATTTTGTTTCTTCATACGACAACAGGGTTAACTCGAACTGCGCCTTAAAGTTATTGAACAAATTAAGAAATTAGATGAGACGTCCTCCCCTGTAGCCCACTTTAATTTGTAAGGCTCCACCAACGGTGATAACACTGTACGAGGTGCATTCAAGTTCTAAGGCCTACGATTTTTTTTTTCTCCGGACTGGAAAGAGATAGAAACTTGCGAATTGTTTTAAAATGAGGCCGCGTTCATTGTAAATACGTCCCAGAGATGGCAGCACCGTATGGCAGAGGGAATTTTACCGCCAGCGGCGAGAATGAGAACTGTTTTAAATACTTAAAATGGCGACGTTTTCCTTACTTGAACAGCTTGCAATCATTCGTTTTCTGAATTTGCGTGGTGTGAAACCAATTGAAATTTATCGACAGTTGAAGGAGACATATGGTGATGGAGTTATGGATGTGTCGAAAGTGCGTTCGTGGGTGCAACAAACCGAAACAACCTCGGGCTTGCACAAGCCGGTCTGACGACATGATCGAGAAAGTGGAGAGAATTGTTTTGGGGGATCGCCGAATGACTGTTGAATAGATTGCCTCCATAGTTGGCATTTCTGTTGGTTCTGTGCACACAATCCTGCATGACAACCTGAAAACGCGAAAAGTGTCATCCAGGTGGGTGCCACGAATGCTGACGGACGACTACACGCCTGCCCGTGTGGCATGATGCCAAGCAATATTGACGCGCAACGACAGCATGAATGGGACTTTCTTTCCGTCGGTTGTGACAATGGATGAGACGTGGATGCCATTTTTCAATCCAGAAACAAAGCGCCAGTCAGCTCAATGGAAGCACACAGATTCACCACCACCAAAAAAATTTCGGGTAACCGCCAGTGCTGAAAAAATGATGGTGTCCATGTTCTGGGACAGAGAGGGCGTAATCCTTACCCATAGCGTTCCAAAGGGCACTACGGTAACAGGTGCATCCTACGAAATTGTTTAGAAGAACAAATTCCTTCCTGCACTGCAACAAGGGCTGCGCGGGTGCTGTTTCACCAAGACAACGCACCCGCACATAGAGCTAACGTTACGCAACAGTTTCTTAGTGATAACAACTTTGAAGTTTTTCCTCATGCTCCCTACTCACCTGACCTGGCTCCTAGTGACTTTTGGCTTTTTCCAACAATGAAAGACACTCTCCATGGCCGCACTTTCACCAGCCGTGCTGCTATTGCCTCAGCTATTTTCCAGTGGTCAAAACAGACTCCTAAAGAAGCCTTCGCCGCTGCCATGGAACCATGGCGTCAGCTTTGTGAATAATGTGTACGTCTACACCAACCGATTTCTCACACACAAATAGCAGTTGACCGGCGTTGCCTGGTGAAACGTTGTTGTGATGAGTACCATCACGTTTCCGACTTTGATAAAGGTTGGATTGCAGCCTATCGCGATTGCGTTTTATCGTACGCGACTTTGCTGCTCACGTTGGTCGAGATCCAATGCCTGTTAGCAGAATATGGAATCTGTGGGTTCAGGGGGGTAATACGGAACGCCGTGCTGGATCCCATGAGCCTCGTATCACTACCAGTCGAGATGACAGGTATCTTATCCGCATAGCTGTAACGGATCGTGCAGCCACGTCACGATCCCTGAGTCAACAGATGGGGTCGTTTGCAAGACAGCTATCATCTGCACGAATAGTACGACGACGTTTGCAGCAGCATGGACTATCAGCTCGGAGACCATGGCTGCGGTTACCCTTGACGCTGCATCACAGAGAGGAGCGTCTGCGATGGTGTACTCAACGACGAACCTGGGTGCACGAATGGCAAAACGTCATTTTTCTGGATGAATCCAGGTACTGTTTACAGCATCATGATGGTCGCATCCGTGTTTGGCGACATCGGGGTGAACGCACATTGGAGGCATGTATTCGTCATCGCCTTACTGGCGTATCACCAGGCGTGATGGTATAGGGTGCCATTGGTTAAACGTCTCGGTCACCTCTTGTTCGCATTGACGGCACTTTGAACAGCGGACGTTACATTTCAGATGTGTTACGACCCATGGCTCTACCCTTCATTCGATCCCTGCGAAACCCTACATTTCAACAGGATAATGCACAACCGCATGTTGCAGGTCCTGTACGGGCCTTTCTGGATACAGAATATGTTCGACTGCTGCCCTGGTCAGCACATTCTCCAGATGTCTCACCAATTGAGAACGTCTGATCAATGGTGGCCGAGCAACTGGCTTGTCACTACTCTTGATGAACTGTGGTATCGTGTTGAAGCTCCACGGGCAACTGTACCTTTACACACCATCCTAGATTTGACTCAATGCCCATGCGTATCATCATCGTTATTACGGCCAGATGTGGTTGTTCTGGGTACTGATTTCTCAGGATCTATGCACCCAAACTGCGTGTTAATGTAATCACATGTCAGTTCTAGTGTAATATATTTTCCCAATGAATACCCGTTTATCATCTGCATTTCTTCTTGATGTAGCAATTTTAATGGCCAGTGGCGTATTTTACGTATAACTGAATAATGGCAACACTTACTTACTAGTTAAGTTTCTTGTCACATTCTTAGACTTTCTGAAACAATCTGATACTCTACAACTATTCTCCGATAAAAGGGTGTGTTGAATTGGACTTTTCTTTGACAATTGACATTTTATGATACCTTGGCCTCACCCTCGACCAACACCTCACTTTGACCCCTCCTCCAGACCATCAATCAGAAAGCCCATTCCGACCTCTGCCTCCCATCTGGCCAGACATGAGGATTGCATCCTTCCACCATCCTCCACACCTACAAATCCCTCACCTGTCCTATCTTCTGTTATGCCAGCGTTGCCTGGATCTCTGCACCCACCCACATTTACAAGGCCCTCCAAATCCTCGAACGCCATGCGCTCCGCCTTGCCTTCCATATCCGCCTTCCTTCCCCCACATGGCTCCTGTGTGAACTCATCCACTTCCCCCACCTTCTCCTGTTCCTCCAACATCTCTGCATCCTTTACATTGTCTGCAGGCTTGATCCCCCCACCCCCTAGTTTCCTTCTTCCTCTCCACCCCCCACCCATTGCCGCACCTATGTCGCTGTATCCCTCCCTCTCTCCACCTCCACACCCTCTATCACCCTCATCAGAGCAATTTCCAGCGCCTCCATCTCCCAGATGATGAACTTCACCGTGACATATACCCTTCCTACCAACTATAATCTGACCTTGTCCCCCCTCCCCATGGCCCCCTTTTTCCTCTCCCCTCCTTCTCCCAGAGCGGATTTTCCTCCATCCCCCCTCCTGATAACCTGCACCCTATCCTTGCCTCTTTCCCTCCCACATCCCTCCCTACCTGGCCCTCTTTGGCATATCCCCCCCCACTCATCTACCCGCTCTCTTCCCCTCCCTCCCTTCTTCCCTTCTCCTTCATCTCTTTGCACCTGGCAGATCCTCCATTTTGAGCATTGTCAGTGTGCCACATCAGTGTTGTCATTAGTGGTGTTTCTCCTGTGCATAGAGAGGTGTGATTTTAATTGTGTGCTGGCCTTGTACTTAGTGTTACTGTCAGTGTTTGTTATGTGCTATGCCATCTGTCGATACTGCGCCTTGTGTTCTTTTCATTGTACCAGTGTGTGGTTTTTTGTGTCCGCTACTTCTTTACGGTTTTATCTCCATTTTACATTCGCCCCTTTTTGTCTATTGTTTTCCTTGATGTTCTCCCATTTTTTATATCTATGTTCACCATGTTTTCTCCTTTGTTATTTTTAAATGTCTTCTACTGTTTGTTCTATGTCTTTCAGCTAAAGAGCAGCGCATATGCTGCCGCCAGCCAGCCCCGATGGGGAATTGAAACACAATAAAGGAAAAAAAAATTGTTTGAATGTTGTCTAGCAATCCTAGGAAGTAGGTTTCCTGAACATCCCATATTGACGAGTAGGCAGGATTCAACAAAATATTCAATCAAATCGCTTAGTTTTGGTACTGAATCCATGCGAACTTTAACAGTCTATCGTTTTGGCAACCTTATCTCTTTCGATTAAACGATTAGTTTCAGGGGAATTTGAAAAATAGATAAAATAAAAGTGAAGAAGGAAATGTTCCGAAATTTTTGGTGGTTTTCTTTACGTTATGGCTAAGGCTCCACTCATAAATCTGACGTTATCCATATCAGAGGCGTACTTGAAGGATTAAAACAGTTTCCAGAATTCCGCTAACTTTTGGAAGTGAGCCTCCTAATTGTAATGGCCTATTAATCAAGTAGTTCGAACCAGTCAGAAGAGTGAGAAAACTAAAAGTGTGACGGTGTACGAGATCATGTGGGGAGCGTGGCTGGAGATTGGATGGCGACAGAGGGCTGTCATGATCGAGACAAAAGAAGAGGTTGTGGGTTGTGGGTTGTACCTGGGGATGCAGGCAGTGCTCAGATGTAGTCGTTTCAGTGCAGTGTTAAGTATGTAGTGAATTTCCGACTGTGATGAAGAAATTACGTTCGGTAGAAAACTACAGGACACGTTGCTTGCCTTTATTGTAACTAGCTTCCATGGGGGGTTTAGAGTTCATAAGTGTTTTCTACACACCCTGTTAACACTTACTCTTCACCGTGAGTGAAGTTATGGAGAAACGAATTATCACACGACTTAACTGCTCACGTCGAGTCCATATGACCCGGAAGTTTCTCCTTCAGTCACTGATCTTCGACGCAGCGAGGAACAAAGATAGCCGCTACCATGTAAATTATTCTCTTGTGTGACTGCGTTCTTACTGTTTCATTGTGCTACATGTTCTGACCAGACGAGATTAACTGCACCCCTTCGTATCTCAGCGAGTTGACCTTTTATTCAGTAGCTCATTGAACCGATCGGACGCGAGCTTTTCCGCGAGGTCACCGTTATTTTTCAAGTGCGTCAACTCGTTAGAAAAATTATCATAATTATTTCATGATCAATTACAGGTGTTTGGAAATGTTCAATGCGTATGTAAAATGTTTCAACGTTGTTTCATCTTTTCCCTAACTTCAATACACTGTCCTCTACCTTGCCCCGCTACTGGCAATTTAGTTAAACCTCAGTACCATTTCTATTGGCTTCCATATTAAACAATTAAAAACATATTAACATAATCAAAATCACGTAATACACATATGAAAAAAAAACATAAGAAGGGAACACCAAGTAATAAGTAAAACTAGCGGTTAAGTTGGTAACACTACTCACGGCGACCCACAGTGACGCGTTTAGCCAAGAATATGGCCCGAAGGGATGCTATATTGTATCGTATTTCACATCAAGAAATGTCCAGTGTGGCGAACCAACTTGAGATAGCAGAACCCAAATGTGCCAAAAGAAGGAATACCTCAAAAATGTACGAGCAAACATTTCCTGATTAGATGTAATACTACTGTATCAACAGCAGTTGGTTTGATACTCTTTTGCTAGGCAACCAGTTTCGACGTTCACGCATGTGTGAAAAGCACGATGCTCATGAAGTTCGGATATTTACGGAACCAGATGCGAATATTGGTGCTTTACACATGCGCGAGAGGTATGTGGTGTCATTCATATGATAGGCCTGAGTGTAATGTAAATGGAAACTCGAAACTGTTTTACTGGTAAAACAATATCAAAATAACTGCTGTTGGTACTGTAGTATCACATTTCATTGACCAGCTGCGGTCCAATGCTCCTGTGGCCAAGATGGAGTTGCATTTATTTCCTGATTAAGCGACAATCAGACATAAAACACCGTAAGTAAAATCACACGTCAATACATCTAATAACAAACTCTTTTAAGATCTACAAAGGAAATCGAAATATGAACACGTTTCAGTACAGACGGTACAATACAGGGTAATAAGAAACAGTCTGGAAAGCTTCTAAGGGCGTTGAAAGAAGGTTGGACTGAGAAATAGTTATTAAGAAAAAAATCCGATATGTTGCGGAGTGTCGAGTGATTTAGCATTGAAGTAAGTCAATCATACCGTTGAGCGCGTAAATCAAAGCGGACTTCCAGTGAGAGAGTCGCCAAACGAGTTCTTCGTTTGGTTTCCTAAAAGCAAACAAGAGAGTGATACAAAACTTGGGCATGGAACCTGTTCCAAGGGCTGAGCAATCCCGTGTGCTATCATCTACGCTATGAGAACAATGGAAACTAATTTTATCCGGCGGGCCGCTTGAATGTGAGCGCCAATAGCTTAAATGGCTAACATCAATGCTAATAAACTCTGAAAGGCCGCAACGTATCGAATTTCTTTGTTAACAGTTGTTTCACAGCACAACCCGTACAAGGTTTTCACAGTGTTTCTCACCGCTATTTAGAACAATGAAAAGAAATGCGTGTGGTGGTACAAGCACTTATTTTTCTAAGTTACGCGGACGGGCTTTAAATTGCTTTTAACTCAAAATTGTTCTAATGGCTCTGAGCACTATGGGACTTAACTTCTGAGGTCATCAGTCCCCCAGAACTTAGAACTACTTAAACTTAACTAACCTAAGGACAACACACACAGCCATGCCCGAAGCAGGATTCGAACGTACGCGGTCGCGCGGTTCTAGACTGTACTGCCTAGAACCGCTCGGCCTCAACAGCCGGCTAACTATTTAATATTCCATGAATTGTCTCGCTGGAGGACGTCATCCTGTTGCTCAGGTTGTCTACCAGCCATACTTCCATACTTCAGACGCCATAAGGATCAGGCCAATATGCCAAAATTGTCGTAATCCGTGGAATATTCAATATTGTGCCACTGCAGCTCTTTTCCGTTGCGGTAGGCGGAAATGGTTTGGTATTCAATACACCTTACTCCTGGTTAATCCTATATACACTCCTGGAAATTGAAATAAGAACACCGTGAATTCATTGTCCCAGGAAGGGGAAACTTTATTGACACATTCCTGGAGTCAGATACATCACATGATCACACTGACAGAACCACAGGCACATAGACACAGGCAACAGAGCATGCACAATGTCGGCACTAGTACAGTGTATATCCACCTTTGGCAGCAATGCAGGCTGCTATTCTCCCATGGAGACGATCGCAGAGATGCTGGATGTAGTCCTGTGGAATGGCTTGCCATGCCATTTCCACCTGGCGCCTCAGTTGGACCAGCGTTCGTGCTGGACGTGCAGACCGCGTGAGACGACGCTTCATTCAGTCCCAAACATGCTCAATGGGGGACAGATCCGGAGATCTTGCTGGCCAAGGTAGTTGACTTACACCTTCTAGAGCACGTTGGGTGGCACGGGATACATGCGGACGTGCATTGTCCTGTTGGAACAGCAAGTTCCCTTGCCGGTCTAGGAATGGTAGAACGATGGGTTCGATGACGGTTTGGATGTACCGTGCACTATTCAGTGTCCCCTCGACGATCACCAGTGGTGTACGGCCAGTGTAGGAGATCGCTCCCCACACCATGATGCCGGGTGTTGGCCCTGTGTGCCTCGGTCGTATGCAGTCCTGATTGTGGCGCTCACCTGCACGGCGCCAAACACGCATACGACCATCATTGGCACCAAGGCAGAAGCGACTCTAATTGCTGAAGACGACACGTCTCCATTCGTCCCTCCATTCACGCCTGTCGCGACACCACTGGAGGCGGGCTGCACGATGTTGGGGCGTGAGCGGAAGACGGCCTAACGGTGTGCGGGACCGTAGCCCAGCTTCATGGAGACGGTTGCGAATGGTCCTCGCCGATGGCCCAGGAGCAACAGTGTCCCTAATTTGCTGGGAAGTGGCGGTACGGTCCCCTACGGCACTGCGTAGGATCCTACGGTCTTGGCGTGCATCCGTGCGTCGCTGCGGTCCGGTCCCAGGTCGACGGGCACGTGCACCTTCCGCCGACCACTGGCGACAACATCGATGTACTGTGGAGACCTCACGCCCCACGTGTTGAGCAATTCGGCGGTACGTCCACCCGGCCTCCCGCATGCCCACTATACGCCCTCGCTCAAAGTCCGTCAACTGCACATACGGTTCACGTCCACGCTGTCGCGGCATGCTACCAGTGTTAAAGACTGCGATGGAGCTCCGTATGCCACGGCAAACTGGCTGACACTGACGGCGGCGGTGCACAAATGCTGCGCGCCATTCGAGGGCCAACACCGCGGTTCCTGGTGTGTCCGCTGTGCCGTGCGTGTGATCATTGCTTGTACAGCCCTCTCGCAGTGTCCGGAGCAAGTATGGTGGGTCTGACACACCGGTGTCAATGTGTTCTTTTTTCCATTTCCAGGAGTGTATATCGTGTATTCGTGTATATCGTGTATATCGTGTATTCGTCCTCGGAATTTGTTAAAGACGATCGCTCCTCACAGTACCTACAAGAGCTACAATCTTCACCTCCTTCATTTGTTTCTTCGTGATTCTGGCAGAAAGCTGACAAAGCATTTGTAGTGCATGGAAGAAAAATCATTGGAGTGCACATCTCTTTCCTCTTTCTGGGCTAGATTTGTGATTTTCATCCCAGAAATTTCATAGTGCTGAGGTGTGATAACCATTTACCTCTGAACACAGGCCTTTGCTGCACGAGGTCATCTTGAAGGTCATATCTTCGCATGATCCAACAGGGTGTAATCACACATAATAATGATAATAATAATAATAATAATAATCTACAAAGAACAGTGTTAACTGCTAACCAACCAGTCAACCTATATCTCTATAATAATCGTTACCGGTTGAACTTGCGAACTTATGTAGTCCTACTCCTTCCTTCCTGAAAACACTCGAGCGAAGAGTTTACGACTATAACAAAGCAGAGGCAGAGACTAGCTAGCAACGTCTCTGAGCGTACGGAGACGGCGAGTTGGGAGATGACGTCAGAGAATCTCCCTTGAAATAGTTATACCCACATGCTCTTTCGGGTCATATTGACCAGGTATGATATTTGAAGGCACGGTGATTATAAATTTTTTAAAACCATTGTAGTTTGAAATGTAGCTTTATTTGTTAGAATATAAACAAAGTTTGTAGTGTTACATGTCAACAATCTCAACAATGATGTAAGCTCTGTCCCTCAAGGAACTGTTACGCAATAGAGATTTACTTAACGTATAAACTGTCAATCACGGCGAAAATGAGAACAGCGCTTTACTTAGAAGTCTACAATTTGGGCATTGGAATCTAACATTAGCTTTACAAACATGTTTGTTGCAATCTGAACTCTTCATTGGTGTCTTGTGGTCACAACTTAATGGACAGAATTTGCACCTGGCACGTTTGCAGTTCTTGTTGCCACCGCTGGAGCTTGGTTTTTATGGACTTACTGACTGTATTTTTTTTGAAACTGTCGCTGAACGTTCACTTTATGCAACGATCTTCTAGCATCAGTGTAAGAAGTCACTAAGAGTCCTCCCAGTTCATGGAGAAATATTCTTTTTTTGTAAAGAATATTTCTTTCACCCTGGATTTCTTTCTCTCCACAGCACAAAAGCATTGTAAGCAGAAGCAGCTATCAATAATAGTGCAGAACATTATCACTGGCCAGCTGTTGGTTTTCTCCTTATGTGTATAGATACCAACAAGCTGATTCAGTGTGTCAACTGCTCCCTTACTTGCGCTGCATAGCATAAGTTAGTTTAAGTAGTGTGTAAAGCTAGGGACCGATGACCTCGGCAGTTTGGTTCATTAGAAATTCAAACACAACCACCCACACCCCCCCCCCCACACACACACACACACACACATATATATATATATATATATATATATATATATATATATATATATATATATACATACCGCTATGCATATACCTCAGGAATGTAGAAATAAAACTTAACTATGATATTAGTATATTCTGTGAATTTTTAAGCCTCAGGAACACAAGTGTAACATACTAAATTTTACAAGGGAGAAAAGTAACTTTTTAACTTCAGCTTTAAGGTGTTTAGAATGTTAAGAAACACCAAATCATTAACTCTGGAGCAACACGGTTTAAATACTAAAAAGCTATCGAAGAACAAATTCGCCTTCGTCTCATACTGACCAGAAGATAGCAACAAGGTCGAAGCGAGTATACAGAACTCATTTGTGATCTCTATTAAGCACAAAACTGTTTTTTGAAAAGCAAGCGCTGAAATTGCTGATTACCCGACTAGGCGCACTGCAACCTTCACAGTAACACAACAACACTTATATTATGTGCAACAAAACCAATTTTGTGGCACCCCTCATGTTTAGTGTCTGATCGTTGATATACATCAAGAAAAGCAATGGGCCCAAAGAAGAATCCTGTAGCATCAATCACAATGCATCACTCTTGTCAGATTCAGACCTTTTCCTTTTATAACTTCCCTGCACGCTGTGTGGTTCTTTAGTGGATACGTGGAAACAGAAACGAGGAGCAGATGCTGTTCTGAACAGAGAATTGAGATATTTCTAGTACCTCCCACCTCGGAAGTCGAACACGCACCAGAACAAATGGACGTGGCCAGCCCCTAGAGGGCTCCACCTCTGCGGCAGCTCTCCCGCGCAGCGAGGGCGCCACCGCTACGCCACGTGCAGACCGCGGCCAATAGCCGCTCCCTCCGGTTTCGTATATAGGGACCCGCTTTGCCCTAGTCCAGTTCCCCCACCTTTTCCTTGAACACATCCGCACACTATATATTGTCCGCCGCCTTGATCCCCCTCACCCCCTGGTGTCTCCCTTCCTCTCCACCCCCAACCAGTTGCCGCTCCTTTACCGTTGTGTCCCACCCTCTGTCCATCTCCAAACCCTCCATCTCCTTTCCCAACGCAACTTTCACCGTCTACCCCTCCCGGATGATGAGCTTCACCCTGACATCTACCCTTCCTACCAACTCTTCCTGCCTCCTCCTCAGGGCTCCCTCTCGTCCCCCTCCCTCCTCCTGAGCGGCTTCCCCCTCCCACTCCCCCCTCCATCTCTGTTGCCTCCTTTCAGTGTCTCTGCGCTCCCTCCTGCCCTGTCTTCCCTCTTCATCTCTTGCCCCACATGTCTCCTGCTTCTTCCTGTACCCACTGATGCCCCTCCTCTCTTCATCCTGCCGCTTCCCCTGCTGCCCCATGCTCTCCCTTCCTTTTCCATCCTCACAGGACTCTCCCTCGGCAGGTCCCGCCTGGCAGTGTTATTCTTCGTCGTGTGTGCTCCAAGTGGGTTTTAAGTGTGTTGTTCCGGAGTGTTTTTCCTACTGTGGCCGACTTTTAACATGTGCATGTCCATTCAGTGTCTTCTCTGAGTTCTGAAGACTTGCGAACTGTGTTTTTTATCTTTCTGGTGACTTTTAACCGTCCTCCATGAACGTCTCCGTGTTAGTCTTTTTTTTACCTCCATTTTCTCCCATTATTCTAAGTTCCCTTTTCTCGCCTTATGTATGTAACATTTAATTCTTATTTTAAGTTGTTATGTCACTCGATTGAAGAGCGGCGGATTGTGCCGCTGACAGCCCTCCCCTGCCCATTTGGGGCAGGGGAATGAAATCACAATTAAAAAAAAACCTAGTCCAGTCAGTCTGGTACTCGCTCTGGATTGCGTTTCTATCTCGGCGGTACTGCGGTCTGGTCGTTGCTCATTGTTGACGTTTGCCTGGCTTTGGTTCCGAGTGGATTTACTGTTGGTGTTTGGTGTTGTGGTTTCTACAAGCCTTCGTTGTTTATCTCTTTCTTGTTGTGTCGGTCATAGTCGGTCGTGGTCGGTTGTTGTCGGTTGTCGTTGGTCTGTCGTCCGACTCGTCCTTGTGTTTACCCGGTGGTGCGTGCCCCACCGCCGGCGGCTTCCCCACCTGGCGGCCCCGATCCGCAACCCAAGGCGTTCCCACAGTTGGTTTTGGTTGCTACAATATTAGTTCATCCTACGTCTAATATCAAGTAGCAATATAATAGATAACTTCGTTGCTATAATTGCCATGTCAGTTGCTAACAGTAGCTTTGAATGCTGAAACATGTACAGATACCGCAGATTTACAAATCAGTCAGTTTTCAAAGCAATAGCTATTCAGTAGACCACGAGCCCTCAGCTTTATGAAAGTCTGTAAATGTTATTCAACTGGGAAACGCGCAAAATGGGGTCAGGGCTTGAATGTTCGATCTGAAGTACACCCATCGCTGGAGCTCCGGAGAGGGGCTGCTTGCATGTCATTGGCAGCGGCGCAATCGTTCGTGGCGGCGCGCTCGTGCCTCTGTGCCGGCTGGCTGTAGGAAACGCGACAGCATAAGTGGCGACGCGCGTATTTGGAAGTGCAGCTGACCGGATGGCGGCCGATACCGGGCTTCCCTGTTTGTTGCCCCTGGAGAAGAAACATCTGCATCCCACTCTCCCAGATATGTAATGAACCATTGACGGTTTTTTTTCTCTATTTCATATTTTTTCAACTTATGGAAAAGTACTGTTTGTTCCTCACAGTCAGCTGCTCTTGTTAAATAACTTGTCGTTCCAGCTCTGCTAGTGCCTCGCAGATACAGAAAAGAACAGTTATGAATAAATACACTACTGGCCATTAAAATTGCTACACACGAAGATGACGTGCTACAGACGCGAAATTTAAGCGACAGGAAGAAGATGCTGTGATATGCAAATGATTAGCTTTTCAGAGCATACACACAAGGTTGGCGCCGGTGGCGACACCTAAAACGTGCTGACACGAGGAAAATTTCCAACCGATGTCTCATACACAAACAGCAGTTTAGCGGCGTTGCCGCGTGAAACATTGCTGTGATGCCTCGTGTAAGGAGGACAAAGGCGTACCAGCACGTTTCCGACATTGATAAAGGTCGGATTGTAGCCTATCGCGATTGCGGTTTATCGTATCGCGACATTGCTGCTCGCGTTGGTCGAGATCATATGACTGTTAGCATAATATGGAATCGGTGGGTTCAGGAGGGTAATACTGAACGCCGTGCTGGATCCAACGGCCTCCTAAAACTAGCAGTCGAGATGACAGGCATCTTATCCGCATGGCTGTAACGGATCGTGCGGCCACGTCTCGATCCCTGAGTCAACAGATGGGGACGTTTGCAAGACAACCACCATCTGCACGAACAGTTCGACGACGTTTGGAGCAGCATGGACTATCTGCTGGGAGACCATGGCTGCGGTTAGCCTTGACGCTGCATCACAGAGAGGAGCGCCTGCGATGGTGTACTCAACGACGAACCTGGGTGCACGAATGGCAAAACGTCATTTCTGGATACATAATATGTTCGACTGCTGCCCTGGCCAGCGCTTTCTCCAGATCTCTCACCAACTGAAAACATCTGGTCAGTGGTGGACGAGCAACTGGCTCGTCACAATGCGCCAGTCACTACTCTTGATGAACTGTGGTATCGTGTTGAAGCTGCATGGACAGTTGTACCTGTACACGCAATCCAAGCTCTGTTTGACTCAATGCCCAGGCGTATCAAGGCCGTTATTACGGCCAGAGTTGGTTGTTCTGGGCACTGATTTCTCGGGATCTATGCACCCAAATTGTGTGAAAATGTGATCATATGTCAGTTGTAGTATAATGCATTTGTCCAATGAATACCCGTTTATCATCTGCATTTCTTCTTGGTGTAGCAATTTTAACGGCCAGTAGTGTAGCACTTTCTGCGGACACACTCTTCGTGAACCCAAATTTCAGGTTTGACAGTTTACAACAAAAAAAAAAAAAAGAAAATGCAAATAGTGGTAGCAAGGAAATTAACTGGCAGTTGTCCACGTTATCTCTTTCAGCATTTTCATGAACTTGCTTCGATACCGAGTTTTTCAGTCTGACAGGTAACTGGCAACAAATGAAAGAATCCTTTCAAAGCGAGTGATTACAGAACAAATCTAATATATGCCACACTGATCTTCATAGCCCTATTTGGAATTTTTTAATGCCCAGAAAAGTCTCTTTAAAGATACAAGTAATTCAGTTTTAGCTTACCCTATTCCCTGTAGCAGTGTATGATGTAGTTGTCCTGGAACAGCGACATGGGAGAGTTCTGCATATTTGCTTACACGAACGAAATTCTGATTTACCATCCTCCAGTAAACCATGTGTAATTTGCCTTTTATCAAAACCTTATCAAAGTTTCGTGAATACACGCACATTTGTAGGATTATAATCACTATGCAGCTTCCCTGTCTTAGTCAAACTGTTGACTAATGATGAATCAAAAGAATTATTCAACACTACCTCCCACTATTCCATAATAATGAATCTTTCCACTATCTCCTTATATACACTATCCTCTTTATCGTCCACCAAATTCTCATTAGTTGACTGAACCCCTTTATGTTCGTCACATGTCTGTACTTCTTCCATTATTGCACATACACTGGTGTCCAAAATGAAAGCAACAAACCGCTATTTACCCTTCCTGTGTCTAAGTACCAAAGTAACCATGCAAACTGTCAATAGATGTCCGTACGATAGAGTTCCACACGAAAGATGGCATTCCGGTCAATGGATAACTACGCCACCGATGACGTCAGGCCACTCATCAAACGGGATAATATTTGTCAGGTAGTTCCACATGCCCAATCGCTGTGCACACTGTCACAGACGGTGCAGTATGGCACAGAGAAGACGCCTACGAGACTCTATGCAGCGGAGAGCCATATGAAGAACGGAAGCGGGACAGTCGCAGACTGATGTGGTCCGATGGCATAAAGTGAATTGTTCTGGGCTTTCTCAGATGAGGCGACTACACTCCTGGAAATGGAAAAAAGAACACATTGACACCGGTGTGTCAGACCCACCATACATGCTCCGGACACGGCGAGAGGGCTGTACAAGCAATGATCACACGCACGGCACAGCGGACACACCAGGAACCGCGGTGTTGGCCGTCGAATGGCGCTAGCTGCGCAGCATTTGTGCACCGCCGCCGTCAGTGTCAGCCAGTTTGCCGTGGCATATGGAGCTCCATCGCAGTCTTTAACACTGGTAGCATACCGCGACAGCGTGGACGTGAACCGTATGTGCAGTTGACGGACTTTGAGCGAGGGCGTATAGTGGGCATGCGGGAGGTCGGGTGGACGTACCGCCGAATTGCTCAACACGTGGGGCGTGAGGTCTCCACAGTACATCGATGTTGTCGCCAGTGGTCGGCGGAAGGTGCACGTGCCCGTCGACCTGGGACCGGACCGCAGCGACGCACGGATGCACGCCAAGACCGTAGGATCCTACGCAGTGCCGTAGGGGACCGCACCGCCACTTCCCAGCAAATTAGGGACACTGTTGCTCCTGGGCCATCGGCGAGGACCATTCGCAACCGTCTCCATGAAGCTAGGCTACGGTCCCGCACACCGTTAGGCCGTCTTCCGCTCACGCCCCAACATCGTGCAGCCCGCCTCCAGTGGTGTCGCGACAGGCGTGAATGGAGGGACGAATGGAGACGTGTCGTCTTCAGCGATGAGAGTCGCTTCTGCCTTGGTGCCAATGATGGTCGTATGCGTGTTTGGCGCCGTGCAGGTGAGCGCCACAATCAAGACTGCATACGACCGAGGCACACAGGGCCAACACCCGGCATCATGGTGTGGGGAGCGATCTCCTACACTGGCCGTACACCACTGGTGATCGTCGAGGGGACACTGAATAGTGCACGGTACATCCAAACCGTCATCGAACCCATCGTTCTACCATTCCTAGACCGGCAAGGGAACTTGCTGTTCCAACAGGACAATGCACGTCCGCATGTAACCCGTGCCACCCAACGTGCTCTAGAAGGTGTAAGTCAACTACCCTGGCCAGCAAGATCTCCGGATCTGTCCCCCATTGAGCATGTTTGGGACTGGATGAAGCGTCGTCTCACGCGGTCTGCACGTCCAGCACGAACGCTGGTCCAACTGAGGCGCCAGGTGGAAATGGCATGGCAAGCCGTTCCACAGGACTACATCCAGCATCTCTACGATCGTCTCCATGGGAGAATAGCAGCCTGCATTGCTGCGAAAGTTGGATATACACTGTACTAGTGCCGACATTGTGCATGCTCTGTTGCCTGTGTCTATGTGCCTGTGGCTCTGTCAGTGTGATCATGTGATGTATCTGACCCCAGGAATGTGTCAATAAAGTTTCCCCTTCCTGGGACAATGAATTCACGGTGTTCTTATTTCAATTTCCAGGAGTGTATTAACAGAGACTAAAACTATATCCTAAAGACCAGGCCAGGGCCGACAACGTGTGATATCAGCTTTATTTGGCTGTGAGGGCACAATGGAACTACCTTAAGACTTCACGGCAGCTGATTCAAAATGGTTCAAATGGCTCTGATCACTATGGGACTTAACATCTTAGGTCATCAGTCCCCTAGAACTACTTAAAAGTAACTAACCTAGGCACATCACACACATCCATGCCCGAGGCAGGATTCGAACCTGCGACCGTAGCAGTCACATGGTTGCGGACTGAAGCGCCTAGAACGTCACGGCCACTGCGGCCGGCATGGCAGCTGGCATCTGACTTCGCAGCATCCACTGGGCATGTTGTATCGAGGCAAACGGTGTGCAGAAGGCTTCAGCAGAGTGGCCTTCATTGTCGGAGAATTGCTGTATGTGTACCGTTGAGCCGTCTTCACAGAAGGAAACGACTATAGTGGAGTCGTAACATGCGGCCTCGACACTCGAACAGTTAGCCAGTGTTCTTCTCACAGATGAGTCCTTAATTGCTCTGGAAGAGTAAGTCTCAACAACCTCGCATCAGGAGGGAACGTGGAGCACAATTTCTAGGTACAAATATTGTGAAAAGAGACCTATATTGAAAGGCTCCCTAACGGTATGGGCAGGGATTATGTTGACAATTCGAACAGCCCTTCATTAAATTGTAGGGTGAATCGCAAGATTTAACTGCTTTCACGTATCGTGACTATATCTTGGGAACTCATGTGCAGCTGTTGAGAGGTGCTGTGGATTCGGACTTTGTAATGAACGACAATAATGCTCGACCTCATAGAGGTGGTTGATGTTCACTTCGAAACAGAAGATAGTGCACATATGACGTGGCCTGTTCTCTCTTGTGATTTGAGGCCCATAGAGGATGCCTGGGGTCACTGCTGTTGCGGCCACATGTAGTAAGCCTTGCTTCACGCAGTGGAGAATGGCAAAACAGAGGCACGCCGGCGACCAAGGCGTTGCGAAGTAGGCAAGCACAGATAACATTGCTGACAGCTGCAGTCTACCAACAGACTGACACGAGGACACACACAGACTGAGCGTCAAGCGAAGCCTAGAGAGTACTGAGTAACGGGAAAGGAGGCCAGTTCACTAAGTTGCGCTGCAATATGCTGTGGGAGTATTAACAAAAAACGTCCTCCAGTTGGATATAAATAGTGCAGCGCAGGCAGCAACAGACAGAGGCCATTAGGAAGCAGTTTGGATCTAAGGACGGACGTGGTCCGTGTCTGAATGTTCAATCTTCGTAGGTGACGATTCCGGAAGTGTGTTCCAGCTCGCAGGAGTCATCCGTTCTCCGCCAGATGTCAATTTCAGCTCTGGAGGTCGGCCCTAGTTCGGTCGGCATCATGGCTGACTAACTACAGCGAGAAATTCCAGCAGGACCAGCCGCAGTGCGGTCTTGCTCACAGGCGCCGCTGGGGACTGACGCCCGGACTTCACGGCAACCCGGACTCACAGCACGTGGTCTGTCCATGACGGGACCTCTAGGACATCGCGACTGACGGCTTCCCAGCCACCGGGGCAGCAGCCGTCGGAAGCTGACCTCACGGCGACGAGTTCATCCCAACCACAGGGCATCCTGGCTTCAGCGGAGCACTGGTGGCCTGAGGCTCCCGAGTGCGATCAGCGGCGCGCGTTGCACGCATTTTCGGAGAATCTACAAAGCAGCAGCCAGGCGGAGGGATCTGCAGGGCTGGGCAGCGACAATGAGGCAGAAATTGTAAAGAAAGTTCAATAAATAACTGTAAAACTCCAAGCTGTCTCAGTCTTTATCGCAGCCACTGTGTCTGCTGCTAACAAGTGGTGCAGAAGTCCTAACACTACGGAGAAGGGTTGCATCACAGCAGTACCTACCAACCACTCCTCAAGACTGCGAGCGGCTCTGTAGGAAGAATGAGTGTTACTGCTTCAACATGTGATTGCAGGCAACACCTGTCGTTGTCAGACCTATATTGCTACCAGAGGTTGTCCCATCAAATGTTGAGCACAATAATCGTTGTCACAGTTGTCGGATTGTATGTTGTTTTGTGGTAAAATAAACACAAACTTGCAAAACCTCCGTTTATTGCTTGAATTTTGGACACCAGTGTAAATCTTAATTAACTACCACCAATATTTCCTCCGCCCTTTCCGCATCTAACTCATGTAATCCTTCGTTATCTGCGTCCTGCAAGTATGACAGATTTCCTCATAGGTTTCACTCTACACACGTTCCTGCTTTCCATATCTTTCTTCTTTTATACTGAGACCATCCAACATATTAGCTGTGCTGCGCTGTTTACTTCACGTGTTCCTCTTCAAATATTGATCCACTCCACCGCTGGCGTAATTAGCCTTAGTCGAATCACTCCTGTCTTTACACTGAAATTTTGCTATCTGTAACCGTACACAAAGGGCACTGCTAGCGTATTCAAATTACATTTGCCTATTCGGCAAATGCTAGCGCCTTAAATAAGCAAAAATTAATAAAGGACGTAATATTAGCAGAAGATAACATTTAGTTTCAAAAATGTTTAGAATTTAGTAGTGTTTAGGACAGTTAAATCGGTTGACCACAGCCCTTACTACTTGGTCGAGCACATCCCTTACTACTTGAAACTGACTGATTTGCTCTATTGTAAGGCCTACCTGACACGCTAGAACCATGACTCATCTCCGCATGAAGTTGCTCGCTCTTGTTAGCTGCTACAGGTGCGATGTAAAGGTGCTACGCCTGGTGGATCTTTTGTATCCCGCCTGGGAGGCGGGGCACGGGTAGGAACGGGAAAAAGCTAATACAAGTCGGTACTGCAATAAAATGGTTTACTGGTGCAAAAACAAGGTAATAAACGATTACATAACTTTGTACGTAGGTGCGAAGTTGAAGCGAAGTGTCCTGGCTGTCTGCACCTGATCAAATGGGCTGAAGCAGTCAACGGAGCTCGTAGACCTCGACAGCACCGGCTAGAGGGCGCTGCCGTCTGTGTCTCTCGTAGAGCCAACTTGAGAAACTATTCCGTGGCATCATTGCTATCGACACCACAGGATCACTATCAGTTTCATTTTCATACAAAATGGGTGTAATATACTGAACACTGCATATACTGAATACCTCTTTCGCAGAGAATAAATAGATTTAATTATGTCCGGAGAGCTTTCTATTCTCTTGGTGCATTACACTGCCTTAAACTTATCTGATGACATTTCTCACTACTTTGGCGTACTGTCTTAGTAAAATTCTTTTACCACGCTACGCCTGAGCTTAATGTTATTATACAGTTTCCGTTTCCTCCTGGATGATACCTTAATATTGTTAATAAGTCTAATCGGTTGATTATTAATATTGCATATGAGGCAGCAGGTTTTTAATAGAGAAGAACCAACCTCTAAGACTATCCTTTCCAGATACAGATTCATAAGCCGTATCAGTGTAGATACGGGATCTACAGGGAAAAGCGCTGTTAAACAGGTCTGGGAGTATGGCATTGCGAGCATAGCCTCGCTTGCTGCGGACTGTTATGATAATTAAACATATGGTGAAAGGAAAAAAGAAATGTCGGTAGAAACCTGTTATATACACAAAATGTTTCGTAATTTCACTGTATTAAGGAAATAGCACATATTAAGCATCTCCAATCAACACTATGGGAACCCATTAGGTGATTTGAAAATGTTACAGACAAAGTAGTTACCTTAGTCTTAGTTGAGAGGATTCGGAAAGGTTTATCACATCCACACAAATGTTATCATAAAATGATAATAAGGACCACGTTACCTTGCCCACTGAGCATACACAGATGTTGTTATGTTCGCACAAGAAACAAACAAGAAACTAGTGCAAAATAGGTTACATATTCACGAATCGAAGTGATTTGCCACCAGTTGGTAAAGGTCCCTTACGTGTTGGAGCGACATGGTTGCCAATGGATTGAATGGATGTCCCGACCTACATGGACACAACGCTCAAATCCATTCACAAAATCCAAGTTCCAATATGAGTCAAAAACTAGAAAAGTGAAATAATTTTCGGTGTGTCCTAGAGACAATGGGAATGAAAACGCTGGTTACAAGTGAGAGCGGCGGTTTGTACTAACCAAATGTTTATTAAGTCAGAAGCATGTAGTGATCTCGCCAGCATTAGCCGAAACTTAAATACAGACAGAACACTGACAGAAGGTAGGACAATGAACAAACGGTTACCTGTGGCCGCATAGTAGCGGCTAAATAATTTTAAGCGGCTGGTAATCCAAAGAACACTGCAATATGTTTGTATTGTTCCTTGGAGCTGACAGATAGTCACTTTAGTGTTGTTATGAGGCGAAAAAGTAGGCCCCTTACCTCTTTCACGTTCAGAAGAATGTGCATTCCAATCAATCATTAACTCTATACATTTTCCTCAACTTTAATTCCCTCTTCGAAATTCTCTTTCCTTGTCTTTATTGTTTTCTAAATGTATATACTGATATAACCAGGTGAGGAATATGTAACTGCTCTCTCACTGGATTGTTAACAATTAAGTCCTTTTAATATCGTTTGGCTCTTACAAATACAGATAAACTTTCTCTCCCTACAGTTTCACTGCATCTTTCAGAATTTCTAAGAGACTACCCTAGTCA
Source organism: Schistocerca cancellata (assembly GCF_023864275.1). Classification (NCBI taxonomy): domain Eukaryota; kingdom Metazoa; phylum Arthropoda; class Insecta; order Orthoptera; family Acrididae; genus Schistocerca; species Schistocerca cancellata. Next base: position 527,295,194 of record NC_064632.1, read on the forward strand.
GCACAGTCAACAAATATTTCTAAATCTACAAATACCTTAAATATAGGTATTCCTTTTTCAGTTTTGTAAGACACCTGGGCGTGCTGAAAAGAAATGTCCCAGAATTTTCACTGTGTTCCCAACATCGTTTGTTTTATTACATGTCGTGCTTATAATTTGGTCGACTTTCCCGTTTAGCTGATGCAAGTTGTAAACCTCTGCGCTAGAGGGCTCTAAGTAACGCGACGGCGTGAAACGTAACAACGTCGGTGCGTGGGAAACAACGTGCTGTAATCGCGTTTCTAACCGTTCACTCGTGGAGAATGTTGTGTCTATACAAGACAGTCTAGACACAGGGTGAGGTTACCGATAGGCACGCGTACACACACGCCGGCTGGCGTGAGTTCTGGAACAGGATACTTCATAAATGCTATAAAGAAAATAACGTAATGTCGGTTTACTTAACTTTATTATCCTTGTGGTATACTTCATTTATGATGAATACAAGTAAGACTCTCTCCAGATATGATTAACTGCGCCTTGCTAGGTCGTAGCTATGGACTTAGCTGAAGGCTATTCTAACTGTCTCTCGGCAAATGAGAGGAAGGCTTCGTACGTCTAGTCGCTAGCAATGTCGTCCGTACAACTGGGGCGAGTGCTAGTCCGTCTTTCTAGACCTGCCATGTGGTGGCGCTAGGTCTGCAAGTACTGATGGCGGCGACACGCGGGTCCGACATGTACTAATGGACCGCGGCCGATTTAAGCTACCACCTAGCAAGTGTGGTGTCTGGCGGTGACACCACAGAGAATTCTTTAATTCAGCATGACATTTAATGCCAGACCACCCATGTGCTCTGTGAGGTCTGGACCGTGGGTTCATCGTAACCTATCATCCTCCATACAATCCAGACTTGACTCCATCGCGTTTTCACCTGTTTTTCAAACGTAAACACTTTCTGTGCCTTCACTGTGACAGTGATGAAGCATTGCAAGCAGAAATGAGGTATTGGCTGCGTCAACGAAGTCAAACATCCTTCAGTGATGGTATCAACAAACTGGTCTCTCGTTTGTAGAAATGTGTTCGCCGCCAGGGTGACTTATGCTGAGAATCAAATACGTAGGTACAAAGAATAATAATGTACAGTAGTTTGATGCAGCTCGCCATGAATTCCTCTTCTGTGCCGTTTCGTAAATACCATATGAATACCTCTTCATCTCAGAGTAGCAATTGCGCCCTACGTCCTCAATTTTTGCTGGGAGTATTCCAACCTCTGTTTTTCGCTACAGATTTTAGCCTTAAAAGCTCCCTCTAGTACCAGGGTAGTTATGCCCAGATGTCTTAACAGATATCATATCGCCCTATCCCTTGTTCTTGTTAATACGTATTTTCAATATGATCCTTTCCTCTCCGATTTTGCGGAGACCATCACCATTCCTTACGTTATTAGTCCACCCCATTCTTGACGGTCTTCTGTAGCACTACATCTCAAATGCTTTGATTCCCTTCTGTTCCGTTTTTCCTATAATCCCAGTCTACTACCATACAAGGTTGTGCTCAAAACGTACATTCTCAGAAATTTATTCCTCAAATTAAGACCTATATTTGATAACAGTCGACTTCTCTTGCTCAAGAACGACGTTTTTGCTAGAGCTAGCTGTTCTTTATGTCCTCCTTGCTCCGTCCGTCATAGATTATTTTGCTGCCTAGATAGCGGAATTCCTCGTCTATTTCGTCATCCCCAGTCCTGATGTTACGTATCTTGCAATCCTGCCTTACACTCTTTTTAATCCGAACACCTCGTTCTTGGTCTTCCAGTCGTGTTGTTCCGTCTTTCTCTATAGCTTACCGAAATTTTTCACATAATCTCGAACCACTTGAACCATTTGACACTGTCGAATACATTTTCCAGTTCGATAAATCCAATTAAAGCCTCTCGGTTTTCTTTCATTCTTCCTTCCATTATCAACCGTACCATCAGAACTGTCTACCTCTCCTAAAGCCAAACTGATCGTCATCTAACAAACCCTCACTTTTCTCTTTCATTCTAATGCATATTATTCCTGCCAGCAACTTTTGTGCGAGAGATTTTAAGGCTTATTGTGCGATAATTGTCAAAGTTCACGGCTCTTGCAATCTTCGAAATTGTTTGATGGTGTTTTTCAGAAAGTCTGATGGTATGTCTCAGCTCTAATACATTCTGCAAACCAATGTGAACAGACGTTTGGTGCCGTATCCCCCTAATGATTTTAGAAATTACAGTAGAATTTATTCTATCCTTTCTGTGTTATATGATCTCAAGCCTTCTAAAGCTCTTTTAAATTCAGTCAGTCAGTCAGGCAGCAGCCACCGGCCACGCCACAGCAGCAACAGGGAGGTAACCAATTTTCTGACATTTTACTAATGCCTAACCAGGAGCGAATTATGAAGTTTCATTTGCGTGCTACGGTAATTTAGGTTTTGAATTTATGCCTGTTAATTTAATATTTAAGAGACACAGTTCTCGCGTTTTCCTTTGTGTCGAAAGTAGCAGATTTCGAGACATTTTACACATTCCTGACCAGGAACGAATTATTTAGTCTCACCTGTGCGCTTTGGTAGTTTAGGTCTTTCATCTCCGCCTGTTAATTTATCTCATCAGGCACAGTTTCTGCGTTTCCGTAGGTGTCTACAATAACGTTTCGTAGTATCTGTCGATAGATGTTCGTTTGTCTGTGTAGTGTCTGTGTAGTGTGGTCTTTAATATAGATAGGGTTTGGGACTGCTGTGTACAGATAAGATCTGAGTTGTTGACACTTTGCTCTCAGCTCCAGTCTATGTTTGCTTTGGTAACAGAGCTTGAAACTGCAGTGAATGGGCATCACTGTGTGGACTGGCCATGGGAATCCAATGGATCTCCAGAACGGCCCACGATTCCGCTGATTAGTCCACACAGATGGCCAGCCAAGTTAGTGCTTGCATCGAGGTTGACGCCTCGATCGATTTCGAGTGAAGTGTCGCCTGGTCGGTGGCAGACTGGGAAAAACTTCCCAAGGGCCCATAAGTAAGGCATCCCTATTTAGTTCGACAAACAGGTTCCATCTGTCATCTGTGGTTGATAATGTCCGTTCACGAGACTCTGTCGCTTGTCCTGTTTCAGAGGAAAGCTCTCAGCCTGCAATATCCAGGCAGTCACGGAGGGTGGGATCATTGGTAGCTAGGAACTCCAGTGTTAGGGGTGTTATGGGGCCTTTTAGGGACATGGCTGTCTAGGAGGAGAAGAAAGCCAGTGTTCACTCTATATGCATACCAGGTGGAGTCATTCCAGATGGGAACACGTCCTTTCTGATGTCGTGATGAGGACAAGGTGGAAGCAACTGCAGGTGGTGGCTCACGTCGGTACCAATGATCAGTGTCGGTTTGGATCGGAAGAGTTTCTCTCTGGTTTCGAGACGCTATCACAAGCGATAAAGGTGGCCATTCATACTTGAAAGCAGAGCTCACCATTTGCAGCACAGTCGATAGGACCGATTGTGGGCGTCTGGTACAGAGCCGAATGGAAGGTCTCAATCAGAGCCTCAGACGGTTCTGCGACCATATAGGCTACAGATTTCTCTATTTGCGCTATAGGGTGAAGTGGTTTGAGGTTCCGATAAATGGGTCAGGAGTCCATTAAACGCAGGAAGAGGCTAGATGGGTAGTAGAGACTGTTTGGCGTTATCTGGGAAACTTTTTACGTTGGAGAGCCTCGTGATAATCCAGAAAGGGCTTCAGTCCCGAAGGGTGCACGTTAAATACAGGAAGAACGTAAATCTAGGAACCAGCGCTATCACAGTTGTGAAATGTCATATCTGTCTTGGAAAAGACCCAGCACTTCAAACGCGAATAGAAAGCACTGATGTACAAATCGTTATAGGCACTAAAAGTTGGCTAAAGCCAGAGATGACTTCAGTTGAAATTTTTGCGAAGAACTTAACGGTGTTCAGAAAGTTAGGGCAATACAGTTGGAAGTAGCGTGTTTGTTGCTAAGAAGTAGTATACCATGTAGAGAAATTGAAGCAGATGTCCCTTGTGAGCTAGTATGGGTAGAAGTCCTTTCTGCCACGTTCTGTTTTTGCTGGTTGCTTACATTCAGGCAAACATATATTCAGGGGCATCCCTGTTGTTATGCTAACTGATTTATGACCCTCTGGGGATATTCCAACCTTCTGAGAAACCCTGTAACACTCCCCTTGCCCCTTCCAATCTCCCATCCCTCTGGCAAATCGTAAACCATCCCCCCCCCCCCCACAAGCACACTTTTGATTCCTATTGATTGATAATTAATTAAACTGATCAATAAATTATCTTTTCCTGCTCTGGGAAATGTCCCAGTCCTGCCCTCCCTTCCCCAGTTTCCTCTCTCCCCTTCACACCGACTGGAAATTGGCAGGAAAAAGACTCAGTTTCTGCTGGCGAACAAGGGCCTTAGGTCACTGTATACAAATCAGTATCAGTAATATACTGATGCATATTTTTTATTCAGTTTGTAGGAGACAGTGCTCCCCCCCCTCCCTTAGGTTGAGCTCACATCTGCCCCTACTTTCCGTGGCGTAATAACTGTAATTATCGAAGAATGGAATGAAGTACAGTATATTATTTTGGGTAGCCCAAGTCTCCACGAATGTCAAAAACCATCCCAATGTAATAATTACAGATCACAGTACCAAATACCACCAGCCACAGGCCAGATGTCGACCTTCTCTGATCTCTTAGTCCCAAACAAACAGGTGGCAACATTCTGTTGATTGGGAAATTCGAGGCTCACTTCCTCTCTCTTCTCTCTCTCTCTCTCTCTCTCTCTCTCTGTCTCTCTCTGTCTCTCTCAAGTAGCTACACCCTGTTTTTGTATGAACCAATGTCTCCAAACACGTACATGGAATTTTCATACCTCCTCATATTACTGTGTACCTATTGGCTAATGCTTGGGAAAGAGATAGCTGGAGGATTAGAGATATCATAAATCCCTAAGAAATTAATTCTTAAACAGTTTACAGGATTCAAGCAGATAACTTAAAATATTTATCATCATCTTACGATGATTCTTCTTTATAATAAAACATATTTTCAACGTTAGAGAATCATATGCAGAAATTTTGGAAATCAAGAAACTAAATTTCTTCCACAAATAGATCAGTGCTAATAATATCTGAGGTCTTGTACGAACTATCACCCATATCCGGAGAAAGAAAAAAAAAAAACATTCCGATCACATCTTCGCCCCAACTGCAGGGCAGATGTGCCAGTAACTGCAGCCGCATTGGCGCGCCTCGCGTATTCCCATGCACGCACGTAGGAAGAGAGGCCCTCACTCAGGACTGACTCGCGTGTCATGCATACCATAAGTCTTGCTAATCCCCGAACAATGCTCAGGTGACACGAACATTTTGAGTGGCTGTGCAAACAGACAAGAGGTGGTATCAAGCACTATCTTTCCACTGACACAAACATCAGGCATGATGTTCTGTTCTGATTACACTACTACTGATTGGCAGTGGGAATAACATGTGGCAAAAGGAACATCGGTAATAAAGACGTAAACATTCCACAAAGATCGCAAATAGCCCCGCATACCACAAACAGACTGGATGAAACATGTAATCACTAACAGCTTTGAGTAGATGGACTTCCCTAGAAAAATAACACCGTTACTGTACTTCAGTGGGACAGTCACAACAACACGTCTGCTTCCCATAGCGTCCAGAATCCTTGTGCCAAGTCCTACAACTACCAGCAAGTGATCAAATCGCCTCAAGCAACGTCAATGGTAAATACTGACTGGTGATGAGATTAAAAAGAGTGACATGTTCTACCCCATGTATATAGACAGACGAAAGCAAATTATGTACGTAATTGCAAAAGCACATGCCATAAATTGGGAGTCTTATACGCTGAGACGTTTAAAACACAAGCACCCTCCTCTATGCGTTGCTAGTAACCCACGCGACCTCGAAGTCAATCAGATGCATGCTGAGCAGTATTTCGCTATTTATCGACCCAGAGGACACCTTGAGCGTCGCCATCTCCACAGTCCAACGACCGCGGAGTAGAATTCAGCATCCTTTGATGTACGGTACCTGGGTAATCATCACCGCTCTCTCTAAGGTGGCTACTAATCCGCGCTTCCAGTCAGCCTGTGACTGCTGACGCTGCGACAAAAGCAGGTACGCCTTGCACGCGTAGTTGTAGCTGCAATTAAGCCCCCAACACGAATATCTCACGTGAAATGTAGATTTCACCGTTTTATATGAGTTATTTTCGAATACAGAGGAAATCGGACAATACACACGTTTGCACACCGCTATCGCATCGTTACTTGTTGTGAAAATCCTGTTCAACTCGATGGCACATTGTATATTTCCTCAAAGTATTCTGTCGTCAGGTAAGAAAATCCTCCGTCACAGGACTAGATATTAAACTCATTCTTGGATCGTGACGGAGTGCTAGGAGCATGCTCTGTCACTGGATGACTCTTTAGCTTTGAACTCTTTTAAAGTAACCAAATGCTTCGTCACCTATGAAGTCTCTTAAAGAAGCAGCACAGAAGAGATGTAAATATCAGGTTAATACTGAATATCACTTTATAGATTCGGTAATATAACTGATTTTATTACGATGGTCAGGGATAGAGCTCCACCACACGTCACATCAGGGATGGGGTGCAAATGTGGATCCACTATGTGTTATGGTTTGGAGATGGCAACAGGGATTGGGCTCAGTGTTGAATCCACTAGCGATAAGCCTGGGGGGGGGGGGGGGGATGTCAGAAAGCGGATTCACCTGTGGTAGGATCTGAGCAGGTTTGAGGGCCCCCTGTGTTAAACCAACACACACCCACACATACAGAAAAATAGCACAGTTGCGCTAGATGCTGACAACTGTACTACACATACAAGCAGTCTTAGAATATGTGGTCCGAAGTGACATCATGGTCACATTACTACAACTGACATAAAATCGTTACAATTACGAAAACTGATGGAAAATACGTTTAAATTGAGTGAAAATAGGACAAAATGCGCAATAATTCAGGGAGAATGAGAGAGTATTTAAATGTCTGTTTGGTGCAGGAAAATTCATTTGCATGGAAACGAATGTGTGACAGCAAGAAGAATACGAGAAAACGTCGACATGGAAGCACCGGGAACCAACGAAATACAAATTTTTCGTGAACAGCGATAAGACGCCTGGAACACATTGTTTAACGTGGCTGACCACCAAATGTAGAGTAATAAATCTGTAGATGTCGAATCACAAGCACAGGTGTGACCCCAAAGTCATCGGGAAAGTGGTCAGACATGTGATTACGATAAAATTTACATCCTCCTTAGCTAAAGAACATTATTTTAAATGCTTCGGGCTTCACTATACAACTATGGTGTCGATCACGTGTTTCATCGTGTGCAAGACAGTCTGAGTGTTTTAAACTCTAACGAACAGTATTTACAATATGCTTCTCTGTAGTCTCTACCAATCATAACCCTGCGGTGTCAGTTAACGAATACGTTTCAGAACATTTGCTGCATGGTTTTAGCATCATTCTGCGTTATGACTACTGAGGTAATAGGAACGCAAGCCAGTTGACTGCTGTCTCCGACGCTTTCCTAGAATAGAAAATCATCTGCCTCTAAATTGACATGGATTTGCGTTAAAGGATGAAGGATGATAGAAAGTAGATGGAGTGATCGACTGAGAGAGGTTGTAACGAGGTATGATGTAATGGTGGACTCATGATACATTCCAGAGAGACGGGGATGTCGTGGCAGGTCAGTTATCGCACATGAACTATTTCGTTCTGTTTTCTCTCGTGCTGTATCGGTTGTGTGGTATAACATGCTTTAGACTCGTGTACATTTACGAGTTCAATGCGTGATGTAGAGCGCTATCTACATGCAGCCGTTAACAGCAAACGTCACCATAACAAAGCCAGCAGAGGACGACCATCCCATGTGTGATGAACCTGTCCACTAAACCGATGAGAAACCTATTTCGGCCCCATCCTGTGGACAAACGAAGATGTGTGCGAAGTACTCCATTTCCCTGACAGATCTCGGACATAAATCGGGTCTTCAGTTTCATAACTGTGGTGAATCTACGTTACTGTAGGGAAATGTGAGGTACTGCAATTTCTGTGTATACGTTTGCTTGACAGATGTTGTGTGCGGAAGAGACTGTGTTCTGTTCATAGTGTTAGTGCAGCATGGCATGTAATTTCGTAAGTCAAACACCACTGCTCTGCATTTGTTTATTTCCTCATAAGGTATCGTTGATTCATACATTTTTCTGTTGCTGACGATCATTTTATACGACTGATGTGAGTATAGCGTAATTTCCAAACTGTAATCGGATATGGACTGTGTGCGCTATACACCTCTGGAAAACTCCATGATTCGCATAGAATGTATGTTTTCTTTCTCCTTTGCTCTAGAGGATAGAAGTTTTATCATCTTAAAGTTTCTCACCATAGTGAGTGGGGTAGAAAGCTTGCAGGGTGAATGTATATCAGGTATTAGAAATACATGTCTTTCATTGGAGTATTAACGCAATGCATTCTACATGGCTAATATATCACAAGACATTCATCTCTAACATTAAAACATGTTTAAATGCAGAACTGTTAAGCCTTAGGAGTATGTGCTAATCTTCTACAATCATTTCTCTCTTTTGAGTGCTTTCTCTGTATGGAATGCAAACAATACAACAGTGATTTACATAAAACGTTTCAAACTCCTTCCATCTGGAGCTCCATCGTGCATAAACCATATGTTTCTTCCTGTTTTTCACCGTTTGTTGTGGGAACACAATACTCTCAAATGTATCTGCTCATATGTACTATACAAGAATAAGGAGTGCTAACCTCATCAGCATGCAGGCATATAGAGAGATCATATGTAATTGGAATGGTGACTTGCGTAAGATTAGTATGGAAGAGTCGTCGCAGAATGGCAGTTCCATAACTAGGATGAGGATATAAGCCCATATCACTGCCATCAGTCATTGTGACAGTTTGGAACACATGGTATGCTATTTCTGAAAGCAAAATTTAGAAATGTATTAATTTCGTGGAACCCAGCTTTTTCTATTCCTTCACGTGACTTCAAATGTAGGGTGTATAATCCCCTCTACTTCTGGTCATTCCCAAATTGAATCTGACACAATATTGCAAGGAAGGTTGATTGAAGACAGAGGAACACTTGTAAGATGCATAGAGAGACTACGTGAACTTTTACTCATGATTCAGGAATGGTAAAATACTTTGTGACTCCTATCCTCATAGGCAGAGACAGTTAATCGTAATTACATTCTTGCCAAATTTCTAAAGTGTTTCCGCTAAGGAAAGTAGTTTTTTACCTCCTCTTTGCAGATGGCTATTTCCTATCCTAAGACACAGTGATGTGGGCAGTGTAACAGGATTCGCGATATGTCCCCATGTATATAGTACTCGTAAAGTAACGGAGGGGAGTGGTTTGGCTATGATACATAAATTGAGAATCTTGTTGCAGTGTCATTGGCCGATAGTATCATGAGACCAATGCGATGAGAAATTTTTTTGACATGACACATTGTCAAGAATGGTGGTTTGGCACTCAAGTAATTGGGTAAAATGTGTTTAAATTACGGAAAACCTGATAAAATTACGAAAATTTATGGAAAATACGTAAATTTGAGATAAACACTTCAAAAATGTGGATGAATGTGGGTACCACCACGTTCACCTGGGAGTATGCAAATCATTCCACTCCGCCACCGGTGCGGTTGACTTCTCGTGGTACATACTATCCATTCTCTACGGATGTCCAATGCGGTTATGCATTGTGACCCATAAAAATGAAAGACACAGCGTCCAAGGATCTGGAGGTCGTAATAACCACCACCTAGGACACAGAAACTGTGATAAGCGCAAAATGCGCCGCCAATATGAGGAATGAGTGCTCTTCGTCTCTTCGAAAATGGAGTACTGAGACATATGCTACATCTTACTGTGGAACATGAGTTTTCGAAAATGGAGCACTGAGATATCTGCTACCCCTTATTGTGGAACATGAGTTTAATTAGTAGAGTTGGTCATCTTCGGGAGCTGTTTGTAAACATTGTACAATGGTGCAAACTGTTCGAGTTTCCATACGTCGTGATGTCTCCCGCATTTTTGTCAATAAGAAACACCGCCCTTGAGTTTCGCCTTCCCCTCAGGGATGGCCATTTCAGCAACCTGGAGAGTGGAATCCGACTGAAGGAAAAACATTACTCACAATGTAGCGAGTGATGACCATCGTAGTAAAATCAGCTACATTAAGGAATTTATGAAGTGGTATGCAGTATGAACCTGATATTTTGAACTCCTCTGTGCTGCTACCTTAAGAGATTCCGTAGGCGATGAAGCATTTGGTTACTTCGAAAAGACCAGGTATCCTGCGATATAGGTAGAGCATGCTCTTGGTACTCCGTGATGATCCAAAAAGGAGTTCAATATTCTAGTCCTTCGATAGCGGATTTAGCAGACATTAAACTGATAAGAACAGGCAGTTATTTTACCTAAGGAGAGAATACTTACAGGAAGTATACCCTATGTCATACTATTGTACAGCATTTTCACAACAAGTAACGATACGTCAGCGATGGGAAAATGCGTGACACTTCGATTTCTTCAGGATTCACCAGTAGTCTTCCTGACCTGTCCAAAATACTTGTCATTTCCTTCTTACCTCCCTTTCGAAGACTGCTAATTACACTCCAGAATGGTTTTCCAGCAGCTTGACCCAAAGTCTCCAACCTGTTTCCAAAGTCTTCCAAAGATTTCTTCTTGGATGCTGCAATTATCTATTTGGCTTTGTTTCTTTCTTCAAAATAACTTTCCCAGTCTACCTGAGTTCTAGTATGTAGCCTTTTTTTCCACCAAGCTGTTTGCTTCATCCTACCTTTACACACTACTGTTCCAAGCCATTCTTTAGCCACTTCAAGTACTGTGTCCCTGTACCTTGTCCATTCCTTTTCCAATGACTGTAATTGACTACATTCAACTAACTGGTACCTTTCTGAGATCACTGTTATGTACTTGTGCCAGATTTCCTTATCCTGAAGTTTCTCCACTCTTATCCTCCTACATATGGACCTGACCTCCTGCACTTTCAGCCTCACAATACCAATTTCACTGCAGCTTAAATAGAGATCAGTGTCATCAAAGAATCCCCTGAATACACGTGTGTCCCTCACAGCCTTCCTGAATTCCTGATCTGTTATTATATAGTCAATGACAGATCTGGTTCCCCAGCCTTACCAAGTATGCCGGTGAATGTTCTTATGTTTAAAAATGTGATTGCTAAGCCTATACTGGTACAGAAATCCAAGAGTTGTTTCCCGTTCCTGTTGGCCTCCATATCCTCTCCAAATTTACCCATAACCTTTTCATTCCCTTCTCTTCGATTTCCAACCCTGGCATTAAAATCACCCATGAGCAGAACACTGTCCTTGTCCTCTACTCTAACAACTACATCACTGAGTGCGTCATAAAAACTATCCATCTTATCTAGATCTGTTCCTTCACAATGCGAATATACTGACACAATCCTAATTTTCTTGCTAGACACTGTCAAATCTATCCACATCAGTCGTTCGTTTACATACCTTATTGCAACTACACTGGGTTCCATTTCTTTCCTGAAGTAAAGCCCTGCACCCCACTGTGCTACTCCTGCTTTGACTCTTGACAGCTAGATCTTGTATTCTCCCACTTCCTCTTCTATCTAACCCCTTACCCGAATGTCACTAACAGCTAAAACGTCCAACCCCATCTTACTTGCTTACTTGCAGCTCCCCATCTCGTTACCATTCGTTTGCCGAGTCGTATCTTATGAGTCCCTGGTTTGTCAATTAGAGGTGGGACTCTGTCACCTCCAAAGGTCCGAGGAATTTTGCTCTGATTGTTGCCAGCATCATATTTAAAGTACCAGGGAAGCAGGTTGCTAGCCTTTCTTGCCCCGCATCCCATTGAGTTTTACCCCTAACGGTTGAGGGACTAACCGGTGGATTTGGTAGTCTTTGCCGTCTGAGCACAAAGGGGGCCACGACTCAGAATATATCCGAGATGACGTGCCTTATTCCAAAATAACTGGTATCCCGACTGTCAGGACCACTTACTTGGCTACTCATACATTGCCCGCGGACTAGGACATGAAAACGGGAACCCATATATATATATATACACACTCCTGGAAATGGAAAAAAGAACACATTGACACCGGTGTGTCAGACCCGCCATACTTGCTCCGGACACTGCGAGAGGGCTGTACAAGCAATGATCACACGCAAGGCACAGCGGACACACCAGGAACCGCGGTGTTGGCCGTCGAATGGCGCTAGCTGCGCAGCATTTGTGCACCGCCGCCGTCAGTGTCAGCCAGTTTGCCGTGGCATACGGAGCTCCATCGCAGTCTTTAACACTGGTAGCATGCCGCGACAGCGTGGACGTGAACCGTATGTGCAGTTGACGGACTTTGAGCGAGGGCGTATAGTGGGCATGCGGGAGGCCGGGTGGACGTACCGCCGAATTGCTCAACACGTGGGGCGTGAGGTCTCCACAGTACATCGATGTTGTCGCCAGTGGTCGGCGGAAGGTGCACGTGCCCGTCGACTTGGGACCGGACCGCAGCGACGCACGGATGCACGTCAAGACCGTACGATCCTACGCAGTGCCGTAGGGGACCGCACCGCCACTTCCCAGCAAATTAGGAACACTGTTGCTCCTGGGCCATCGGCGAGGACCATTCGCAACCGTCTCCATGAAGCTGGGCTACGGTCCCGCACACCGTTAGGCCGTCTTCCGCTCACGCCCCAACATCGTGCAGCCCGCCTCCAGTGGTGTCGCGACAGGCGTGAATGGAGGGACGAATGGAGACGTGTCGTCTTCAGCGATAAGAGTCGCTTCTGCCTTGGTGCCAATGATGGTCGTATGCGTGTTTGGCGCCATGCAGGTGAGCGCCACAATCAGGACTGCATACGACCGAGGCACACAGGGCCAACACCCGGCATCATGGTGTGGGGAGCGATCTCCTACACTGGCCGTACACCACTGGTGATCGTCGAGGGGACACTGAATAGTGCACGGTACATCCAAACCGTCATCGAACCCATCGTTCTACCATTCCTAGACCGGCAAGGGAACTTGCTGTTCCAACAGGACAATGCACGTCCGCATGTATCCCGTGCCATCCAACGTGCTCTAGAAGGTGTAAGTCAACTACCCTGGCCAGCAAGATCTCCGGATCTGTCCCCCATTGAGCATGTTTGGGACTGGATGAAGCGTCGTCTCACGCGGTCTGCACGTCCAGCACGAACGCTGGTCCAACTGAGGCGCCAGGTGGCAATGGCATGGCAAGCCGTTCCACAGGACTACATCCAGCATCTCTACGATCGTCTCCATGGGAGAATAGCAGCCTGCATTGCTGCGAAAGGTGGATATACACTGTACAAGTGCCGACATTGTGCATTCTCTGTTGCCTGTGTCTATGTGCCTGTGGTTCTGTCAGTGTGATCATGTGATGTATCTGACCCCAGGAATGTGTCAATAAAGTTTCCCCTTCCTGGAACAATGAATTCACGGTGTTCTTATTTCAATTTCATATATATATCGAAATAAAGTTTATTGTATCTGCTAATGCAGGCAGAAAACAGAATTCTTAATTTTAATGTTTTTCAAATGTATGACTTTCAAGACAGACTTTTGTTGATGCTCTGAAACAAGTTATACATGGAAGAAGAATTCATCATACAATAAATTCTGGCAAATAATAATTTGCCGCTGCCATAAATAAATCTATACAGTACATTTTACGATATGCTTCAAAATAATTATTTTTCGCACTTCAGATATACATTCCACATTTGACGTATGTTCTCATATCTTGAAACTGCAGCCAAGTTTCCTGCTTTTTGGGTAATTCCTTGCCTCTAAAACTTTGGTAGTTGACGAACCTAACTTCTGAAAATGGTTGCAACACAACTCTTTTTGGCTTTTTATTCACATTTCCTACATCACCTACATCGTCACTGTCAGAGGAATGCACTGTACAAGGACGTCCTCTTTTTTCTAGCTGCTGGCATGATATCTGAACGTTCTTATTACTTATTAGTCAGTTTCATGAAGCTTAGCAGGACAGTCTGAGTGAAAACGAGATTTCGCTGTCTTCCGAATCAGATAATTCCGCATTGCTGTCATCAATAAGAACTTTCAACTGCTCATGAGTTAATACTTCTTGCACTGATCTAGAGAGGAAAACTATAACAGTTATTTCAGTCTTCCATTATCAGAGGCCAAACTGAATTTAGCAGACGTCCATTAAGACCTTAGGTCTACAGATGAGGACCTGTAACAAACGGGTTATTTCATTGTAACCAACAAAATCTAAACAAATTTAAACTAACTGTCAAGCCTAGGATAGTTAGCGAACGTTTTATTTTTAGACGTGATAATTACATATTTTTCGGGTTGCAGAATCACCATTTTTTGTGTACGTAAAGCTGTAAACTAGCACACGAATCCTTCCTTCCAAAGTGGTGCATCCTGTTTTTAAACCTAAGAACTAGAATACCCACACACGCCGTCCGTCGATCTATAAGCAGAAAAATACGCCAATATAAGGAGAAAGAAAAATGTCGCAAGGTCTACGTATGTGGACCGAGGGAGCGGAGGGGATGCAAATGTTTACAAAAGAAAGAAAAAAAATTGGTGGCATTACTTTTCAACACGCACTTGCAAATCATGGTGACAGTATTGAATTGCATATCCCTAAATTTCTCCTTTCTCCAGGACGTAAATAAAATTTCTTTTCTCAGTCATCCCTTATTCTGTAGGCTTTCGTAAGTACACTGTATGATTAAATGTTGAGAGACATTTATTAGTGGGCATTAATACACTACTGGCCATTAAAATTGCTACACCATGAAGAAATGCAGATGATAAACGGGTTTTCATTGGACAAATATATTATACTAGAACTGACATGTGATTACATTTTCACGCAGTTTGGGTGCATAGATCCTGAGAAATCATTATCCAGAACAACCACCTCTGGCCGTAATAACGGCCTTGATACGCCTGGGCATTGAGTCAAACAGAGATTGGATGGCGTGTACAGGTACGGCTGCCCACGCAGCTTCAACACGATACCACAGTTCATCAAGAGTAGTGACTGGCGTATTGTGACTAATTACTTGCTCGGCCACCATCGACCAGACGTTTTCAATTGGTGAGAGATCTGGAGAATGTGCTGGCTAGGGCAGCAGTCGAACATTTTCTGTATCCAGAAAGGTCAGTACAGGATCTGCAACATGCGGTCATGCATTATCCTGCTGAAATGTAGGGTTTCGCAGGGGTCGAATGAAGGGTAGTGCCACGGGTCGTAACACATCTGGAAAGTAACGTCCACTGTTCAAAGTGCCGTCAATGCGAACAAGAGGAGACGGAGACTTGTAACCAATGGCACCCCATACCGTCACGCCGGGTGATACGCCAGTATGGCGATGACGAATACACGCTTCCAATGTGCGTTCACCGCGATGTCGCCAAACACGGATGCGACCATCATGATGCTGTACACACAACCTGGATTCATCCGAAAAAATGACGTTTTGCCATTCGTGCACCCAGGTCCGTCGTTGAGTACACCATCGCCGACTCTCCTGTCTGTGATTCAGCGTCAAGGGTAACCGCAGCCATGGTCTCCGAGCTGATAGTCCATGCTGCTGCAAACGTCGTCGAACTGTTCGTCCAGATGGTTGTTGTCTTGCAAACGTCTCCATCTGTTGACTCAGGGATCGACACGTGGCTGCACGATCCGTTACAGCCATGCGGATAAGACGCCTGTCATCTGGACTGCTAGTGATACGAGGCCGTTGGGATCCATCTCGGCGTTCCGTATTACCCTCCTGAACCCACCGATTCCATATTCTGCTAACAGTCATTGGATCTCGACCAACGCGAGCGGCAATGTCTCTGTACGATAAACCGCAATCGCGATAGGCTAGAGTCCGACCTTTATCAAAGCCGGAAACGTGATGGTACGTATTTCTCCTCCTTGCACGAGGCATCACAACAACGTTTCTGCAGACAACGCCGGTCAACTGATGTTTGTGTATGAGAAATCGGTTGGAAACTTTCCTCATGTCAGTACGTTGTAGGTGTCTACACCGGCCCCAGCCTTGTGTGAATGTTCTGAAAAGCTAATCATTTGCATATCACAGCATCTTCTTCCTGTCGGTTAAATATCGCGTATGTACCACGTTATTTTCGTGCAGTCGCAATTTTAATTTCCAGTAGTGTATATGTGTATACATCCTTGGCCTTTATATTGGCTGGGAACATTTTAATGAGATGTGAGCATGTCTGTGGAGGAATGTTGGTACCTGATTCTCCATGAAGAGTTGAAACCAGTGAAGGCAAAGATGTTTAACGCTGTGTTGTTGGGCGAAATCGACGCGCTACGCCATCACATTGGTGGTCGATTTGGTTCAGGTCGGGACACAGGGCATGCCAGACCATTTCCAGAATATCATTGCCCACAAACGATTGTCTAAAATATGTTGCTTTATGACAGTGTGCACTGCCGTCTGTGGCCTGTTCCTCTGCTGTCAGATCAGTTCGTAGCCTTCCGCATTTTGCGTCTTCTTTACCACACGAAGGTGACCACATCCTAACAAGGAAGGCAACCCAGTGTGTTAACTCCAGCTCCTCTGCGCTTCACTGTTGGTACTACAGCTGATGGTAGGAAACGTTTTGCAGGCATTTGCCAAACCTAAACCCTTTCATCTGGTTGTCACAATGTATAGCGTGATTTATCTCTCCAAATCTCTCGTTTCCAGTCATACATTCGTGCAATGGCATCGCGTTTTACATCACCTCAAGTGTCACCCCTAATTTCATGCGATAATGATGGAAGCTGAAGAAATGAATTAAAACCTGTGCAACGGCCAGGACTTGAGTCTGGCACTCCTTACTCACTAGCTATTACAGAACCGCAGCACTACAGCGAACCTTGCTGTACGGACTGCCATCCCCAACACATCTTCAATTCATATCTTCAGCTTACGTCCCCCTTCTCAGATCGTCACTACTGCCGAGGCTCTCCAGCATTGGAATAGCACTCCAGCAGTAGAAGTGACGGGGAAATCATTTACCTCAGCTGCAGGTGTACGTATATTTTCCTCGAGACGTTTGGGTCTCATTATCAGTCCCTGTCCGTCAGCACTTGAGGTCTGCCAGCTCTTGATTTAGGACTGCTTGCTCCTTCGCGTTTCCACTTCAAAGTTGTTGTTGTGGTCTTCCGTCCAGAGACTGGTTTGATGCAGCTCACCATGCTACGCCATCCTGTGCAAGCATCTTCATATCAAAGGACCTACTGCAATCTACATCCTTCTGAATCTGCTCATTGTATTCATCTCTGGGTTTCCCTCTACGATTTTTACCCTCCACATTGCCCTCATATACTAAACTGGTGATCACTTGATGCTGCAGAATATGTCCTACCAACCAATCCCTCCTTTTAGACAAATTGTGTCCTAATTTCCTGACCTCCCCAGTTCTGTTCAGTACCTCCTCATTAGTTATTTGATCTACCCGTCTAATCCTCAGCATTCTTCTCTAGCACCACATTTCAAAAGCTCCTGTTGTCTTCTTGTCTGAACTATTTATCGTCCATGTTTCACTTCCGTACAGGTCTACACACCATACAAACACTTTCAAAAAAGACTTCCTGACACTTAAATTTGCACTCGATGTTAACAAATTTCTCACCTTCAAAAACTCTGTCCTTGCCATAGCCAGTCTACATTTTCTATCGTCTCTACTTCTACCATCCTAGTTATTTTGCTCCCCAGATAGCAAAATTTATCTACTACTTTAAGTGTCTCGTTTCCTAATCTAATTCCCTCAGCATCACCTGATTTAATTCGACAACATTCTATTATCTTCCTTTTCGTTTTATTGATGTTTATCTTATACCCTCGTTCCAAGACACAGTCCATTCCTTTCAACTGCTCTTTCAGGTTGTTTTCTGTCTCTGACAGAATTACAATATCATCGGCAAACCTCAAATTTTTATTTCTTCTCCACGGATTTTAATTCCTACTCCAAATTTTTCAATTGTTTCCTTTACTACTTGCTCAATATACAGATTGAATAACACCGGGGATAGGCCACAAACCCGTCTCTTTTACCACTGCCATCTGGTTTCTGTACTAACTATAAATAGCCATTCGCTGCCTGTATTTGAACCTTATCACCTTCAAAATTTGGAAGACAGTATTCCCGTCAACATTGTCAAAAGCTTTCTCTAAGTCTACAAATGCTAGAAACGTTGGTTTGCCTTTTCTTAATCTATCTTCTAAGATAAGTCGTAGGGTCAGTACTGTCTCACGTGTTCCAACATTTCTACTGAACCCAAACTGATCTTACCCGAGGTGGGCTTCTACCAGTTTTTCCATTCATCTGCAAAGAATTGGTGTTAGTATTTTGACTTCAAAATTACGTCAGCAAATGTCGACGTAGGCAGCTTTACAAAGGCTACTTTGGGTCATATCCAATGACTTGCTCACAGTCGCATACACTGAGCTCTCCGGATCGATTAACTTGCCGTTGACAATACAATTTATGTTGGCATCTTGTGACTTCTAGTAGGAAATTCCACATTACATATGCATGTATAGATAGTGTGACTGCATCCTAACTGTTCACCATGTTACACGAATATATATGTGCGTTACGAATGCAATGTAATGTGATGTAAAATATTACGAAATCAAGGAAATCTGTCTTCAATCTGGAAAGTATAGGAAAATTGAAGACGATAAGCTTGGTGTTGCCCAGATTATTCGTCAAACCGATTATTACCAAATGTAAAGATGCATCTTACTTTAAAATCGCACGATGGAATAAATCGGTAAACGTTATATGTTACAAGAACGCTGAAATTAGAGGAATTCTGTTTCATACAGAGGGGTACCGACAGTTTTGTATTCGCACATAGAACAAAGGAGGGGTGGGGGGGTTAAATATATTGTTACACTGTCAAACATATCGTGCGGTTACTTGCTGATTATAGATGAAAATATAGATGTAACACCCTGTGTACTACGGGAGTCTTACAGTATAGTTTGTGTCATCTCTGCCATCGCGAGAGAAACGCAGCGTGGCCATCTGGTCAATAATTAGTTCATATAAGCCAAGCACTGCAAAACTATTATTTTGGAAGCTATTTTCTGCGGACTGGAGATTACAGGTAGAGGGCTAAAGCAGAGAAGGAATAATGAAAGGGCACGTTGCCTGTATGGCAGGGTTTCGCTCTCGCTGGCCGCCGTACGCTGAATCTTCCGGCGGAGAGGGCCCTTGTTCTGCTAATAATGTATGTGACGCAGCTCGTCAAGGGCGGCGAATGCAGGCGAGGCAGCGAGTTTCTAGCGACGCCATATATTGCCGAGAATGGAGGCCTGCGGAGAGCGAACTGAGTATGAATTAGTAGCAGGCACCCCACGTAGGCTCGTGCGAAGCTTATAATGAAGATGCTGTCTGCAGAGGTGACGCAGCGGGGAAGCACCTGCAATATCTTAAATGCCGCCTTCTACAGCTCTACAACAGTGCGTGAACTTGAGGTGACACTCATGCTCTTGGTAAGACGAGCATCAATTAATGGAAGCTGATTTCTCCACAGCTTTTTTCTTTGCACAGCGTGATACATCTCCTTCTTTTCTTTTGCTTGAGCCGTTTTCCCGCAATGACGCAGGGTCGGCATGGTTAATCAGATCTGGCAAGGTTAATTTAAGGGGTGGCCGGATGCCTTTCCTGCAGCCACCCGGTAACACCCCGGGACGGAATTAGTGTACCCTAGTGTGTGTCTAGTGTAATCCATGGAACAGTGCGAATGTATTCAGATGTCTGCGAGCCGTGGAACTGAGGCGGGACGTGGGGACCAAACCGGTATTCACCTAGTGCGATATGAAAAACCGCCTAAAAACCACATCCAGGTTTCCCGGCACACCAGCCTCCGTCGTTAAGCCGCTGGGCGGATTCGATCCGGGGCCGGCGCGCCTACCCCAGTGCAGGAAGCAGCGCATTAGCGCTCTCGGCTAACGTGGCGGCTACTAATTTTAATATGTGTAATTACGTTATTCATCAATAGCGTGGAGGGAATCACTTAGTGTAAAGATATTAATTTTTAAAATAAATCGTTGTCACATTTGGAACTGTGGAACTGGATATTTCTCCGGTAATGTATCAAAGAAAGGAAGAGATAATCGCGTATTGGTTTTCTTTTCTTTTTTTTATTATGTGGGATGCACAGTAGACAAGACACAACCGTTTCCTGGACATTGTTTTACAGCACCGTGAATATAACTTTCCTTTACGACAATAAGAACAAATCGCGGCTATTGGTTAATTGATGGTACGTATAAGGAGTACAATAACGAGAACAACATTGACTTTAGGAAAGCAATTTGGGTAAGACTGTATTTAAAATGAAAATTATGGTTCAGAATGAAAAGTATGGAATATAAATCAGATTCTCTCTGATTCACACTCAGTCACATACAGTTAAACTTTTGCATAGAAGCACGAAATACGTAAGATTCAGACTGCAGACATTGTGTACGATCCATTCTTAAACTGTACATACTATAGCAACAAAGTAGCTAAATAACTGAACACGTCAGTGTGTCGAGTTGCCCTTTGAGAAAAGAATAGGATTAAACAGTCATCGCGCAAACAGAGTAAAATGTCGTATCTACTGATATATTTAGAAAGTCAGAACCAACACTGAACCCTGAGACACAGACCATATTCGTTCTATCGTACTTAGCGAGATGGTGCAGTGGTTAGCATACTGGACCCGCATTCTGGAGAACGCGGGTTCATACCCGTGTCCGGCTACTCTGATTTAGGTTTTCCGTAATCTCCCTAAAATGCTTCAACATGGTTCCTTTGAAAGGGTTCGGCCGGTTTCCTTCCCTAAACCGAGGGCTGTGCTCATTATCTACAGACCTCTTGGTCGATGGGACGTTAAACAATCTCCTCCTCCTCCTCCTCCTCCTTCCTCGTTTTATCACCTCGTTAATCTGAGGGCACATCAGACGTTTAGCTTGTTGATGTTACCACATCTTGATATTAAACATTATTTAATAATGTAGTTTACACAGTAGTGTGGGTACAATATAGGCACTGTACACTGGTGGCTTCTTTAACCGGAGGACGAGTCTATTCGTCAGAAGAGCAATATTTAAAAGTACTTTCCTCCCGCATCGGCCGAGAGGATGAGTGCCCAACAATTACGATCAAGATCTCATGTAGCAGGAAGAGAGAGACTTGCTTAATGAAGAAATCTAGCTCAAATCAAAAGTTAAAGACGACTACAACCACTGGCGAAGATTTCTAACCGTGTCTTCAAAAAGGCCAAAACTTTTAATTTAGTAAAAATAAAAATTAGTAAAAAGAAATGAAATGCAATTACCGATTATTAGATTAAGAACCAACACACTAACAAGGAAACCTCCCCATCGCACCCCTCTCAGATTTAGTTATAAGTTGGTACAGTGGATAGGCCTTGAGAAATTGAACACAGATCAATCGAGAAAACAAGAAGAAGTTGTGTGGAACTGTGAAAAAAATAAGCAAAATATACAAACTGATTAGACCATGCTTAACATAGGCAACATCAAGGATGCTACGGGTTGGGGAACGCCGTGGTCCCGTGGTTAGTGTGAGCAGCTATGGAACAAGAGGTCCTAGGTTCAAGTCTTACCTCGAGTGAAAATTTTTACTTTCTATATTTTTGCAAAGTTATGATCTGTCCGTTCGTTCATTGACGTCTCTGTTCACTGTAATAAGTTCAGTGTCTGTGTTTTGCGATCGCACCGCAAAACCTTGTGATTAGTAGACGTAAGGATGTGCCTCTCCAATGGGAACCGAAAACATTTTATCGCAAGGTTATAGGTCAACCGGTTCCTCCACAGGAAAACACGTCTGGTATAGTCTATACGACACTGGTGACGGCATGTGCGTCACATGACAGGAATATGTTGTCGACCCACCTAACTTCTACACTTGGCGAATGGGTGAAAATATTCTTCTACCTTGCCCGATTTAGGTTTTCTTGTGGATGTCATAATCACTCCCAAAAAAGTGATGAAAACATAAGAGTTTGTCACATAAACTGCAACAAATGAATGCAACAGTTCCACAGTCACACAGTTTTCCCTGTGCTCTGTCAAAACATATGTTTTTAACGTTTTCAAATTTTTCCGTGTGTACACTGTCAAATCCTGCATATGTCCAAGCAAATCTGAACATGTCCTGGAATTTTGGAGAGCAAAGTTCATTATGTGTGAACACCTGAAATTTGATAATTCTCTGAAAATAAAAAATTGAACTTTTCACTCGAGGGAAGACTTGAACCAAGGACTTCTGGTTCCACAGCTGCTCCCGCTAACCATGGGACCACGGAGCTACTGAGCCCACGCTCCCCTTGATGTTGCCTATCTTGCACATGGACTACTCAGTTTGTATATTTTGCTTATTTATTTCATAATTCCACACAACTTCTTCCTGTTTTCTTGATTGATCTGTGTTCAGTTTTTCAAGGCCTATCCACTGTCCCAACTTATAACTAAATCTAAGGGGGGTGCGATGGGGAGGTTCCCTTGTAAGAAATACAAATAACTTTCAACAGTCTGATCGTTGTAGTAGAGAGGTTGTTGACGTTAAATTATAATTACTGACCACTAAAATCTATCGATGCTTTCCGCATGCAAAAAAAAAAAAAAAAAAAATGAAAAAAAATGCTCTGAGCACTATGTGACTTAACTTCTGAGGTCATCAGTCGCCTAGAACTTAGAACTACTTAAACCTAACTAACCTAAGGACATCACACACATTCACGGCGGAGGCAGGATTCAAATCTGCGACATAACATGAGCCGTCCAAAAGAGATCCACTAGATCTGCCTATGCAGGAACTGCATTATTCAGCACCAGACTGCTGTTTAATCAAATCCGTTGTTACAAAGATGACGAAACTAAGTGGGTCATACAAAAACAATAACTCTCCCTCGTACGACATTCCAACAAAAGTCCTAAACTCTAGTCCTTACTTGATGTCGCTCAACTTGAATTACAGGTAGTCTCCCATACACTCATTTACTTCCTTTTCATATTCTCAATTTTTATTTATTTGTATTATTATTTTTTCTTATGTGAAAGTAGTTTACTACAGAATACTGAACCACCTTAGCGAGAATAATTATTTGACAACAGCTCTTTATACCAATGTAAAGTCATCTCTCGTGTAAACGCCGTATTTGATCTCACAGTCTCAGATTAGATAAACAGAAAGACATTCCTGTGTGCATTTCTGTCATTTTCTAAAGGCTTATGAGTAAATCAGAGAAATGTAAAAATGGCATTCGTCTTCTATACATGTAGTCTCATCTTAACAAAATAAAACAAAGATTTGTATTAACAATACGCGGTGTGAAAACTTTAAATATTTTATCCTTAAGAGCTTGGCCTGCTACTGCTTTTGTCTGACATAAATGATTTGTTGGGGAAACTGCTAGTGTAATTAAAAACCGTGTTGTGATCTTTCCTGGTTGCACAGTATAATCATGACGTATCAAATGACATCCATACCTTACGAAACCAGGTCAATAATATAACAGGCTTAGAACTGTTCACAGCAAACAGTTTAATCCTGAATCCTAGAAAGACTCGTATTAACTAAAGCAAAATATGTAATAGTGATTTACCATGCTGGAAGCAGGTTTGTGAGGTCACACGCTAGGTGTGACTTTCGTTGTGAAATTTCTATCTACCGAAGGAGGTAATCATTTAAGTTGGTACCACCACAATGATAATATTAGGTTGATAGTATTCTTCACATCCTTTCACATGATATTGTCCTATGGGACAATACTCTGGGGCAACGCTGTTATAATGAAAACGTATTTAATCTAGAGAAACGTGTACTAAGATTTTAGGTAAATTTGATAACAGAATGCCTTGCAGAACCGATCTCTATGCCTACAAATATCAACGCCAGAGGTATTTGTGTTTAACAACACAACTAAATTTTGCGTCAAGAGCGTAGTTCGCAGCCACAGTTGTATGGAAAATTATTTCCATACATACTATGAAACACTATCCAGGTTGCAGAATAGAGACTATATTTTCGTATACTATATTCTGCTGCAAAAATCTATAGCTGAAAAATGTTTCTGTC
This sequence comes from Schistocerca cancellata, assembly GCF_023864275.1. Lineage (NCBI taxonomy): Eukaryota > Metazoa > Arthropoda > Insecta > Orthoptera > Acrididae > Schistocerca > Schistocerca cancellata. Next base: position 527,319,445 of record NC_064632.1, read on the forward strand.
AGAGAACACAAAAGGCGAATATGCTCCTCTTTACAAGAATCCGATAGAAAAGTGGTGAATCACGTTCCTCACCAAAAATTTTCCATCCGAACATTGTGCGCTCTTTCTACACGGAATTTTCCTTTCACCCAGTCTCTCTTCGAAGTGTAGCGCTCAGGTTCGGTTTTTCCATATCATTGCCACAGTGTATTTAACTCTCTCTTCCATTGTCTCCTTTTTCCCACATTGGCATTTTCTCCTATCTGTCTCTCCAACTGTCACTGTCTTCATCTCTTTCTCGCAATCCTTCTTGCTCTGTTCTTTGCTCTGCTACCTTCACTATCTACCTGTCCCACTGCCATTGTATTTGTCCCATTTTTTTCACTCTCCCTGCCATTCTGCCTTTCTTTCTCGCTTACAATCTCTTGCCTCTCTCTTCAATCCTGTTTCCTCTCCACACATGGCCTTTGGGAGGTTTCGCTCGGAGTTTTGACTTCTATACCGTCAAACTTTAATATGTGGCTACAGGGGTTACTAGAAACTGGGCAAAATTTTGAACAGGTTTTATGGGGGAAACTGATAGTCAGTATATCCTCCCTATTTGACTCACACTGTTATCGTCTTCATCCACTATCTTTCTCTTCCACTGCCTCTTTTTTTTTTGCCAACACCAGTGTCTAATCTCTCTTTCTCTCCCACTGTCATTGCCTCCTCTCTCTTCCACTGTCAGTGTGTCTGTGGCACTCTCTTTCAATACAAAAAGCTTGAATACGTTCTCAGACCAAAGTTTTTGGTGAGGAAGGCAGAATGGAGATTGATGTAGCTAGTTCCCCACTTTTTTGTCAATGTTGTTTAGAGCAACATACTCGCCTTTTCTGTACTGTGACAGGAGAATTTATCAGCTGGTTCCCTTCTTTTTCCTTTAACAGCAGGGGTGTTTATATAAAACGAAATTGAATGTCAGTAATGTTTTGAGAGTTCATTTATATCCTTCAGCACTTTTACATACTTTGACAAACATAAATTGTGCTGCCGTAAGCTTTCCCCAGCACACTGGTCGGCAAAGATGTAGTTCGAAGACCGACTGTAGGTGCTCGATCAAGTGCTCCTATCAGGAGAGAGGTCAAGGACACACTCGAAAGCAACATTCCGCCAACGACCTCTAGACCACATGTATCTAGGCAGCCGCCACTGACCGCAGGCTCTGAATTACTCAGTCACTGACACATTCTAGTTTGGCATCTGTCATTGATTCGCAGAGCAGGCTTAGGCTGCGACAACACATAGCATCAGATTATAGCAAGATTACCGGTACAGTCTGCAAGAGGGCTTTTATTACTGAGCTTGTGCCGAATAACTTACAGTTCATACAGGAAGAGGATACAGGCCACCCATAACATCTTCTCCCTTGTTTCCCACAGTACAAGACTCTACAGTGGCGACGAGGATTCTACATAAACGACAGATATCTTCGAATGATATAACTTTTATACAAAATCGTCTCTCATCCAATGCAAGCACACTGTACACTATTATACATAAAAATACTTAAATTTGTAGGCTGTACCTAGAGCATATCAAAAAATGCGGTGTTTTATTTGCAAGCATAAAGAAATTTGTATGAAAATATTACTTTTTGTAAGGTACTTACGCCGCCAGGTGGCACCATCGAATAGTTTGCTCCTCAAGACAGACAAAAGGAGTGAAGTGCTCATTATACAGAGACATCGTGTCATGAAGTATTGTTGGTAAGAAAATGGCTACTAAATTCATAGTTCGTTAACGTCAGAACCCTTGTGATGCCCCTAGAGGCCTTGAAATATGTTCAATTCGTTAGTTAAAAACAATATTTACTTCTAAGTCCAGATATCACCTGCATATTTTGTGTGGGTAAGTGCAGTAACTTTCAAACCTCTGTATCTCCGTAACCGATAACGATATCGAAAGTAGTTTCAAGTTTCCCCTAGAATACTATCTTACGCAAATACGGTAAAGATTTCGGCGATATTCCATGAGCAGAAATTATAGAAGTAGCCATCACCAAAACTGGTGCTTTTGATACCCGAAAATCGTAGTTTCCGGTGTATTTAGGTAACGGTTAAAGATTTTCGAAAGTGGTAAAATGTTATTTCCAGCTAAAGGAGTGCACAGTTAAAGTATGAGTCATTTTCTATGGTTTGTTATTTAGGTAATTACGGCCCGCTGTGCAAAAACGACTATAAACCGGGTTTTTCTGCGGGTGTCCGCAAACGTGCGGCAATTTTGAATAGTGAACCTCGGTAACGGATAATGATATCGAAAAACATTTAGAAGTTCCCCGAGAACGTGTTCATAAGGACATACAGTAAAAATTTGGAAGATTTACCATGAATATAACTTAAGTTTACGGTGTTCTCTCACAAACCGCACGTGAACATGCTTTTATCTGCCGCCTAACTCCCAAACAACTAGACTACACCAAATGCAAACGATCCAACCGATTAGTTCAATTTGCTGAACTGGAGGCTGTGGGTAACGTTTTAACTTTGATCGTGTACTGCAGGGTAGCTACAGTACGCCCTGTCTTCCTATAGTCAGGCCAACTTCTATCAAAAACACCTCGTCTCTTGTCACTGTAGGCAGTAGAACCATCTCGGGTGAAGAATCACATTTCCGCAGGCGGTTGTCTGGAACATATTGACACCGTGCACTGTCGTGCAGTACGGATACAACGTTACGCTAGAGTTTTCGCAGGGCTAATTTCTACAATTTGATCAGAAAATTTGAACTGAGGGGTGTATATTACACTTATGTTTAGTGGTTGTATTCAACAGATTTGACTTCGTTTGTACGTAGTATTTAAAGAACCGATTGTAGTCTGTCGAAAGTTACATAAACTCTTTGCTCGAGCGTTTTATAAACACACAAATGAGCAGATAAAGTGGAGGAGCAGTGGCTATTACCTACTTTTCTTGTTAACACGATTTCTATATACAAAAAGTAGCCTAGGGGAAAGTTTATAATTATTAATTTCTATAAATTAACTGTAATCAAAATTTGTTGTTACTGTATTTCATCATACGCTCGTCCAATAATCCATTTTTGTCGAGATTTGCGGAATGCAATATTAGAATGAAAGAGAAGGAAAAGACAGGACGGAAGATTAGAAATTGACGTCCAGTCACAGTGAGGTCATCAGCGATCGAGTGTGCAAGCTACGTCTAAGAAAGGCTGGGGAAGGAAATTGGCCGTGTCCTCTTCAAAGGAACCAGCCCTGTATTTACTTGGAGGGCTTAGGGGAAACAACGGAAAATCTAAATCTGGATGGCTGGACGATGTTCTGAACTGCCCCCTCCATCCACTTCCCGTAATGCGAATCCCGTGTGATAACCTCTGCACCACTTCGCTCGTCAGTTTAGCATGATCAGCTCAATAGGGGACCCGTTTCAGTACTTGAGTTAAGCCGATTTATCTAGTGCGGAATGTTTGTCACTCTTGTAAAACGACAAGTTAGTACACATTACTCAGTTATGTGTTCCGATACCTTATCCACAGTGATTTCTGTAACGTTTCTTTAGAAATAAGTGAAACTTGTCAATCGGACTAATTACTCTTAACATATTTTGAAAGTTACGCATATGCATTCTGAGACAGTTAACCCCAGTTATAATTAGGAATCAGCGGGAAAATAATCTCATCAGAGCAAAAAGAGACAAATTTGCTCGGGCATAAAAGCCTCTTACTTAAAAAGGGTACCAGCTGCATCACTCTAGCTTACTCACAATAATGAACATTTCATAATTTTCTCAAGAACTTTGACGTCAGAACAAATACACATTCTTTTTTGTATGCAACCTACCTCTCACTCCCTGCAGCTTCCCTAACTGTAACTCTCATACTCACTACTCCATCGCTGTAAGTGGCTCATAGCCACCCACCCCCAGTTGATCCTTCTTACCCATCTACTCAGCCCCGCTCATTGTCACTATCACTTTATGTCGCCCAATCTCTCACTGTCTCCTGTCTCGCAGCCACTGTGTCCTTCTTTCTCTTCTACTATTACTGTCTCCTATCACTGTCACTGCCCGTGTCTTGCTCTCTCTCACTGCTACTATCTCATTCATTCCTTCCCATTGTCCTAGTCACTTTTCTCTGTCAATTTCACTTTCTTTCTCGTTGTCATTGTCATAAATTTTATCTCTCATTATCACCGGATCTCATCCACTTGCACTTTCTCCCTCTCCTTATTCCTCCCCCACTGACAATGTCTCCTTTACTCTTTTGGTGCCGGCCGCGGTGGTCTAGCGGTTCTAGGCGCTCAGTCCGGAACCGCGCGACTGCTACGGTCGCAGGTTCCAATCCTGCCTCGGGCATGGATGTGTGTGATGTCCTTGGGTTAGTTAAGTTAAGTAGTTCTAAGTTCTATGGGACTGATGACCACGGATGTTAAGTCCCATAGTGCTCAGAGCCATTTGAACCATTTGAACTCTTTTGGTAGCACCTTTCTGTCAATGTCATTTATGTTCCTCAGCTGCAGAATACCTGTCTTTGCTCTTTGCTCAATTCTACTGTGCTCTAGTATTTATTACTTTTCCGTCTCTTTACAACAGCCACTGTCTCTTCCTCCCTCAACATAAAAATGTGTGAATATGTCAGCATGCTAAAATTTTTGGTATAATGCTTAGAGGTAGTTGCTGAGAATAGTGGAATGAGGCAGCTGGTACTATACTTTCAGTCAGAGTATTTTAAAAAGGAGCATATTCGCCTTTTTTGTGCTCCAATAGGAGCATTTTTCAGCTGCTTCCCTTCTGTTTCGACCGACACAAGGTATGTGACTCACATGAAAAGAATTTTATGAGTCCATAAAATTTTGATACTTTACTTGAGTGACACTGAAATAACGCAGAAAATGTAGCATGTGTTTCTCTACTGCAACACAGGGTTTCCAGATCCCTGTCAATGGTAACGGAGACAATTCACAGCATATTTCTCCGTACTTTGTCGTTTTATATACTGTTTTCCGCTCACACCGGTTCTTACATGCATATTTCACGTATGGCCATAAAAGTGGTTGATTCATTCATTCACATATGGTGCGACTATGAACCTCTGTGTCCTGGAATTGGATGAAGATATTTAGAAAATATTCAAAGTTTTTCGTGATCGTTGTCTTGGGAACATATCGCAAAAACTTCAGCCATTTCCTGTGCGTAGACGTCTTGGTATCCTCCGGTCGAATTTGCTATGAAGAAATGGTAAAAGGTTTTTCGGAGATTTCCTAAGAAACCACCCATAAAATAATAGCTCTTAACCTCTGTATACCAGAAACGAATAAAGATATCAAGATAATCTTATGGATATACCAAAAAAGTTTCAGCCATTTTCTGTGAACAGCAGTCCTGAAATCTGCGACTCGGTTATGGTATAAAAGAGTGGTGAAAAACTGTTTGTTTAGTGTTTCCTGTGGAAAGTTTTAGAAAACGGAAAGATGGCACTTGTAGATAAATCCCGGAGAGATTATTTAGATTGCACGTGCAGAAATATGGTAATTTTGATTCTCTGTATCTCGGAAACGGTTAAATTATCAAGATAATTTTCGAAACTGTTCGACATCTAGATCCTAGGAATACTTTGTAAAAATTTCAACCCTTTGCTGTGGATACACACCTTGGAATCTGCTGTTCGGTTTTGGTACGAGGAATTGGCAAATGACACTGTTTCGTGTTTTATAAGGAACCCCACACGAACCAATGGTTTCTTCATGAGCACCTTAAGGCCCACCATAAACCACATCACATGCAAAAAGAAACTTTCAATTTGGTCCATCTGCCTAAGCAGGATAGTGAAAATAAGACGATCCTTCTGTTGGGTATACAAATGGTCCCTAGTCCAAGGGCGGTGAAGAACACTTGACCCCACCTTCCTATCACCAGTAGTACCCAGCCTCGGAAAATCCCGTTTTTAAGCACAGCGTTTTAGAACACGTTACATGGCGCACACAATAGCGCACTCCGTCGCGTGCAGACCAGTATAACACACACCTTATGTGGTGGTTAAATGAAAACTAAATGACCTATAATATTATGCTCTAAACGTAGTCTGAAGGAAAATAATGGAAATTTGTTTTTATTTATCTATCGTATGGGACACGTAAGAGTGTTAAAATCAGATGAGGAGCTGTACATAAAGATTACTAAATTAATTATCATCACTTCATCACAGCTCTCCGGCTTAATACACACTTATGAGCCAAAATCCTGTTTAATAGCTTGCCTGTCCGTCTTTGGAACGAAATATATCATTAAGTCTGCGTGTCAGGAATCCGACTGTTTACTTGTAGGTATGTGGCATTAGAGTTATATGTACAGGTCATGTGATTCGCATAAATAACAGGCCACTGATATCCGAACGCGGTGACGGTACCAGATAGCGACCCAGATGGGTTCCATAGGATTTACATCAGTCGAATTTGGTCGCCGAGGTATCAACGTGAGTTCCCTATAATGCTCCACAAATCAATGTAGCACGGTTCTGGCTCCGAGACACGGACAATCATACTGTTGAAAGGTAACATCAAGCATGAAGCGATGCAGTTGGTTCAAAGGTGTCAGCCCGTGTTCGATTACCACCACAGGTCCCATGCAAGCGCAGGAGAATGTCTGCCATAGCATAATTCTGCTCCACCAGCTTGCGTCCGTCGCGCGCTGCACTTTTCGAGCCCCCGTTCACTTCTATGGCGGCGTTTGTGGAGAAGACATGTGATTCGCCCGAAGAACCGATACGTTTGCATTGACCGACGGTCGGATATCGATGTTCCCGTGACTACGCCAACTGTAACTGACGATGTTAATGGGTCAACATGTGAACAAGTATAGGTGGTCTGCTGCGGAGCTCAATGTTCAACAACGTACGATGGACGGTGTGTCGAAAACACTTGTGCGTGCATCGGCATTGTACTCTTTAGACAGAGATGCCAGAGATCACTATCTATTCAACTTTAGAGAGCAGACAAGCCTCCGAACCCACGTTCTGTGAAAAGGTACTCATTCACAGACTTGACTTAAAAGTCATCTGCCCTTTGTCAAAGTCGTTTATCTCAATGGATTTCACGTCACGTCGCGTCACGTCACGTCTGTGTCTACTCGGTTTACATACTTTTGTTAGCGCGTCACGTGCCTGCAACATCAGGAGTCGGCATCCGGCGTCGCGGTGGACCGTGGTCATAATGTTTCGGCCTATCAGTGTAATACAAATTACAGTAGCTATAAGCGAATATAAATGTCTTTTTTATAGTTTATCGCTACACTTGTCGCTCTCTGTAAATCGTCGAAAGCACCCTTGTAGGCAAGTGGAAGACATTTTCATAGAAAATGATAAATCGTCTGACCATTAGCAGCATCAGCATTTTGTGACAAAATGATGATGCAGAGAAGCCGCCTTGTGGAGGATTTCTGCTCATCTTCCATGACCACAACGGATGCGATCCATAGTAGTACAAGCTGCACGAGTCCGATCAAATTAGAAGACATTTTTCTGAAAGGAGGGTTGTTTCAGGCATTGTGAAGGACACTTCTGTTGCCACATAGGTTTACATTCATCGGTGGGATTTAATTCATCTTTAGCAGAAGAAACTCTGGTATCTATTCATATCACATCCATGTACACAAAAGTACCAGTAGAAGAAACAATCAGCATTGTTAAAAAAACAGCTGCAGTATCAAGGGGACGTAACAAGTACATACATAGATGAAATAGAAGCTACGCTAAAGATTATAACAGAATAGAATTACTTCACTTTCAAGAAACAGTTCTACCTGCAAAAAGATAGCCTACCAATGGGCTCACCCATCAGTGGTCTACTTGCAAACATATTTCTAAACCACACTGAAAACAAAACATTCAGTGAAATCATACATCCAAAAAAGTACAAGATTATATACTGGTATCGATATGTAGATGACATCATTTGCTTGATTGATGAAACAGATACCCGAATAAAACAATTAAACAGTGACATAAATACAGTTCCCCCAAAAATAAAATTCACCATTGAGACAGAAGAGGAAATGAAGCTTAATTTCTTATACATTACCATACACAGAATCAACAACAAATATAATTTTGGAATTTTCAGGAAACCTAAAGCCACAAGTACAATCATTCACATCAACACCAACCACCCACAAGCACACAAACTCTCAAATTTCTGAGACATGCTACACAGGCTCAACAGAACTCCACTGAACAAACTCAACTACACACAGGAACTAAATACAATACACTAAATAGCCAGACAGAATGTGTACAACACACAAATGATAATCAAACTGAACAACAAAATTAAAAAAAAAACAAATTAAAAGAGAACAAACCATCAATAAATCACCAGCCACAACAGAGAACTAAGAACTTAACCTCCAGATAAACACAGGATACCAGGAACACCCTACAAAGATTACAGCATGGCACACAGTAACATACACTAACAAAAACGTACACAGGGTGGGAAACATACTGAAGAAACAAGGACTACAAATATCATTCCGCACAAATAACACAGTACAGAAGAATCTAAGACCTAAGAACACCTCTGAAGACAAATTTTACAAAGGTGGAATACATCAATCAACCTGTAATTTTTGCCAGTCGCGCTACATAGGCAAAACATGCAGAAATTTCAAAACGAGGTACTCTGAACACCTGAGAGCCCTAAGAAGTGATAGTACACACTCCACTTTTGCACACCATATAATACAAGAAAACCACCACCCAAAAACATGGAGACTGATCTGAAGATCCTCAGAGAAAGCAACAGTCTCTATCAAAAACTCACAATAGAGGAGAACTGCCACATACAAAAAGCAATAATACAGGGTAAGAGAGCACTGAATGAAAATACAACACTGTGCAACAAAACATTGTTTGAAACACTCAATGAACAATACAAAAATGACTCCCCCAAAAAAAATATAAAACTTCTGTTATCTTGGTTCTCAACCCACCTCTCTTTCCATCTCTCTCTCTCTCTCTCTCTCTCCCTCTCTCTCTCTCTCTCTCTCACACACACACACACAAACACACACACAATCAAAATCAGCACCATAACAAACACAAGACCAACTATGAACAAGTGAGCAACGACAATAACATGACACCTCTCATTCAGTGTGTTGTCAGAAGTGTCTGTGCACACACATTTTGTGTAAGTGCATGTGAGGTGTAGTAGTGAGCGGAAATTTATGATAAACTGAGTGAAAGCAATGCACTAAACAGCAGCTGATTGACACACCAACCAGAGACATGAAACAGGACGGAAAATGTAAGTGCAGAAACGTACATAGCTTCTACCCTGGAAACAGTTCTCCACAAATAAGCAATAATTTTCTTCATGGATAGTTTGCAGAGCACATGCTGTCAAAAAATCGACGGAAACGAGCACTAAAATCGATGTATAATAACACAGTTCAGTTAGTGATGTAATTTTAAGATGAGTGTCCGAACAAAATGAAACAAATTGCAAATATTGCATTTTTAGGCCTACACCAATTAAATTATTACAAATATGTTAAAAAATAATATGGTCACCGAACTCCTGTGTGCGTCGCATTACATGCGAATGTGTCTTGTCTTAAGTTGGGCATAACCATCAAGGTGGGATACAAGACACGTCAGCGACACACCCGACGCCTGCCTGAAGCGACCTAGTACTACCTCGTATACACTCTGCAGCGCCAAAGAAACGGGTATAGGCATGCATAATCAAATAAAGAGATATGTAAACTGGCAGATGCGGTCTCCAACGCATATGTAAGAACAAGTGTCTGGTGCACATGTTGGATCTATTACTGCTGGTACCCGTATAACGGCAGGTTATCAAGATTTAACTGAGTTTGTCCGTAGTGTAATAATCAGCGCAAAAGTGATGGGACACACCATCTTCGAGGTAACGATGAAATGAGGATTTTCCTGTACGACCTTTTCACGAGTGTATCGTGAATATCATGAACCCAGTAAAACATCAAATCTTAGACATCGCTGCGGCCGGAAAAGATCCTGCAAGAACGGGATCAACGACGACTGAAGAGAATCGTTCAAAGTGACAGAACTGCAACCCTTCCGCAAAAATTGCTGCAAATCTCAGTGCTGGGCAGTCAACAAGTGTCAGCGTGAGAATCATTTAACGAAACATCATCGTTATGAGCTTTCGGTGTCGAAGGCTCATTCGTATACCTTTGATGAGTGGACGATAATACCGACCTTGGACTGTTGATGACTGGAAACATGGTGCCTGGTCGGACGAATCCCGTTTCAAATTGTTTCGAGCGGATGAACGTGGACGGGTATGGAGACAACCTCATGAATGAATGGATCCTGCATGTCAGCAAGGGACTGTTCAAGCTGGTGGAGACTCTGTAAGTGTGGGGCGTATGCATTTGGAGTGATATGGGATTCCTAATACGTCTGGATACAATTCTGACAGGCTACACGTCCGTAAGCATCCTGTCTGATCACCTGCATCCATTCACGTCCGTTGGGCATTCTGACGGACTCTAGTAATTCCAGCAGGTCAATGCTACACCCCACATGTCCAAATTTGCTACAGAGTGACTCCAGGAACACTCTTCTGAGTTTAAACACTTCCTCTGGCCACCAAGATTCCCACAAATGAACGTTGTTGAGCATATCTGGGATGAATTGCAACGTGCTATTGAGAAGAGATATCCACCTCCTGGTACTCTTACGGACTTACGGACAGTCCAGCAGCATTCATGGTGTCAGTTCCCTCCAGCAGTACTTCAGACGTTGGTCGACTCTATGCCACGTCATGTTGTGGCAACATCTGCTTGCTCGCAGGAGCCCTACACGATATTAGGTAGGAGTACCAGTTTCTTTGGCTCTTCAGTGTGGTTATGAAATGAAATACGATGGGACCAGTATCTCGGTGCAATTGCTAAGTTTTTGGTAGCGCATAATTAGGGAGCTACCGAAATAATGATGTCAGAAAATCTAATACTCAGGAATTGAGGTCGAGGTTTAAATAATTGTTGAAGGCCAGCACGGAAATTATTGAAGTCCCGTTGGCCGTCACATCCACCAGAGTTAGAAAACGCTGGGAGATTTTGCGTTTCACGGAGTATGTGTGAGCTCTGAAAAGGACGTGAAAGAGCGTTCTGGGCGTCTTGGCTCGAACTCTGCTATAATTGGCGGTGTGAGACCAAGAACTGTTCTCAGTTAGGTGCAGACTACAATAGCTCGCTGCACCTAAAGAAGGCAGATGGGTCGACCGTCGAAATGTTGTGCATAAAACGGAACCAATAACTCGGCAGAGCAGCCAGAATCAGATACACACCATTAATTTCGAAAGCTGATAAACAGTGCACAATAAAGTTATCGTGGTAGTGCGGATATGTTGGAAATGCTTCTCTAGTGTGTCCCAGGCCACGAACGTGACAATAGTTGATGCGTACAGCAGTTTCTTTCAATGGTAGATGGGTTCTCTTCCTGCTAGGTTCTCTTTCTGCCACAAATATTTATGACTGACAGCAAGAACATTTAGTGAACGCAATAGTGCCAGTGGAACGTGAGGTGTGGTCTTCCTGTGTGTGTCCTTGTCGGTTTTATCTTTAGACTATTTTGTATAGGGAGGATATTAAACGGAGGATATTACAGGCGGCAGACTAGAAATCAGTTTGAGGCCGTGTTTTCAAGGTCAAGAAATCGAAGTGACTATTTTAAAATTGACTTGCGGATTAGAACGAGGCAAGTAATCCTTATTTGCATTTATGAGATATACGTAACAATGCGTAGAAATAGACTGAATCCACCAGTACACGTTTCCGAGGAAGTCTGTGGAGCAACGTGTCACATAATTTGTCTTGCACACAGGACCTAGCACAGAAAAGAGAGGAGAATAGTAAACTATGCAATCATAGCTGGTTTAACATTTACTCCACACCATGGTTGTCCTGTCAGTCTATTGTTCTGATAACGTGGGGATGTGTCCGCATATCTGTGTGAGTATCATCCGAATCTGTGTTGTATACTGTAGACTTCGATGCCTGAAAAAGAAAAATCATTAAGTCAGTGAGTTATCATCCACAAAATGGTACTCATAACAATATATCACTTAAAATTAAAATTAAATCAGTTTTAGGAAAACTGAAACTTGAAGAACAGCATCTTTCTGGAATTCTTTAACCAGACAGTTTGGATAGCATGCACTCTCCTGGAATGAAATAGAAGTTACAAGTACTGTAATTGCATATAAGAATACTTTCATCTTTTTATTTTCACCAAACGTTACGCAACCCTCATTTTTTTCTGCTTTAACACATAATTTATGTATCCTTACTTTGTTCAGGAAGGGAAACTGACTGCGGTCTCAAAGTTTATACTTGTTTGAAACAATGTCTTTTCTCTGGATTCGCTGATTGAGTTATTTTGCAGGTTTGCTCTTGAAGACGTTGTATTCACTTCCAACCTTCAGGAAAGTCTAATTCGAGCCTATAATGTGGACATATAAGGTAAACATGCCCCTGTTACACGTAAAGAACATGAATGGCAGTTACACTCCACTTACAATATTTGTCATTAAATGTTCACGTAAATTAGATCTGGCGGTTTCGCGTGTACATTATCGGTATTTAAAATTTTATTAACGAGCGCGTTTGTGGTTCAGAGCGGAAACTGCGTTTTACCGAGCACGGTGCAATTCGCGGTTTTGGTCTGCACCAACGTGAATACACGTATAACAGATAACTTAGGGTGGTGAGCTATCGTATATGTTTGTGTGTGTGGGGGGGGGGCGGAGGGGTTACATTACGGCTCACTATGCACAAAAGGATAAGTGAATATATCTGTCATGAAGTTATGTATGTGTCACGAATAATTTTAGAGTTCACATAACAACCAAAATCCAAAATGACAGAAAAAGAACTTCCCCAGTCCAGCGAAGAGCTTCAAACTCACATACAGAATATAACAGAAAGGTAACAATAAATCTTTCGAATACATCCCGCAAACACAGAAGAAAAAGGTTTGTAGTTTGGACATGGGTACGAAAATGCATAATTTCCAGTGCCTAATTTTCATGCGGTCGTTAATTCCGAGCTTGAAACAGCCTATGTAGTTATTATCGCTAATTCTGCACGGATTAGCTGTGTATCTGATCAATAGTTACGTACGTGGGCGTGGATGCCAACGAACTGTTGGTACATTTTACACTTCTGTGATACCACATCCAGCAAAACCCTTGCTGTAGGTATCGTTTGGAGTAGGTCTTCAGGCCACAAATCGAAATGCTACATGTAGTGAGGTGAATGACAAGACGAGACATAATAATGCGTCATTTCTTGGAGGAAGTTCAACTGAACTAGTTCACGAGGAATGATAAAGTGAAAGAAAGTCTGTTCAGGCAACGAAAATATAGGTTCTCAATAAGCTACACTGTGGTTGTTGGAATATGGTGAAAATTAGTTATAAGTACCTTTCATAGTATCAGTATCACAGTTATCGCCATCTTTCTCCTACTAAGAGATAAGCCTAACAAATGGAAATTGTGGTGCGTCGTACAAAATAACCAAAAGAGTGAATTCTGACAATGCCCGTGACTGCACCAAGTTAAATATAGTTTACTTGTTTATCTAGTTCACATTGTAGCATGTTTCCTCGAAGTCGATAACAGACTGTATTTCCGCTTTGCAATTACCTGTATGTTACGTGAAATAATAGTGGTTCATCTTAACAATTCAGGAGACATCCAGACCCGACAAGTGAGAGATGTATTGCAGAATCAGCTAAACAGGCCATTCATCCACGTTGTTGACAAGAACAATACACAGAAGAATGGAAAATAAAATTGAGAAAGAGTTAGACGATGATCAGCTTGGCCTTATGAGAGTTGAATGCATCAGAGAGGCAATTCTGACATTTTAGCTGCTAATGGAAGCAAGCTTGAAGAAAAATCGAGACTCGTTCCTAGGATTTGTCGACTTCGACAAAGAGTTTGATGATGTAAAACGAAGCAGTAAAATTGAAATTCAGAGGGTAATAGGAGTAGCTACAGGGAAAGGAGAGAAATATACCATATGTACCAGAACCAAGAGGGTACAATAAGAGTGGAAGACCAAGAACGACGTGCTCGAAGCAAAAGGGGTGTAATCTTTTACCCCTACTGTTCAATCTATAAGTCGAAGGCACAGTGATGGAAATAGAAAAAAGGTACAAGAGTGGGGTTAAAATTCAGAGTGAAAGGATATCAGTGGTACACGCTGATGTCACTTCTACCTTCAGTGTAAGGGAAGAAGAATAACAGGATCTGTTGAATGGAATGATAATGAGTACAGATTATGAACTGAGAGTAAATCTAAGAAAGAATAAAGTAATGAGAAGTAGCAGAAAAGAGAACAGTTAGAAACTTAACATCAGAATTGGGGATCGCGAAGTAGACGAAGTTAAGGAAGTCTATCTAGGCAGCAAAATAACCCATGACGGACAGAGCAAGGACATTAAACGCAGACTAACACTGGTAAAATCCTGGGCAAGAGAAGTCTGCTAGTAGGAATATATAGAAAATTGTGACTAGAAGAAGGTACAGGACCATAGGGCATCTGTTCAGACATCGGGGAATAATTTCCATGGGAGGGAGCTGCAGAGAGTAAATAATGTAGAGGAAGACAGAGATTGGAATACAGCCAGCAAATAACTGAGAACATAAGTTACAACTAATACTCTGAGATGCAAAGGTTGTCACAGGAATGGAATTCGTGGCGAGCTGCATCAGACCAGTCGGAAGATTAATGACTCAGAAAAATAAAATAACGGTGCTATGATTTGAAATAAAGCAAAATATCAAAACTATTAGTACTGTCAATGTTACTGCCGTCAATACTGCTTAGGTCACTATAGAGAACATACGAACTAACTAAAAGAATATTTATCATTGCTATTGCTATGATAATGGGTTGTTATTGTAGTGGTCTTCAGTCCAAAGACGTGTTTCAAACAGTTCTCCACGCTGTTCATCTCTGCATAACTACCAAAACCTACATTCATCTGCAACCATTAGTGGATTATTTTATTGATTGGCGACTCCATGTTGTCTTGTGCACTACGACCAGATAACAGGTATACTTGAAAAAAGAGACAACATTGGTCGTATATTTTTTACTATCGCAAAATCGATTTTCTGTCACTGAGTGACCATCTTCAGTGCTAGAAGTTAAAAATTTTTTCAGATTACGATCAGAGAGTACAACATAGAAAATCACAATTACATCTGCATATGAACATGACACTTGTTAGAAACAAACATATATTGTATAGTTTAAATTAGGATGCACTGTTGTCACTAAGCTTACGGCAATCACATAGACTGAGGTCGCTGTTTACCTGCACTTGTTCAGCAGACCTCGGTGTGACGGGGCTTGACACGCCCTCTATGTGACATGTGTCACGTGAAGACATAGTATTACTGGTTTTGCGAATTATTAACACTAAATAACTCTTGTACTTTTGTGATTCAAATTAAAAATGCACGTACAACACATAGCAGACGCAGGGGAATATCTAAAATACATTGGCGTATTGTTTTTTATAAACTATAAAACATAAAATAGATCCATGATAAGTTGTTAGAGTGCAGAACATATAGAAAGCAAAAGATAATGCAAAAGAATAATAAATGAATAACATAAAAAGAGGCGTAACACAGTTTAAAAAAAAAAAAAAAAACATAATACCCACCATCTGGGGTGGGAAGTCAGAAGTACAACGTTCGTAATTTATGTAACAAACGTTAATACCAAAGAGTCAAATATATAAAAAATAATAACGTTAATACCAAGGAGTCAAATATATAGAAAATAATAACAGTACGAAACTGCCGTTACTTAATAATTAAAATGCCGTGCAAATATAAGGTGCGAACAAGTAGTATACATCAATCATTGAGAAACCATCATGAGGAAGGACAAGTAATAGTGTCACTTATACCAAAATATACATCGTACTTTAGAGAAATTAAACGTAGACTATGCACGATATCCAGCACTTATTCAAATAGCAAAGGAATTGTTAACATACATTAAAAATAATTACGTAAAGTGATAACCGGTTTGTATTACTTTGTGTCAACGCCTACGAGATGTCAACTGTAGTAAAATTATGTTCAGTAGGCGTCCATAAGTTCTGCAAGTTACAGAACAAAAAAGAAGAAGCATCTTTTAAAAAACCGAAATTTGTAATGTTATTAAAACAAACTGAAAACATGTGTGTCAATGTCTTGAGATAGTTGAAATAGCGGCCATTATACGTGTTCTCGTAGCGACTATGACTGAGGCGTTGTATATAAGGGATAAGAAGCAGCTGACTATGTCTCCTGTTTAAACTCCAAACCTACGCCCTTCCTATCAACTACATCCGTCTGGTGGCCTCCTTCCTCTCACGCCGCCCCTCCTATGTTACCATCCATCATGCCAATTCCCACACCTTCTACCCCACTGCTGGTGTGCCCCAGGGCTCTGTCCTCTCCCCTCTCCTCTACCTCCTGTACACGGCAGATATGCCCCAACCCCCCCCCTCCAGTAGACCTCTTGCAATATGCTGATGACACCGCATTCCTCGCCCTCCAACGGTCCCAACGCGTTCTCCAGAATCAATTTGACCTTTTTGCTGCATGGTGTAACCAATGGCTCCTGAAACTCAATCCTTCCAAGACCCAGGCAATCATCGTAGGTCATACCACTCGCTCCTTCCGGCTCCTGGATTTCTCCCTTACTGTCTGCGCACGTCCTGTCCGTCTCACCCCGACCCTCACCTACCTTGGCCTCACCATTGACCGTCACCTCACCTGGATACCTCATCTCCGCTCCATCCAATCCAAAGCCCACAACCGCCTCTGACTCCTCAAACTCCTCTCTGGCCGGACATGGGGGTTGCATCCCTCTACCATCCTCCACACCTACAAATCCTTAATCCGTCCCATCCTCTGTTATGCCAGTCCTGCCTGGATATCTGCCCCCTCCCCCCAAATTCTCTCAGTCCCTCCAGATCATTGAGCGTCATGCACTCCGCCTTCCGTCCCCCACGCAGATCCTCTATGATCTCATTCCTTTCCCCCATCTGCTCCTACTCCTCGAACATATCCGCATCCTCTACACCTCCCGCCGTCTTGAACCCCCTCACCCCCTGGTTGCTCCTCTCCTCTCCCATCCCCGCCCCCTGCCACGTCTTCACCGTTGTGTCCCCCCTACCCTCCATCTCTACACCCTCCATCTCCTTTCCCAAGGTGGCTTCCGTCAACTCCCCCTCCCGGATGATGCCGTCTCTCCCTTCATTTATCCTTCCTATCAACTCTGATCCTCCCTCACCCTCCTTTCCTCTGTCCTTTCCCTGGGCTCCCTCTTCCCCCCCCCCTTCTGTCCTGTTTCCTCCCCACTAAACCTCTCCCTACCTCCCTTCTCCCCCCCAGTCCTTTTGTATTCCCCTCCTCTGCCAACCCCCCTCCCTGCCGCGTCTGCCCCCAACCCCTCTTGTGGGTCCTCATCCTCTATCAGCTCCTTTCCCGGTTCCCCCCCTGCGCTTTTACTCTCCTTTCCCCCCCTTTTTGTTTTCCCCTCTTCTGTCCAGTTTCCCCCCACCTGCTCTCGGCTGTGGTGTCACATTTGCCAACTTTTTTGTGCAGTGTTCCAGTGACTATTCAGTGTTGTTTGTCTTTCTCGTGTTGCGAACAGAAACCATGCTGTCGCTGGGTGTGAATTTTATGTCTTTTGCGAACAGAATCCAGACTGTCGCCGTGTTTTTTTAATTGTCTATTGTTTTCCCTGTCTGCTCCGTATGTATTTTTATTAGCATCATCATCCCTCTGTTGTTTGTTTTAAGTTCCACGATTTCTTTTCGCCTTGTTACTCTCTAAGTCCCCGAATTTATCGCCTGTTTTTTATTATTATTTGTTCTCCTGATCTTTGTCATAAAATCTGTAGGCTGAAGAGCGGCTTACTAAGCTGCTGCCAGCCAGCCCCCTTCGGGGGGAATTGAAATTTAATAAAGGAAAAAAAAAGCTGACTATGAACATCCATCAGAGTGTTGGATCCCCTCAGTCGACGACGTCAGGTTGTAATCTCCGTCTTCGACGGTTGTGTCTGTCTGTCTGTCTGTCTGTCTGCCTGCCCGTCGCTTCCTGCTGTAGCTGTTCGTCCGTCCGTCCGTCCATCCGTCCGTCTGTCCGCCTGCCTGCTCGCTGTCCGCCGCCGCTACCGCTGCTGCCTGCTGCCTGCTGTCCGTCCGTCCGTCTGTCTGTTCGCCGCCGTCTGCCTGTTCGCCGCCGTCGCCGCCGCCACCGCCGCCTGCTGTCCGTCCGTCCGTCTGTTCGCCGCCGTCCGTCTGTTCGCCGCCGCCGCCGCCTGCTGTCCGTCCGTCCGTCCGTCTGTTCGCCGCCGTCCATCTGTTCGTCGCCGCCGCCAGCCGGTGGCCGTCCGTCTGTTCGCCGCCGCCGCCGCCGCCGGCCGGTGCCCACCGCCGCCGTTGCCGCCTGGTCGCCGCCGTCGCCGCCGTCCTGACCCTGGTCTACGGCCGTCTTCGTCTTCATCCGTCTTCGTCTTCTTCCGTCTTCGTCTTTGTCTGTCCCCAGTTTCTGTCCTTTCCTATTCGTTCTGCTCGTTATTGTTTCTCCCTACCGTCATGTCCGCCCCCACCACCACGGCCACCGCTACCACCACCGCCATAGTTTATACTTCCCCTTCCGCCGCCTCCACCACTATCACCTGGTGTGCCCAGTCCCACCCCCCTCCTTCCATCCCTCCTCTTCTCACTCTCCCTTCGCCCTCACTCTTTGTCGCCCCCCCTCCAGCTTCTTCCTCTCGATCTGATCCTTTCCCCCCACTCCCCCAGCCTGTGACTGCAGCTCCGGCTCGGGTGGTGGCCCGTCGGGCCACTGTCCGTGCCCAGCTCTCCCCGTCGCCTTCGCCATCACCGCCGCCGCCACCACCGCCGTCGTCACCGTCGCCTTCGCCTTCACCGTCACCGTCACCATCTCCAGCGCCGACTCCGGCCCCGGGACCTGCCCCTCCCCACCACATTCCAGTTGTTCCCATCCCCCACACCTCCTCCACCGCCGTCAAGCGCCCCAGTGGCACCCCTGCCCCCTCTCATTCCAAAAAGGCTCCGCCTCGTCCTCCTTCCCCCACCCATGATGCCATGGATGTCTCCCCGCCCATCCCTGCCCCCACATCCTCCTCCTCTACCCCCTCCTCCTACCGCTACCTCCTCTCCCGTCCTGATCCCTCTCTCCTTGAAGCCCGGAACCTCACCCTCTTCCTTCGCCAGCATTGTCCTGGTGCCCCCATCTCCCTCCTCACTCCCCGCCGTGATTCGGTGCTAATCTCCTCCCCCAGCCCTACCCTCCACACAGACCTCCTTTCCCGCATCCCTGTCACCCACTTTGGCCCACATGCCTCCCTCACCCCTGCTCCTTCCCCACCTCTCTCCCGCCAACCCCAACCCCTGCGTCGCCCGCCGACCCTCACCGCCGTGATCACTCGGCTCAGTCCGGCGATCATGGAGGAGGAGGTGTTGGCGGAGCTTCAGGCCCATCCCCATCTGGAGGTGCGTGCGGTTCGTCACATCCACAACGCTGCTGGCCCCACCTGCCTTATGTGGGTTTTTTCTGAGCACGCCCCCTCCATAGACCGTCTCCTGAAGGAGGGTGCCCTCCTTTTTAACCAACGTTACAAAGTCGACCCCTCCCATTCCCCTCCTCAATCCCTCCACTGCCAAAGGTACTTGCGGTATAATGCACACCCAATATCTGAGTGCCGCGAGGCACCCACCTGCCCGCACTGTCGGCAAGCCCACTTTTTACGGCAGTGCCCCAATCTCCAATCCCCCCCCTCCTGTAATACCTGTAACCTCCCTCATCCCACATACTCCCAGAAGTGTAAGGCCAGACCCCCTCCTACCACTCCCAAACTCACCGTTCCCGTCCGCCCTCTGGACGCCCCCACCCCTCCCGGCAACTCCCTTCGCCCACCCCCTACCGCTGAGGACATCATCAGATTCCTCACCATCGTCCTTCAGAATGTCCATCCTTTTCAGTGCCCGCACACCCTCCAACAGATCTCCCTCGCCGCCCGTTCCGTTTTCCAGCTCAAAATGTACACCACCTACTCCCACAACCAGGCCCATTTCACCTTCTCCCATCTTGACACCTTTGTTTAAATCCCTATCATGGCACGACAGCACCGTATCCTTTTCAACAACATACGCTCCCTTCCCGCCAACAAAAACCTCTTCCTGCACACCCTTGCCACCCACCGCATGGATGCCTTCCTCCTCAATGAAACCTTCCTGCAACCCCACCACACAGTCCACACTTCACCCTACCTCCTCCACCGCTCCGAAAATCCCCTCCCGATTGCGCGTGGCGGAGTTGCCATTGGGCACAACCGCCAGATCCCCGTTCGGCTCCAACCTCTCCTTCCCAACCCCACCGAACACCTGATCCTTAGTGTCTTCTTCCCCGGCCTTACCGTTACCTGCGCCACCATATATGTTCGCCCCAACGCTCCTCTTCCCTTCGACTTCCTCTCCCATGTCGACCGTACCTTCTCCTCCTACGTGATTGCCGCCGACCTCAACATCCATAGTCGTTCCGCTGCCCAGTTACGGCGGTGGCATCGGTTCCTCTCCACCCTTCAAGGCGACCTCATCCCCATCCCCCAGCACACCTGTCCTGAATCCAACTCCACTCCCGATGTTATTCTCTCCTCCCCCAACCTCCTTGGTCGCATAACAGTGGATGTCCTGGAGCCTATTGGTAGTGAGCATCTCCCTGTCCTCCTCACGATTTCAGATGGACGTCGCCCCCGACCCGACCCTCGTAATGACCCTCCCCCTAAGTACGTCCATGACTATTCCCATGCCGACTGGAATACCTACCGGGATACCCTCTCCACCCAGGTCGATAGCCACACTTTCACCTACCACCACCCCGATGATGTCACCCATGCTGCCTCTTTTCTCCAGCAGACCTTGTCTGAGGCCGTGGAGGCCCACGTCCCTACTGTCGCCATCCACCCCCACCGTCCTACCTTATCCCCACAGGCCGCCCTCCTCCTCCGTGAATCCCGCCGTCTCTACCGTGCCTTCCTCCACACGCGTGACCCGGACACACTACGACGCCACCGGCAACTCCAACGACACATTCGTAATTCGCTCGCGGCTAAGAAACGCCGGGACTGGCGACAGACATGCACCCGTTTAAATGCTACCCTACCAATCAACTCGTCCAAGTTCTGGTCAGCCTTCCGTCGCCTTACCGGAACTAAACCCTCCCCCTACTATCCTCTTCCCCACGATGATCACCCCTTCCCTGACACCCTTAGTAAGGCCAACCACTTTGCCTCCTACCTCTCCGATGTTTTTTCCATCCCCGATGATCCCCAGTTCGATTACTACCTCTTCCCGGATGTCCGCGATCGAACTGACACCTCTGTCCCTCCCCTCGCTCCTGGTTTCCAGTACTTGGACAACATTACACACACGGAACTCAATGCCCCTATCACTACACAGGATCTCATTGATACACTCCGCACAAAACGCAACACCGCTCCTGGTCACGATCGTGCCACCTACCGTCACCTTCGTGAAGCTCCTGTCTCTTTCCTCTCCACCCTGGCCAGGCTCTACAATGTAGACCTGTGGAAAACCTCCCATATCCTCATGTTCCTTAAACCTGGCAAACCGCCGTCCGCCGTCTCCTCCTACCGTCCCATCAGCCTTACCTCGGTCTTCAGCAAGGTCCTGGAATCTATCCTGACCCGACGCATCCACCAGCATCTCCGCCAGCACTGCCTCCTTCCCGTTACCCAGTGTGGCTTTCGGCCGTCCTTCTCTTCCGCCGACCTTCTCCTTCACCTCACTCATCTCCTTTCCGAACAGCTTAATTCCCGTCGCTCCGCAATCTTCCTCTTCCTGGACCTCGAACGTGCCTATTACCGCGTATGGCATTCCGGCCTCCTCTTCAAGCTCCAAACCTTCGCCCTTCCCATTAACTACGTCTGTCTGATCAGCTCCTTTCTCTCTCGCCGTCCTTCCTATGTCACCATCCATAACACAGCTTCCTACACCTTTTCCCCCTCTGCCGGTGTGCCCCAAGGCTCCGTCCACTCCCCCCTTCTGTACCTTTTGGACATGGCGGACATGCCGCAACCGTCACCACCCATCCACCTTCTCCAGTTTGCCGATGACAACGCCTTCCTTGCCCTTGCCCCCACCCTGCAGCGCTCCCTACACCTTCTCCAATCCCATCTTGACCGGTTCACCGCTTAGTGCAACCAGTGGTTGCTCAAGGTCAATCCCTCCAAAACCCAGGCGATCATTGTAGGCAAAACCACCCCTTCCTTCCGCCTCCTTGATTTCTATCTCACCATCTATGGCCGTCCTATCGCCCTCACTCCCACCCTTAAGTACCTTGGCGTCAACCTCGACCGTCGCCTCTCCTGGACTCCCCATCTCCGGACAATCAAAGCCAAGGCACGCTCCCGCCTCAGTCTCCTCAAGCTCCTCTCCAGCCATATGTGGGGTCTGGACCCCTCCACCATCCTCCACACCTATAAATCCCTCATCCGCCCTATCCTTTGTTATGCCCATCCAGCTTGGATCTCCGCCCTCCCTACCTTTTACAAATCCCTCCAAATCCTTGAACGCCATGCTCTCCGCCTCGCCTATCGCATCCGTCTCCCTTCCCCCACGCGGATCCTGTATGATCTCATCCCCTTCCCCCACCTCCTCCTTTTCCTTGAAAGGATACGGATCCTGTACACCTCCCGTAGACTTGATCCTCCTCACCCGCTCGTATTCCCGATCCTCTGCCACCCCCGCCCGCTGCCGCGCCTGTATTCCCACGTCCCACCTGGTCTCCATCTCTCCACCCTCCTTACTCTCTCCCAAGGTGGCTTCCGCCAGCTCCCCCTCCCTGATGATGTCCTCCTCCCCTCCATCTACCCCTCCTATCAACTTCGACTCTGCCCCCCCCCACTTCCGGTGTCCTTTCCCTTAGGCACCCTCCCCCCCTTCTCTTCCCTTCCCTTCTCTTTCCTTTTCCCCCATCCCCTCCCTCCACCCCTCTTCCCCCGGGCTTCCCCTCCCCCTTCCTCTCTCCCCCTTTCTCCCCTGCCCGTGGTGTCTCTGCTCTCCCCTCTCGCTCTCCTACTCCCCCTCCTCCTCCTCCTCCTCCTCACTTGGCAGGTCCCCGGACTCGCACACGCCTAGTGAACATTCGCGCGCCGGAGATCATCGCCCTCGGTTTAGTGTCTGTGCGATCGTGTTTGTGCATCAGTGTTTTTCGCCGTCCACGCTCCTTCGTTCACATGTGTCGTCTAACTCGTCAGTGTTTGTGCACAGTGCCGACAGTTTTCTTGTTTGTTTCGTCGAGTGTGAACGGCTTCACGTTTTTAAATTATTGTATCTACTGTTTTTTAAACCGCCAGTCTGTTACTTTTCTGTCTCCCTTTCTCTATTATTGTACTGCTTAAGGCTGAAGAGCGGAGTAAACTTTTCCGCTGCCAGCCCACCTTGTATGGGGTGTTCAAATTACAATAAAGAAAAAGAATGACTATGAATTGCTAGTTGTGATAATTGACCACAAGTTGACTTTATTTCATAGGAAATGGGAGAACCATTCCCAAAAATGTGTGCTTCTCGATATCGTTTGCTCTTTAAGTAGCACGATATCTGGAGCTTTATTATGACAAAAGATCTCCATTAGTGGATTCCTTCTACTAACTCTCTTGAATATTGTAGTGAGCTGTTCAACTTAGAAGTCTTTGGCAACGGATCGTTCGTCGAGCGAACTGTTGTATATGATTGATAAGTACGGAGCTATTTAATCAGCATACTCAGAAAGGAACCTAATTGGTATACAGTCCGGACCAGAAGACTTGTTTTCGTAAACTGATTTAAGTTGCTTCACTGCTCCGAGGATATTTCCTTCTATATTACTTATGGTGGAAGCTGTTCTTGATCCAAATTCTGGATTATTTACTTCGTCTCCTTTTGTGAAGGCATTTCGGAGGGCTGGGTTTTCTAACTCCGCTTTGACAACACTGGTTTTCGATAGTACCTCCATTGCTATTGATTGTGTGCTGCCGCTAGCATACTTTATATACGACCACAATCTCTCTGGATTTTCTGCCAGGTTTCGAGACAAAGTTTCGTTGTGGAAACTCTTATAAGCATCTCGCATTGGAGTCCGCGCTGAATTTCGAGCTTCTTTACAAGATCGCCAATCTTCAGAATGGTGTCGAATTTCAAGCAACCCTCTCCATAGTAACACCTGCTGGAGCATACACAGTAAGGGGGATGTCGAAACAGTTGATTATCTGGCTGATGGGTAGGTGGATGTCTCTGTACAGCGAAATTTTTAAAGTTCTCAGGGACAGTGCGTAGGTGGCACTGAGAGTGTTGCCGATATGAAGAGGCCCCTTTTTCGTTTTGTACACGTGTTTTTCAACCGCGCATCTCCCTGTACACTTACAATGGGAAGGCACTGAAATCGAGGGGTCAGAATGCTTAAATACCTTTTTCTGTCTCAGATCATATGAATTTCGTAAAATGGTTTTCAACGGTCCCTAGTTGTTCAGCCCCGTATACCTGAGCATAACTCGGGGTTACATTACGATCCAAAGGTGTATGACCACGAAAATGGTTCAAATGGCTGTGAGCACTATGGGACTTAACATCTGAGGTCATCAGTCCCTTAGAACTACTTAAACGTAACTAACCTAAGGACATCACACACATCCAAGCCCGAGACAGGATTCGAACCTGCGACCTTAGTGGTCGCGCGGTTCCGAACTGAAGCGCCCAGGACCGCTCGGCCACAACGGCCGGCTGTATGACCACGTTTAGTAAGGTTGCAGCCATACGATGTTTTTAGAAAAGCCGGCCGTGGTGGTCTAGCGGTTCTGGCGCTGCAGTCCGGAAGCGCAGGACTGCTACGGTCGCAGGTTCGAATTTTGCCTCGGGCATGGGTGTGTGTGATGCCTTTAGGTTTAAGTAGTTCTAAGTTCTAGGGGACTTATGACCTAAGATGTTGAGTCGCATAGTGCTCAGAGCCATTTGAACCATTTTTTTAGAAAAGGGTTGAATCGTCCTTGGGGGTGTCAGCAGTTGCCACTGTTGTACGTCACACTACAAACTGTTTTCGAGTGCGAAATGTGTGAAAATGAATGCTCCTAAGGAAGCCATGCTCTCATGACGCCATTCACGCCATTCGTGTCGATTCTCAAACGTGGTGTGACTCAAATATTTACCTCGGCCACCCATAAGAATCAAGTGGTGTTTCAACCGTAGGCGTCGCAGTCCTGACTGCTATCGCTGAGGCATCGAAAGAAAGGATGAAATGTGTGATTGTATGTGACGAACATCCCATTATGCGACACTTCCACTGTGCCGGCGAAATTGTGGTGAAATTTGGTGCCAATGTAACATCATTAACATATAGCTCCAGTGAACTTCTGAGCTCACCTCTTACTTACATGTGTCGACACCTTGCTGTTTGAAGCGTTGCCGAGCCTCAGTGTGATGTCATAGGGCGCTTCGCTTATGCACTGTTATACATGCAGCTTGTGGACATCTTTGAGCCAAGTTTGAAACTTCTCCGTCGCAGTGGAAGGCTATTAAGGCTTTTCAATAAGATGATTCTTTAATTGTGTTGCAAAGTATTGCCTGAAGAACACGTGATTGTTTGAGTTCTCTCCGTGTGATACTTCTGGTTTTAAACTTATAACTGCCCACGTCGTGTTGTG
This sequence comes from Schistocerca cancellata, assembly GCF_023864275.1. Taxonomy (NCBI): domain Eukaryota; kingdom Metazoa; phylum Arthropoda; class Insecta; order Orthoptera; family Acrididae; genus Schistocerca; species Schistocerca cancellata. The sequence goes on from NC_064632.1 coordinate 527,345,208, forward strand.
CCGACTCCACTGTAGCTTGAATGAATTTTTAATTTTGTTTTCTATGCCCGACTTCTAATATCACCACACAGGTGTCCAGGGTTGAGCAGTTATTGCCCGATGACGACACGCAATACAGTTTTTAAAGCGGCCTTTGTTTAACAGCGTGTCATCAAAATAAGTATGAAATGCTAATGTCTTTGCAATACATAATGTCGACTATTGAGTTAAAGTTCGTACCTATTTTGCCATTTCAGAGAAGAGAAACCCTAAGCGCTTCTGCTTCTATAGTCTCAGTATCAAATGTTCACTAATTTCAATTTACTTCCTATCTCAGTTCAGTATTTAACACAAATTATATATCAATGTCATTTCAGAGATATTACGTCGGTTCCACACTAACGGAATAACACGTAATTGTCATTTAACATCACTTTTATTAATAATCCTTTTTCTTATGACGTAAATATCAATGAATGATCACTATCAAGGAGGAAAGAGGGATTGCTCCTAATCATCAGACAATATCTTTAAATGAGCCCGCAATCGTTAATTAAATAAAAAGTCACGTTCAAGGATGATATGCGAACAACTTTCGTTACGTCCGTTTACACGTATCTGTCAAAACGAATACTGTCGCCAACAATTCAAATTAACATTAACGTTAACCCCTTTTGTCGGAACATCGAATCGTAACTATTATGTGAAAGTTTATTATAGTACCCGAATTAATTCCTTTCAGATAAGCACACGACCGAACGGCAGAACGGAACACAAACGACTTGTTTTAACAACCGAACAGCGCAATGACATTACATTACGACAATGCCTGCCCAATGAACATCTCTTTGACTTTATCTTTTCTACTCTGCTTAGTTAAATTATTACTAATTACAATTTATTGAGCTATTTAACGAAAACATCTAACAAAAAATAAAATAAATTTATCCCAACGTAAAAGATCCGTTATAAACTACTCGATGTAATACTAGCTTTACGCCATCTGCGTGGAACACACATAAATAACTTCTTTTCTCTTAAAATTATTGGCTCTTGTTTTCCTTCTTTTCTTCAATATTGTCTTGAAAAATCCTGTTTTTTAATTAGTTTGAGTTATGACAACGATGGTGACGGAACCTCTCATATGTTCTCTCCTTTTTATGAAATTTCTGCACTTTCTGTGTCCACACACTGGCTCCGTTATATTCTTAAGCTCCTGCACTTCCCAATACTACTGAATTCTTCTGCTTTCCTTAGAATAACTAATTTTTCCACTAATAAATTCCGCACTTGCGTATGTCCGCGCTCGTCCAAGTCAGACGAAGACTTCAGTACTTCTCCAAACTTCACCTTCCATTCGTTTCTGTTAAAAAAACATCTCCTTCTTATAAGGCCCGACTGATCTTCCATTAATAATTAGACATTGCAGCGGGGCGGATTGTTCTCTCACTATCCTTCAAACAGTCTGTCCACCTAACTGGATAGGCTTCAGGTTGTCTGCCATTTCAATCTGCGATGCTAGACAAAACGAGCGTAGACGAAAATTCCGCTGAATACCTACCACGAAAAGGCCACATAACTCCAGTATATGGGTAGCAGCTGAAAGATAAACTATCGAGCGTTCGAGATTCTTGCATACGGTGTTTGAAAAAAAAATGTAAAATATTTCCTTTCAGTTGGTTTATTGTCTTTAAAACAAAGAAAAGGCTATCAAGTCCGAGTTTAATATCGCGACATCAAATGTGGAATGTTACTGACTGTCTCTGCAACACGTTCACACTCAAAACCAGCCAGAAGATATTTAGTAGGAACCAATACTTTAAACGACCTAAACAGTCACTGACCCACAACTACATGCGAGACAACGCATTCAGTCGTTCAGTAGACATTTTGTAATGAAGTGCTCGCCATAATGTCTCGTAATCTACACGAGACACGGCACGCGGAGCTTATGTACGCCATGACAGGATCACACGCGAATATCTCATAAAATAAACCACTCACAACGCTCAAACATTCACAGAATCTCAATATTGGAGTCGCTTTTCGTCAACGACACGAGAAACGATGAAACGCCCGAGTTTCGACACTTTGGTATAAATTTTGTCAGCGCGGTTTGACATAGGTATTTACAAGAAGTAGATTAAAACTGAAGAAACTGCAAAAAGGTGGGAATTTAAGGAGATGGGACCAGGATAAACTGAAAGAACCAGAGGTTGTACAGAGTTTCAGGAAGAGCATAGGGGAACTATTGACAGGAATGGGGGAAAGAAATACAGTAGAAGAAGAATGGGTAGCTTTGAGGATGAAGTAGTGAAGGCAGCAGAGGATCAAGTAGGTAAAAAGACGAGGGCTAGTAGAAATCCTTGGGTAACAGAAGAAATATTGAATTTTATTGATGAAAGGAGAAAATATAAAAATGCAGTAAATGAAGCAGGCAAAAAGGAATACAAACGTCTCAGAAATGAGATCGACAGGAAGTGCAAAATGGCTAAGCAGGGATGGCTAGAGGACAAATGTAAGGATGTAGAGGCTTATCTCACTAGGGGTAAGATAGATACTGCCTACAGGAAAATTAAAGAGACCTTTGGAGATAAGAGAACCACTTGTATGAACATCAAGAGCTCAGATGGAAACCCAGTTCTAAGCAAAGAAGGGAAAGCAGAAAGGTGGAAGGAGTATATAGAGGGTCTATACAAGGGCGATGCACTTGAGGACAATGTTATGGAAATTGAAGAGGATGTAGATGAAGATGGAGATACGATACTGCGTGAAGAGTTTAACAGAGCACTGAAAGACCTGAGTCGAAACAAGGCCCCCGGAGTAGACAACATTCCATTGGAACTACTGACGGCCTTGGGAGAGCCAGTCCTGACAAAACTCTACCATCTGGTGAGCAAGATGTATGAAACAGGCGAAATACCCTCAGACTTCAAGAAGAATATAATAATTCCAATCCCAAAGAAAGCAGGTGTTGACAGATGTGAAAATTACCGAACAATCAGTTTAATAAGCCACAGCTGCAAAGTACTAACACGAATTCTTTACAGACGAATGGAAAAACTTGTAGAAGCCGACCTCGGGGAAGATCAGTTTGGATTCCGTAGAAATACAGGAACACGTGAGGCAATACTGACCTTACGACTTATCTTAGAAGAAAGATTAAGGAAAGGCAAACCTACGTTTCTAGCATTTGTAGACTTAGAGAAAGCTTTTGACAATGTTGACTGGAATACTCTCTTTCAAATTCTAAAGGTGGCAGGGCTAAAATACAGGGAGCGAAAGGCTCTTTACAATTTGTACAGAAACCAGATGGCAGTTATAAGAGTCGAGGGACATGAAAGGGAAGCAGTGGTTGGGAAGGGAGTAAGACAGGGTTGTAGCCTCTCCCCAATGTTATTCAATATCTACACTCCTGGAAATGGAAAAAAGAATACATTGACACCGCTGTGTCAGACCCACCATACTTGCTCCGGACACTGCGAGAGGGCTGTACAAGGAATGATCACACGCACGGCACAGCGGACACACCAGGAACCGCGGTGTTGGCCGTCGAATGGCGCTAGCTGCGCAGCATTTGTGCACCGCCGCCGTCAGTGTCAGCCAGTTTGCCGTGGCATACGGAGCTCCATCGCAGTCTTTAACACTGGTAGCATGCCGTGACAGCGTGGACGTGCACCGTATGTGCAGTTGACGGACTTTGAGCGAGGGCGTATAGTGGGTATGCGGGAGGCCGGGTAGACGTACCGCCGAATTGCTCAACACGTGGGGCGTGAGGTCTCCACAGTACATCGATGTTGTCGCCAGTGGTCGGCGGAAGATGCACGTGCCCGTCGATCTGGGACCGGACCGCAGCGACGCACGGATGTACGCGAAGACCGTAGGATCCTACGCAGTGCCGTAGGGGACCGCACCGCCACTTCCCAGCAAATTAGGGACACGGTTGCTCCTGGGGTATCGGCGAGGACCATTCGCAACCGTCTCCATGAAGCTGGGCTACGGTCCCGCACACCGTTAGGCCGTCTTCCGCTCATGCCCCAACATCGTGCAGCCCGCCTCCAGTGGTGTCGCGACAGGCGTGAATGGAGGGACGAATGGAGACGTGTCGTCTTCAGCGATGAGAGTCGCTTCTGCCTTGGTGCCAATGATGGTCGTATGCGTGCTTGGCGCCGTGCAGGTGAGCGCCACAATCAGGACTGCATACGACCGAGGCACACAGGGCCAACACCCGGCATCATGGTGTGGGGAGCGATCTCCAACACTGGCCGTACACCACTGGTGATCGTCGAGGGGATACTGAATAGTGCACGGTACATCCAAACCGTCATCGAATCCATCGTTCTACCATTCCTAGACCGGCAAGGGAACTTGCTGATCCAACAGGACAATGCACGTCCGCATGTATCCCGTGCCACCCAACGTGCTCTAGAAGGTGTAAGTCAACTACCCTGGCCAGCAAGATCTCCGGATCTGTCCCCCATTGAGCATGTTTGGGACTGGATGAAGCGTCGTCTCACGCGGTCTGCACGTCCAGCACGAATGCTGGTCCAACTGAGGCGCCAGGTGGAAATGGCATGGCAAGCCGTTCCACAGGACTACATCCAGCATTTCCACGATCGTCTCCATGGGAGAATAGCAGCCTGCATTGCTGCGAAAGGTGGATATACACTGTACTAGTGCCGACATTGTGCATGCTCTGTTGCCTGTGTCTATGTGCCTGTGGTTCTGTCAGTGTGATCATGTGATGTATCTGACCCCAGGAATGTGTCAATAAAGTTTCCCCTTCCTGGGACAATGAATTCACGGTGTTCTTATTTCAATTTCCAGGAGTGTATATTGAGCAAGCATTAAAGGAAACAAAAGAAAAATTCGGAGTAGATATTAAAATCCATGGAGAAGAAATAAAAACGTTGAGGTTCGCCGATGACATTGTAATTCTGTAAGAGACAGCAAAGGTCTTGGAAGAGCAGTTGAACGGAATGGATGGTGTCTTGAGGGGAGGATATAAGATGAACATCAACAAAAACAAAACGAGGGTAATGGAATGCAGTCCAATAAGTCTGGTGGTGCTGAGGGTATTAGATTAGGAAATGAGACACTTAAAGTAGTAAAGGAATTTTGCTATTAGGGGAGCAAAATAACTGATGATGGTCGAAGTAGAGAGGATATAAAATGTAGACAGGCAATGGCAGGGAAAGTGTTTCTGAAGAGGAGAAATTTGTTAACATCGAGTATAGATTTAAGTGTCAGGAAGTCATTTCTGAAAGTGTTTGATGATGATGTTTGGTTTGTGGGGCGCTCAACTGCATGGTTATCAGCGCCCGGACAATTTCCCAATCTTTGCTCAGTCCAATTTCGCCACTTTCCTGGATGATGATGAAATGATGAGGACAACACAAACACCCAGTCATCTCGAGGCAGGTGAAAATCCCTGACCCCGCCGGGAATCGAACCCGGGACCCCGTGCTCGGGAAGCGAGAACGCTACCGCGAGACCACGAGCGGCGGACGTTCTGAAAGTGTTTGTATGGAGTGTAGCCATCTATGGAAGTGAAACATGGACGTTAAATAGTTTGGACAAGAAGAGAATAGAAGCTTTTGAAATGTGGTGCTACAGAAGAATGCTGAAGATTAGATGGGTAGATCACATAACTAATGAGGAAGTATTGAATAGGATTGGGGAGAAGAGAAGTTTGTGGCACAGCTTGACCAGAAGAAGGGATCGGTTGGTAGGACATGTTCTGAGGCATCAAGGGATCACCAATTTAGTATTGGAGGACAGCGTGGAGGGTAAAAATCATAGGGGGAGACCAAGAGATGAATACACTAAGCAGATTCAGAAGGATGTAGGTTGCAGGAGGTACTGGGAGATGAAGAAGCTTGCACAGGATTGAGTAGCATGGAGAGCTCCATCAAACCAGTCTCAGGACTGAAGACCACAATAACAACAATTTACGAGAAGATGGCTCCCGAGCGACTATATTGAATCGTAGACCTGAGGCACAAAGCCCTGCTCTGACGCGTGGTAAATGCTCAATTCATATTGGCTAGAATAAATAAAATTTAATGATAACAAAATCCGATATCTGTCCACCAAATGTATTACTAACCAATTTAATACTCAACCCCCCATTCTGGCTGCCATTTGCAAAATCAGGCTCACTCGGACATAAGTCAGAAATTCCTCTACTACACAACAACTCTCTCACGGTGACATTTAAATTGTTTAAATAAAATATCAATTCTCACTTTACGTATGCCCTGTCTCTCCAAAGGACTCGCACAACTGAAACACAATGAAATAATATTTTTCCAATGTGCTGTTAATTACATCAGAAATCGGTGGCAATGAAGGTAAAGAAAACATCAGTAGATTATATCAACATATCCTCTTGCTTGTAGTTTCAGTTGGTACTGCAGATTAATACATTGGAGACCCTACTCGGTTTCACAATGCCAGCACATTTATTATGTGTTTCAAATGGCTCTGAGCACCATGCGTTAAACTTCTGAGGTCATCAGTCGCCTCGAACTTAGAACTAATTAAACCTCACTAACCTAAGGACATCACACACATCCATGCCAGAGGCAGGATTCGAACCTGCGACCGTAGCGGTCGCTCGGCTCCAGACTGTAGCGCCTAGAACCGCACGGCCACTCCGGCCGGCATATTATGTGTTTCAGGTAAAAATTTATATCTCTGAAACTATGTAAGTTATTGATCCGAAATTTTAAGAGTATGTTTTTGTAAGCAATAAAAGTTCTTACACCAAACATGAAAACGATCGAATAATATTCAATAGTACATCTTCAGATACACAGAGAGTATGTGTAACATATTGCACGCAGCGTTAAGCAAATAAACAGCTCACTGGGCTGTACCAACTTGACAACGAACATGTGCCCTCGTCCCGGCTCCAAGGCAAGCTACGCCATCAATGCAAGGTGACAACTTGTAGTAATTTGCTACTTTACTACGTGTTACCTCCGTCCGTCTTGACAGTTCTGAGTTCCGTCTTAGACTGACTGTAAATCATTTGTCACTTCCGAATTTACAAATGTTTTCATAGATGAAACGTTCCCTACAGAACCCAGGCTTCAAAATATTCAAAGGTTACACATAACTGCAGTGACAACAGACGAATATTACAGACTCATACAACACGCATTTTATTCTATTTTTTGGTTTATATAAAGACGAGAAATAAATAAAAAGACTTAAAAGACTATATAAAATTCTATTACATTCCTACTAGACATTAACTGTTGAATAGCTCTTATGTGATCACAGAGGGGGGGGGGGGGGGGGGAGGGAGGTCTGAATATATGTTTTTTAGTCTGCCATATCAGTAACATAAAATGAAGTTCACCTACAACACCGTAAATACCGCAATCATCTGGTCATGTATGTTACTCGTCAAGCATCACTGTAAATAATATACGTTGTCCAATACTTACGTGTGAGAATTCTTCTAAACCTGCCATTGCTTCAACCTTACGGACTAAATCCTGTAATGAAAAAATTTACACCTTTGTATATTCGTGTGAAACTTCTTATGTTGTCAGATATTTATAGATTTCATGGTAAATGTTATTCCCAGAAACTGTGATGTTATGTTAGCTACATAAAATATTTATATGGTTGAGTATAAGGTTGCACGGGTCGAAACGCTACAAAAGAAAATAAGAAGTTAAAATAGGTTGTACCACCTCGTCCGAAGACAGTGGCGCAAAGAGTGCACAGCATCGAAGGAGTGAATGCGCTACACCACAACCAAAGATATCAACAACACTATGGTACATTTTGGTTCAGCTATTGACGGGAATTCTTAATAATTGTATAGAGCACGATGTTTAAAAACGGTCGATTCAGACAACACCTCCTTCGCACTGATATCGTGACATCTCGCTTGTGGGACATGGTGAAGAGGTCGACCTAAAAAACATTTCGTTATATTGCAAACACTTCCTGAACTTGTCAATAGAATTTGTCAGATGCGTGTGTCGGATGAAACCTAAATAAGCAAAACTTACCCCAATACAGTTAGCATCAAAACACATATTGATGAATAGGTCTTTACACGTGAAATTAGTCAAAGCAAAGGTAATTATACCAGAGATATATATGAAATATTGAGTTCCAATTTGATTGTAGTCATATTTACTATACTGCAATTATGTGCTTGCTTGTTATGAATAATTTAATGTCTTCTTCATAGTGGTCTTCACAGCTAACATTTGTTAAATGAAGGGGGCATTTCTCCACTTAGTACCTTTTTCACCCTGCTTTTTATTTCGTTAACTAGTTTCAGCTTTTTAAGATAGTCTCTGTGTAACCATCGAAAAGACAATTCGGACATTAACATGAAGCCGGCCGCGGTGGTCTAGCGGTTCTAGGCGCTCAGTCCGGAACCGCGCGACTGCTACGGTCGCAGGTTCGAATCCTGCCTCGGGCATGGATGTGTGTGATGTCCTTAGGTTAGTTAGGTTTAAGTAGTTCTAAGTTCTCGGGGACTGATTACCACAGATGTTAAGTCCCATAGTGCTCAGAGCCATTTGAACCATTTTTGATTAACATGAATGGCGCACGACATGTGAATACGTTGCCACTTCTGTACATGTAGCACCTCATTCGAACAAAGCACTTGAAAATGGCTTAGAATGTAGAAACTAGTGGGGCGATGAAGGGGTGTTAACAAATAAAATTTAAGTGGAGACATGCAGCCTTCATTTTAATATATTGCTCTCAAGTGTATCTCGTATGTAGTTGGATAAAAAGGGGGAACAGAAATCCAGTAAACAAGAGATGAAAAAACGAAGGGTAGTCATCGAATGTGGTGAGAAGTCAGACTTCAGAAAACTTGCGGCGATGCTCTACGCTGCATAAATATCAAATTCTGCTCTGGGTAAGATTTCGAATTTGTGCAAAGAATCACAACATGATTTAAATGCAGAGAATCTAAAATTATGCACTACACAAGATGAGAGAAATTAGTATCTCATTACTAGGATTCACGTAAATACCTGGATGTAACAATTTTTAGGGATAAGGAATGCCATGATAAGACGAGCTGTCATATGTAAAGCAGGTGCCATACTTCCATTCATTGACTGTAGTAGTAGTAGTAGCAGCAGCAGTAGTAGTAGTAGTAGTAGCTTTATTCATCTGCAGATCTCTTTTTATAAAGATATAGGACATATCAAAGTATTTACAAATTTAGATCAATTTAAAATAAGCTAATTCGTATACACATATATTTACAGACTTCTAGTTAGAGACAATAATTAGATATACTCATGGTATACAATACTTTTTTTTACAAATAACTTATTAAATAATGTAATGCCACATTGTTTACACATATATCACTATCAGTCACTGCATGCACTAAACACACATTGTTTCATATCACTTCACTCACTACACACACACACACACACACACACACACACACACACACACACACACACACTAGTGATCTCTCAGCAGTTTTCTGTACCGCAACTTCCCATTTGCTATCCTGAAAAAGTGAGTCAGCATCCCTCAATAATGAGTGAGATGTTAAGCTCAGAAAGAGGAAGAGGTGTTAGTATTGTGCTATGTATAGCTTGGGGCTAAGTATTTCTAGAAAGGAAAAAAAAGAAAGAAAAATCATAAAGTGGAGGTGTTATGTGGAACGTTGGATATTTTATAATCATTATTATTATTACTTATTTGTATGACATTTATTATCAAACCCCTACTCTGTTTTAGCTAAGTAATCCTTCAATGTATAAAATGCATTGCATAACAGGTTTTTAGGTGCCTTTTTAAATAAGTATATTTTGGTAATTTCTTTACTCTCTTTTAGTAATTTATTGTACAGTTTTATTCCTTAGTAGAAAATGCTGTTTCGAGTTTTATGTTTATTTATTTTTTTTGGTAAATGTAAGCTGAGTGTATCTCTTGTTGCATTGTCATGGACAGAGCTGTTTGTGCAGTAATAAGCAATGTTAATTTTGATGTGTACAACTGACTTACAAATGTATTTACATGTTGTTGTTGTTGTGGTCTTCAGTCCTGAGACTGGTTTGATGCAGCTCTCCATGCTACTCTATCCTGTGCAAGCTTCTTCATCTCCCAGTACCTACTGCAACCTACATCCTTCTGAATCTGCTTAGTGTATTCATCTCATGGTCTCCCCCTATGATTTTTACCCTCCACGCTGCCCACCAATACTAAATTGGTGATGCCTTGATGCCTCAGAACATGTCCTACCAACCGATCCCTTCTTCTGGTCAAGTTGTGCCACAAACTTCTCTTCTCCCCAATCCTATTCAATACTTCCTCATTAGTTATGTGATCTACCCATCTAATCTTCAGCATTCTTCTGTAGCACCACATTTCAAAAGCTTCTATTCTCTTCTTGTCCAAACTATTTACCGTCCATGTTTCACTTCCATAGATGACTACACTCCATACAAATACTTTCAGAAATGACTTCCTGACACTTAAATCTATACTCGATGTTAACAAATTTCTCTTCTTCAGAAACGATTTTCCTTGCCATTGCCAGTCTACATTTTATATCCTCTCTACTTCGACCATCATCAGTTATTTTGCTCCCCAAATAGCAATACTCCTTTACTACTTTAAGTGTCTCATTTCCCAATCTAATACCCTCAGCATCACCCGACTTAATTCGACTACATTCCATTATCCGCGTTTTGCTTTTGTTGCTGTTCATCTTATATCCTCCCTTCAAGACACCATCCATTCCGTTCAACTGCTCTTCCAAGTCCTTTGCTGTCTCTGACAGAATTACAATGTCATTGGCGAACCTCAAAGTTTTTATTTCTTCTCCATGGATTTTAATACGTACTCCAAATTTTTCTTTTGTTTCCTTTACTGCTTGCTCAAAATAGAGATTGAATAACATCGGGGAGAGGCTACAACCCTGTCTTACTCCCTTCCAAACCACTGCTTCCCTTTCATGTCCCTCGACTCTTATAACTGCCATCTGGTTTCTGTACAAATTATAAATAGCCATTCGCTCCCTGTATTTTACCCCTACCACCTTTAGAATTTGAAAGAGAGTATTCCAGTCAACTTTGTCAAAAGCTTTCTCTAAGTCTACAAATGCTAGAAACTTAGGTTTGTCTTTCCTTAATCTTTCTTCTAAGATAAGTCGTAAGGTCAGTATTGCCTCACGTGTTCCAGTATTTCTACGGAATCCAAACTGATCTTCCCCGAGGTCGGCTTCTACTAGTTTTTCCATTCGTCTGTAAAGAATTCGTGTTAGTACTTTGCAGCTGTGGCTTATTAAACTGATTGTTCGGTAATTTTCACATCTGTCAACACCTGCTTTCTTTGGGATTGGAATTATTATATTCTTCTTGAAGTCTGAGGGTATTTCGCCTGTTTCATACATCTTGCTCACCAGATGGTAGAGTTTTGTCAGGACTGGCTCTCCCAAGGCCGTCAGTAGTTCCAATGGAATGTTGTCTACTCCGGGGGCCTTGTTTCGATTCAGGTCTTGCAGAGCTCTGTCAAACTCTTCACGCAGTATCGTATCTCCCATATCATCTTCATCTACATCCTCTTCCATTTCCATAATATTGTCCGCAAGTGCATCGCCCTTGTATAGACCCTCTATATACTCCTTCCACCTTTCTGCTTTCCCTTCTTTTCTTAGAACTGGGTTTACATCTGAGCTCTTGATGTTCATACAAGTGGTTCTCTTATCTCCAAAGGTCTCTTTTATTTTCCTGTACGCAGTATCTATCTTACCCTAGTGAGATAAGCCTCTAAATCCTTACATTTGTCCTCTAGCCATCCCTGCTTAGCCATTTTGCACTTCCTGTCGATCTCATTTTTGAGACGTTTGTATTCCTTTTTGCCTGCTTCATTTACTGCATTTTTATATTTTCTCCTTCCATCAATAAAATTCAATATTTCTTTTGTTACCCAAGGATTTCTACTATCCCTCGTCTTTTTACCTACTTGATCCTCTGCTGCCTTCACTACTTCACCCTCAAAGCTACCCATTCTTCTTCTACTGTATTTCTTTCCCCCATTCCTGTCAATAGTTCCCTTATGTTCTCCCTGAAACTCTGTACAACCTCTGGTTCTTTCAGTTTATCCTGGTCCCATCTCCGTAAATTCCCACCTTTTTGCAGTTTCTTCAGTTTTAATCTACAGGTCATAACCAATAGATTATGGTCAGAGTCCACATCTGCCCCTGGAAATGTCTTACAATTTAAAACCTGGTTCCTAAATCTCTTTCTTACCATTATATAATCTATCTGATACCTTTTAGTATTTACATGGAGCAGTTAAAATCCCCAGTGTTCTGAAGAGATCTTTACAATGAGCCCGACTAGTATTTTTGTTATTATTCTTATGGCTCTTCTCTGGAATTTGAGAATAATTTTCATATTTTGTGCATGTGTTCCCCAAGAAAGAATTCCATAGCCAAGAACTGAGTCTACATACGAATAATATGTAACTAAAAGGCACTGCATGTTACACACTGATGATAGGATTCTAAAGGCATAACATGCTGTTTTCTGTTTGCAAGTACCTTTGTGTGTTCACACCACTTCAACTGAGAATCAATATTCGTTCCTAGAAATTTTGCATTTGTTACACAATCTATAGAGGTGCCATCTACATTTAATTTAACATTGTCATTTTTCCGCTTCAAACTGAAATTCATGGCATTAGTTTTCTTTATATTCAATGTCACTTTATTACTTACTGACCAACCATAAACTTCCTTGAGAGTTTCGTTTGCTTTACCGGCAAGGAGTTCTCTTGTTTTCTCAGTAACTATAATATTGCTGTCATCAGCAAGCAGTAGTAGTAACACTACGGGGAAAGTCATTGACAGCAATTGACGTATATCAGTAAAAGTATTAGTCCTAATAAACTACCTTGTGGAACCCCTATATTAATGTATTTTGGTTCTGATAAGTGTTTTACTAAATGTATGGATCTATTTGAAGTATGTGTTAACTCTACTCTTTGTACCCTATCCGTTACATATGATTGAAACCAGTCATTAGCTTCCCCTCTTATTCCTAATGATTCTAATTCATTTAATAGAATCTTGCGGTGGACTGTGTCAAACGCCTTAGAAAGATCCAAAAATATGCCTGTGACACACTCATCTTTATCAAGAGCATCAAGTACACTTTTGTGAATTCGACTATGGCTGACTCTGGATTTTTGCCACTTCAGAAACCAAATGTGATTCACTTAAAAGATTGTATTTATTTAGGCAATTCATTAATCTGTCTTTCATACTTGCTTCTATTATTTTTGAGAATGCTGACAGCACAGAAATGATCTGGTAGTTTTCTATGTCTTCTGCATTACCTATCTTAAGCAAAGGTACAACTCTTGCCTGTTTTAACTGCTCTGAAAATGTCCTTGATGTGAAGGATTCATTTATTACATTTGTTAAGGGGCCTTGTATAGCCCCTATACATTGTTTCAGTACACACATTGGTGCTTTATCTATGCCTACTGAGTTTTCATTTTTTAGTTTTTGAAATGTTTTAGTGACTTCATTCTCTGTAGTTGGAAGTAACATCATTGTATTTAGTGCAACATTATTTACAGGTGTTATATCTGTTTGGGGGAATTTTAGCTATAACTTCTCTGCAATACTTGAAAAATGCTCGTTTACATAGTTTACTAAGCGCTGTGGATCATTTGTTACTTTAGCCCCCTTCCTTAGTAGTGTGTTATTCTGCGTTTATTTGCCGCTCCCCGTTTCCTTTTTTATAACATCCCAGAAAGTTTTGCTTTTATTCTCTGCGTTCTATATTATTTTGTCATTAAATGATTTTTTTGCAGCAATAAACACCTTCCTATAGATCTTTTTGTATCTATGATAGTAATTTAAAAATTATGGATCATTGCGAATCTTTTTCATGGAACTGAGGTGTTTAAGTGTTTGGGAGGGCTTAATACCTGCTGTTATCCATCTGTTTTTGTGAGATGTTGATACAGACATGCATACTTTTGGAAATGTCTTTTCAATGTTCAATTTAAACAACGTGGAGATTTTAGAGAAATTCAAATTCACAATGGTTTCCTTGTACACTTCATCCCAGCTTTGTCTTCCTTATTCCTTTTGAAAATTCTTTTATCTTGATATCTGATAGATGTCTTTTGTAGGCTCGTAGTTTAGGGAATGATTCGCTGTCTAACTTTACTGTTGTTATTTCAGATATATTACAGTTACATAACATTTTTCCCTGTCCATATTTGTGGGCACATGGTCAATTACTGATGAAGTCGTTGTGGTAACCCTTGTTGCACTATTGACCAACAGGACATGGTTCTTAACCACACAGTGATTCTTACCAAACTGTAAGTAACCAGTAAGCTACCAATTCTATAAAGTATGGCACCCACTGTATAAAGAAGCTTTAAGCGTTTTATTAGCTTACGAGTGAGTTAATGTGTTTCATACGAGATGTTGTTGTTGCGGTCTTCAGTCCTGAGACTGGTTTGATGCAGCTCCCCATGCTACTCTATCCTGTGCAAGCTTCTTCATCTCCCAGTACCTACTGCAACCTGCATCCCTCTGAATCTGCTTAGTGTATTCATCTCTTGGTCTCCCTCTACGATTTTTACCCTCCAAGCTGCCCTCCAATACTAAATTGGTGATCCCTTGACGCCTCAGAATATGTCCTAACAACCGAACCCTTCTGCTAGTCAAGTTGTGCCACAAACTCCTCCCCAGTTCTATTCAGTGCCTCCTCATGAGTTATGTGATCTACCTATCTAATCTTCAGCATTCCTCTGTAGCACCACATTTCCAAAGCTTCTATTATCTTCTTGTCCAAACTAGTTACCGTTCACGTTTCACTTCCATACATGGCTACACTTCATACAAATACTTTCACAAACGACTTCCTGACACTGAAATCACTCGATATTAACAAATTTCTCTTCTTCAGAAACGCTTTCCTTGCCACAGCTAGTCTACATTTTATATCCTCTCTACTTCGACCATCATCAGTTATTTTGCTCCCCAAATAGCAAAACTCCTTTCCTAGTGTAAAAGTCTCATTTTCTAATCTAACCCTC
Source organism: Schistocerca cancellata (assembly GCF_023864275.1). NCBI lineage: Eukaryota > Metazoa > Arthropoda > Insecta > Orthoptera > Acrididae > Schistocerca > Schistocerca cancellata. The sequence continues at coordinate 527,360,271 of NC_064632.1, forward strand.
TCAGAATCTCCCGACTTAATTCGACTACATTCCATTATCCTCGTTTTGCTTTTATGGCTGTGAGAATGGTTGGAATGCTATTACTCGATTCCGCCAAGTCCCTTTCTTCTTTTTTGTGCAGAGTCTATGGCTTTCGTTACTGGGCTTCCTGCCGATTGCTGCTTCGGTGGATTATCGAACCATGTCGTTTTTGCTACTGACAACAGGAAGGTCTGGCTGTTAAAGTGCACATTTACTTGGCCGTAATGGTTTTTAGTCAGTCCTGAAGACCACCAACGCGAACAGGCCCTCACGGAGGCAGCAGAAATGTATCCCGTGTCGAAAGTACCTTGTAAGTTCTAGTTCGGGAGTCTTCGTTTTTACGCTACTTTATTCCCTGGAGGTTAGCAACGAAATTTGATAACTGGTGTAGAGAGTGGACAAAACAGAAATGGCTGGCAAAATGTTCCAAGCACCTCAAGATAGGCAACACAAGTTACATCATCTAGCCAAGTTGTGGATGTTTTAAGCTGGGTTACCTATCTTCAGATAAATGAAATTTTATATCATTCACCGTGTATACAAAAATACAAGCGCTTCAGCTATACACTTTCTTGGGGCATCATGACTTCCACGATACCCCTCCCATTCATACTCTTAGATCCACACCTCTCTGCTTCATGGGTTCTCTTCAAAGACACAAGCAGTACTTGAATACTATGAACGATTTTGCGCAAGCATCGGTGATAGAAATATGTGACAAAAGAGCCAACCGGCGGGAGGGCTGTCACAAGCCAACAACGCTGTGTGAAACCATAATAGTCTACACTGGAGACGTAATAGAATTGCGGAAAGGACGTTTCCATTTATCTTTTGAGAAGGAAAGAAGCGAAAGGAGAGATGTGCCACAATGGGAACAGCCGAAAGGAAAGACATTGAGCAGCCATTCTGTGACGGGGAGTCGACGGCAGTCGAGAGGCGCGGACAAAAGAGAAAGGTGGAGAAGCCGGCCCTGAGGGGTTGCAGACGAGTGGGCGTTAGCAAGGGGCGGCGGATCGTGACGGCGACCAAGTAGCACCTGGCTGTCTGCCGCTCTGCCGGTGGAGGGCTGAGAGGCTCCACGAACAGGCAAACCACGTCTTGTCTCTGCTGTTATTATGTTAAATAATGATGGTATTGGAGAAAATTGCCTATAATGGGATGCTGAATGTTGACTGCCCACAGGAGAACAAGCCCGATTTGGTTTCGGTTTACGTTATTCAAAAAGGTCTGTTACCAGTTTAGAAATTTTTTGTCTTTAGTACGGGACAATGGCACAAAATAGATGCATAGATTTCGTACCACATAAGACGGCCATAAGAACGATAAGCAAGGATAATAATCGTGCTCATAGTAAAAATCTGTTCAAAAGATTAGTGGTCTTAAATACACCTGGTGAGTGCATTTACCAAAGCCTTACAAGCACCAGAAATAACACCGATAATTACCGCTAAAGCACCTCTGTGCATCACCATGGAACTAGATATAGACTACACTTGAAACTTGCCGGAAAATTAAAACTATGTGATGGACTGTAACTAATACCGGCGTCCATTGCTTATCAGACGCAATTGCTCTACAAAATGAGCTACCCGAGCACGACTCACGACCCACCCTCAAAACCTTACTTCCGCCAGTACCAAATCTCCTACCTTTCATTCTGGAAACAATACCCCAAGCTTTAGCTAAGTCATATCTTCACAGTATCCTTTCTTCCAGGAATCTTACAACTACAAGTTATGCAAGAGAAGTTTTATGACACATGGAAGGTAGGAAATAGCCTACTGGCGGAAGTAATGCCGTGAGGGTGGGTCGTGAGTCGTGGTCGGATACTCAAGTGGAAGATCACTTGTCCGCGAAAGTTAAAGGTCCTGGTTACGGGTCCCGCTCGGGCACACAGTTTTAACCTTCCTCGAAGTTTCATATCAGTGCACACCCGGCTGCAAAGTGAAAGATGTATTCTAGACTAAACTTGGATTCACCAAGGAACACTAAGGATAAAATGGTTCAAATGGCTCTGAGCACTATGGGACTTAACGTCTGTGGTCATCAGTCCCCTAGAATTTAGAACTACTTAAACCTAACTAACCTAAGGATATCACACACATCCATGCCCGAGGCAGGATTCGAACCTGCGACCGTAGCGGCCACGCGGTTCCAGACTGAAGCGCTTAGTACGGCGCGGTCACACCGGTCTTCACTAAGGATAATTTCAAATACTAACTTCCTGTCAACAAATAAGATAGGTCGTGCGGTAGCGTTCTCGTTTCCCGCGCCCGGGTTCCCGGGTTCGATTCCCGGCGGGGTCAGGGATTTTCTCTGCCTCGTGATGACTGGGTGTTGTGTGATGTCCTCAGGTTAGTTAGGTTTAAGTAGTTCTAAGTTCTAGGGGACTGATGACCATAGATGTTAAGTCCCATAGTGCTCAGAGCCATTTGAACCAAATAAGATTGTACAATAATTTTCCCAACGAGGTCAAGGAGATTAGGAAACCAAATTTATTTCCGACAACAACTGAAAAGCAATTCAATCTATGAAGTGAAGGATTAGTTAGATATCATAGGGTAAGCTTTCCTCAAAATGTCTAAATGACAGAATAATAATGATAACAATGATAAAGATGTTGATTATTATTATTCTAAAACATCTATCACTCCACACAAACATCCGCAGTACAACGCTTAAATTTCTTTTCTAGAAAAGCTTACTCCAAAAAGTTTGCAATAGTAAGACATCCTCTTACGTACTGACCTCTACTTCTCACTCATTGTGGGAGGATGAGGACTCAGTTTTTTCAAGTGAACAAATCGGTAGTAGCAGTACACACTACGGAAATAAACACCGTCGCTATTTTCGTGATGTCAGATCATAATGTGAGATAATATAGTGTACAGAGTGTTTAACGTGCAGTGACTGATAGGTCGAAACAAGTAGACAGTGCGAAACTACACTTTTGCACTATTACATAACTTCTTTGCAAAAGTGTATTATACAATGGGGATAAATCGAATGAGTTTCCACTGGTTTAAACATACTGCCCTTGCATTGGGAAAGATGGGCACTCCAGTTTCCATCCGGCCATCCTGGTTGAGGTATTACGTGGTTTCTCTAAATTACTTGAGGCAATTGCCGTGGTATCTCCCACCGAAAGGGTACAGCCGACGATGAGGCCCATTCCTCTCAAACCAAACCAGTAAATACATAAATTCCTGTAAACATAAATTAGGGTTCTTTACCATACTACTAAGCCATGTCCAATATGCTTGTAAATGCTATCCGCAGATGAATGAACTACTACAGTTGGTACATTAATCGTAAGAATGCTTGCATCTTCTTGTGAAAATGTGGTACACTGTGTTAGAGGCGAGTTTCCCTAAAATAAGCAAAAATTCAAAATTTCAAACGCACGACCTCGTGCTTGCAGGATACTTACCCGAAATGACCATCATGATTAATAGTCATGTTGATTGGGCAACTACATAAATTATCTAGGCGCACTATGGTTCTTGCACCACTTATATCAGATTTAAAAAAGATACAGAGTACTTACGGGGTAGTTTGGAGTAAATATGGAGCTGTAATTCAAAATGTCTATGTGTGCGAACAGTAACGAATACTCCCATGAGAGTTGACTAAGTAGAAACATCAAGTAAAGCATGGTCCTTATTCGAGGAAAAAACCATGAAAAATGAAAAAAATATTGCAGACGTTCATTGCATGCAAGAGTCGTCCCAGACCGATTTCTACTACAACTGTCTTTATCACACTCGCCACGTCTTTTGATAGAAGCACTGATGCCATGTGACGGTGAATGTATGAATTCGTAAACGGTATAGCAAACCTAATGTAAATCATAGCTCGTTGCCACTCTATCCTGTCAACATTCTAAACGTTTCTTTGCTATATTAAGACCATAATGGCCTTATTTATTTCGAATTAGGGCAGCGGTTTCCTGACGGAAAACAATTGGTGTAGGGAATTACATTTCGCTCTTGGTGTTACCGCAAAGAAAACGCTGCTGAAAGTAAACAACTGACTACAATATACGAATCAGAAAAATATTTGGTAGTTAAAATCTGTACAAGAATCCCGGATGGAAAGCTAGTTTCGACAATAGGATGTAATTGTAAGATAAGTTTTGCATTTCAATGAGAAGAAATGAAAGCTGAAAATTTACTGATATCATTGAAATTGTGTCAAATACGGATAAAGCATATTACTGCATGAAAATTAAAAAAACTAAAACAAAGGACTGTAATGGAAATGAAGCAGGTGGTGCTGAGGGTATTGTTGGGAAATGCAGTGCAAATCAGACTCAGTTTCGACTTCAGTGGCCGCTAACCATGTGGAGGCCTGGAACATATGACAATTAATTTCAGACGCAGCTGGCGAATAAGCAGACATCGAACAAAACGTAATTAAAGGAAATTTTAAAACACACAAATCTGGCCCTCAGTGTCAAGCGGAGGCAGCAAAATGTAAACTCAATTCTCGAAACATAGCGACGGAGAAACGCAGGCAATATAGCATAACGGAAGCAACTTCAACACGGGAGCACGTGCGGAAATCAAGTAACGCGTACCTTACCCCCGACGGCAGATCAGACGGAACTAGGAAATGAACAGTACACCAACACCTAATCAGCAACTATGCTTCCTTTTCTTTTTGAGCCATCAGTCCTCCGAATGGTTTGATGCGGCCAGCCACGAACTTCTCTCCTGTGCCAACCTCTTCATCTCAGAGTAGCACTTGCAACCTACGTCCTCAATTATCTGCTGGATGTATTCCAGTCTCTGTCTTCCTCTGCAGTTTTTGCTACCTACAGCTCCCTCTACTACCATGTAAGTCAGTCCCTGATGCCTAAACAGATGTCCTATCATCTTGTCCCTTCTCATTGTCTGCGTTTTCCACATATTACTTCTGCGCAGAACCTCCTCGTTCCTTACTTTACCAGTCCACCTAATTTTGAAAACTCGTCTGTAGCACCACATTTCAAATTCTTCGATCCTCTTCTGTTCCGGTTTTCCCACAGTCCTTATTTCACTACTATACAATGCTGCGCCTCAAACGTAATTTCTCAGAAATTTTTCCTCGAATTAAGGCCTATGTTTGATACTAGAAGACTTCTCTTGGCCAGCCGTCCCTTTTATCAAGTGCTACCCTGCTTTTACGTGCTCCATGCTCCTTCCGTCATAGCTCATTTTGCTGCCAAGGTAGCAAATTTCCTTAACGTTTATCTCCTTCGTGACCATCAATCCTCATGTTAAGTTTCTCGCCGTTCTCATTCTGCTACTTCTCATTACTTTCGTCTTTCTTCGATTTGCTCTAAATCCATATCCTGTACTCATTAGACTGTCCACTCCATTCAGCAGATCATGTAATTCTTCTTCATTTACAGTCAGGTTAGCAAAGTCATCAGCGAATCGTATCACTGATACCCTTTCACCTTGAATTTTAATTCCACTCCTGAACCTTTCTTTCATTTCCATCATTGATTATTCGATCTACAGATAGAACACTAGGGGAGAAAGGCTACATCCGTGTCTTACACTCTTTGTAATCCGAGCATTTCGTGCTTGGTCGCCCACTCTTATTATTCCCTATTGTTTCTTGTACATATTGTATATTACCCGTCTTTCCCTGTAGCCTACCCATATTTTTCTCAGAATTTCTAACATCTTGAACCATTTTACATTCTTGAACGCTTTTTCTAGGTCGACAAATCCCATAAACGTGTCTTGATTTTTATTTGGTCTTGCTTTTACTCGTATTATCAACGGCAACGTCAGAATTGCCTCTCTGGTGCCTTTAACTTTCCTAAAACCAAACTGATCGTCATCTAATACAACTTCAGTTTCCTTTTCCTTTCTTCTGTATATTAATCTTGTCAGCAACTTCGATGCATGAGATTTTAAGCTGATTCTGCGATAATTCTCGCACTTGTCACCACTTGCAGTCTTCGTAATTGCGTGGATGATATTTTTCCGAAAGTCAGACGGTATAGCCACCATACATTGTACACACCAAAGTGGATAGTCGTTTTGTTGCCACTTACCCTAATGATTTTTAGAAATTCTGATGGAATGTTATCGATCCCTTCTGCCGTACTCGATCTTAAGTCCTCTAAAACTCTCTTAAATTCTGATTCTAATACTGGATTCAAATCTCTTCCAAATCTACTCCTGTTTCTTCTTCTACCACATTAGACAAATCTTCCCCCTCATTGAGGCTTTCAACGTACTCTTTCCACCTATCCGCTCTCTCCTCTGTATTTAACAATGGAATTCCGGTTGCACTCTTAATGTTACCACCCTTGCGTTTAATATCCATGAAGGTTGTTTTGACTTTCCTGTCCTTCCGACAATCGCGTCTTTTTCTATTTCTTCGCCTTTTTTCATACAGCCATTTCATCTTAGCTTCCTTGCACTTCCTACTTCCTGTTTATTTCACCCCTCTGCGACTTGTATTTCTGTATTCCTGAGTTTCCCGAAACATTTTTGTACTTCTTCCTTTCAACGATCAGCCGAAGTATTTCTTCTGTTAGCCATGATTTCTTCGTAGTTACCTTCGGACCTAAATTCTGTGATGGCTCGTCTTAGAGATGTCCACTATTCGTCAACTGATTTACTTACTGAGCTTTTCCTTATTGCTGTATCTATAGCCTTAGTGGACTTCAAGCGTGTCCCGTCATTCCTTAGTTCTTCCGTATCCTACTCCATTGCGTATCGATTTTTCCTGACTAATCTCTTAAACTCCAACCACCTCTTTATCATTACTACATTGTGATATGAGTCTATATCTAGTCCTGGGTATGCCTTACAATGCAGATTCTGATTTCGGATTCTCTGTCTGGCCATGATGTAATCTACCTGAAATGTTTCCATATAACCCGGCCTTAGCCGGCCATGGTGGCCGAGCGGTTCTGGGCACTTCAGTCCGGCATTGCGTGACTCCTACGGTCGCAGGCTCGAATACTGCCTCGGGCATGGATGTGTGTGATATCCTTAGGTTAGTTAGGTCTAAGTAGTTCTAAGTTCTAGGGGACTGATGACCTCAGATATTAAGTCCCATAATGCTCAGAGCCATTTGATCCATAACCTGGCCTTATCCAAGTTCTTCCTTAATGGAGGGTAAATCGGCTGCGTCAAGATTAGGCCAAAATATTACCGACCAATACGACTTTGGTGACGACCGGCCAGTTAGACTATCGTTCGCGTGTCATCTCCGTGCACAGTCTACCGCATGTCACATGTGCCAAAATCTCTCTCGACCTGACTTCGACCGACTGACTGGTGATGTGATAAACAAGCTGGCCAAAGACCCTATTAAACGTCCAGATTATTAAAAATGCACGTTTTTCAATCAATCATAGCACACACACACACACACACACACAAAATACCTCCACACAGATTTGGAAATCGTGAATGGTGAATGGAGAAATGGAGAAGGCTATGCGGTAAAATGGTTGTTACCATCTATTATGTTCATCAGTACGCAAATCTGTGGTAAGGTCTTATGGGACCAAACTGCTTAGGTCATCGGTCCCTAAGGTTACACACTATTTAATCTAACTTAAACTTACTTACGCTAAGGACGACACACACATCCATGCTTGATGGAGGACTCAAACCTCCGACGGGGGGAGCCGCGAGGACCGTGACAAGACGCCCATAGACAGCGCAGCTACCCCGCGTGGTTATGTTCATCAATACGAATCACAAAATTTATTACCGGTTTTGTATATTACATCTTGCTGATTACTGACATCACACACTGATAATATTGGGCATAATACTACTCTGTTCCACTTTTGCAACATTTTGCAACACGTCCAAGTCCTTTTGTGATCATCCTGTACACAACAGCGAACAATCTCTAGGCACAGACTGATAAACTTTTAAAGATATTAGTACAGCTTTCAGAGATATAAGAGGAAAAGTCTGCTATTTTCAACTCACTATCCATGAAGAACGTAATAATTTTGGACCCATTATATGTTGAAGGAAGTACAGGGTGGTCCAAAAGTCCGGAAACACCCTGATAAATTCCAAATGGAGTAGCAAACAAGGAAACAGAGTCCCTACACACGAGGAACGGGAAGGGGGAAACTTTATAGGCTATGCCACCAACATGGCGGCCATCTTGAAAGCCACCATCTTGGATTCAACTCCTAAATTTCAAATGGGAATGTGGTCATGTGACATATCAAACAGATAGAGAATTTCACCAGAAAATCAATGCCGTTGTTAATTTAAACATACCTTTATTCATTCTCGGGTTATAGCCAATTACTTGCGGCAGTAGTGGGACGTTCGGCAGCGTGAGTATTACGCACTCAGAAGTCATAAACGGAGTCTGAAACGGTGCAAAGTAACTATCCAACACCTGATATGTTACATGTGTTTAACTGTTAGGTATCATTTACTCATGCTAACGTTTTAATCATTGTTTCCTTATTTACAGGTTACAAAAGTCCTTAACACGTGAAGAATGCATTGAAATCATCTTGATATCAGGAGAAAGAAGCACACGGGTCATTGCTGAGGATTTCAACAGTTGTCACCCAACCAGACAGCCCATCACTCACAGCGCAGTTGCCAAGCTTTTGACCAAAGTCTGAGCAACAGGTTCTGTCGCAGATAAATCTAAGGCTGGAAGACCAAAATCCTCCACCGATGAAGCAACAATAGTGAGCGTGTTGGCATCATTTAGCAAGAGTCCGCAACGGAGTACTCATCGCCTGCCATAAGAATGTGGGGTTAGCCGTACCTCCACACTGCCAATTTTATCGCAGCACAAATGGCACCCGTACAAAATTCAGCTGGTCCAACACCTGAACGAGGATGACCCAGACCGTCGGGTATAGTTCGCAGAATGGGTGACACAGCAGCTGCAGATAAACCCACGTTTCCCCTATCTGGTGCTGTTCAGTGATGAAGCCAATGTCTTTATCAATGGTGAAATGAACAAGGTGAATCACAGATACTGGTCCGACACAAATCCGAACTGGATTGATGCCTCCAGAACGGTCGACTCACAAAAAGTGATGATCTGGTGTGGTGTGTGAGGTACCAAAGTCGTTGGACCTTTTTTTTTTATTGATGGTACGTTAACAGCCAACGGTTATCTGAGGTTATTGGATGAAGAAGTGTTTCCCTCGTTGTTAACGGTGGACGGGGCATTTCTGGAATTCTTCCAGCATGATGGAGCCCACCACATTATGGGCACAATGTGCGAGCGTACCTGGATGTGCAGTTCCCTCAAAAGTGTATTGGTCGTAGGGGTGCTGTGGAGTGCCCACCACGTTTACCAGATTTGACTCCTTTGGGTTTTTATCTTTGGGGTCATATCAAAGCACTGGTTTATTCTGTGAAAATACGGGATTTGCATCATCTAAAGCAGCGCATTGTTGAGGCGTGTGGTCAAATTTAGCCAGATGTGTTAGTCAAAGTTCATGAGGACTGGATTCGGAGGGTGGCATCAACAATCCAACATAATGGACAACATATCGAGCCATTCCTATGACTGTTGGTGGTCTCTCGGGACTGTGTAACATTGGCGTAATGTCTCTTCGGCACATAACGCAGATGCTGCTGAGCGACCCACTGCTGCCACATGTAATTGACTATAACCCGAGAATGAATAAAGCTATGTTTAAAATAACAACGGCATTGTTTTTCGGTGAAATTCTCTGTCTGTTTGATATGTCACATGACCACATTCCCATTTGAAATTTAGGAGTTGAATCCACGATGGCGGCTTTCAAGATGGCCGCCATGTTGGTGGCATAGCCTATAAAGTTTCCCCCTTCCTGTTCCTCGTGTGTAGGGACTCTGTTTCCTTGTTTGCTACTCCATTTGGATTTTATCAGGGTGTTTCCGGACTTGTGGACTACCCTGTAGATTTACTTTTGATGTATTACACGTTACGTGTTCAGCGTAATGCATCCAGCTTATTCGTTTGGCGTTGTGTGCTATGCATTAGTGTTAGTTGTCAGGCATTAAGCTTTGGCGTCCAACGTTAGACACTAGACATTACTTTGTCTTAAACAGTGTTCTGCCACCGAAACTGACGTTATTTATGGGCAGTGGCTACTACATACTGGACGTTAAGCCTGTAAGATCGTTTAAATATCGCTGCCCACATGGGACGTTGGTAAATGCTATATAAAGTAGAATGTACCTAAACTTGACAGTGGGTCTCGTCTACTAGACCTTAGATAGTATTGTATCACCACAAGCTGACTGTGTATGTGGAGCAGATATCAGCTACTGATTTTTTTAAGTCGTGTGCTATCAGCTATCATCTGCAATTGTGATGACAATGATCCATTCTTAGTTGTGTCAGGTATTTTGTAATTGCGATTTTGTAATGTCATTCTTAACACTCTCTTTGTTTGAATCCTTAATTTCATATTGGTGTCCATTCCAAGCAATGTAACGAAATAACATACAAGAAAATTATCGAATACAAGCTCCATATTCTGAAGTAAGTTTGATCAGAATACCAGTCTTTTTTTTCGAATTTTCCGCTAGTGCAGAGTTTCTGCTGCCTAGCCCTCTTCATGCGTCTAAAATACGTACCAGACGTAGTAAAGCTGAAATACAAATATAAAAGAACCATTCTCTATTTTTACGACAGATTAATAATTAACATAAATTAAAAGAACCTACATGTAAGGCGTGTCAAACGGAGACACCGATTGTGCATAACTAAAATACAGTTGCATGTGCTGATGCGGAATAGCATACAGATAAATTTGTGAAGTGGTCAGGATACAATACGGAATGGGCTTAGCTGTAATTAGCCCATTATACCACCCAACTTGCAGGTGGTATATTATCCCGTATTGTACGCTGATCGCGTTTCAGTTTCAATTGCACTTCTGATTTGATCCATTATAAATAATTTTTGAAAGCCGGCGACTGTGAAAACAATAAGTTTGTTTATAAGTAAATATTCTGCTACCCATCCCGATTTTCTTTACTTACTTTTCGCACGACGCGTTTCGGGAAATGATTCCCATTTTCAAGTGCGTTTTCTGTGTAAATTATGCCATTTCTATTGATGTATTCAATGTGTGAGAGTCTGCTTCATTTCGTTGACTTTTACTTCAATATATAAGAAACATGCGACATTTTAGTTAGTTGTCGATTTTTTTGGTGAAGTTACTGGCGAAATTTAGAAGAATTTGTACGTACAGTTTTCTAATGGTCCATTTATGCAGAGTCTCACACACACTAAACATCACACACAACTTGTCGTACACTTTAAACATCGAAAATATCTTACATAAACAAAACAGTTACAAAGACGTTCATGCAAGTAGTCCACAGAGATAACATTATAGGTCTTCCACAGATTATGATATGCTTTTGTACAGAGGTTATTTACCTTAACAATTAGGCTCATAATTTGCTTATACGGATTTTACAACTGTGCTTATTTCTATGTTTTACTGTTTTTATTTAAGTATGCTATAGATACATCTGAGGAAATTCACTGATTCACTTTAAATTTTCCGTTTAACATTTTTCCTTCAAATTTTCTGTAATGTGAATATATCTCCACTTCTTCTACCAAATATATTTATGTGCTTTATTTAGTCGGTGTAGTACTTTGACATTTTGCTGTATTTTTCCAAATGGGATGAGCCGTGGTAAAAATTGCTGCTTTGAAGAGTGCGCCGCAGCGCGTAGAGTGAAGCAGTCGCCCTCCGTTTCTGGCGGTGGCGCCGCTGTAGCAATCGCAGCTTTGGGTCTCCCTCTGGTGGGAAAGGGGAAAGGTTGCCTGTTCACGTGCATTTAAGGAGCGCTATGAGCTCGCCAGGGGGTCAGTCTGTGTCAGTCTCTCGTCCCCAGCTTGCTAGTCTGTCTCTTGTCCGCATTTGTTAGGCAGTTAGTGTCTCTCTGTCGTTCGGAGTGCTAGTATGCCTGTGGTTCGGCTCAACCTTTAAAGCTGGCAAAATGAGAGTCTTTTCACTCCGCCTGTAAGAGAACTCAACGAGTGGTCGCCAGGTCGGGGCTTAGTTCCTGTACGTGAGTCTGCGCGTTAGGCCACCAGGCTGCCCGAGTTTGCTCAGGCAATGGTCATTGGCGGTTGGATCGATCGGTTGGTCGGTCGCGCACTGAGACACAAGATGACTTGGCCGTCTTCAGCGTCGGCGCATGTGAGGTCGCCACGTGAGTCCAGTGGGCCGTGGCGTATAGGGAGGGGTAGTGACTTCACTGTCGGCAGAAGAACAACACGAGTCAGCCCACGACATCGGTCTGGCCGGGGCGAACTGCGACGCCGTGAGACGGGAGATCGGCGCGCCATCCTACTTTCGTTGAAGAGGCTGGCAGCGGACGGTTCGGGAGAGCGATTTGGGGATGCTGCGCCAGGTCTTCGCTATCAATCGCTGTTTATAAAAAGTTATGTGATTGGTGATATCTTGTTTGATTTACTCTTATTAAATTCTACTTGTTTCCTTGGTGAGGTCACCAGCCGCTTTGCTTTGGGTTCGTCCCACCATTATTCTCCGTTTTTCCACCCACGGGAAGGTGTTGTTTATAAATTGGGTGGTCCGTTTTTCCCTTGTGGAGTAGGGGCGGGTTAGAGCAACCTGCGGTTCGGGTTATTCGGTAATCTCCCTATCAATCTACCGTACGTTAGTAGCTGCCTCTGCCATGTTCGTCGGATTTGGTGTTTTAACGAATTTATTGCTTGGAGTGTAACGGCCTAATACTTGAAATATGTTTTTATCTCCTGGAAACATTGATATTATTGCCTATGATCATGAGAGGCGGTATCTGTGCACTGTAGAGCATCTTAACTATTCTTTGGCAAACCTTGTAGGGTTTTATATAAGATTGGATTTCATGCGCCTTTATTTAAATGATCATTTTAGTATATAAAGTTGCCACCCTTTCACCGTAAGACTTTTCTTAGAAGTTAAAAATCAAGTTGCACCTTCGGTGCCAAGGTTAATATTTTAATTGTTAATATTTTGTAGCATTTCCATCCCTCCTACGGGGGGTGCATAGTTTGTGTGCTTGTGTAAATTGTTAAAACTCTTAATTTAAAAGTAATCTGTTGTGTTGCAGATTTGCACCAGTGTAGTCTTTCAGAGGCTGTTGTGAGCGGTCGTAACTACGGCCGTGACCAAAGGGAGCGGCAAGGTTCTCAGCCCAAAAGCTCACAGAGTCAAAACTTGTATTTTTCTGCCTCTGAATAAATTGTAACTTTGATATTTAGAGGGTGCTTTGTGACTATAATTTTAAATTTGTTTCTTTTAAAAAATCCTTTTAGTCACTATAAGAAATAAGTATAATCACTGTTCTATAAGTAGGACACTGGGCGCTTACCTTTCCCTATAAGTAAAACAATCTTTTTTCAGCTTTCTGCAATTTTCGTTCCTTTATTTATTAAGGAAATAAATTAGAAACAATATGCTAAATTTCAAGATTGAATTAAATCCTGGAATTATAAAATAAATTCAGTATTCTTGAAAGATTATGAGAAAAAGTTTATGAAATTCCCTAGTCCGTCTGTAAATAGACTCGCGTCTGTCATATACTTGATGAACATGAGAAGTGTGGGCTCTGTCGTAGGTCTGTGAATAGTGGGTTACAGTGTGGCATTTGTTCAAAGTATTGTCATTGGGGGGAATCCAGTGGGCATTATAGCTAGATCTTCTCCTGTGAATGCAGAATATGTAGTAGAAATAAGTTGATAGAGGAGCAGGAGCGTAAGATATGTGGCCCTCAGGTGCAGTTACAATGCGCAAAGGAGGAACGAGATAGGTGGAGGAGGGTATCTGGTGTCGTCCGCCGCGGTATTTGAATCCCCGCCAGACGTCATGGACGTGGAAGTCACCTAGAGGTCTGTGCATCACCTCACCGTAAGCTGTAGCGGCGCTCGGCTCCTGGCCCGCGTTTAGTGTGAGGGCCTTACAGTGGGACACGTGGTTCCAGCGGCCAATGGCGACGCTTGGCTCTCGCTCAGCCAGCCAGTCTAATCTTGCGTACGACACATCGCCTCGCCTTAGACAGCTTATTTACTTTCTTGTTCTGTATACGAGTGGACGTGATTGTTAGGTTTCTTTGTGACTCCGTTGTCTCGGGCTTGTTGTTGTTCGTTCTGTTCTTCATTGATCGTGTCCGTCCTCTCCCGCTGTGTTGTTCGCGGGCCACTCCTCGGGTCCCGCCGCGCTTTCCATCACCTCAACACCGCGCCCGTTCCGGTCGCCGTTACAACAGGGTGCATGGTAGTGGGGAATGGGAACTGGCAATTGGCAAGAAGGCAGCTAGGAAGAGGAGGTATTCAGACCGTTATACTTTGTGTATACGCAGTAGATTTACCCAACTGTCAGAGCTGAGTGGAGAGGAGCCTCGTCTAGCTGTGGATGTAGGGAACATGCCGCAGTCCTCAGCAGTTAGGAGGCCTAGGTTAGTTGCAAAGTCTAATAGGAAGAAGAAGGTTCTACTGCTAGATAGTTCGCATGGTAGAGGTGTGGGCCAGCACTTGCAGGAAGTGTTGGAGAGTGAATACCAGGTCACCAGCATTGTGAGCCTCGTGCAGGGTTGGCTCAGGTGACTGACAGCATAGGGGAGTTATGTAGGAATTTTACGAAGGAGGATCAGATAGTGATAGTGGGTGGAGCACGGAAGAGTCTTGATAGGGACGGGGAATATGATGTAGGTGGTGACCTGGTAAAGATAGCTACTCAAACTGGTAGTACCAATGTGCATTTTGTGCATCTGTTTCAGCGTCATGATTGGCCTCATCTTAATGTGGCTGTTAGGCGCGTTAACATTGGGCTGGAAAAGATGCTAATGGCAGAGGGCATGGGTCACATCTCAGTGGTGCCAGTAGGGTCTATCAGTATATCAGGATTTACTAGGCTTAGCCTGCACCTCAATAGGCATGGGAAGGGGAGTCTGGCAAAGCTTATAGGTGACAGTGTAAGGGGTGGCAGTGGTGGTGGGATCACTTATGGAAAAATTCCTGTAGTAGTTGGTGTTAGAGGTGCACTCTTTTTAGATTGAAGTCTGCTGGCAGGTATGCCTGCTTAAAGGAAGTCCTTCCAAGTGCTCACTTTCTGAGAATGTAATGTTTCCAAGTAGAGAAGGAATTAGGATATGTATCGAAATATAAGTGGTATTAGGGATAAAGTTAGTGAACTGCTTATAGATGTTGACTCTGAAATTATTGGAATATCAAAGCACTACTTAAATAATTTGACAATTGAGAGGCTTCCTTCATCAGAATACAGATTAGCTGGCTGTCTTACAAGGAGTTACCTGGGGGGTGGGGAGTGGCTATGTACGTAAAAAAACAGCATTCCAATTGAGTCAATAGAGCTGTCACAGCACTGCACTGAACAGATATTTGAATTTTGTGCAGGGGCAGTTAAATTTAATTGAACTAAACTTCTGATTGTTGTTGTTTATAGGTCAGAGCATAGTTCAGAGCATTTCTGCTCAAGCTAGAGAGGGTTCTTGATTCACGTTGTAGGAAGTACCAGAAATTATTTATATGTGTGACTCCAATATAAATTTTGTATATGATGGTGCCAGAAAAAGAATGTTGGTAGGTTTCCTAAATTCAAATGATCTGATACAGGCTGTATTTTTTCCAACGAGGGTGCAGGGGAACAATAGCACAGCCATAGTCATAAGTTTTATTCATTCTTTATTATTGGAAGGCATTCTGTTAGTAAAAGGGTGAATGCCCCTTAAGACCATGATGCACAAATTTTAAAAAGGCATTTGATTGTGTTGATCACAAAATATTGCTCCAGAAGTTGGACCATTACGAAATACAGGGAGTAGCTCTAAACTGGTTCACCTCTTACTTTAGAAACAGACAGATAAAGGTCATTATTCACAATGTTGAGAATGGCTGTGATGTGGGGTCTGAGTGGGGTAAAGTCAAGTGGGTGGTGCCCCAAGGATCAGTGTTGGGGCCACCCCTGTTCCTTATTTATATAAATGATACAACCTCTAGTATTACGGGTAGCTCTGAAATATTTCTGTTTGCTGATGACACTAACTTAGTAGTAAAGGATGTTATGTGCAACATTGGCTCGGTTTCAAATAGTGCAGTTCACGACTTAAGTTCATGGCTTGTAGAAAATAAACTAACGCTAAATCAGAGCAAGTCTAAGGTTTTCCAGCTTCTAGCATACAATTCAACAGAACCTGACGTTTTAATTTCACAGAATGGGAATATGATTAATGAAACTGAACAGTTCAAATTTCTTGGTGTTCAGATAGATAGTAAGGTGTCGTGGGAAGCCCACATTCAGGATCTTGTTGAAAGACTTAATACTGCCATTTTTACTATTCGATCGGTATCTGAAGTGAGTGAACGTTCGACAAGAGGATTAGTCAACTTCGCATATTTTCATTCGCTTATGTCGTATGATATTATATTGTGGTGTAATTCTTCCCATTCTAAAAGGATGTTCGGGAATTAAGTGGTTCAAGTTCACGAACGTCTTGTCGACTCCTAATCACGAACTGGATATTTTGACATTTGCCTCTCAATATATATATATACATATTCCTTCCTGTCACTTCTTGTTAACAATATTAGCTTATTCTTGAGAGTAAACAGCTTTCACTCAGTTAATACTTGGCAGAAATCAAACCTGCATTTGGATCAGACTTCCTTAACTCTTGTGCAGAAAGGTGTACAGTTTACTGCAGCATCCATTTTCAAAAAGCTACCACTCGAATTCAAAAATCTTAGCAGTAATCCACTCGCTTTCAAGTCGAAACTGAAGAGATTTTTCAAGGGTCACTCCTATTCTGTCGAGGAGTTCCTTGAAAAATTAAGCTGAGTCTTGTTGCAAAGTTGATTGCGTTAACTTCAACTTACGGACCGACTTTTTTTCGGGTTCATAAACATTTATTTTTATCTGTTATTACTTTTATGTTGTAATTTCATGTACTGACAGATTCCATGACCTTGTAGATTTGCTTCTCAGTTGGGTCCTACGGAACTTGACGTGTAAATAAATAAATCTAATAAAGTTATAGGTTAGAACCTACAGGCCCAGTTAGCTACATTCACTAAAAAAGTCGAATCAAATTATTGTTCATCTAAATGTGGGAAAACACGTATCCATTGAAAATAGTAGCTAGTTGGATTGTAAAATTTCTGCCCTTGCACCCTCGATCACTTTTGATAGCATTCTCTTCATTATTATCTACAAAAGTGTTTATTACTCTGTATGGCACTTCCACATATGGCACCATCAGATCATCATCTTCAGAGCAATAATCTGTCTGGTCAGACAAAGTGTGCTATCCAGATAAAATTAAGAAACCACAAAAATTTTCAGTTCATCCACTGAGGTAAGATGCCATGGTTTTTTTCCGCTGTTTTGCATATTTTTCAGTTTCTTCCCTAATGATACTTTGCAACTCAGAAGCAAGCAATTACTGAAAACTGTCCAGTGGCGTATAACCTTGTAGAGCGTTAACAATATTTCACGGTTAGTTTGTGCCAGACTACCTACACTGCCGAAACTGTAATTATGGTTTTGTCTTAGACCATACTGCCGTTGATTCCCTTTTTTCTTTTTAACGAAGCGTTCAGTGACAATAACTGGTACCAGAGGCAGTCTAAACGGGGAGTATAGTCACCGATTACTGCTCGGTAGTTAACGTGTTAAGCATGTAAAACACTTTGTCAGTTTAACTTTTGCCTTAATGGTGTTGCAGTCTTAATTACCAGTAAAGTAAGCAGATTTTTCAGAGGATAGCTACCCCATTACCGGAAAGCATCTGCTGTGAAGAGAACCCAATATTTCCAGAGAATATTGTCGGCACATAGCTCTCACTAGACCCCTTCTTGCAGCCACCGCGTATTCCAGGAACCCGGGGCTCATTTCTTCGCCAGCTGCACGAGGGTACTTCCATTAGTTACGGCGTTATGAACGCAAAAAAAGTGCAGCTGAAAATATGACCGACACAAAATGACTAGTGCGGCAAAGCAAGGAGGCGGAAGGGAAGGAAATGAGAAGAGTGGGAGAAGCGGAGGGATGTCGGGTAAGCACGTGGCCGCCTTTGGCGGCAGCGAGTTGACAGCTGCAGCCGTGGTTGCGGGCCTCGTCGCCGCTGTTTTATGCATAAAAAGGGCGCGGCGTGGCTTATTGCGAGACCTCGTCGCCCGACGCGGGTTTTTTCGCTTTCGCCCGGGCAGAGCTTGTCGCCTTTTTTCATAAGCAAGAACTTCGTTAAATTTTAATCTCCGTCAGGAAATTGTGACGTGCCGGGCGGCGGCTGTATGACACCAGGCTGCCACGATGGAAGAGGAGGGTGTGGCGGAAGAAGGGGGGTGCGGGGCGGACCTTACACCCGTGCGACAGTGTTGTTCGCCTGCGGTGGGAAGCCGCAGCGCGGTGCGGGATAAAGCAGAGCCACGGCAAAACCTCGCGCACTGTAAACAACGCGCAGCGCCCAAAGAACGGCGAAACAAAAACCCACCCTGACAGGTAGTGCCCAGCACGACACGTGGTAATGATGGCAGACCAGTCATTTGCGCTATACTTTTCATGTACTACATTATAAGTAACCGAGCCGTCAAACGTGCAAGCAAGTCATTTATAGACAGAAACCTAAACTTCGTAACTATGATTTGGTCACGAGATAATGTACGAGGGTCACTCCAAAAGAAATGCACACTATTTTTCTTTTAAATCCATCTTTTATTTTTTTTATTTTGGTCATCAGTCTACTGACTGGAATGATGCGGCCCGCCACGAATTCCTTTCCTGTGCTATCCTCTTCATCTCAGAGTAGCCCTTGCAACCTACGTCCTCAATTATTTGCTTGACGTATTCCAATCTCTGTCTTCCTCTACAGTTTTGTCCCTCTACAGCTCCCTCTAGTACCATGGAAATCATTCCCTCATGTCTTAGCAGATATCCTATCATCCTGTCCCTTCTCCTTATCAGTGTTTTCCACATATTCCTTTCCTCTCCGATCCTGCGTAGAACCTCCTCATTCCTTACCTTATCAGTCCACCTAATTTTCAACATTCGTCTACAGCACCACATCTCAAAGGCTTCGATTCTCTTCTGTTCCGCTTTTCCCACAATCCATGTTTCACTACCATACAATGCTGTACTCCAGACGTACATCCTCAGAAATTTCTTCCTCAAATTAAGGCCGGTATTTGATATTAGTAGACTTCTCTTGGCCAGAAATTCCTTTTTTGCTATAGCGATTCTGCTTTTGATGTCCTCCTTGCTCCGTCCGTCATTGTATATTGTACTGCCTAGGTAGCAGAATTCCTTAACTTCATTGACTTCGTGACCATCAATCCTGATGTTAAGTTTCTCGCTGTTCTCATTTCTACTACTTCTCATTACCTTCGTCTTCCTCCGATTTACTCTCAAACCATACTGTGTACTCATTAGACTGTTCATTCCGTTCAGCAGATCATTTAATTCTTCTTCACTTTCACTCAGAATAGCAATGTCATCAGCGAATCGATCATTGATATCCTTTCACCTTGTATTTTAATTCCACTCCTGAATCTTTCTTTTATTTCCATCATTGCTTCCTTTTATTCTACGTGTTTGAAAGTTTTACAGCGTGTAGTTACATCCTTTAGGAACAATATTTTCATTTCTGCACATAATTTCCATCCCTCCCAACTGCGTTACGCCATCTTGGAACGAGCGCCTGTATACGCGCACGGTAGAAATCTGGACCAACCTGTTGGAGCCACTGTTTGGCATCGTACTCAAGGGAGTCATCATCCTCAAACCTTGTTCCACGAAGAGAGTCTTTCAGTTTTCCAAAGAGATGATACTCACATAGAGCCGTGTCTGGAATCTAAGGCGGGTGTTTCAGTGTCGTACATCCGACTTTTGTGATCGCTTCCATGGTTTTTTGACTGACATGTGGCCGTACATTGTCGTGCAACAGCAAAACATCCTGCTTTTGCCGATGTGGTCGAACACGACTCAGTTGAGCTTGAAGTTTCTTTAGTTTCGTCACATATGCATCAGAATTTATGGCGGTTCCACTTGGCATGATGTCCACAAGCAAGAGTCCTTCGAAATCGAAAAACACCGTAGCCATAACTTTTCCAGCAGAAGGTGTGGTTTTGAATTTTTTTTCTTGGGTCAATTAGCATGATGCCACTCCATTGATTGCCTCTTCATCTCTGGTGAAAAATGATAGAGCCATAATTCATCACCTGTCACAATTCTTCCAAGAAATTCATCTCCACCATTCTTGTAAAACAAAGTTCGCAGCATACCGTTTTTCTTCTTTCTTTGTGAGCCACTGTCAACATCCTGGGAACCCACCTGCCACAAACCTTATTTTAACGCTGACACTTTCAGTATTTGGCAAACACTTCCTTCCCAACGTAGGGTGACAATTCGTTCACTGTGTTGCGTCTGTCAGCAGTAACCAATTCGTTAACACTCTGCACATTGTCCGGAGTGTGTGCACTACGAGGCCTGCCGCTGCGATGACAATCCGCAATATTGCCGTGCCCCTTTCGTCACATAACCTACTTGCCCACCGACTAACTGTTCTGCGATCGACAGCAGCATCTCCGTACACCTTTTTCAACCTCTTGTGGATGTTTCCCACTGACTCGTTTTCACAGTACAGGAATTCTATGACAGCACGTTGCTTCTGACGAACGTCAAGTGTAGCAGCCATCTTGAAGACATGCTGTGACGGCACCACTCACGAGAACTGGTTGAACTAAGTTTGAAAACAAGCGGGAATGATGTGTCTACACACTGCAAATTTTTCACACATGCAGAATGAAAACTGTAATTTCACAAAAATAGTGTGCATTTCTTTTGGAGTGTCCCTCGTACCTGAGAACTGAGCTATGTCAGTTACCTGTCCTGTGTTCTGAGAAAGAGATCTGAACAACTGTAATAAATACTCCCTACAGTTCTGGTTAATTCGGAATTAAATGAACCGGTACTTAAGTTCCCTGCTGCGCATAAAACACATCGACTCCAAAGAATGAACGAAATCCATGAAATGTAAGTTCAGGTATAATCGAATGTGTGAAAGACATTCAGAGTTCACGTTGTAATTCTGTAAATGCACTTGAAAGAGCAGTTGATCGCAATGGACAGTGTCATGAGAGGAGGGTACAATATGAACATCAGCAAAAGCAAAACGAGGATAATGGAATGTAGTCGAATTAAGTCGGGTGATGCTGAGGGAATGAGATTAGGAAATGAGACACTTAAAGTAATAGATGAGTTTTGCTATTTGGCGAGCAAAATAACTGATGATGGTCGAAGTAGAGAGGATATAAAATGCAGGCTGGTGATGGCACGGAAGGTGACTCTGAACAAGAGAAACTGGTTGACATAGAATATAGATTTAAGGTCAGTAAGTCTTTTCTGAAAGTATTAGTATGGAGTGTAGCAATGTATGTAAGTGAAACACGGACGATAAACATTTTAGACAAGAAGAGAATAGAATCTTTCTAAATATGGAGCTACAGAAGAATGCTGAAGATTAGATGGGAAGATCATGTAACTAATGTGGAGGTACTGAATAGAATTGCGAGAAGAAGAATTTGTGTTACAACTTGATTAGAAGAAGGGATCGATTTGTACAATACGTTCTGAGGCATCAAGGGATCATTAATTTAGTATTGGAGGAACCGTGTAGGGTAAAAATGGTAGATAGAGAGAGAGAGAGAGACCAAGAGATAAATACACTAAGTAGATTCAGAAGGATGTATGTTGCAGTAGTTTTTCGTAGATGAAGAGACTTGCACAGGATAGAGTAGCATGGAGAGCTGCATCAAACAGTATCTGGACTGAAGACCACAAAAAAATCATTGTGTTTAAAGGGAATAAAGAAGTTTTACAACAATATTTGGATATGATATTATCTACAGTGAGGTCCACAAAATAAAGTAAATACATAAAAAATAAAAAAGCCATTGCTGTGAGGCTACCACCAGGAGAGAAGAGTAGCATGAGAAGTTGATTTAAAGGTAGATAGTATGTTTCAATGAAGTAACGAGGTTCTACAACAAGAAACAGATACAATATGATGTACAGTAAAGTTCATGAAAAACAACGAGCCAGTACTGCAAGGTGAACAGGTGGAGAGAAGAATAAGATGAACTGTGACTTCACTGTGCAACGGCTTCCGTCAAGGAACCCTCGGTTTCCGCATTTAGTCGGAGCTGACTGGCTAGATTATATTTCTTGCAAGCTCTGACCGCTACGAATGTGTCCCTGAAAGTATAGATCCCCTTCCTGAGTTTTGCTTAACTTGGTTAACTAGTGAAATTGTTCCATACCGTTACCTTTGAGAAAAGTCGTTCCTCGCTCTTCCTGTCTCTTTCTTCAGCCAATAAAGGAGGTTCCTTTCGGCATTGCTGTGCTGTCAGTCGCTCTCGGAGAAGTTACAGATGAACCAGCTTGCGTCTCTCTTACGTGTTTAAAGTGTTTTGTGTGAGACCCTTGTAGTTCGCTACATCCAAGGGTTTTGAGGGACTAGGGGCTTTCTTTTCACCTACTCGTTAGAGATCTCTGGTGTCCGTCCGAAATGTCGTGGGCACGTTCGCCTAATGTTCAGCTAAGGTCCCCCCCCTTACTCCATCTCATAAAACATCCTCGCATGAGGTCGCTACAGGAAGCTCTAACTGTTACGGAATTCCCATGGCGGCGACGCAGGGTGTCAGAGAAATTGTTCCTTCTTAGAAGAAGTGCAACGTGGCGCCTGGACATTGTAGCGTCTGATTCACTGTCTGTGTCATCCAGTTTGCTACTAAAACATGAACTTACTTCCCAGAAGCATGCAAGCCTGATTTTATTTTACTGAAAGTAATGATCACCAATCAGTTAATTATGCCAGTCGAGGTTGGGTCTCTGATATGAGTGTTGTGAATTTGCATATGTTGTGGGTCCAGTCTGACAGATGCTCTTGTAGCTACACCACTTCCCTCAGTTTAAAACTTTTGATGACTTAGCTGTGCTCAAAGCACAAGTGCATGGAGAAAATTTGACTCCCTTATGGTGCTGAATTTGTACTATATTTTTTAAGGAACTTAGTTTGGGATGTGGATGTTACCATGCTAGGCGAATATTTATTCTTTACTCTTTCCTTGAAGGCCATCGCTCACTCATTCATTAGTGCTCCTGGTGCATTAAACCTTTACTTCTCATAATTTCGCAGCTCACACTTATTCATACTCATTTGAATACCCATAATTAGTTATTAACTTAATTTAATAGTGAAATTTCTAAAGGCTGCACTAACATTTTATTTGATTGTCTCATACTGATATTTGGTATCACACACTTGCACGTTGAATCTTTTGAATAACAATTAGTTTTCTACAGTCATTCCCAAATCACTGGTCGATTACCTGACTCAGTCACTCATAATATGTGATCCTTATGATGCTTATTTCATTATGAAAGACTTGTAGAAGTCAAAATTACTTATCTCAAAATATGGCTTTACCAAACAGACTCAAAAATTGCCATAACTGAAGTGATAATCGTAGGACACACACACACACACACACACACACACACACACACACCACACACACGCACACATACTACCATCAGGAGACATAAAGAAATCTAACATCTATACAGGAAGGAAGAGCAATGCATCGTTATGGGCTATCAAAATGCATACATTACAATTCAGGGTAACTAATGCTGAAAACATAATTATAAAATATTTATACGTGCAACTGATGTTAAAACTCATTAATTTTTCATGGTAAGCTATATCTTAAGTGTCAGTTCATTAAATCAACATCCAGTGGCTATCTTATAAGGAAAAAAAAATCTGAAACATTATTTTTAATAACTATCCCTCAAAAAGCATCAAGTAAAACACAAACAAAATTTTTACATTGTTTTGAGGCACGTTAGATCGTCACACAAAGTATTAACTCTGTTCGAATTTCAGAAGGTTGCCCCTAAATTAGTGATAACTGTTTGTTCATAGGCTGTTCGTCGTAACACAGTGGATGGGATTTGTGAATGTACAAGGTAATCTGATATCCATGTGTTATCATTCATAGTGTACCAGTCTTAAAGTTTATCACATACTCCTTCATTCTTCATAGTTCATATTCTCGGAAACACAAATGATCTTAAATGTTCTGCGAGTTCATGTCTCTATACAGGACAGGACTGCGTGTATTATCTTTGTATTGGCAAGTAATCAACAAGCCATAGATTGTCTTTTAACTGACAAATGTTTAGTGGCGTTATGTATTCAATATTTGCGGCAACTTAGTGGCCAGTGTTGGGTAAAATAATCTCCCAGCAAGACACGTGGTAAATATTGTTTGGGACGTAATCAGCAGGCTAGATGGGCGTCCTTTTTTAAAGTGAATAGCAAGTCCGTGAGTGCCAAGGCCCAAGCGCAGCATGTTTCTGTTATCTGCAAGCTCCGACCGCTTGTAGCAGCCACAGCGGTTGGAGAGTGGTCTGTGGTGTGACAGTAGCCTGTTTCATCGTGGGCCGAGTAGGCAACTTTCCGTTTCGTTCCCTTGGGCTGCAGTCGTCAACAGCAGCCCAGGGTGGCGGACAGTTGCTAGATGAACTTTCTGACCCAGTTCCGAGAAGTATGTAATCCACTTTTTTCTTCAAGTCTCATTCAGAAAATTGCATCACCTCTAGTCTGCAATTTCTCTCTTCTTCTCTGTCTCTCGTGTGGCTATTACAGCCTCAAAAAATCACAACAAGTGGTTATGGGGCTTACATAGAACAGTTGCAAATTATAACTCTCATTCAACAGCGTAAAAATTTCATGCTAATTAATGTGTTTCAAATCCACGACTGAATTACTACTTATCTCACTGAACTGTGTGTTTCTTTCTTACATTTAATAAAATGAAACTATACATATTTATAAAATTATCAAAAAATTCCACGTTTCTAGCTTTACGGTTACTTTTTAACCAAAGAAACTGCTTTGGTTCACAAAAGGTAACAGATTACAATTATGTTTCTTGTTTAAACAGTATCTTTTGAACAAAAAAGCTCTTCTATATCATAAATTCAAAGTTCTTAACATGTAGTTAAGCTATGTCATTTAACTTCCGTATTTACAGTTCTCACATTTAGTCCTCAGTTTAAAATTCTTCAGTTTTTTTCCCATTTAACGTCGTATGGATCTGAGTTGATGTGGAAATAGGGATAAGGATGCATTAATTTCTTTTTCAGAGTAGTTTACATTTACTACGCTACATCTGAGAGATCGACTGATACTGTATGGTTCTCTCTCCCCATTACCCATCACAGCTGCAACAGCATCACCGTTTGTCTACTATGGCCATAAGCAATACCTATCCTTTCTCGTTCTACTCGATTTAGGTCCATTGGCAAATCAGTCCTCCTCCATCTCAGTGTACAGCGGATCCGTCAAGAGTGGAAATAAGCTTCTGTAACCAAAAGCACACATGTAATTTGGTCGCGACATACACAAAAGCTATTCCACATAACTGCACATTATCATCTGTAAACCTCTATTGATTTTATCTTTTGTTTTTTCCTTGTATCTTTCTATTCTTCTTTTACCTCTCAGCATGTACCATCGTTATTTTCGTGTGTTTTTAAATGTAAGGATCCAAGGTTTCTCCATTTTGTTGTTCACGCTAGTTCCGGTTTCATGACACAGGTTATGGAAATCATGTATCTGAGTATATGTAAAATTTTCAAATGTTATTTTCAGTAGCACATAAAGTACTCACCTGAAAGCAGCGTATTGCCCTAAACGAATATCTACATAAATATCAGAGTCCTTTGTGCTCGTTGGTCCTCTAAAAACTCATGCCTCACTTTTCGCAACTCGGCAGCATTTCTTGAGCCTGCAAAACCTCATAAACATAATTTCTCAAAACTGTTAGTTTCCGATACACATTTCCTTATTTGTGCACTTGTCAACAAGCGTCCAACGTTCATACTCTTCATATCTCTGTTCCCATATCCTTGATTTCTTCCGGTAAGCTCGATTTATCCCATAATATTTCAGTTAGGCTTCTCTTGGATCAACTTCACACTGTTGCAAATTATCGTCCTTTCATGACAAGACACAGATACGATAAGCAGTAGAGTAATGTTCGTTCTGGGCCATTTTGCTTACAAAGTAATTGACTAATTAATTAAACTGGTCAATTAATTACCCCCTCTCCGCATAGTCTGTGCTAATATGTTGGGCTGGAAAGATTTCATTACATGAAATTGATACCAAGGCCATCTACATTGGAGATGATATAGTATTTACCTATAAAACTAAATTTGCATATTCTTTATTTAATCATTTTTGGTGGGCCAGTCTGTGGATCTCTGTATTTAGTGGGAGAAGCTCGTCATTCTATGCTGTTTCTTTAACTTGGGAAGGTACAAGTGTTGGAAAATATTTACTTAACTGTCAAAAAGTAATTAACTACACAAATACATGACTTTTTCTGATCGCATGTGCAATAGCGCCTCCAAATTGGCGTCAGCATCAACGTAAACACGCACAGCACATAATTATACTGCTACTGTTTGCAATCATTGCACTAAATATAGTCAATTCCGACAGATCTGGCAAAACAGAGGCCGTTTTGATGGAAAATCATGCATATCGCGAAAAGACTGTGGTTAAAAACATCGTCACAGGTAAATATAATCACAGAAACTGCGGGAAACTCAACTGACATTACTCCACTTCCATCTCAAAAATTGACAGTAAATCATACATATCACGCAAGAAACGGTAGTTATAACTTTCGCCACAGGTGAAACTAATCACGAAAAACTGCAGGAAACTGAACTGACACCACTTTAAAGTGATCTCTCACGAAGAAACTGATGATAAATCACACACATAGCGAAAAAAACGATTGTTAAAAACGTCACAGGTAGAAATAATCATGAGGAACCATGCGAAATTTTACACCTATCAAGTGGGTAAAAATCGGCAAGATGTCATACATATCCGGAAAAAACACCGCTGTGCTCGGGTCTGGGAGCAGATTATCAATCTGCTGGATCATGCTACCGGATCTCACGGGCCTTTGTTTCCTTGGCTGCAGGCGGAAGTGGCCAACTTTGTCGGCATCTTGACGCCATACTGCATCAGCCATCAGTCACCTCGTGTAGGCTTTTGTTTCTTCTTCACCAGAAGCGACTCCCCTTTGTCATCCTCTTCTGGCTATGATATTAGCCCCACTTCCATGCAGTCTGTGGGCTTGTCGGGGTTGCATCAAACACATACCAGGAACACCTGCAAACCGTGAAGCATTCTGGTTTGTAGCAGCTGCTTTGAAGGCCTTCCTAGACAGACTGACAGGGTACTTCCTTTTGTCACACAGGAGCAAGTGGTTTGATGCATTCCTCAGCTTGTCATATTGTTCTCTGTAAGACAGTGACCACCTGTAGACTCAAAAGGTGCTGACAAAACCACAAAGAGGTTCCTGGAGGGGCTGTGGATTTCTTGTCCCACCTACCATCCCCTCCATCCCACAGTTGCACACAAAAAAGCTCCCAAGGCATCCAGAAATGTTGTATGGCCGGTACCTGGATGCTGAACTCGGCTTTGATATACCCAATAATCATTTTTTCACGATGAACCACTGAATGTCTACCAAGATATTACTCGAATGTTGACCTTGTAATCAACGACTGTCCAAGAGGATTTAGTGCTGCCTTTGATGTAGCCAACGGAAGGTTTTCCGGGGAGGGCTGGTGAGCGCTGACAAAGATATTCCTGGAAGGACAACAACAGGTTTCTGTTTCACCTCCATTCTTCGGTTCAGTGCCATCTAACATGCCTGAAATTGCTGACCATTATTTTCCCCTGTATAAGCTTTGCTACTGGTACATGCCAAATTATTGGGCAGAGACTGAGTCTTTATAAACCCTACCCCACCCGCAGTCATTTTCATTCTGCTCTAGCCTGTGACCATGTGCAGTTGTCATCACCATTATTGCATCCATCCACTTCTTTCGTCGAGTTGTCAATAGTGCATCTAACACCACAAAGTGATCAGCAGCGGCAAACAACAGCATTGCCCGAGGTAGCAGCAGCAGCAGCAAATGTCTGACACAGACATAGGAGGATCTGTCATGTAAGTACATGCTTTCATAAATTAGTAGCATGTATCTATGTGTTCGAATTCCATAGCTCATTTTCGTAAATAAACGAATTTGTAACTCGGCATGTTCACATTTCATGTTACATTTTCATTAAAACGAACTTTGGAGTACCGATTTTTCAAATCGGTGTGTTCAGGATTCATAGGATATCTTTCTAAATTATTTTTTTCGTTGCTCACTATGTTCAGATCTCGCAGTATATTTTCGTTAGAAAATGTGTCCATTTCTAGTAGGTATTTCAGTATACATACTGGCTGAGCTTGGCCATCACCTGATTTATGAAAGACAGCAAGCCAACGGCTCTGGAGGCTGGAGATGTACAGCCTCCAGAGCAGCCTGCAATGGCGATTCCGGCATGTGAGTGTGTATTATCGTTAATTCTTTTTTTTTTCAAAATATTGTAATTTGTATGTCTGTATACGATTTTAAACTGATATATTCTTGCTGCTGTAGGTGATTTCGAGGAGGTCGATAGCTCTGTTGCACCATCCCCAAAGCACCTGTCACAGATGTCGTGTAAGTACATATCCTTCATCATCATCATCATTTAAGACTGATTATGCCTTTTAGCGTTCAGTCTGGAGCATAGCCCCATTATGAAATTCCTCCATGATCCCCTGTTCAGTGCTAACATTAGTGCCTCTTCTGATGTTGAACTTATTACTTCAAAATCATACTTAACCGAATCCAGGTACCTTCTCCTTGGTCTGCCCCGACTCCTCCTACCCTCTACTGCTGAACCCATGAGTCTCTCGGGTAACCTTGCTTCTCCCATGCTTGTAACATGTCTCCACCATCTAAGCCTATT
The DNA here is from genome assembly GCF_023864275.1 of Schistocerca cancellata. Classification (NCBI taxonomy): domain Eukaryota; kingdom Metazoa; phylum Arthropoda; class Insecta; order Orthoptera; family Acrididae; genus Schistocerca; species Schistocerca cancellata. The sequence continues at coordinate 527,389,217 of NC_064632.1, forward strand.
CGCCCTGACTGCTACATCTATAAAGTTCATTCCCAGTTTTTGTTTGATTTCCTCATTGTGGACACCCTCCAGCCATTGTTCCCATCTACTACCCTGCCATTGTTCCCATCTACTAGTACCTGCAATCATCCTAGCTACTTTCATATCCGGAACCTCAACCTTGTTGATAAGGTAACCTGAATCCACCCAGCTTTCGCTCCCATACAACAAAGTTGGTCGAAAGATTGAACGGTGCATAGATAACTTAGTCTTGTTACTGACTTCCTTCTTGCAGAAGAGAGTTGACTGTAGCTGAGCGCTCACTGCATTAGCTTTGCTACACCTCGCTTCCAGTTCTTTCACTATGTTGCCATCCTGTGAGAATATGCATCCTAAGTACTTGAAACCGTCCACCTGTTCTAACTTTGTTCCTCCTATTTGGCACTCAATCTGTTTATATTTCTTTCCCACTGACTTTGGAGATGATAATCTTCATACCACAGTCTTACATTTCTGATCTAGCTCTGAAATATTACTTTGCAAACTTTCAATCGAAACTGCCATCACAACTAAGTAATCCGCATATGCAAGAATGCTTATTTTGTGTTCACATATCTTAATCTCACCCATCCAGTCTATTGTTTTCAACATATCCTTTTGGTTGAATATTTTGTTTTCATAGTGAATCCATGCTGGTCCGTGTGAGGTGCTGCAGTGAGACCTGATGCTTTTGGAAATTGAGCCAGAGGTGTTGGAGCATTCAGAGGACTATATAGGTAATTTTTTTGTCATATATGACCAGCGTTGTTTCCTCCGTTTTTTTACAGCAAGAGGTGAATTTATAACAATTTTATTTATTTTCCGTTATTCTTTCTCCACACCTGGTGAGCCAACATTGCAGGTGGTGTGATACCCTCTGCCATCCTCACAGTATGCTGTGGTATGGGTGTCAGGGTACGTGAACACATCACCTAAACGCAGTACTGTGCATTATGGCTCACACACCAGGCTGAGACTTGCAGCCACAGAAGCCATTGTTGTCTTTGCTGGCGTCATCACCACCACTGTCTCCACTGCCGCCAATAGCCCTGCTACTCCCACAACTTTTGCACTGCTCTGTTGATCAGGGGCTCCCACCCCACTGGCCGCTAAGTCACAGCCATTGCTGGTAACCAGGTCAGCCTGACAGTTGTGGACAGCTCACAGCAGCTGTCCCTGCAGCACTGATGCTCACACTTGTTTGACATGGCCGCACCACACCATCAAAACTTGCAAGGCTCCTGTACTGTGCCACGCACTTCTTGCAGCACCCTACAGCTGGCTTTGCTTAGAGGATGCTCACAGTCCTTGACTGCTAGTCATGTGGAAGTAGTAGTGATCTTGTAGCTAGTGGCAGTTCCCTCCCCCATCCTAATATAGATGGACACCAGGTTAATAATGTAATGCTTCAGCTAAACTATGAGGTGAGTGAGGATGCATTTGAGGAACACATCTCGTCCTTTATGCAGAGAACCCAGGTGGAGGGCACGGAGATCCGAGACCCGACTGGTTTTCTGAAAGCTTGTCTTCCTGTTCTGGAGACAGAGCTCCTAAAAATCATTTTTGATTCACATTACCCTGCCATTACATCCTGCATTGTGGTGGTTTGTAAACTCATGCATCCCCTCCAAACAGGAAGCAAGTATTGAAGAGCTGAGAACTGTGTACATTTGGGGACAAAATGGCGCACTATTGCAGAGCACCTCAATCACTAACTGGTTTCACTGTTTCACCTTGTGTGCTATACAGGCTATGTATCCGAAAATGTTACTTAGATGCTCAGGTAAAGTGCTTAGCCAAGTACTAGACCTCGCCAGCCATACACATGTCCACAATCCAATATATGGGGTTTCAGATATATCTATTTTTATAAGGATACAACTGTTTCCGCAAGAGTGTTCTGACCCGTTTTGTGTACCAAGGGGGATCAGCTCAGTCGTTTGTTGATTAATTTGGTATAAATCGCTCAATTGCCGTAGATATTATTTCTTTTTATTTAGGCCACATCTGGATTATACTTTTGTTGCCAATTTCGAAGGAGTGGAGATTGTCCCTTAGGAAGGCTTCAAGCGAATTTTTATCTACATTCTAATTGTGAAGCCAATAGAGTTCAGTCTGTTACGGTATTCAGTCTCGCTACGACAACTGAGTATCCACTAATCCCTGTATCAGTTTTGACGTTTGTTATTAGCTCAGAATTATTTGTTTCAAAGAGGTCAAATGCGTTTTCGCAACCGTTTACTTCACGAGTAGGCTCATGAACAGACTGCTAGAAATATTTTTGTGAGAACACTTTTAGAACAATGTCGGATGATGTTTGAGGCGTTCATCCGGACTTAGACATGTAGTTTTGTCAACATATGGAGGGTAAGTCGAAGTCACTACCAACTACAGTTCCATGAATCAGGTAGATATTTGAAATTAGACTCAGGTTGTCTTTTAACTTTTCTGCAATTGTATCATCTGGGTTCAGAGGATGGTAAAAGGATTCGATTATTATTTTATCCCGGTTGCCAAGGATGACCTCCACCAATACTAACTCACAGGAACTATCTACTCTTACTTAGCTACAAGATAACCTACTTCTAACAGCAACAAACACGCCACCGCCAACTGTGTTTAGCCTGTCCTTTCTGAACACTCTTAGGTCCTTCGCAAAAATTTCGGCTAAATCTGTCCCCGGCTTTAGCCAGGTTTCAGTGCCTATAACAATTTGAGCATCAGTGCTTTCTATTAGCGCCTGGAGCTCTGGTATTTTGCCAACTCACCTACGACAATTTATAACTGTTATATCGATGGTTCCTAGATTTACGTTCTTCCCGTGTCCGACCTACACGTTGTGCGACTGACGCCCTTTCTGAGTTTCCTTGAGATCCTCTAAACTAAAAAACCGACCAGTCCACACCACACAGCCCCCTCTACCCATAGCCACTTCCTGTATGTAATGGACTACTGACCGTTTAGCGTGACACGAAACCCCAACTCACTATGGCGCAAGGCGATGAATCTGCAGCTACACAATAGCACATTCATCTGAGCTTCTGATTCAGACCCTCCACTCAGCTCTGTACCAGCGATCCACAATCAGTCCTGCCGATTATGATGCAAATGGCAAGCTCTGCTTTCATCTCACAAGCAGGACTGGCACTTCTGATAGCCGCTCGAAACCAGGGAGAATCGCTTCAGTTTCAAGATGCTACTCCAGGTGCGTGTAAAATGAACGTGCGCAACGTAAAATAATAAACCTTAAATGAAGATCTGGCCCTGTCTGACAACCCATTGAAGGAGATCTTAGGATCTCTTAATTCTATAAATTACAATCTAAACATAAATGAATAATAAAGGTGATACTAAATGATAAACGTTGTTCCTGCTTATATATTTATGGTAGATTTAAAAAAACCTTTAGATTACAAAGTTTACATATCCTAAGTAAAAGTACTAATCAGTTGCCCAACTCTGCCCCTTATTACGGCTGCCATCAGCTACATACCAAACACCAGAAGACACTACTTTCAAAGACGAGCTACGGCGCTGTGGAACCTCAGTGAAAATAAACGTGATCACAGCTGTATAGCTTTTATGGCCCTAATAGGCCGAAGCAATCTGCGAAGTCACCGTATGTACTGCGTCCGGTGCGTCGAAGTTATGGTTCTCGTACTCGTCTGCGACGATGGAAGAACTCCAGCCACAAATGAACTCTTTCAAACTCTAAGACGGCAGAAGGCGGTCCTCTGACTAATATAATCTACTACTGTCTTCTCCTCTCTGTGTTCTACAGACGAGAAACGCGAACTCACAGCCACAAGGACGGAGTTCAGATAACCTCTCAACGTAAGTATAGGCAGAGGAAGTGCACCCAATTACTGACCGCTGCGTACTAAACGACGACTTCCACCCATGAGGTGAAGTCCAGAATCGTATAGGTTGGCAACAGTACAATGCCTAACTTTTCTACATCTACATCTTCATATATACTCCGCAGTCCACCATACGGTGCGTGGCGGAGGGTACCTCGTACCACAACTAGCATCATCTCTCCCTGTTCCACTCCCAAACAGAACGAGGGAAAAATGACTGGCTGAATGCCTCTGTACGAGCCCTAATATGTCTTATCTTTGTGGTCTTTGCGCGAAATGTAAGTTGGCGGCAGTAAAATTGTACTGCAGTCAGCCTCAAATGCTGGTTCTGTAAATTTCCTCAGTAGCGATTCACGAAAAGAACGCCTCCTTTCCTGTAGAGACTCCCACCCAAGTTCCTGTAGCATTTCCGTAACACTCGCGTGGTGATCAAACCTACCAGTAACAAATCTAGCAGTCCGCCTCTGAATTGCTTCTATGTCCTCCCTCAACCCGACCTGTTAGGAATCCCAAACATTCGAGCAGTACTCACAAATAGGTCGTATTAGTGTTTTAAAGCGGTCTCCTTTACAGATGAACCACATCTTCCCAAAATTCTACCAATGAACCGAAGACGACTATCCGCCTTCCCCACAACTTCCATTACATGCTTATCCCACTTCATATCGCTCTGCAATGTTACGACCAAATATTTAATAGACGTGACTGTGCCAAGCGCTACACTACTAATGGAGTATTCAGAAATTAAAGGATTCTTTTTCCTATTCATATGCATTAATTTCCATTTATCTATATTTAGAGTTAGCTGCCATTATTTACACCAATCACAAATACTGTCCAAGTCATCTTGTATCCTCCTACAGTCACTCAAAGACGACACCTTCCCGTACACCACAGCATCATCAGCAAACAGCTGCACATTGCTATCCACCCTATCCAAAACTTAATTTATGTAGATAAAAAACAACAGCGGACCTACCACACTTCCCTGGGGCACTCCAGATGATACCCTCACCTCCGATCAACACTCACCATCGAGGACGACGTACTGGGTTCTATTACTTAAGAAGTCTTCGAGCCACTCACATACTTGGGAACCAATCCCATATGCTCGTACCTCAGTTAGGAGTCTGCAGTGGGGCACCGAGTCAAACGCTTTCCGGAAGTCAAGGAATATGGCATCTGTCTGATACCCTTCATCCATGGTTGACAAGATATCATGTGCAAAAAGGGAGAGTTGCGTTTCGCAGGAGCGATGCTTTATAAAGCCGTGCTGATGCGTGGACAGCAACTTCTCTGTCTCAAGGAAATTCATTATGTTCGAACTGAGAATATGTTCCTGCAACAAACCGTTGTTAAGGATATTGGTCTGTAATTATGAGGATCCGTCCTCCTACCCTGCTTATATACAGGCGTCACCGGCGCTTTTTTCCAGTCGCTCGGGACTCTACGTTGGGCAAGGGATCCGCGACAAATGCAACCTAAGTAAGATATCAATGCAGTAGAGTACTCTCTGTAAAACCGAATTGGAATCCCATCAGGACCTGGCGATTTATTTATTTTCAACCAATTCAGCTGCTTCACAACCCCAGGGACGTCTATGTCCTCCATACGGGAATCTGTAAGAGACTCAAACGGCTGTACGTTTGTACGATCCTCCTTCGTGAAATATTTCTCAAATGCTAAATTTAAAATTTCAGCTTTCGTTTTGCTGTCTTCCGTTGCCAGGCCAGACTGATCAGTAAGTGACTGGATGGAGGCCTTCGACCCGCTTACCAATCTTACGTAAGACCAGAATTTCCTTGGGTTTCCAGCAAGATATTTTGCTAAGGTATGACGGTGGTAGTGGTTGAATGCTTCGCGCATCGCTCTTTTTACAGCAGCACGAATCTCTATTAACTTTTGCCTGTCCTCATTCTCCCGATCTATCTTGTACCGCGAGTGTAACTGCCTTTGCTTCCTAAGCATTCTCCGAATTGCGCTGTTAAACCACGGTGGGCCTTTTCCGTCCATAACCCACTTTTTCGGCACATACTTGTCCATTGCGTGATTTCCAATGTGTTTAAAATTTGCGCATAATGCTTCCACTTCCATCGTACGGGAAGTAAATGAAGTCAAAATGGTTCAAATGGCTCTGAGCACTATGGGACTCAACATCTGTGGTCATCAGTCCCCTAGAACTTAGAACTACTTAAACCTAACTAACCTAAGGGCATCACACACATCCATGCCCGAGGCAGGATTCGAACCGGCGACCGTAGCGGTCACGCGGTTCCAGACTGACGCGCCTATAGCCGCACGGCCACACCGGCCGGCCTAAATGAAGACGATTCATATACTAAGTGGGATGCTAACAACTGCTTATCTGGGCTTTGTAATAAAAATACTCTCCAAGCCTTCTTGACCGACTTTTTAACTTTTCTAACCATAGTCGTAATGACAACATCATGATCACTAATCCCTGTCTCAACACTGTCACCGTCGATGAGGTCTGGTCTAAAATATTTCCATTACGCGTTGGCTGTCGATTTAGCTGCTCAAGACTGTTTTCGGATAATGTGTTCAAAAGTAATTCACACGACGGCCTGTCTGTATCACCTGCAATGTTCTAACTATAAACTCACCTCAGAGCAAAGGCAGGAAGGCCGTCTGTACGAACTAAGCTGATATCGAGCGACGGTCAGACACGGGCGCTCACAACAGATGACCTCTCCTCTCTACCGCTGGCTTCCCAGCAAGGCTCGGCTCACCACCATCGTAATTCCAAAAACGAATCATATTCCCGAAACCACGGAATATTCTCCCTCCTTACAGATACTTCCGAACGCCGACCAACCATATTTTAATCTTTTGCCGCCCAGTGCGGAAAGTTTGTGAGGAAAAACCTATACTCGTACAAAGGTATGCTTCTGAATAAAAATCCTTGGAAACAGCCCAGCCTGCGTGGTTTCCGAGGTGCTGCTTCTTCGTTCCTCGCACCTGCGTCCAAAATTTGCAGTGTTCGGATGTGTTGTCCGGTTATCCTTCGGGCCCTACTACAACAGCGGCCGATAGCGGCCTCTATTGTGTCTTCGCGCTCTGGTGTCATGACGTCCGTCTACCTACTTCCCGTGTTTAAGCAGGACCAACACAACTGTATGGGCCTTCCATCCAGGACTTGAGTTCCACCTGCCATTTCATCTCCACTGGCGTTCCAACCTCTACTAGTATAGTCAATCATTCATTACGCCGTTCTGAAAATAAAGACACTCCGTCACCTATCATGCAATAAGTGTTAGTAATTATTTACAAGGTGTACGTGACAATGTCAGTCTCCTTCATGTATTCATATATACGATGTACAACCTAACAAATGATACCTAATTGTGTTTGTAGATCAAGGCAAAGTATGTGGATGGATGCTTGTAAGGTGCGAAATAATAGCCACCTTACGCAGTTCCTAAGGTGTGGTGACACCGCCAGACACCACACTTGCTAGGTGGTAGCCTTTAAATCGGCCGCGGTCCGCTAGTATACGTCGGACCCGCGTGTCGCCACTGTCAGTGATTGCAGACCGAGCGCCGCCACACGGCAGGTCTAGTGAGACGTCCTAGCACTCGCCCCAGTTGTACAGCAGACTTTGCTAGCGAAGCTACACTGACAAATACGCTGTCATTTGCCGAGACGATAGTTAGCATAGCCTTCAGCTACATCATTTGCTACGACCTAGCAAGGCGCCATTTATCCTTTGCGATGTATCTTCTGAAGCATGTACTATCAGACCAATGTGCACCAATTATGGATTATAGTTAAGTATTCCAGCAGCAACGTACTTTATATGCTACATAAAATTACATTGTCCTGTTCCAGACCTCACGCCAGCCTGCGTGAGGTTAATGCATGCTATTCGGCTACAAGTCATAGTGGATTGGCTGTCGGGTCAGTCCACTACAGTTGGCGACGAGGATGGGATACGGTCTTCTTCTTACTTGCTTAAATTACTTGTGCCAAGGCTTCGCCACAATCTCCAGATGTACTGTCCGAATTTTCTCGCTTACAGAATCAGCAGACGCAGGCCTTATTGGATGCCCTTGGACAGCTCGTCCAGGGTCAACGTGCACTGCAAAACGATGCGGCAGCCGCCGCTTCACCGCTACCGCAGCCACAACACGCAGTTGCACCGCCTTTTCGTCCTTTTGATGCTGCACTGGAAAGCTGGACGGAGTGGTCACGCCAATTTGGATTCCATCTCGCCGCCTACAGAATTCAAGGTATTGAGCGGCATCCATTTTTGCTTTCTTCTGTAGGGGTGCAGACGTACCGTGTGATAGTGAAATTATTTTCCCGGCGCGACGTAGCAACTCTGTCCTACGAAGAAATTTTGTCTGCATTAGATGCCTATTTCAAAGAATCAGCCAATGTAGTTTCAAAAAGGTATACCTTCTTTCGTACAAAACGTACAGCCGGTCAGACTAATCGGGAGTGGGTTGCAACTTTGCAAGGCCTTACAAGGCCTTGAGTGTGAATGTGGACTCCCTTATTCAGACACTATGGTGCGTGATGCAATTGCGCAGAACGTTTCTGATGTTCGTATATGGGAACAAATGTTGAAACTAGTCAATCCCTCCCTTCAACATGTGATGGACATATTGGATAGGCAGGACACACTTGACTATGCTCAGGAATCATTTGAAACTTCGCCAGCCGTGTGTCACGTTAATCGGCCCACCGGGCGAGCTGCTCAGAATAGTAAACAGCCCTCGCGCCCGTCCGCGCAGCCACGCAAGCAAGCAAATGCAGTACTAAAGTCTTGCCCACGGTGTGCTACTAGACATTCAAGTGAGAATTGCCCGTCACGCCAAGCTATTTGCTTTTTCTGTAATAAGAAAGGTCACGTTCAGAGTAACAGAAAAAGCTCCGATCGGAAACTCACAACCATTCCAGGCCTTTTGCTTCGCGCCGGAATCGAACCGAGACTACTCGGGCTTGTGAACCTTCGCCCATGGACATTCATGTAGTTCATTCCACTCCGCCCAGTGCCACTCTCTGTGACTGTGTTCGTCCCACAAAAAGTGTGCGTCGACATCGCCGGAAATCACGTCATGTCGCAAGTGATTCTGTACCTGTGTCAGTTCACGTTGCACGAGACAGTCGCTCTTGTCGTCAGCAGGACAATAAACTTTTTGTAGACTTGGACATTAATGGCAACGTGATCCCATTCCAGATCGATACCGGAGCTGCAGTTTCATTGATCAATAAAGACACGTACAAACAACTGGGCACACCTCCGTTGCGTGCCGCAAATGTTAAGTTACATAGTTATTCAGGACAAGCTGTCCCTGTGTTAGGACAGTGCAGCCTTCTTGCAACATACAAGGGACAAACAAAACTTGTGTCATTTTACGTACTTCGTTCTTCTTCTGCAGTGAACTAATTTGGTTTAGATTTGTTTCAGTTGTTTAACTTGTCTATAGTCAATCAGGTCCTATCAGTGAACCAGACCGTGCCTTCAGCCAGTGTTTCTCGTCTATGTGAAGAATTTGCAGACATTTTTGCACCGGGCATCGGTTGCGCTAAGACCTATGAAGCACATTTGGAACTGAAAGTAAACGCGCAACCTAAATTTTTCAGAGCGCGCAATGTTCCCCACGCATTGCGTGATGAGGTCGCAAGAACATTACACGATTTAGAATCACAAGGTGTAATTGAACGTGTGCAGGCTTCTCTCTGGGCTTCACCCTTAGTCATTTTGCAAAAACCTTCGGGAAAATTGAGACTTTGTGTGGACTTCAAGGCAACAGTGAATCCACAACTAGTGACTGCGACTTTTCCTTTGCCCCGCCCGGAAGATCATTTTGACAAACTGTCCCTGAGTAAATATTTTTCGTAGTTGGACCTAGCAGATGCGTACTTGTAAATCCCGGTGGACGAAGAATCCCAGCGCGTCGTGGTGGTTAACACGCATCTTGGTTTGTACCGATTCAAAAGACTGCCATTCGGGTGTGCATCCGCCCCTGCATTGTTTCAGCAATATCTGCAAACTGTTTGTGCGTCGGTCCCTACTGCTGCAAACTATCTGGACGATATTGTGATCTCCGGATAGACGGAAGAAGAACATTTAGCCAATCTCAGAACTTTATTTCAGGTCTTGCGACAAAATGGTCTTCGCTTGCGGAAGGACATATGTGTTTTTTTGCTCGTGACTTACCCTATCTGGGACATGTACTCAATACCCAAGGCATACATCCCAGTCCAGAGCACCTCCGTGCCATAGAAGACTTGCCATCGCCGCAGAATTTGAAGCAGCTACAGAGTGTGCTGGGTAAAATTAATTATCACAACAAATATGCGCCGCACGCCTCTTCCATTTCAGCTCCGCTTCATCGCTTACGCCGTAAAGGTGTTCCGTTCGTCTGGACGACGGAATGCGAACGCGCCGTTCGCCAGTTGAAATCGGCGTTGCTTTCTAATACTTGTCGTACGCCATTCGATCCCCAGAAACCCCTTTTGTTGATGGTAGATGCATCGGATTTCAGGATCGGTGCTGTGCTTGCGCACAAAGATAGATCGCATGATCGCCCTATTGCCTTTGCATCCAAATTGCTCTCGTCTGCGCAACGAAATTATTCACAGATCGAGAAAGAAGCTTTGGCTCTCGTCTTTGGTGTTACTAAGTTTCATGATTTCTTGTATGGTCGTCACTTTACCGTCATCACGGACCACAAACCTTTGACGCCGTTTTTTCATCCGACCAAGCCTGTACCTCCACGTACAATTCATTCTCTGGTCTATTTTCCTCTCGCAGTACCGCTACGATATCTTGTATCGGTCCACTGCTAAGCACGGAAACGCCGGTGCGTTGTCCCGTTTGCCTGTTGCTGAGGATAGAGCATTCGATTCTTCCGAACTTGCTTGCATGTTCATTGATTCGGAAGCCGATGACGTGGTCGAATCGTTTCCGATTGATTTTCATCGTGTAGCTACAGCCACAGCTGCTGACCCTGTCCTTGCTACCGTTTTGCGTTTTGTTGCTACGCACTGGCCCTTGTCAAAGTCACGGATCGAGGATCCGTTGGTTCGCAGATTTTTTGCTCACAAGGAGAGACTTTCTGTACGACGTGGTGTTTTGCGGTTGCGTTCTGATAATGATCAGTCCAGGGTCGTGGTCCCACGTTCGTTACAGTCCTCTGTCTTACGGCTTCTCCACCAAGGACATTGGGGTACAGTGAGAACAAAACAACTTGCTCGTCAGCACTGTACTTGGTTCGGAATCGATACTGCGATTACGAATATGTGCTCTTCTTGCATGGCGTGTGCCGAACAACAATCCGCACCACCGCGGAAATTCTTTGCATGGCCAAAAGCCCCTTCCCCTTGGCAACGCTTACACATCGATTTTGCTGGTCTCTTCTGGAATGCTCGATGGTTGGTTGTTGTCGATTCATTCAGTAATTTTCCTTTTGTTGTCCGGATGTCTTCCACGACGTCATCTGCCACCATCCAAGCGTTGTCCGCTATCTTTTGCATTGCAGGTCTCCCGCAGACTATTGTTTCAGACAATGGCCCACAATTCATGTCCGCAGAATTTCAGTCATTCTGCAAGGCCAATGGTATTCAACATCTGACGTCCGCGCCGTTTTCGCCACAGTCAAACGGTGCCGCTGAACGATTGGTCAGGACTTTCAAGTCACAGATGTTGACGTTGAAAGAGTCGCATTCTCGGGAGGACGCGTTGTTGTTCTTTTTGTCCTCGTATCGCTCTCAGGCCCGAGATGGTCGCTCGCCGGCTGAGTTGCTTCACGGTCGCCCTCATCGCACCTTGAAGTCTTTGCTACATCCACCGCATCAGGTTCCTGTGCAGCGGCAGACACCTGCTTTTGCCCCAGGCGACGTTGTATACTATCGCCACTATCGAGGTTCACGGCGTTGGCTCGCAGGGCGAATTCTTCGCTGCCTCGTCCGCGCTATGTATCTGGTTTTGGGGGCCTCTGGTGGGGTGCGTCGGCATCTCAATCAGCTGCGCCTCTGTCGTCGCACGGGATCTGCCGCTCCCCGTCTGCTTTCAGCGACGGTGCCGTCCGGTCAGCGCCCTGGGGACCCATCCACTGGCTCGCCTCATCCCCAGGTGTTACCGACGCTGCCTTCCATTTTGCCCCATGGCGACGCGCCTCCGTCGCCGCCTGTTCTCCCGCCGGCGACGCCCGCAGTGGAGGCTTCGCTGCAGCCGCCAAGCGCCTGCCTGGGTCACGCGCCGCCGATCGCTTCCCGTGACCGGTTGTCCTCCGCCATGGAACTCTTGCCCGCTCCGGACCATCTGTCGTCTTCGCCCGTCGCGTGCTCCGACTCGATGGAGGTCGACCCTTCGGCCCCTCCTGACTATCTACGGGCGCATACATCGCATGTTGGCGTGCACCCTGGACTAGGTTTTCAGGCGTTTCCTAGCTCCCCTCGGACCGAATGGCCGGGTGCGGGTGGCACAGCCTCGCCTGTTGTTAGGCTCCCCACCTCGTCGCATACGTCAACATGGGGTCCTCCCCACGGCGGGCAGAAGCCTTATAATACAACCGTACGCCGATTTGCGGGGGAGGAATGTGGTGTCACCGCCAGACACCACACTTGCTAGGTGGTAGCCTTTAAATCGGCCGCGGTCCACTAGTATACGTCGGACCCGCGTGTCGCCACTGTCAGTGATTGCAGACCGAGCGCCGCCACACGGCAGGTCTAGTGAGACGTCCTAGCACTCGCCCCAGTTGTACAGCCGACCTTGCTAGCGAAGCTACACTGACAAATACGCTCTCATTTGCCGAGACGATAGTTAGCATAGCCTTCAGCAACGTCATTTGCTACGACCTAGCAAGGCGCCATTTATCCTTTGCGATGTATCTTGTGAAGCATGTACTATCAGACCAATGTGCACCAATTATGGATTAAAGTTAAGTATTCCAGCAGCAACGTACTTTATATGCTACATTAAATTACATTGTCCTGTTCCAGACCTCACGCCAGTCTGCGTGAGGTTAACGCGTGCTATTCGGCTACAAGTCACAGTGGATTGGCTGTCGGGTCAGTCCACTACATAAGGAACACAAATCATTGGTATTAATATGACCACCATTTACTGTTGGCTGCACCCTCTGCTTTTCATGACACCAGGAAGGACCCGTTCCACGTCTGGAATGACTCTACCCAGTATGCACACAGAGTGCACACTTGATTTCTTCCGCTCCTTGGCAGCCATGTCCCCAGAGCCTCTTTAACATGCCTAACTACTGAAGGTCCCACCCTCTGTGATTTCCTCGCTATGGTATGCTGAGATATATCCTCTAAAACACGAAAATCGACTGCATCTGCCTTAGGGACAGTGTCAGCTACAGACAGCACCTGGAATATATTTGTCAGATCAACAGGGGAGACCTCGCATTCGTCCCCCTGGAAAGTCTTTCTCCACCTGCCACGCCCTAATACGATCTCCGACTTGACCACGGGTGAGGGATCAACCTCAGAGCGAGCAGTACGTGGACTCACCACCAGTGCATATCGATCGGCGAGTTTGTAAGTCGTGCTGGACCTGTTGGATTCCCATAGCCGGAACGCAACGTCTGTTGGATTCCCGTGGCAGGAACACAACAGTGACGCCCAAGTAAATGAAATAGTTTTAAGTTTCAACTGCTCCTAGTGATCCAAGTCTGATAAGTTTTTAATGTAGATATATATAACCCACAATTCCATCGAAAAATCTGAATATTTTCAACCACTGTTACCAATTAAAAAAAGTGGATATTTTCAGTCAGTGCTTGTGTACCTAAAAACTGTAAATACTCCACTCATGCAGTGTGACTGTTGAGTGGACTGTGATGGGTTCTTGTTGTCATATTTATTAGTATTAGTAATAGTATGTAAATAAAAATGTACCTCTACTTTGAAAAATGTTATATGAAAAAGAATCAAATTGTACCTGAAGAACCAAATGGTATCAGTGTTGTAAAAAAAAATAAATAAAAAGGAATAAAATTGTATCTGAGGAGCCTAATTGTATTTGTGAGAACTGAATAACCGAAATTCGATACCATACATTTTTGTTGTTGCTATTTACAGAAAATAACCTATCCCCATTGCGATCTAGATATGAAGGATGTGCAAAGCACACGTACGACTTTAGTTCTGAACATGAATGGTATTAAGAAGATGAAGTTTAAGATGAACAATAACGCATTATATGTAGTGACTACATGGGATTTTGCATATCGTGCAGCATGTATTGGGTTACAGGGGCAGGTAGCACATGACTTTGTCTGTTTCCAAAGACATACAGCAAACAAGTCAAAAATTATTCCTCCCATGTTTGAAGAAAATCGCAGACGCAGTATCCGGAAAAAGCTGTATGTTATATAACTATACACGTATTGGATGAAATTAGTAGATGCGTACACAGTATGTGAGGTAAAAATTCATTTATTTGTCATACAAATTAAAAATAATTCTATATTTTCAGAAGCAGATACAACATTGTTTTGACATATCTTCTTGCTCTGATGGAGGGCACGGCTTCTGTAGCATTCCAAGTCTTGAAAACGCATAATTGAAAATTAGATGAATCCATGTGATATTCTCCGTGCCTTTGACGCACATGTTGGTATCTTAGTAGTCAAATAATCGAAATGATGCCACTATATCTTTGTAGGGTATACCAAGATCGTCCTGCTGAATTGTATGGCAGAAATGTGTAAAACACTTTGCAGTCCTCCATGGTTTCTCGCCCTTCAGCACTTGGAAAACTTCAGTGATGCTGCACTTGCTGAGGATGCCTTTACTTACCATCATCTTCTGCGAATGCTATGAATGCAATTTCTTTAAATATGAACCACCTGCACTCATCATCATAGAAATCGTGATCGCCTGCAATGACATTCATGCTTTTCGAAGCCATTGTGAAACACTCTGGGTATTGCATATCTGTTCATTTATGCAGCTCGCTGCGCAACACCACTGTGTCAACAGTTAATCACATGGTCATGTAGAACTAGACTATATACTGCAGTGCGTTCTGAAAAATTTCCTAATGATTCAAATTCAATTCATACGGCTACTGGTCCTGATTTTATTATTTAGTTCTGCTTTGAGCGGTCTGTTAATATGATTGGTGCCAGTTCCTTGAATTTCCCCAGACAGAGTAGACATACTTCTTCTTCAACACCTTCATATTACACATTCTCTGGATTTTCTCATAGTCTTCGGTAATGTATCCCGCATAAACACATCGCGGAATCTAGGAATGTTGAATTTTTTTTTCTAGCAAACTTAAACCGACGTAAAATTGAAACAAATCAACTCTCGGTCACAGTTCTCAGTCTTTTTAACTAGGTTTCAACACTTCTAAGCGTGCCTTCATCAGAATTTAAACGTTTGAAGTGGCCTATAACATAATTATAAATTTATGGGAAAAGAAATTTTTTATATAAAAGTGTAAGTACTGACTAACAATACAAGACAGAGACAGTACTTACATGTCACGTATAAACTAAATAACAGGCCAGAAGGGCTTTAGTCAAAAAATATTTTAAAAAGAATGATTGAAGCCCTTATGACCTGTTATTTATTTTATACATGACATGTAAGTACTGTCTCTGTCTTGTATTGTTCGTCAGTACTTACACTTTTACGTAAAAAATTTCTTTCCCATAAATTTGTAATTATGTTAAAGGCCACTTTAAACATATAAATTCTGATGAAGGCACTCTTAGAAGTCTTGAAACCTGGTTAATAAGACTAAAAATTGTGACCGCGGGCTCATTTTTTTTCAATTTTAATTTGTAAATGGTCACTGAACCAAGCAGCCATGTTTAAAACTTTGTTAAACCGATCTGTATTTTTAAGCTCTCTATCCGCTAGGATGGCTAAGGGACCTTTTTTTTATTTATGAAGAGACCCATTCCTCTCTTCTAGGGTTTCAGGTATACTCCTTTCGAGATGGCTACTGCTTCCATTAGGCGGTTATATCTTCTAGCTTCCCCGAGTTGCTGGCAACGGCCTTGTCGCAGTGAACACAGCGGTTTCCGTCAGATCACCGATGTTAAGTGCTGTCGGCCGTGGCCGGCACTTGGATGGGTGACCATCTGGGCCGCCATGCTCTGTTGCCATTTTCCGGGGTGATAACAACTGAGGAGCTACTTGACCGACTAGTAGTGGCTCTGGTCAAGAAAACCATTACGACGACCGGTAGAGCGGTGTGCTGACCACAAGCCTCTCCTATCCGCATCCTCAACTGAGGATGACATGGTGGTCGAATGGTCCCGATAGGCCACTTGTAGCCTGAAGGTGGAGTGAGTGCTTTCCCAGAGTTCTGCACGTTCTTCACTGGCATGGCAATAGCTACAGCTCTGCCAGCCAGTGAACCCACTGCTAAGAGCCCTATGAGGAAGGTTATAATTTCACCTGATGTCTTTGGTATCGGCGATACCCTGGGTGTCTTCTCGCTCCTTTATGCTCCAGAGCGCTTTTAGATGCAAACATCGCTGTCAGAATAGTCAGAATAGTCTGCTCAGTCCTCCTCTTCTTCTTTTTCATTGTCACCATCTACTTGTTCTTCCTTAGTTCATGACGTGCTATGTTCATAAATATCTTGAAATTTATACCCGAGCCTAACATCATTTTAGCATGGTTTTATTAGCTGCGAATGTTGAAATGCACTGCTTTCCCTGTATTTATCAGCTAAAATTCGATCTGCAGTGTGACATCCTGGTAAATTTTTATTTACTACATATGAAATGTACAAACGCATGCCAACTTTATTAAAGTTTTGTTCCAGGTCCACAGTAGTTACATCCCAGAATGTTTAATGTAGTGGCTGTTTGTCGATCATAGCGCCTCCCCTAATGCATTTCCTGTCGTGCATGCTACACAACTGTGATGGTCGTGGTCTGTGCACCCCACTGCATTTCATATCGTCTTTATCAGTCCAGTTGTTTTGTGTTGTAGGGAAACCAAGCCATTTAACTAGAGCACTGTTCCCTCAACGTTCTAGGACACGTTATATGACAAACATATGTGGTTCCATGTTCTTTTGCACTTCCTCTGTTTAAAAGCTGTCTGAAATTTCAGTACCACGTCTGTCCTTTAAGATGTAGGTTCTGAGATTTGTTTTTTGTACTTTCGAAACCATAAATATCGCATATGACCAGTTTGCTGCCTTGAGTTTTGAAATACGCACTAAATCACCTACATTAAATCTACTCGTATGTTTGCATAGTCCACCATTGTAATAAGATTTTATACGTTTCTAGGAGTCCATTATCATGAACATAGATTTATCCTATTGTGCGGCGTTTGGCTCGGTTATATTGTGCAGCTATTTGCGGAAGGATATCTAGCCATTTGTATGAGCCGCGATGATCAAAGCCCATACTCATTTTAGCTTTCGCTGTTCTGTTCAGATGTTCCACGATTATTGCCTTCACGTGTGTGAATGTTGATTAGTGGCGTATTCCACACCACACCATCACAGTCTACAAATATCTGTTGCAAAATTCTCAACCCTGATCTGTTAGAAGGCAGCAATTCATCTCCATCTGCAGCAATCGCTGAAACACTTGTGCAACATCTTTCCCGATTTGTGTTTCTACGGGTAGTCGCCAAGCAAATTTAGTGCAGGTGTCAATGACCACTGAAATATACTTGAAACCGTTATTCACCCATGAATTTTCCCTTAGATCTACAAGATCTGCTCGCCACAAGTCATCCAAACCTTTAATTATGGCTTGTCTGTGGGGTATGTTTTGCGTGTTGGATTGTGTATTTCTCTAACTACTGTCTCCATACCTATTCGAAGACACCATTCTCTCTAAGATCGGAAATTATTGAAACGACCTCGTTCGAATGAGGTGTATTACCTCCTGTAGTTAATACCATGTCCACTTGTAGCCAGGCTATTAGTTCAGTGTAATCCTCGTAATGTGTATACTGCAAGAATTGATTGTTTACTCTTTTATGCTGGATGTCAGTATTGTCACCATTGCTATGTTCATCATCTAAAATCGGCTTTATAATGCTTTTATATTTCATGCTGCTTTGACTTTTTGATACTCCTTTTGCTTTCTTACTTACATGTATCAAATTAATATTCCACCATATATTTCTAGATCTTTTAGAGAAAAATTTTCAGTTTTGGATAGTCTTAGGAAAATAAAGTTCAGTAGGCCTCATTCTTTGAAATTCCCTATCACTGACCTGTATTGCCTGTATTGTGTTATTTGTTAAACTTGTAGGATGCATGTCCAGCATCGATGGTTTTACCACACTGACACCAATATTCTGTCTGTCCTGGCAACATTGTTGAAGTTAATGAAATCAGCAATGGCATTGACATAATCACATAATTTTGCTGAGAGCAGCCCAAAAGATTTTGTAAAAGGTGTAAAGGCTTTTGTTAGTTTCTGGTCCCACTCCAAATGTCCTAACTTTAGCATCCATAATATCTCTCCAACGGCCTTCCATGTGTCGATGAGTTCATGCTTAGTAGACATCTTGTTATGCATTAAGCAGAACTCTGTGTGGGGAATATCTTATACAAATTCTCTTCAATTGCATCACTCTTAACAGTTAAGCCATTTACTTTCTGTTTTATTACATTAACCTATTCGTTTAATGTACTAATGGATCTAATAATGGTCTGACAATACATTAGTAGTTCCTTGCGTACATTCCCAACTTTACATTAGAGAGGGTGAAATTTGTTACCGATGTTGAGACGAATGTTCCACCGGTGTATACTCATTCTCTTAGGTTGAGTGCTCGCCATGCATGATAACTTGCTCATGGTGTAATATGTAGTGATGTAGTCACCTCTTGTTGTAGCTTTATACACACAAACACTTGGAAGTTTAGTCTATACCTGCCAGCATCCAGTTATATTGTTCTATCGGTAACTAGAAACCCACACAATGTATGATCCCAGAAGTCTCTGTGTTTCTTTACAAATTCTGTGAGTAAAATATCAGTTCCTGCACGTGCTCAGTAAATGTGCTTTAAATTCAAATTATCTTCTTTGCATTATCCGTCACCAAATTTTTTGGGATTATTGAATATATCTGACTCAAATAAAACACAGTGCGTTGGTTTACTTTTTCTGGTGGAGGGATATCACTGCTCTCACTGAAAGTCGTGTTTGTGACACCATCAACACCTTGTAATTTGTCCTGTAATAGTTGGTATTTCCGCTCAAACAGCGTTTTTGAAAATACACATACATGTTCAAACTGGACTCCATCCGAGTGAGTTAACATTTACACAAGAATATTTGTCTCACTGTAGTTGGTTTATTATCAGGAAGGGATATCCCATCCTTCTTCGTCTCCTTCTCCTGGTCTTCCACGCCATAACAGGTCAGTAACTTACAACAAAGTCCTATCAAAGAGGATGCTTCACCCACATTGTGAAAGTACCACCCACATCAGGTGTTGGTGTGCAACAGACTTTTATAGGAAAGAAAAGTTTTGCGATTTTAATAATAATAATTTAATGATAATAATAATAATAATAATAATAATAATAATAATAATAATATAATAATAATAATAATAATAATAACCCTGTGGAGGCCCGAGAAAAGAATAGGCCTCTGGTATGTTCTGACAATCGTAAAGGCGAAGAAAAGAACAAACCACTAATAGGGCTAACCCCCCTTTTAGTGTGATTAGTTGGTTGAGGACAGAACTAAAGAAGCCTCAGACAAGCGCCGTCATGATCGGGGACGACGTTTGAACCCTATTCCCGCCCACAATGGTAACGACACTGCTAGCCAACAGGAAAATGATTTAAATCCAAATAGAGGTGTTTTGCAGGATATGCTTCCTGCAACCACCCTAGAAGGAAAACAAAGACAGAGGATGAGATGGTCAGATGAAGTTAATCGACACCTCATGTTCTGTTATTACCAAGCAACAAACCTAGGAACCAACACAACTGGATACAGATCACAAATATACACAACATTTATTATCAGATACCCAGAATTAAAATTTTTAACAGAACAACGACTAGCTGACCAGATCTGTGTAATAATAAAAAATAACAGGATACCCCAGTCAGAATTAGAAAATATCAAACAACAAGTTCAACAAATACTGGAACAAAATAATGTGCAATCAGGAGAAGAAGAAGAAAATACAGTAATGGACTCAACATCCCAGAGCAAACAAACGAAGAACAACACGCATCAATTAAACAATCAGAGGAAAACGAAATCTTAAGACAGCCACCAGAACAAGCACAAATAGAACTATAAGTAACACACATGTTAGATATAGAAGAAAAATTTCAGCTGACATATATAGAATACAAAGACGCAAATACAGACATTAGACCATTCTTGCATATACCGCCAAATAACCCACAAGTCGAAACAACAATAAAAACTATCAACACAATCATACACAACAAGTTAAATGAAAACACACCTATGGAAGAGTTACAACTACTGGTTTATATAGGAGCACTCACAACACTAAATATACACACTAGGCAGAGATCTGAACCAACCAACACACAGAAGAAACCCACAAAACCAGCATGGCAACACAGGCTACAGATCAGAATAGAAAAACTGAGAAATGACATCAGACAGCTAACACAATTTATAAGAAATGAAATGTCAGAAAAAAACGAAAAAGGTTAGCTAAAATCTCACAACAAGAAGCGATAGAGCAATTAGATGAAAAGAATCAGAAATTACAAGCATTGGCCAAACGGCTTAGAAGATATAAAAAAAAGTGAAAATATAAGGAAACAAAACCAAACATTCAACACAAACCAAAAGAAATTTACTAGACAATAGATAACACACACATTAAAATAGACAATCCACCAAACATAACAGACATGGAACACTTGTGGAGCATTATATGGTCAAACCCGGTACAACATAACAGACATGCATGGTGGATAAAAGCAGAAACAGATACATACAAGATGATACCACAAATGCCTGAAGTGATAAGTTTGCAACGTGAAGTCACCCAAGCAATTAATTCTACTCACAATTGGAAAGCCCATGGAAAAGATAAAATAGCAAATTTCTGGCTAAAGAAGCTCACCTCAACACATTCACATCTAACTAAATTATTTAACAGTTATATTGGACACCCATACACATTCCGTGATTCACTTACACATGGAATAACTTGAAACCTAAAGATCAAGCAGACACAACAAACCCAGCAAAATATCGCCCCATAACATGCCTACCAACAATATATAAAATATTAACTTCAGTCATTACACAGAAATTAATGACACATACAACACAGAACAAAATTATAAATGAAGAACAAAAAGGCTGTTGCAAAGGAGCACAAGGATGTAAAGAGCAACTGATAATAGATGCAGAGGTGACATATCAAGCTAAAACTAAACAAAAGTCGCTACACTACGCATACATTGATTACCAAAAATCTTTTGATAGTTTACCCCACTCATGGTTACTACAAGTATTGGAAATGTACAAAGTAGATCCTAAATTGATACAGTTCCTCAACATAGTAATGAAAAATTGGAAAACCACACTTAATATCCAAACAAATTCAAATAATATCACATCACAGCCAATACAGATTAAGCGTGGAATATACCAAGGAGACTCATTAAGTCCATTCTGGTTCTGCCTTGCTCTGAACCCACTATCCAACATGCTAAATAATACAAATTATGGATACAATATTACTGAAACATACCCACACTAAATCTCACATTTCCTATACATGGATGATCTAAAACTACTGGCAGCAACAAATGAACAACTCAACCAATTACTAAAGATAACGGAAGTATTCAGCAATGATATAAATATGGCTTTTGGAACAGACAAATGTAAGAAAAATAGCATAGTCAAGGGAAAACACACTAAACTGGAAGATTACATATTGGATAACCACAGCAACTGCATAGAAGCAATGGAAAAAACAGATGCCTATAAATATCTAGGATACAGACAAAAAATAGGAATAGATAATACAAATATTAAAGAAGAACTAAAAAAATATAGACAAAGACTAACAAAAATACTAGAAACACAATTGACAGCAAGAAACAAGACAGAAGCTATGAATACTTATGCTATACCAATATTGACCTACCCATTTGGAGTAGTGAAATGGAGTAACACAGACCTAGAAGCACTCAATACACTTACACGATCACAATGCCACAAATATAGAATACATCACATACATTCAGCAACTGAAAGATTCACATTAAGCAGAAAGGAAGGAGGAAGGGGATTTATCGACATATAAAACCTACATTATGGACAGGTAGACAATTTAAGAAAATTCTTTCCAGAACGAGCAGAAACTAGCAAAATACACAAAGCAATCACTCATATAAGTACATTGGCTACACCACTGCAATTTTATAACCACTTCTGCAACCCTTTAGATCACATAACATCAACAGATACGAAGAAAGTAAATTGGAAAAAGAAAACACTACATGGCAAGCACCCGTATCATAAAATACAGCCACACATCGATCAAGACGCGTCCAACACATGGCTAAGAAAAGGCAATATATACAGGGAGACGGAAGGATTCATGATTGCAATACAGGATCAAACAATAAACACCAGATATTACAGCAAGCATATTATTAAAGATCCCAATACCACAACAGATAAATGCAGACTTTGCAAACAACAAATAGAAACAGTAGATCACATCACAAGCGGGTGTACAATACTAGCAAATACGGAATACCCCAGAAGACATGACAATGTAGCAAAAATAAAACATCAACAGCTTGCCTTACAACATAAACTTATAAAACAACACGTTCCCACATACAAGTATGCACCACAAAATATACTGGAGAATGATGAACACAAATTATACTGGAACAGAACCATTATAACAGATAAAACAACACCACATAACAAACCTGACATCATACGCACCAATAAAAAGAAGAAATTAACACAACTAATCGAAATAACCATACCCAGAACAACAAATATACAGAAGAAAACAGGAGAAAAAATTGAAAAATACATACAACTGGCTGAGGAAGACAAGGATATGTGGCATCAGGATAAAGTTGACATTGTACCAATTATACTATCAACTACAGGAGTCATACCACACAATATCCACCAGTACATCAACGCAATACAGCTACATCCAAACGTATATATACAACTACAGAAATCTGTAATTATTGATACATGTTCAATTACCCGAAAGGTCCTAAATGCAATGTAACATATACCATACAGTTAAAAGATGATTTCCATTTTTAACCAGACATAATGTCTGAGAAAGGAAAGAAATAATAATAATAACACCATTTGCAGCCATCAGAGCACAGTCACTTTACATACAGTGATAAAATACTTTCATTCTGATCAGAGACAGTTCCGTCTACAGTTCAGTTTGACGATGGCTGAAAAAGTAGACCTTGGCTGCAATGACAAAGAAGTTAACGTTCTCATGCTAAGGATCTTAATCCATTCTGTATCTACTTATTATAGTTTCACAGTACAACATGAGGACGCAGTAATTGATATGACTAGCTGCTGTTGTGGCATTCTAGAAATCACTCCAAAAAAAAAGAGGTATCGCCATCCGTAATTCAGATGGTTCACTACAGCGAGAAGTTGTAAATAAATGGATCCGTCTCCAGATTTAACCCAGAGTGCTCTGTCATCATACATTGTTCTGACAGATAGTGACAGGCCAGCATAATAAATGTCTGGGAGAGACAGAGACGGGTTGGAGTCCATAACCATTTGCGGACTGATGTAATACTGCACAACATAGTTCCTCCAGTTTGAGCTCAGTAAACCGCACTTTAACACCCTTCATTATATTTTCACTCTCCATCGTAACAGGGCAGTCAACGTTTGCTGGTTCTATGCCAATATTCAGACGCTTTGAACATGTAGCAGTAAAATTACACGTGGAAGTGAATAGTGATAGTGCACAGCAGGCAACTGATGTCTTCCAATCCAAAGCATTCACACTGTGTCCTTGCAGAAACACTGGAATATTCCATGGGTCAGTTAATGGCATATAATCTGAGTCCAGATCTAATCTGCACCATGCTGCATGAGAAACCCGGTGCTCTTCTGCGAATTGGGGGCATGCTGTGTGTCTTCAAAATGGTTCAAATGGCTCTGGTCACTATGGGACTTATCATCTGATGTCATCAGTTCCCTAGAACTTAGAACTACTTAAACCTAACTAACCTAAGGACATCACACTTATCCATGCCCGAGGCTGGATTCGAACCTGGTACCGTAGCAGTCACGCGGTTCCGGACTGAAGGGCCTAGAACCGCTTTGCCACTGTGGCCGGCTGCGTGTCTTCACTGATTAGTCAGGTGACAATAGCAGCTCCTTGTCCTGCCCCAACATGCTGACCAGAGGGACTACAGGATCCCATGTGCTGGAGGTCGCTACGTCTGCTGCAGATGCAGACCCTTTGGAGGCCGCTGACACTGGTGCAGGTCCTGACAAGCTGGAGGCCACTGCTGATGCAGGTTCTTATATGATGGAGGTCACCTCAGCTTTTAAGGGAAAGGAGAAGAAACATTACATGCAGGACAAAGAAATGGAGCTAGATAAAAAGAAGAAGCGATGACAGAGACAAGTAATTAGTTCTTACCCTTCTGCTTCTTCCTGTTCTGCTGGAGGATGGAGCACTGGACGATTTTGCCTGCTGCTGCTGTTATGTCTCACTGACTGAGGCTGGTGAGCTGCCACACTCGCCTTATACCCTTGATGCCTCGATCACATGACTGGACGCAGCATTGGGCTGCCACCAATTTTTCGCCTATGACATCATAAGTTTGTGTGCCCTCTGGTGGCTGAACTGTGAAGTAGGACTGTCCGCCCCTGTACATCAAGGTGAAAGCGCACACACGTCACACAGAGTATTTCCAGGTAATTTCCAGGTGGGGCAGTGTGTGTGTGTGTGGGGGGGGGGGGAGGGGGGGAGGAGGAGCCCTGTCTCTGGCAAATTGATTATTAAAGAATATGAAAAGTGAATTTTATAAATAAATAATACGTAATCTGCACTGTAATTGTCACTGATTTAAATTTCGTGCAGTGGGATTCTTCTAGTCCAACAGCTCAGCAGAAACTGAGCAATATTTCCCGACAATTTGTTTTCAGATGCGGTAGCGGGATTGGAGGGAGCTAAGGTCGCAGGTTCGAATCCTGCCTCGGGCATGGATGTGTGTGATGTCCTTAGGTTAGTTAGGTTTAAGTAATTCGAAGTTATAGGGGACTGATGACCTTAGAAGTTAAGTCCCATAGTGCTCAGAGCCATTCGAACCATTTTTTTTTTTATTGGAGGGAAGGGGGAGTGATGAGTGATGGGGAGGGTTGGGGATTTCCCAGAGTGGGAAGGGGCAATTAATTGATCAGTTCAATTAATTAGGCAGTTAATTTCATATGGAAATGGCGCAGAGCGAAAAATGCCACTACTTCGATGATACAGTATTCCTTAAATATTTTGACTTGGGGGATGTGACTTTTCAAAGTATCCATCTCTACAGCATTCACGTGTAGAGTTCTTCTCATAGTAGGGTCCCGTAAATATGTAGCAAAGGACCTTGCTCAAATAGAACAGTTGCCAACTATTATTCACTGAAGTGTGGCATCATACTTCACTTTTGGGGTCTCCCCCATCGTTACTGTCGAACGTCAGTTCCCCATTCGATAATTTTGACTATCTTCTATTTCATCTACGAATACCTTCTTCTGTCCCTTCACTTTCACGACCATAAACCTCTCAAGTCAGAAACGGACAAGTCTTTATCTAAGAAAATACAGTTTACTTATTCGGTTTGCTCACTACTGGAGTTACTCGCCCATACATCATTCCATTAGTCATCACTTCGTATCACTCGCTTCATCTCTCTGGTTCGTTCCAGCACAGCTGAAAACGGTCCTAGTGGTGTGTCATCTCTATCATTTGTTTCAACAATCGATAAAGCAGGAGCTATACTTTCGAATATCTTGCCGATTTTTGCAGTGGGGCCTACATCGCGGTTTCTCTTATCTTCTGTAAACATTCAGTAGCTGAACTGGGGCAAGCTTTGCTCGTAATCACTACTTTTCATCCTCGTTTCTTTCGCACTTCAAATATTCAAGTATATCAGATCCGACAAATAGCTTTCTTTGTCCTTTGTTTTCGAATGTTACACAAATGGTAAGGTCACTTACACCTCGGTTAATTTTAGCTTTATTAATTCCTTCTTTACATACAGTGTAGCACGATATTTCTTCTGAAAATGAATCTTCGACTGGCATTCAAATTCTTCTTGTACCTACTCTTTGATTTCGCCCCACTTCCCATACGAAGCACCCTGAATCCTCATTCCTTGCATCTTAACAGACAGCCATCGCGCCGGCTGCTGCGTCCGAGCGGTTCTATGCGCTTCAGTCCGGAACCGCGCTGCTGCTACGGTCGCAGTTTCGAATCCTGCCTCGGGCATGGATGCGTGTGATGTCCTTAGGTTGGTTAGGTTTACGTACTTGTAAGTCTAGGGGACTCAAATGTTGAGTCCCATAGTGCTCAGAGCCATTTGAACCATTTGAACACTCACCGCATCTCGCCATCACACAAAGCATGTGATTCCTGGTGCAGCACCGAGACCTGTTTCCTCGAGTCGAGTACACACTTTTCTTCTTTTTCACCCATTCGTACATTTAAAGTCAGGTATGTCATTGTTTCTGTTTTGTTCTCCTATTATCTCCTCTGACAACGCCCTTCTCAGCTCCATGAAATCCAAAAACACGGCCGTTGGTAGTCCACCCGCTGTTTATATCGGTATTCCACAGCTTTCACCATCAGTCATTTCCGTCCTTCACGATGCGGCTTCTCAATCCTGGGTTTCACCGACGACCAGCGCTTCTAACAGCAGTTACTTCCACTTGTCCTGCTGGTCTGTAATTACTCGGTTCGTCGTCCCTGTCTTCGTTTCCTCTTGATTCACTCTCCTATTGTCGCGTCGGTCAATTCTCCAATCTTCTCTCTGATCGCCATGCGTTATATTAGCCCTCCTGTCATGTTGTCGGTCGTTGGACTTTCAGCGTCGGTAGTGAAAATCTTGCTCCCCCCGTGTTTCACTTCCTCTTTGGTGGAGGCATCGCCCCCCAGTGTACGTTATTTACTTGCAGGTACATGGACTAAAAGTTCTTTGTACAAAGTGAACTGGTGCTTTGACTTCTTCACTCTTGCCATACCCCAATTCTAGTAGTAATTTCCGAGATCCCTGTATTTAATCTAGATGTCTACCAGCTAACTGCAATTCGTCGTTTACTCGGATTTGTAACTTTCTTAATCAAATTTGTATGAGGTCGGAAGGCAAATATGGCAAATCGAAGAAATTATTTCTCTCTGCCATGTATTTGAAGTATTGGAACGGGTCTGGCCATCGCGATCCCACGTAGTCATTATTATGCCTGTTTTCACTTTTTTTTGTTCCCCCTCGGCCAGCACTCTTCTAGGAGGGCACGCCAAACTCTCCGAACTTTCTGCATTGTATCATGATTACTGTAATATTTGTGGTGGCTTTTTCTCAGAAATGTTTCCACACAAAACTGATTTTTATGGCGTCTTGCGAAGATCTCGGCATCATTTCGCGGACGTCTTCTATCCATAATTTGGGATGTAAATGATTCTATCTGGAGACAGCGGACATTCCTGAGGCGTCATAAACTGTTATCGGAGCTCTTCCCTGTCTCCTTTAGATGACATATTATCAGTTGGTACAGTGGAAATTTCTGGCGGAACTGAAGATGGCGGTTCTCCTCATATTAGACACAACATTTCATTCGCGAAACTAGCGTTCTTCTCTGTTACAGTGAACCATTCTGCCGGACGGGGTGGCCTAGCGGTTCTAGGAGATAGAGTCTGGAACCGCGCGACCGCTACGGTCGCAGGTTCGAATCCGGCCTCGGGCATGGATGTGTGTGATATCCTTGGGTTAGTTAGGTTTAAGAAGTTCTACGTTCTAGGGGACTGATGACCTCAGACGTTAAGTCCCATAGTGCTCAGAGCCATTTGAACCATTTTTTTGAACCATTCTCTGTTATTTTCACCTATCATCTGCAAAATTTCGGCTGTGATCCTTTTCTTGTACTAACGCATTCAACTGTTCTCTTTTCCTACTATTGATCGTTTCTCGTCTGTTTTTAAACTATAAACGGACTTGGATCTTAGAATGCACCGCTGGTAAGAAACTCAGCTTGCCCTTTTCTCAAAGGATATACTGAGAATTATGGATGAAAAGTAACTGGCAGATTCCATATTTCTAGATTCCAGAAAGCGTTTGTCGTGTTGCCCCATTTCAGGTTGTTAAAGAAGGTACGAAGCGATAGAATAGGTTCACAGTCTTCTTAAGCGATAGAACACAGTATGCAGTAATCTATGGCCCGCGTTTGTAAAACGATATCGTCAGGAGTACCCCAGGGATGTTTGATAGGATCGCAATTATTCTCTGTATACATAAATGATTTGGCACAAAGGGAGGGCAGCAACCGGCAGTGGTTTGCTGATGATGAAGTGGTGTACGTTAAAGTGTCGACGTTGAGTGACTGTAGGAGGATAAAAGATGACTTTTAGACAAAATTTGTAGTTGGTGTGATGAATGGCTGGTAGTTCTAGACATAAAAAGTAATTAAGTTAATTGGGATGAGCAGGAAAAACGAATCCATAATTCTCGTATACAGCATGTAATGTTCTTTACATATCTGTACATAATGTTGCAAAGTGATATGAATTCGAACGAGCATGTGAGCATTGTGGTAGGGAAGGCGAATGGGCGACTTCGGTTTATTGGGAGAATTCAGGGAGGTGTGGTTCATCTGTAAAGTAAAACCATGTAGAACGCTAGTGCGACCTATTCTTGAGTATTATTTGAGTGTTTGGCATTCTTACCAGGTCTGACTAAACGAAGAAATCGAAGCAATTTGGAGGAGGGTTGCTGTATTTGTTACTGGTGGGTTCGAACGCCACGTAATCGACACGGAGATGCTTCAGAAATTCAAGTGGGAATCCCTCGAGGGAGGGCGACCTCTTTTCAAGAACGCTACTGACAAAATTTAGAGAATCGGCATTTGAATCTGACTGCAGATCGACTCCACTGACACCCACATACACTGCGCATAAGTACCACGAAAGTAAGAAACCAGATCGATTCCACTGACACCCACATACACTGCGCATAAGTACCACGAAAGTAAGAAACGAGAAATAAGGGCACATACGGAGACATCTAGAAAGTTGTTTTTCTATCGCTCTATTGCGAGTGGAACAGAAAAAGAAATGACTGGTAATGGTATGGGGTACCCTTTGCTATAGGGCGGATTGCAGAGTATCTATGCAGATGGAGATGTAGATCTACGCGTATTCGCTAATGCCGAACAGTACTCTCAGGTCAAATGTGGTTTTGTGGTTATTTTGTAGTTGTTCCAAGACAGTGGTGAGTACCCCACATTTATCTACTACCTCTTCCAAAACCTTTGATACCGTAGCTACCCCTCTTCGTGAATTTGCATGTTCTTGTCTCCAATAATTAATCTTTTAAATTTCCACGACGTTCACGTCGATTATCGAATTTATTTCTTGTATTTTATCATCGGTTACATTTCTGGCCTCATCGCATTACGTAACATGGTCATGACGTCTATTATTTACGAATCCTATCTTATGATCTATTTTTTTGTTTAACTGATGAAAATGCTCTTTGCGTTCTTCCCTTAATTTTTAAATGGTCATCATTCTTTTCTTCTATATGTTTCAATTGCGCATCAACCTTGTCTTGACCTTTACTGAGGTGTTCAAGTGAGAAGAATAATTGGAAATGGAAATGTCGTGTGGCTAGGGCCTTCCGTCGGGTACGCCGTTCACTTGGTGCAAGTCTTTCAAGTTGACGCCACTTCGATGACTTGCGTGTCGTTGAGGATGAAATGACGATGATAAGGAAAACACAACACCCAGTCCCTGACCGGAGAAAATCTCCGACCCAGCCGGGAATCGAGCCCGGGCCGTTAGGTACGTCATTCAGTCGCGCTGGCCACTCAGCTACCAGGGGCGGACAGAAGATTCATTAATAAAATGCGGCGGGTGGCGGCGGTGTTGTCTCACTATTGGTAATAATATGCCCTACTTTTTCTAGTCCCATGATATCTAAGTTTCCAATATCAGATGAAAATTCACACTCCTCGTTTTCCCGATTACTATTCCTGATACTGAGTTACCTCTTGTCGCCTGATAGCGTTCTTCAAACATATTACGTCATCCATTATTTATCTCTTCTGTCGATTCGCTGTTCTCTAATTCCAAAATCCTCTCTGATGGTGGTTCCACTTCCAAAATTTCGTTGTGCTAATCTGAATTATCAATAGTTATTCATGCGGGCACTCTAGCAATTCTTGGGAAACCAAAATAATTAAAAATCCATAACGTTCGTAGCACAAATACATACACAGAAATCGAGCTAATAGTTCTCGCAGAGTGTCTGCAATCGATACCCGACACGTGCGGTTCAGGTATGGCTCATGCACGGCCCAGTTGCTTGATTAATAATCCTGTTTACGCACAGAGTCTTGACCTGGTATCTAAATCTAGTCATCTCATCATAACGCATATGTCCTTTCCACCGAAAAACTCAGCACATATACCGAATACTTACTATATATGGACACAGGTGCGATTCTATTCATTGGGCTACCATAGCAACTAAAAGAGTAACAATAGCACTTACAGTAGAGAACTTCATCTATGAACATTCATTAATGTTTACTTAATCCATCCATATTATTCCTCTGTAATAGGCTAGAAAAATCTTTGAATATCACAATGTTAATACAGTACTAGAGCTCACGTGAGTACTTTGCCGCAATTTATCGAGTGTGTCCAAGAGAACACCCATTAATCATCAGAAATTTGCTCCCCTGTGCTCCTATCTACTCTATCCTCTATAACGCCTAGTGATCATCATCATTTTATTGAAGGCACATTGTTCCTTCATCCTTTTTCCACACTGATATTATTCACTGGGGTACTGAACATGTCTCATGACCTTCACCATGTGGGTCAGCATTTGAGTAACTGTATTACCGAGGTGGCAATCCACGTCTGGATCATGACAGTTTAGATCAAACGTGTCTGACCACTAAAAGAAAACACTGGCACTAAAGCAGGACTAAAATACGAGAACAGTGCCATATTGAAGCATTGCATTTCGGTTCCACTCAACTCCGTGCTTCCCTGTTGCCTCTTCCCTCACTGCTCTCCAGTTCGGTCCACATGCCTTCTTTATGTGTTGGTCAAAGGGGCTGCTTATCGATCACAATGCTAGCCGCAAGGTGTCTCTAAGTCGATAACTGTAGCAGGCACAAAATAAACACGCTTACAGGCAATACGTGTTCTCAGGGAAAGTGGCGAGCAAAATCAGTGGAACATCGGCAGTACTACATTCACAACAACATATTAAGCGTATTAAGGAAACGTACATGGTACCAAGATAACAAGCCACAGAAAGAGGAAAAAATATGCCAGTTTTATGTACAAAATTAAAACTTGCCAGATACGAGTTGAGTCGTAATTCTACCTGCCATTAAGAGTAAACTTAGAAACAGTTTCACTTCTACCTCATCTAAAATGTTAAGCAAATGGCCCTTCATATCCTTAAGTCAAATGTTTAGATTTTTAGACAGTAACATTAGAAATGGCGTGTCCTGCTTCACGCACGTATACATTCAGTGACGTTTCCGTTCACCTTGTCTGTCTGTTCTTTAAATCTAACATTAAAACTTGTCCCCACGCGAGCAATAGATTTTAGTAGGCGACCATAGCAAGAAACATTATAAACATCCGTACTATTCAAAGTGTCAAATCTGGACGTCTCTTTGTCTCTAAGGTGTGAATCGAAATTATTAGGCGTAAACAGAGAAACAGGTATAAGATTTTTTCTACTTCGATATTCCACCAAGATAGGAAATCCTATTGTTTCTTATTATTCTGTTCCGAAGTTAAAGTAACTAATCCGAGAAAGTAACATGGGTCCCATTACCAGACTTATTCATTGTTTTATAATGATTCATTTATTAACAGTGTTAACAAACTCGGCGTTCTAAGCATTGGTAGAGGCGACGTACAAATGACTTAATTCCGTGTCAGTGGTTTCATAGATAAGTGTTACACTGTGTAGCCTGTGTAATATCGACCTGAAGACGTCGTTTTACAAGAGCAAAGATGGCTCGAATCAATGTGGATGACCAAGCCAGTTGTAGTCTCCTTTCTATATACTTTCTATATACACACATTAAGAAAAGTTTTGCATCACCCCCGTTCCGAGAACTCCTGAAGATAGACGTTGACTGTGGTTACTGTATCACAGATACAGTCCCTTGCACTGTTTAGAGATGTCACTAAACTCGAACAAAGATGTAAACAACCATTCATGAGCAGCCATTATTAGACGGAGGGTTTCCGACAGCCCATCAGTTCCAATCATTCCAATAGAAAGGAGGTATACGGCTTGTGTTGTCTGTAGTTCAACCGTGCCTAGACGGTCAGTACCGTGGTTCGCTCGCGTCCGCATTTTTACTTTGCACCAGGAAGGGCTCTCAACAAGGGAGGTGTCCAAGCGTCTCTTTGTGAACCGAAGAGATGTCGTCTGGACATGGAGGAGATACAGACAGACAGGAACTGTCGATGACATGCTTCGCTCAGGCCGCCCAAGGGCTACTGCTGCAGTGGATGACCGCTACCTACGGATTATGGCTCGGAGGAACCCTGACAGCAACGCCACCATATTGAATAATGCTTTTCGTGCAGCCACAGGAAGTCGTGTTACGATTCATAATGTGCGCAATAAGTTGCATGATGCGCATGTTTACTGCCGACGTCCATGGCGAGGTTCTCTTTACAACCACGACACAATGCAGTGCGGTACAAATGGGCCAACGAACATGCCGAATGGACCGCTCAGGATTGGTATCAAGTCCTCTGCACAGATGAGTGTCGCAGATGCCTTCAACCAGACAATATTCTGAGAAATATTTGGAGGCAACCCGGTCAGGCTGAACGCCTTAGACACACTGTCCAAATAGTACAGCAAGGCGCAGGTTCCCTGCTGTTTTGGGGTGGTATTATGTGGGGCCGACATAGGCCGCTGGATATCATGGAAGGCGCCGTTACAGCTGTGCGATACGTGAATGCCATCCTCCGACAGATAATGGCACCATATCGGCAGCATATTGGCGAGGCATTCGTCTTCATGGACTACAATTAGCGTCCCCATCGTGCACATGTTGTGAATGGCTTCTTTCGGGATAATGACGTCGCTCGACTAGAGTGTCCAGCACCTTCTCCAGACAAGAGCCCTATCGAACATGCCTGGGATATATTGAAAAGGGCTGTTTATGGACGACGTGACCCATCAACCACTCTTAGGAATCTACACCGAATCGCCGTTGAGGAGTGGGACAATCTGGACCAACAGTGCCTTGATGAACTTGTGGATAGTATGCCACGACGAATACAGGCATGCATCAATGCAGAGGACGGTGTGTACAGCAATCTGGACCAGCATCTCTGAAGGTCTCACTGTATGGTTGTACAACATGGTTCAAATGGCTCTGAGCACTATGGGACTTAACATCTATGGTCATCAGTCCCCTAGAACTTAGATCTACTTAAACCTAACTAACCTAAGGACATCACATAACACCCAGTCATCACGAGGCAGAGAAAATCCCTGACCCCGCCGGCAATCGAACCAGGGAACCCGGGCGTGGTAGGCGAGAACGCTACCGCACGACCCCGAGCTGCGGACAGGTTGTACAAGATGCAATGTGTGTGTTTCATGAGGCATAAAAAGGGCGGAAATGATCCTTATGTTGATCTCTATTCCCATTTTCTGTACAGGTTCTGGAACTCTCGGAACCGAGGAGATGAAAAACTTTTTTATTTATGTGTATATGTCATACCTAATTTTGATCCCTTCTAAAGTAACCAGAAAATCATGCTAAGCGATTTTTCACTTGTCTGTTACACCAGTCATATTAACGTGATCAACTGTCTGAAGCCACAAAATCTCTAGACTGCAGCGAGGAGAGCAGGATGAGAATGGTTCAAATGGCTCTGAGCACTATGGGACTTAACTTCTGAGGTCATCAGTCCCCTAGTACTTAGAACTACTTAAACCGAACTAACCTAAGGCCATCACACACACCCATGCCCGAACCAGGATTTGAACCAGCGACCGCCGGCCGCGGTGGTCTAACGGTTCTAGGCGCTCAGTCCGGAGCCGCGCGACTGCTACGGTCGCAGGTTCGAATCCTGCCTCGGGCATGGATGTGTGTGATGTCCTTAGGTTAGTTAGGTTTAAGTAGTTCTAAGTTCTAGGGGACTGATGACCAAAGATGTTAAGTCCCATAGTGCTCAGAGCCATTTGGACCATTTGAACCTGCGACCGTAGCGGTCGCGCGGTTCCAGACTGTAGCGCATAGAACCAATCGGCCACCACGTCCGGTTGCAGGATGAAACTCAGTGGGGTCCTGGAA
Source organism: Schistocerca cancellata (assembly GCF_023864275.1). Taxonomy (NCBI): domain Eukaryota; kingdom Metazoa; phylum Arthropoda; class Insecta; order Orthoptera; family Acrididae; genus Schistocerca; species Schistocerca cancellata. Next base: position 527,423,642 of record NC_064632.1, read on the forward strand.
GGTACCGACAATGATGTGGAGCCATGACGACTCATTTTTCGGTTGACGATCCATGGCGCTGAGAGCCAGATAGAGGTGTTCCGCTGAATCACGTTTGCGTTTAAATCCCGGGAGTTTGGTAGCAAGTGGAATAAGTTAAACTCAACTTAGGGCTCTTGAGGCCAAGCACGTACACTGCGAGCTGTGTGACACGTTGTGCTGTGCTCCCGGTAGATGTGATAGTGCCGAGGAGAAACGAACTGCATGTAGAGGTCGACAATGTCCCCAAGGAGAGATGCATATCAGGGCTGATCCACTGCACCTTCAAGAATGACGAGACCACCCAGGGAATGCTCCCCCACCTTCGACCATTCAGACACTTGTTACCGGGTGTTTGCTTTCAGATGATGCAGACCGTACACGCCAACGGCCTTTTGTGCGATGGAACATGAAACGTGATTCATCTGGAAAGTCCACCTCTCGCCGCTCAGTGGACGTCCAGTTTCGGTGCCGGCGTGCAAATTCAAGTCTTCGCCGCCGATAAACAACATTCAGGATGAGAGCAGAAACCACGTGTCTGCTGCAGAGGTCTATACGCAACAATGTTCACTGAACGGACGTTGGGGTGACAGTGTTTGTAGCCCCTCTGTTCATCTGGACCGTCAATTACTCAACAGTTGCACCTCTGTTCAGCCGTTCCCATTTCCTTAGCCGTCGTCCATTACTGACATCTATGGTCCATTGTGCACCATCTGCATCTACAACCATACTCCGCAAGCCACCTGACGGTGTGTGGCGGAGGGTACCTAGAGTACCTCTATCGGTTGTCCATTTTATTCCTGTCTCGTATTGTACGTGGAAGGAAAGATTGTCGGTATGCCTCTGTGTGGGCTCTAATCTATCTGATTTTATCCTCATAGTCTCTTCGCGAGGTATACGTAGGAGGAAGCAATATACTGCTTGACTCCTCGGTGAAGGGATTTTCTCGAAACTTCAACAAAAGCCCGTACAGAGCTACTGAGCGTCTGTCTTGCAGAGTCTTCCACTGGAGGTTATCTATCATCTCCGTAACGCTTTCGCGATTACTAAGTGATCCTGTAACGAAGAGTGCTGCTCTCCGTTGGATCTTCTCTATCTCTTGTATCAACCCTATTTGGTATGGATCCCACAGAATGGTTCAAATGGCTCTGAGCACTGTGGGACTTAACATCTGTGGTCATCAGCCCCCTAGAACTTAGAACTACTTAAACGTAACTAACCTAAGGACATCACACACACCAATGCCCGAGGCAGGATTCGAACCTGCGACCGTAGCAGTCGCGCGGTTCCGGACTGAGCGCCTAGAACCGCGAGACCACCGCGGCCGGTAAGGATCCCACACCGGTGAGCAGTATTCAAGCAGTGGGCGAACAAGTGTACTGTAACCTACAGTTGCCTCGGCGTCAGATTGGCATAGCGCTATGGTTTATTTTGACTACGACCTGACGCGAACAGTTTACAGATTTAATCATACAATGAAGGCTTTCATGACCGGATGGTACTGTTGTTGATAATTCTTCCGGGTTATATAGCCGTGGTCCATGTAATACTTGTATTCCTAACGTTTCGTCAAATACTACTTTGGACATCCTCAGAGGTATGGCTGGTCGGCAGGACTCAACAGGACCAGCCATACCTCTGAGGATGTCCAACGTAGTGTTGGACGAAACGTTAGGAATAGAAGTATTACATGGACCACGGCCATATAACCCGGGAGAATTATCAACAACAGTTTACAAATTTAGCGGTTTCGGAAATCCTTCCTCCCTTAGCCCGAAAGCCAATGATCAAACCCTTTTTGGACGTTACATAAATCATTCCGTTTCCGAATTACGACAATAACTGCACTGTTTTCCGCGTCCTCCGGCAGTCTTCTTATACCCTCCACTGCTAGTGCTGCCATTTGTCGTCTATGAGGGGATATTGCACATTGACTGGACCATGTCCCATGCATAGAGAAATGAATACAGGAATGGTGCGTAGTTAGAGCATCAATAAAAGATGTACATTCTTTCCTGGCACTTTGGTAAAGGAACATTACGTCATCCTCGTAGCCGTTGCCGCACACTATTCGCCGATGTGATCGTGCGTGTGGCCAGCACTTCCCGTTGGGTAGACCGGTCATTTGGTGCAATTCTTTTTCGTTGACGCCACATGGGCGACTGGCATGTCGATGAGAATGAAAAGACAATGAACATAACACAATACCACCTCCCCTAACGGAGTTAAAAAATGCCTCTGAGCATTACGGGACTTAACGCGGGTCTAGACTGTAGCGCCTAAAACCGCACGGCCACTCCGGCCGGCGAGCCGTATTATGTCTGACATGTTTAGTAGCTGATAACCTTTAGTTTTTTGTTTAACTTCCTCTGTTTCGCTGGAAGCCAGACAAATCTTTTTCTTAGATGAGCAAGAAGCAGTTAATCACAATCATATTTTCTATACTGCTGTCCATTAAAACTAGCAACAGGAAAAAGAGAAGTAAGCAACGAAAATTTACTTACCGTAAGTCTACAGTGCACTAAGAAATGTACATTACTAAGTGTGTAAGTCCTTTGGGGTGGACAGGGCGTGAAATTTGGAACAAATGCTGATACCACCTCAGTCATTGGCAACAGGTCTACACTCCTGGAAATTGAAATAAGAACACCGTGAACTCATTGTCCCAGGAAGGGGAAACTTTATTGACACATTCCTGGGGTCAGATACATCACATGATCACACTGACAGAACCACAGGCACATAGACACAGGCAACAGAGCATGCACAATGTCGGCACTAGTACAGCGTATATCCACCTTTCGCAGCAATGCAGGCTGCTATTCTCCCATGGAGACGATCGTAGAGATGCTGGATGTAGTCCTGTGGAACGGCTTGCCATGCCATTTCCACCTGGCGCCTCAGTTGGACCAGCGTTCGTGCTGGACGTGCAGACCGCGTGAGACGACGCTTCATCCAGTCCCAAACATGCTCAATGGGGGACAGATCCGGAGATCTTGCTGGCCAGGGTAGTTGACTTACACCTTCTAGAGCACGTTGGGTGGCACGGGATACATGCGGACGTGCATTGTCCTGTTGGAACAGCAAGTCCCCTTGCCGGTCTAGGAATGGTAGAACGATGGGTTCGATGACGGTTTGGATGTACCGTGCACTATTCAGTGTCCCCTCGACGATCACCAGTGGTGTACGGCCAGTGTAGGAGATCGCTCCCCACACCATGATGCCGGGTGTTGGCCCTGTGTGCCTCGGTCGTATGCAGTCCTGACTGTGGCTCTCACCTGCACGGCGCCAAACACGCATACGACCATCATTGGCACCAAGGCAGAAGCGACTCTCATCGCTGAAGACGACACGTCTCCATTCGTCCCTCCATTCACGCCTGTCGCGACACCACTGGAGGCGGGCTGCACGATGTTGGGGCGTGAGCGGAAGGCGGCCTAACGGTGTGCGGGACCGTAGCCCAGCTTCATGGAGACGGTTGCGAATGGTCCTCGCCGATACCCCAGGAGCAACAGTGTCCCTAATTTTCTGGGAAGTGGCGGTGCGGTCCCCTACGGCACTGCGTAGGATCCTACGGTCTTGGCGTGCATCCGTGCGTCGCTGCGGTCCGGTCCCAGGTCGACGGGCACGTGCACCTTCCGCCGACCACTGGCGACAACATCGATGTACTGTGGAGACCTCACGCCCCACGTGTTGAGCAATTCGGCGGTACGTATACCCGGCCTCCCGTATGCCCACTATACGCCCTCGCTCAAAGTCCGTCAACTGCACATACGGTTCACGTCCACGCTGTCGCGGCATGCTACCAGTGTTAAAGACTGCGATGGAGCTCCGTATGCCACGGCAAACTGGCTGACACTGACGGCGGCGGTGCACAATTGCTGCGCAGCTAGCGCCATTCAACGGCCAACACCGCGGTTCCTGGTGTGTCCGCTGTGCCGTGCGTGTGATCATTGCTTGTACAGCCCTCTCGCAGTGTCCGGAGCAAGTATGGCGGGTCTGACACACCGGTGTCAATGTGTTCTGTTTTCCATTTCCAGTAGTGTATTAAGATGGGGCACCGAGGCCATCTGACCTGAAATACGGGAGTGTAAATTCGTGCTGCTTCAGTTCTATGCTACAGTTCAAACATACTTATTGGCAAATAGTTCGCTCCCATTACTGAGTGGTCAGAATGCCATGCGAGGGATCCAGGATGGATTCCTGTCGGGTCGGAGATTTACTCCGCTAGGGCCGGCCGGAATGGCCGAGCGGTTCTAGGCGCTACGATCTGGAACTGCGCGACCGCTATTGTCGCAGATTCGAATCATGCCTCTGGCATGGATGTGTGTGATGTCCTTAGGTTAGTTAGTTTTAAGTAGTTCTCAATCTAGGGGACTGATGACTTCAGATGTTAAGTCCCATAGTGCTCAGAGCCATTTGAACGGCCTGAATATATCGAGGTGCAGAACTATAAAGCTAGAATTTTGTAAGATGTTAATACATGAAATACAGTTATGTTAATGAAATAATAGCTGACGAATAATCCTGCCGTTTATTTTTGCAGATACGTTCACAGACTGATTTGTTACTCAAGTGAGATTTGTGGCTACATATTACTTGGGTGTTTTACTACGATATTGAGAATGGATTTTTTTTTGTTCAAAGTCCACGTCGAGTGACCATTTATTAAATGAACCTGAGCCGAAGAATGTCTGTGGTCACGTAAGCTATTTCTTTTGTACTGTTAAGTAGTTTGAAATGTGATTCCTTGCTTGTTAAGCGTTTTCTCTGTGAATATGAATACTGCAATTGCCATGAACCTCATTTAGAGGGAAATACTGGAGCACATCGTTATTTTACTCTTGAAGTTCCCGCGGAGAAAGTACATTAGAAATTCCTCTGCAAATTGCTATTCACTTTCGTCGCTAGATTAAAACACTGCTTTCTCCCTAGGGTCAATCGATCCAAATGTCTATTTAAATGTCATTATAACCAGTAGAAGCCCTTTAATACCTCAGTCGGGTAACTCACGTTTTAATTTCGTACCTTCTTTCTCGTCATGGGTGCATGGTTGCACACATTTTGTTCATCACAGCCGTAACACCGCTTCTAGCCCTGTCTTGAGGTATCCGTTCGCCAAGAACAAGTTTACACACGTTTCTTACTACGTGATTGGCGTTAACGTGGCGGATCGACAAGACACGAAAAAGTAACAAATATTGCGGATTGGTCGTTTCTCTAGCAGAAAATATTTTTACAGCCGCCGAAGCCGTGTTAATCTATTAAGAATAAAAAGAAAAATTTCAGTAAATCATTTTTCTCCCTACCAAATATCCCTCAGATAATCAAGTAATTCTCTTACTGGTGTACAATGGCTCCAGGAGTTATTCCACCACGTGCGGAATTTTCAATTGCCGCAACCCCGTCCGTCGCCCCCCTCGGTTCACGGCCCCCTTATCTTTCATATGTCACACTTGCTCATACGCCTTTTCGACGTGAATACGTCTTTAAGGCGAGAGCTGGAAAAGGTATGCGGCACCGGTCTGTGAAACAGCTGTGAAACGTTTACAGTGTAATACGTTTTGAGTTATAATCCCAAAATTAATTATGTAACTAAAATTATGTTATGTTACTCGAGTGGTGTATAATTAAAATCTGTTCACTTTTCCTCGTTCCCTAGGAAGAGGTAAGCGTGCGGCGCGAGACTTGTAGCAACAAGCATGGGTGAGTGCTGCGTTGTCGACTGTATCGTCGTCGTTGCTGCTGTACAAAGTGGATCGTCTGGCAGTGTTGTCTTCAGGCCAAAAATTAAAATAAAGAAATAAAAAGGCGGAAGATCACAGGACAGCGAGTTACTTACATACAAATGTCTTGTTTGTTGGAAAAAGTGTATACAAATCGCCATTGCCTATTTAGTGTGTCCACAGAACCCAATGAAAAGCGGATGTGGTCGAATATCCAGTAGGTGTTCTTCATGACAAGCCACGACGCTGATTTATTCCTCAAAAGAATTTTTGAAAGCTCTTTGATGTGTTGTCTCGAAAACTATTACATGCTAAATAAAATTGTTGTAAAGCAAAGAGTGTGAAACATGACGAATATCGATAAATAGTTCGTGCATGTTAGTTGCTTCTAGTTTTTAGAGGCTTCTTTCCGTATTATCATGAGTACGAGGGTAATCCCAAATGTAAGGTCTCCAATTTTTTTATAAGTACATAGACCTGTTCATTTCTACAATGGTTTACGTTAGTTTACAGCTTGAACATTTAGCTATTTTTCGACATAATCACCATTTCGGTAGATGCAATTTTGTAGACGCTGTAGCAGTTTTGTATGGCCGAGTCATACCAGCTCGCCGCCATGCTCTTCAGAAAGTTATGAACCTTTTCTTTCGTCACCGCCCACATCTCGTGGTCGTGCGGTAGCGTTCTCGCTTCCCACGCCCGTGTTCCCGGGTTCGATTCCCGGCGGGGTCAGGGATTTTCTCTGCCTCGTGATGGCTGGGTGTTGTGTGCTGTCCTTAGGTTAGTTAGGTTTAAGTAGTTCTAAGTTCTAGGGGACTGATCACCATAGATGTTAAGTCCCATAGTGCACAGAGCCATTTGAACCATTTCTTCTTTCACCTCGTCGTCGGAGCTGAATCGCTTTCCGGGCAAGTGTTCTTTTAACCTAGGGAACAGGTGATAGTCACTGGGCTCCAAGTCAGGAATATAGGGAATATAGGGTGGGTGGGTGACTGTGTTCCTCTGAAACTGTTGCAGGAGAGCAACGGTTTGCCGAGCCATGAGTGGGCGAGTGTTGTCATGGAGAATGTGTACGCCCTTGCTCAACATTCGTCTTCTCCGGTTCTAAGTTGCCCGTTTGAATTTTTTCAGAGTCTCACAGTACCTGTCAGCGTTAATTGTGGTCCCAGCGATTCAGCTCCGACGACGAGGTGAAAGAAGAGGTTCATAGCTTTCTGAGCAGCATGGCGGCGAGCTGGTATGACATGGGCATACAAAAACTGCCACAGCGTCTAAAAAAATGCATCGACAGAAATGGTGATCATGTCGAAAAATAGCTAAATGTTCAAGCTGTAAACTGACGTAAACCATTGTAGGAATAAACAGGTCTATGTACTTATAAAAAAATTGGAGTCCTTACTTTGGGGATTACTCTCGTATTAATATCTATTGATTATGACTTCAAAACCGAGAAAAAATGAGAATGAGGGAAATCTTAAAGTTACAGGCAAAACAGAAACAATATACATTAGAGGACACTGCGAAGAAGAAGAGTAATGTAAATGGTATTTGTGGTAGATACCAAATGAAAGGGAGTAGTGGGGAAGCAGGGATTAAATCTTTCCACGTGTAAAAACTCCTTAATCACAACTACTGGGTCTAAAAGACTGAGGCATGTGACGGTCACTACATAGTTTACTTATTCCTTCTCTATTACAAAGCGTTTTTCTGAGCGATGGCCATGTAGATATTTAAGGATTGTTTGGTCATCATACGACATCATATGTTGACATTAATCTTTATTTCTTTATTATGACGGCTTTCAAGCTGTCGTATGGTATGTTTCTAATGTTGTGCAAGTGCAGGGTGGGAACAGAGTTGCCAGCAATATGAACTGCGATCTCTTCAATTTTGAAAGACACAACCAAGGCGACTAACTCCAGTGGTTCCTTTGTCATCTGTTTCACGACAAGGTCCCAATATCCAGTAAGATACTAGATTTTACGAGTTATTTGTACTTATGTCTTATTTTCACACTTCTACACCTATTTACAACTTTCATTGGCTTGTTTAATTCGTTCTTTTGGAACCCACTGGCCGACTGATGTGACCGAGCGGTTCTAGGCGCGCTTCAGTCTGGAGCCGCGCGAACGCTACGGTCGCATGTTCGAATCCTGCCTCGGGAATGGATGTGTGTGATGTCCTTAGGTTAGTTAGGTTTCAGTAATTCTAAGTTCTAGGGGACTGATGACCTCAGATGTTAAGTCCCATAGTGCACAGAGCCATTTGCACCATTTGGAACCAACCCCCCCCCCCGCCACCCCCCCCCCCTCTCATCTCCTTAGAGCCGGCCTTGCTACCGCATTACGGAAGTAGTTGAGGTATAACAACAACTGAAAGCAATTTAAATGGGCCCTTACATGACGAAATTTAATAGTTCATGGGATTTCCTTGATACAGAATCAAAACATAGTATAAACCGTGTGATTGAGAAGTAAACTACTGTTAGAATATCTCATGAGACGCAATTCTAGCCAGCCGGGTTGGCCGAGCGGTTCTAGGCGCTATAAACGGGAACCGCGCCACCGCTACGGTCGTAGGTTCGAATCCTGCCGCGGGCATTGTTGGGTGTGATGTTCTTAGGTTAGTTTGGTTTAAGTAGTTCTAAGTTCTTGCGGACTGATGCCCTCAGACGTTAAGTCCCATAGTGCTCAGAGCCATTTGAGCCATTTGAACCACGCATTTCTATATGGATGCATTGCTAATTACATTTAAGTGCCTGGCAGAGGCAGACATATAAAACTCCTACACGAGAATCTAAGCGCAAGTTCGTGTAGTATGCGTGAGAGCACTGCAGGGATGCTGAACAAACTGCAGTGGCAGACACTGCTAGAGAGTGGTTGTGCAAAACTAGTAGCTTTAGCGTTAAAATCTAAAGAGCACGTATTCGAAGAAGTGTCGTGCAACGTGTGAGATATGTCTCGCGAAACAATCACGATGATTTTGGAGCTGGGCGAATTACTTGGCCAAATGGTTCAAATGTCTCTGAGCACTATGGGACTCAACTGCTGAGGTCATAAGTCCCCTAGTACTTAGAACTACTGAAAGATAACTAACCTAAGGACATCACACACATCCATACCCGAGGCAGGATTCGAACCTGAGACCGTAGCGGTCGCGCGGTTCCAGACTGTAGCGCCTAGAACCGCTCGGCTACTCCGGCCGGCAATTACTTGGTCAACATGCTCTCTAGACCTGAAACCAACTGACTTTCACTCGTGGGGACTTTTGAGAGCTCTTGAGTACGGAACTCAGCTAAAAGATTTATAGGGTCTTCGTAACAGTGTTGTGGAAGGCTTTGAAACAATGCGTAATACGCTTCAGGGCGTCAGGGATTCACGCGGCGATAGGTTGAAGTATGTATCCTTGTTAACGGGGGGCATTTTAACATTTCGCTTAGGGAAGTGTACATATAGGTTTATTTCCTGTGTGTTTCCCACGATTAATGTGACTATGACGAGAAGTATCATGAGCTTTAACGTGGAAATAAAGTGCATCCAGTCAAACTGCAATGGTAAATTGAACCTTCGGATTGAAGAAAGTTTTACGAAGCGGAAACGAAATCCTTTCATAAATCGAATCTGTGGCTGTTTTCGTTGGTGACTGTCTAGACTGTGATGAGAATTCGATTTCTGACAGAGCAAATAAGATTCCTCAGTTCAGTTGGAAGGGGTGAGAGACAAACGGAAATTGAGGCACAGTCGACGGGGTTGTAAAACTCTGGTGCGCGGTATGGCTATAAATCGAGTGCCAGAGGAACGGCGGAGAGTGTTGGGTTCGCTAAAGACCTGGGCTGCGAGGCGAGGCAGCCATCACGCCGGCGGGAGTGTTTAGCGCCCGGGACGGAACTCATCATCCTTCCCGGACGACCGAGTCGGCCAGAAGCTGATCGATGGCGCCGCCTGGCAGCCAGTGGCCGTATTAAAGTTTGAGGGCGGGCGGCTGATGGCGGGCTGCAGGCCCAATCGCGTTTTACGAGCCGACCCGCGCGTCTCAGTGGCCCGTTCAGCTTCTGCTGCTGCTAGCTGTTTCTTCAGCCTCTCCATCACCACTAGGACTTCGGCCTCTGCTCATAGCCATAGACGAACCTCCGCAACGCAGCAGAATACCTTCTGCTTAACATGTCTACAGGCTCCTATCGCTTGAGGTTCTCGGCATCGTACTCCACAAGCTAATGTGAAGTAACGGGTGATCAAAAAGTCAGTATAAATTTGAAAACTTAATAAACCACGGAATAATGTAGATAGAGAGGTAAAAATTGACACACATGTTTGGAATGACATGGGGTTTTATCACAACAACAAAAAAACACCCCATATTGCTAGACGCGTGAAAGGCCTCTTGCGCGCGTCGTTTGGTGATGATCGTGTGCTCAGCTGCCACTTTCGTCATGATTGGCCTCCCAGGTCCTCAGACCTCAGTCCGTGCGGTTATTGGCTTTGGGGTTACCTGAAGTCGCAAGTATATCGTAATCGACCAACATCTCGAGGGATGCTGAAAGACAACATCCGACCCCAATGCCTCACCATAGCTCCGGACACGCTGTACAGTGCTGTTCACAACATTATTCCTAGACTACAGCTATTGTTGAGGAATGATGGTGGATATACTGAGCATTTCCTGTAAAGAACATCATCTTTGCTTTGTCTTACTTTTTATTGCTATTCTGATCAGATGAAGCGGCATCTGTCGGACATTTTTTTAACTTTTGTATTTTTTGGTTCTAATAAAACCCCATGTCATTCCAAGCATGTGTGTCAATTTGTACCTCTCTGTCTACATTATTCCGTGATTTATTCAGTTTTCAAATTTATACTGACTTTTTGATCACCCAGTAAATGGCCAAAGATATCGTTTATGAAGACTGGAGCAGTGGAATGAACAGTATCAGAAATTAAAGCTAAACTAAACTCCACGCAAACAGGCCATGAACGCCCAATGGTACCGACCGGCCGTCGTGTCATCCTCAACCCATAGGTGTCACTGGACTCGGATGTGGAGGTGCATGTGGTCAGCACACCACTCTCCCTGCCGCATGTCAGTTTCCGGGATCGGAGCCGCTACTTCACAATCAAGTAGCTCCTCAGTTTGCCTCACGAAAACTGAATTCACCCCACTTGCCAACAGCGACGGCAGACCGGATGGTCACCCATCCAAGTGCTAGCCCAGCCCAACATCGCTTAACTTCGGTGCTCTGGCGGGAACCGGTGTTACCATTGTGGAAAGGCCTTTGGCTACAAGACATTAATGATAAGAAATATACATAAATGTGAATCTAAATATTCTAATATCAAGTAGTATCGTACTTACATAAAAATTAAAATATATAACTAAGCTCACGAAAGTGAGCACATAGACTGAATACATTACAACTCTCTTCTCATGTAGGAATATTTGACAGAGCCGTCATCTATTCGAATAGAACCAGTGCCAAACTGAATGTGGCGACTGAAATACCAGAGGTAAACGAAGGCCAGTAGGTGGCGGTAGCATTGAGTATAGAAAGCGAGTGAAAGATTAACTTCACAATCTTCTATACACCGCAATGGAGTACATGTCAGCACCTCGTAAACAAATTTGACAAAACATTTACTCTGCTTTTCCGGAAGAGAAACTCATACACTACTGGCCATTAAAATTGCTACACCACGAAGATATACTACAGACATGAAATTTAACCGATAGGAACAAGATGCAGTGATATGCAAATGATTAGCTTTTCAGAGCATTCACACAAGGTTGGCGCCGGTGGGAACACTTACAACGTGCTGACGTGAGGAAAGTTTCCAACCGATTTCTTATACACAAACAGCATTTAACCGGCGTTGCCAGGTGAAACGTTGTTGTGATGCCCCGTGTAAGGAGGAGAAATGCGTACCATCACGTTTCCGACTTTGATAAAGGTCGGATTGTAGCCTATGGCGATTGCGGTTTATCGTATCACGACATTGCTACTCGCGTTGGTCGAGATCCAATGACTGTTAGCAGAGTATGGAATCGGTGGGTTCAGCAGGGTAATACGGAACGCCGTGCTAGATCAAAACGGCCTCCTATCACTAGCAGTCGATATGACACGCATCTTATACGCATAGACGTAACGGATCGTGCAGCCACGTCTCGATTACTGAGTCAACAGATGGGGACGTTTGCAAGACAACAACCATCTGCACGAACAGTTCGACGACGTTTGCAGCAGCATGGACTATCAGCTCGGAGACCAAGGCTGCGGTTATCCTTGACGCTGCATCACAGACAGAAGCGCGTGCGATGGTGTACTCAACGACGAACCTGGATGCATGAATGGCAAAACGACATTTTTGCGGGTGAATCCAGGTTCTGTTTACAGCATCATGACGGTCGCATCCGTGTTTGGCGACATAGCAGTGAACGCACATTGGAAGCGTGTATTCGCCATCGACATACTGGCGTAGCACACGGCGAGATGGTATGGCGTGCCATTGGTTACACGTCTCGGTCACCTCTTGTTCGCATTGACGGCACTTTGAAAAGTGGAGGTTACATTTCAGATGTGTTACGACCCGTGGCACTACCCTTCATTCGATCCCTGCGAAACCCAACATTTCAGCAGGATAATGCACGACCGCATGTTGCAAGTCCTGTACAGGCCTTTCTGGATACAGAAATCGTTCGACTGCTGCCCTGGCCAGCCCATTCTCCAGATCTCTCACCAATTGGAAACGTCTGGTCAATGGTGGCCGAGCAACTGGCTCGTCACAATAAGCCAGTCACACTCTTGATGAACTGTGGTATCGTGTTGAAGCTGCATGTGCAGCTCTACCTGTACACGCCATGCAATCTCTGTTTCACTCAATGCCCAGGCGTATCAAGGCCGTTTTTCGGCCAGAGGTGGTTGTTCTGGGTAGTGATTCCTCAGGATCTCAGCACCCAAATTGCTTCAAAATGTAATCACATGTCAGTTCTGGTATAATGTATCTGTCCAATGAATACTCGTTTATCATCTGCATTTCTTTTTGTGTAGCAATTTTAATGGCCAATAGTGCATTAACTGCACACTCTCTGACTTTCGCTTACTCTTTGATAGTTCAGTCGCAACATTTGTTTGCACTGGTTCTATTCGAACAGACGACGGCACTGTCAACTATGCCTACATGAGATGAGATCTACATCGTGTTCAGTCTATCTGCTAACTTTCGTCCGCTTTGCACTACAAGTTGATTTATAGATACACACTTATGTTTATTTTCTATTTCTTGTACTCTTCATTCCACAGCTTTTGTCTGATGATGAAGTTATAAAGCATGTAATACTTAATAAAGAAATGTGCGATCAAAAACTTTCTGTATTTCAAAGCTGAGCCATATCTGAATGGTCACATGATTCTACCATGGAAGTACTTCTACATTAATTAATGCTTATGGAATGTGCTTGAAAGACATCCTTTTAACTACCTTTTTTATGAGGAGATTACTGTATAAAACGTAATGCGTCGGAACTAGTTCTAATTAATATACAAGGTGATTATAATTAAAGTTAAACTTTCAAACAACTGTAGAAATAACACCACTGGTCATAATGACGTCAAATTGTAACGGAACATTATCGGAGAACGGCGAAAACGTATGATAGAAGAAAAATAGTGTAGCAATAGATGGCGCTGTAAGCATCAATGTCGTATCACATCGGATGGGAAATATTGGTTTTTAATTGTCCTGTGGCCAAAAACCTCATAAAAATTATCAATCAAAATCAAATCGGATTATTAATTTCCGTGTGACTGGCACAAAACATGTTCAATATGGTGTCCACCGTTTTCTGCAACAAGTTGAAATCGAGAAACAGCATATTCCATAACAGATTGAAAGGTTTCCGGGATAACGTTCAAAATGTGTTTCGCAGTGCGTGCCTTCAATGCAGCTAAGTTTGCAATCGGAACACTGAACACGTCTTTCAGATAGCCCCACAGCCAGAAGTCACACGGATTAAGATCTGGTGATCGGGACAGCCAGGCTGGAGGGAAATAGTGGCTGATAATTTTAGCATTTCTGAAATGGCGGTTCAGCAGCTGGTTAACAGGATTTGCAATGAGCGAAGGTGCGCCATCTTGCATGAAAATGATCCCATTCGCACATCCACGCTGTTGGACAGCTGGAATGACGTGGTTGTGCAAAAGACACTTATACCGCTTACCAGTGACGATACAGGTAACAGGACCGGAAGCACCTGTCCCTTCGAATAAATATGGCCTTATTATAAATGATTCCGTAAAGCCGCACCACACAGAGACCTTTTCCGGATGAAGTGGTACTGGTTGATTTGCGTGTGGACTTTCCGTTGCCTATAATCGACAATTCTGTGTATTGACATATCCTGGCAGATGGAAATGGGCTTTGTGTGTCGACAAAATTTTCCACAGCCAATCACTGTCCACTTCCATGCGGGCAAGAAATTCTAAAGCAAAGGTCTCTCGTGCTGGCAGGTCAACAGGAAGCAACTCCTGCCCACAAATCATTTTGAATGGATACCAAAGAATTATGTTTCGTAGGATTTACACACCGTGCTCACGGTTATGTCCAGTGTTCGGGCAATTCTCCGTGCACTAAGCGCTTGCACAACACCACTTGTCTCCTCCTTCACTGATGTAGTCACTGCTTACACTGACGTCGAATCAATTTGTTTCCTCCCTCTACCAGGTTCCACACCTAAAGAACTCTTCTTTTCGAATTTCCGAATCATTTGCTCCAGACCGAGGGCAGTCATCAGACCAACCTACGCCTTTTTTCAAACCATTCAGTGTCCGGAACTTACGCAGAGCGATGTGTGCACAGTCATCATTCTTCTAATACAGCTTTACAAGCAGAGCGCGATCCTGCATTGAGGCAGTCATGGCGAACGTCGAAGACGCGAAAGGGAGAAAAGCCGTGTATCCGTCGTGTTTATACCAACTTCAATGGGCCTTGCGTATGACAGGTGTTTTCATTTACGTATTCTGACACTACAGCGCGATCCATTGATCAACTTTCACACAATATTTTTTTCTGCCATAAGTTTTCCCCCTTCTCCGATAATATTCCGTTGCAATTTCAAGTCATTCTGACCAGTTGTGTTATTTCTACAGCGTTTTGAAAGTTCAACTTTAATTATAATCAACTTGTACGAGTGTCTGCAGTCGTTTTAGCTTCTCTGTCCTAATGGTCCGCACAAGGGTTGGACAAAAATATGGAAACTCCGCGAGAAATGCATGTTTGATCGTACATGCAGGTGCTAGCGAAACCGGTACGTTGCGCTGCTGTCTTTAACCGTGGACGGCACCTATTAAATGTCTTCAATATGTTACAAGCGTCAATCGTGTCCAGAACAGTGTTCTGTGTGGTGAGCCCATTATTAGGAGCTAAGTGAACTGAAACGTGGGCAAATTGTTGGTTGTCATATTGCGGGTGCTTCCGAAAACAAGGAAGCTCAGGTGTTTCGTGTTAGTAGAGGCACTGTATCAAAAAATTATACTCTATTCAGGAAAATTGAAAAAATATCATCCGGTGACTCACGTTGCTGACGAAATTGTGCGTCGAGAGACTGTGACGGACGGTCATTGTAGAGTACTGCGGCAAATGATAAAAGGGCGACAGCTGCAAGTTTACTGCAGAACTGAATATCGCACTCGGGAACCCTGTCAGCAACAAAACAACACGAAGTTAGCTCCATAAACAGGGAGTTGCAAAGCGAGCTGAGATTCTAGAAACATCAGTGATGCAAATGTCCGTAGCAGGAAAACTTGGCACCGAAGCCGTAAAATGAAAAATGGAAGAATGTCATTTGGTCGGATGAGTTCTTTTCGCACTGTTTACAGCTTCTGCCCCAATTTACGTCCCAAGAGTCAAACTTGACGGGAATTCGGTAATAATCTGGGCAGCCACATTCTGATGTTTCACGCGCCCCACGCTTACTCTGCTAGATCCCATTATTGCCGACGATTAGGTGACAGTTTTGGCAGATGTGGACCATACCCAATAGCGTGTCGTGTTCCGAGATTGCAGAACCCCTGTCGTCACAGGTCCCATTGTCCAGGAATAGTTTTGTGGGCACGAGGGTACATTGTCGCATCTTCCCTGGTCCCGGGTTCCCGGGTTAGATTCCCGGAGGGGTCAGGGATTTTCTCTGCCTCGTGATGACTGGGTGTTGTGTGCTGCCCTTAGGTTAGTTAGGTTTAAGTAGTTCTAAGTTCTAGGGGACTGATGACCATAGATGTTAAGTCCTATAGTGCTCAGAGCCATTTGAACCATTTGAATCATCTTCCCTGGTTACCACAGTCACCAGATCGCAATAGTATTCAGCACTGGAAGCTGTTGTGAATGCCAGCTGCTTTCCTAATCTATGTGACGCACTGTAAAGTGTTGTGTTTTTTTCATATTTCTGTTCAACCCCTATACTTTGCAAGCAAATGTGAAGTGTGTGGCGGAGGTTACGTATTATCGACACTGTGCGTAACCTGGTTTATCCACTTTAAATATTGACTGAAGGAAATACCTATCTTCTGCACGACACTGTACGATCTCTCCTCTTTTCGCCATGACGGGGCAGTACAAAGCTGCCGCGCTATGTTGTGTGTCTGGGACGTGAGCCATACCTGGGTCGAACCTTTCGGCGCCTTATGGGCCATGGCTGGTGCACTGGCCAGCCTCAATGTAGATTTTAGGTGATTTGCTACGCTCCTTTCGTTCGGCCTCAGAGAGTTCCATTCGCAGTCAGTTAAAATACAGTCAAATACATAACAACGTTCACGCACCACGCAAACGACTTCTGTCCTTTAGGTAACTGACGACTGCTCGACTGGAATTGAATCCGGCCCGGAAGTTAGGTAAAATAAAACTGCCAAAACTGGAGTACGCTAATGAAAAGAATAAGAAAAAAAGATAACTGGAAAGGAACTGATGCAAAATTGATCCTACCGTCATTATATGTTGCTTTTATTTCCACTTATATTTTAAGTTATTAGCGTTATATTATCGACTAGATGTTCTCCCGCGGCTTCACTTGAGTTCACTATATCGTTTTCACAGATTTTCTTTGCTTTGTTTTCCTTTAATCGAATATTGCTGCATCTTAAAAATTTTACTACGGCCTTAAGACCATAGAAGCATGGTCTCTTCCCAATTTACTTCCACCCGAAAAGCGATTCTGTCGGCTAGAGTCGAAGATTTTTGTTAATCCGGCCTTCAGGGTTCTTGTGATATTTTCATAGAAACTTTCGTTCCGTAACACATATTTATCTACAAGCCGGATCAAAATTTTCATACATTTAACTTTTAAAATGTTTTAATACAACGAAATATCCATTTCCTATTACAACTCCTTAGGGACTGGATTTCCAAGAACACCGAAACATGTATTTTCTTTCCTAACCAAGAAGCCAATCCTTATTAGGACCTCAGTAATAATTTATTTTCCCAAAAAATTGGCACCCACTATTGTTCCGCTTAGTGGTTGAATCGAAAAATGCTGAGGCACTTACTTTAATCTCCCACAGAGAATCCATACACCATTTTTCGTAGTTTTAGCTTGAAAACTGCCATAACAACGAAATATTTCAAAAAATCTTTCATCCCCTTCTTCACCTTCTTACGTGTGGAATTTCAGACAACCCCTTCTGAACAATGCCCACAGTACAAGATGACTACTATCCCTAAATTTCTATCGTTAGTGCTTTGGGCGGTATAGTGATGAGTCAATGAATCAGTCAGGCCTTGTTTCATCCCGTTAGTGGCTGAATTTCCAAAAACACTGAACACGAATTTCTTAGATCGAACCGAGAAAGCAAAATCACTTTTCATACATGTAGCTTCAAAAATGCTTTAGTAGTTCTTTAACAATGTTTCGTTTTCAAAAAAAGTTTCACCAACTATTTTACCCCCATAGGGGTTAAATTTAGAAAAATTGTGCTACACATATTTCTTTATTTTGACCGAGAAACCAAATACTTATTGTCCTACCTCTAGCTTCAAAATTTAATTAATACCTACATATTTTCAAAAATGTTCAATCCCTGACTTCACTCCCTTAGAGGCGTAACTTCGGAAAATGCATTCCTAAACGACGGTTGCAGTATGAGAGCACCATTAACTACAAATTTCAACATTCTATCCTTAGTGGATTAAACAGGCCGGTGACGGGTTAGTGAGTGAGTGAATCAGACGGGACATTCCCTTTTATATATAGAGATTTCAGGACTATGCAATCCTATCTTCAGATGTTCATAATGTTACTACTATAAACCAAAGGCACTACTGTGGCAAAAGAGACTGTTGTCCCAGCACGTTTCAGTCTCTCGCTTGCTAGCGGTACACACCCAACTGAGTGGTAGCGAATAGTAATGAGGACAGTGCCCAAGAAGGGTAACACAAAATCATCACCTGACTATACGCCGAGCCCCTTCTTACAGACATCTTCAATCTTCCGACAACTTACTGGTGTGCTGCAGTGTTACCTTGTTACCTTGAAAATGACAGGGCGTGCACTTGTCGAAATTTCGGCTATTTGTGAAAACTTCACCCCGTAAGTTCTATGAGCATTTTGTATGTATGGATAACCTTAAGTCTCATATCGTCAATCTCTCTCTTGCTGGTGATACGTATCTTACTGAGAGGAAGGAAACCATAATCGAGTCATCACCCCAGAATGTCTACCAAAAATCACCAGGTGATTATAGTTGCATCAGTATATTACCCACTTCATCTAAAGCCGCGAGGTATATTGTTTATGAACAGCTGGTTGATTATGTTAAGACATATTACATCCATGATAAAAAAATCAGGCTTCTTAAGACTCTTAAGTACATCAACATCATTTTATTAAAGACAACAAACCCACCAAAGCTTTTGATAATGTTTATTTGGACACAATAATTATGAAAATGAAACAACTCAGTTTTTCAGTGCAACACAGTAGTTCAACAGCTAATAACTAACAGATGTTAGCGAATAAACTGTGGTTAAGAGAAGTCAGCAGCAAAACGTGTGTTCTCTGGAATCCAGCAGGGTTCCATGCCTAAACCACTGCTTTTCTCGATGCATACAGTGGAAGTTTTCATCAGTGCTTTATTATCGCAACTACCACTTATTTTCAGATGCATCCAGCTCCATATAAGAAAATTGTGGCTAACGTATCAGACGCAAATGACCATCATTGCTCGCAATCACAATCAGTACGAAGTCTGACTTTTAAACTGAACTCTAAGATAAGATATGGGTAAGTCAACTTGCCTTGAACAAACACTTACCTTGTTTTAGCAAGCAAAGAAGTTTTGGAGAAGTCCCTCTATATTCAGTGGGTTCATTTACTCTTTTAGTAACAGCATCCATCGTCTAGGGCTTATATCTGGGCACTATGAATAAACAATGGTCTGGTACAGAGAATTCACACAGGCGACAACTCTGGGGCATTTACACGCTAGCCTCCCCCCCCCCTCTCCGCCCCCCTTCCACCAACAGTGTTCCTTCAGGACGTGTCGCGGCTCTACGGCTCTATTTGCGCATCTGGTTGTCTTCTCCGTGGACGTTAGCTACGTACACGCAAGCCTCCCATGCACAAACTGGAATGGAGCATAGCGCAACCTTCATCAGACGTACTTGCCGACAACAATCTGAGTAACATGTTATCATGTCGCCTGCGGAACATTCACCACTAACCAGCTTACATGCTGTTGGTTTGATGGACATTGTTTATGCTCCATCTGGCAATCGGACGCCCATCACCTGACCTGTGCCTTTGCTCGTGAAGTCTGGAAGCTGGGGCAGCAAATGTTCGCCTGTTTCCTTCGTGCCACTCCATTTGTAGTCCAACTGCACGCTATGACGTGTGTTTCCATGCAGCCGAGACTCATACTATATGAAGATGGTATCTGCTCTTTCGGACATTTCCGAAAGAACGGATACCCTCTTCATATAGTTAAGGCTAACCGGCCATTGACCTTCTCCTTCTGTGCTGGGTGCACACGCATTGCCCGAACTCTTACGGGACTCGGCCAGATTGTCTGCCATGCGTAATGAGTATAATGGGCTGGTGCACTACGAATGTAGTGGGTGGACTTTAATTGGGAATGTGGGTTTCACGGGGAGCATGCAATGGATAAATCCCTGCAGTCGCACTATCCTCTGTGTCCTCGGTGGCTCAGATGGATAGAGCGTCTGCCATGTAAGCAGAAGATCCCGGGTAAGAATCCCGGTCGGGGCACACATTCTCAACTCTCTCCGTTCATGTATATCAACGCCTGTAGACAGCTTAGGGTCTTGATTCAATTATCATTTCACACGTACTACAGTCTACGTCAAAGGATGGACGGTCACCTTCCTTTATGGACATGGGGACAAGTACCGGCTTGGTCTTTGGTACTCAGTTTGTCAGTGAAACACTGTGGTTCAACACGTCTAACGACGTCCATGCTACCGCACCTATTTCGCCAATTATCTCAATGGGGTTTGCGCGATTCCTCGACCAGCCGGAATGTGCCTAGCGCAGTTGGCTCGACTGCTGTCGAGGGGCACTTCCAACACTCCTCAGGTTACTTCAAACTCCTGGTGGGTGCAGAGTCTGATGCTGCATTGTCTTTGTTTTCCGATTATCACCTTTTCCTACCCGACATGACTGCGACATGCAATGGTATTCCATTATTGCAAATGAGTATCTTCTTAGTTGAGTGTCCCGTCTTGTCGACATCCGTTTGGTTGGTGGTCCCACCAAGCCGTAGACACCGCACACGTACTCACATCAGCTCTACAGGTCGTTCACTTGTGAGGAATGGTTTTGCCCATCTGCATTATCTGACCTTGCCTATTGGATTTATGTACTTTTTCGGAATAATGTTGTGATGCTCCACAGAAAAAAAGTCATGTAGATACATCGATATTTTGCTGCCTTCTTAGCTCACATTCATTTATAAAAAGGGTGGTAGAATCTTTGACTAGTAATCAATAAGTTCTCGGTCCATGGTCCGAGGCCCGCCACAGCTTACCTTTTGATTGAAAGTATTCATCAAGGGCGACGGCATAAGAAGTCACCCTCATTCTGCGAACGGCCTTAGCAAAGTGGGTAGTGGTGCAGACAATGTTTGAGGGAACTCTCGTGCCCTTTGGGTGGCAAACTGCCCTTATAAGGTGGAAGAATCAGCAATCATCAATGGCATGAGGATGCAGAAGGCAATGGAATCCACTGCATTAAGGACACACAATTTGTACCCACAGGACATATGACCTGTGTTTGAGAAAGTGCCACGATAATCTTTCCATTGTCTAAAGGTTTTACTTTTGCCTCATTTGGGTCTCAGGGTGGGCACTGCGTAGGAGGCGGTGGCCATAAGAAAAAGATGAAATAACAAGAGAAAGAATAACGTTTGACGAGACTGGGAGTGGAATATCAGAAATCTGAACGTCGTAGGGAAGCTAGAAAATCTGAAAACGGAAATGCTGAGGCTTAATTTAAATATAGTGAGGCCTCAGTAAAATGAAATGGAAATAAGAAGATTTCTGGTCATATGAATATGGGGTGATATAAACAAAAACAGAAAGTGGTATAACGTGGGTAGCAATCTTCATGAATAGGAAAGTAGGGCAGGGAGTGTGTTACTGCGAACAGTTCCGTGACAGGGTTTTTCTAATTGGAATCAGCAAGAAACCAACACCGACAATAATAACTCAGGTAGCGGAATTAGTAGAAGTAATGGGTTTAGTATGGGAGGAGGTATGAAAGAGGAAAAGAAGAATTAAGTTCTGCAACAAATTTCATCTAGTCATAGAGAACACTCAGTTTAAGAATTACAAGAGGAGGAGCCATATTTCGAATATCCATGAGATACGGAAAGATTTAAAACTGCATCAGGGTCAGCCAAAGATCCCGAAATCAGACATTGTCTTTAAGGTGTACTCTGGAGCAGATGTAGAGACAGATCAAAATTTAGTAATAAGAAAGAGTAGGCTTAAGGAAGAAACATTATCCAATGAAGTAGAATATGAAAGTATTAAGGAATGAAGAGCTACGTTTGAAGCTATCGAAGGCTATATACATTGCGTTAGTGAATAGTTCAGTAGGCAGTTCAGTTGAAGAGGATTGGACATATCTGAAAAGGACAGTCGCAGAAGCTGGAAAGGAAAACGTAGGTACAAGGAAGGTAGCGTTGAGCAAACTGTGGGTGACAGAAAAAATACATCAATTTATTGACAAAAGAAGGAATAACAAAATGGTCAAGGAAATTTGGGAGTACAGAAATGCAAGTCACTTAGGATTGAAATAAGTAGGAAGTGTAGGGAACCTAAGGTCACATGAGTGCATAAAGAACGTCGAGAAATCTAAAAAGATATGACTGTCGGGAAAACCACCTCCTAATACAGAAAATACAAAACAATGATCGGTGAAATTTAAAACAAGGGTGATAACACTCAGAGTACAATGCGAATTCCACTGTTAAATGTAGAAGAGAGGGCAGATTTGTGGAAAGAGTACATAGAGGGCCTACTCGAGAGGAAGGAGTTACTTATGACGCGATAGAAGGAACAGGAGTCGATAGGGAACATACTGCGTATCCGGTATTAGAATCGTAGTTTATTTGGATGACTTAAAATCAAATAAGGCAGAGGGTATAAATAATGTTACATGAGAATTTCTATAATCACTGTCGGAAGTGGCTACAAAATGACAGTTCACGATGGTGTGTAGAATGTATGAGACTGGCGATATGCCGTCAGAATTTGGGAGAAACATTATCCACACCATTACAAAGAACGCAAGAGCCGACAAACACAAGATTTATCACACTCTCAGCTTAACAGCTTATCCATTCAAATTGCTGACAAGAATAATATACAGGAAAATGGAAAATAAATCTGAGGATCAGTTACATGACGATCAGTTTGACTTTCGGAAAGGTAAAGGCACCAGAGAGGCAATTCTGACGTTACGGTTGCTAATAGAAGCTAGACTGAAGAGAAATCAGTACACGTTCGCTGGACCTGGAAAATGTGTCCGGCATTGTAAAATGGTGCCAGACGCTCAAACGTCTGAGAAAAATACGGGTAAACTATAGGGAAAACGGGTAGTGTTCAATAGGTACAAAACAGAAGAGAAAATAGTAGGGATGGGAGATCAGGAACCAGGTGCTCGAATTAAAAAAGATTAAACAAAGGAATCTAGTCTTTCATCTCCACTGTCCACCCTACAAATCGAAGAATCAATGACGGAAATAAAGGAAAGATACAAGAATAGGACTAAAATTTTAAGTTGAAATCAATGATAAGCTTCATTGATGACATTTCTGTCCTGAGTGAAAGTGACAAGGAATTACTGACTGTGTTGAATGTAATGAACAGTCTAGTGCATAAAGGATATCAGTTGAGATTAAATAGAAGGAAGACAAAAGTAATGAGAAGCAGCAGAAACGAGAGTATCGGGAAACTCAACATCATAATTGCTAATCACAAAGTAGATGAAGTTAAAGATATCTGGCACTAGGCAGCAGGATAAACCATGATAGGTGGAGCAACGAGGACATAAAAAGCAGACTAACAATGGCGTAAAGGGCAAGCAGAGTCTACTAGTATCAAACGTAGGCTTTTATTTGAGGAAGAAATGTCTTAGAATGTATTTTGGCCACAAAATTGTATGGTAGTGCAATATGGATTGTGGGAAAACTAGAACAGAAGAACATCGAAGTATCTGAGACGTGACGCTACAGGAGAGTGCTGAAATTTTCGTGGGGTGATCATGTACAGAAATGAGAGGGCTCTCCACAGAATATATGGAAAACGCTGAGGAGAAGAACGGACAGAATGATAGGACACCAGTTAAGAAACCAGGGAATATTTCCATGGGATTAGTGGTATCTGTGAAGGATAAAAGCTATAGAGAAAGAAAGAAGTTTAAATGCATCCCGAAAACAACCGAGTATGTGGGTTGATAGTGCAACTCTGAGATGAAAATTTTGGAATAGGAGAGGAATTCGCGGTAGGCCACATCAAATATTCAGAGAACTAATGACTCAAAAACAATAAAAGGAGTATCATATCTATCCTCTCCACTCTTACTACCCTTCTACAGCTTCCACCTGCCTCCTGCATTTCCCTATGCTCTTCCATCTCTTTGCCCATTTCCTCCTCTCCCTCTGTCTCTCCACCATCGCCCCTCTCTTCCTGTTCATCTCCTGTCCCCCCCCTCAATCTTTCTATCTCTCTCTCTCTCTCTCTCTCCCTTTCTGTCCATCCCTCCATATCCATCCCTTACTAACCCCCATTCTACTCACCCTATTCAACCTTTAACCCAATATTTCTGTCCATTCCCTCATCTATCCATCTCAACCTTCCCCCAACTATGTCCTTCTGCACATGTAGCGCCTGCAGAACTGGCTGACAAGGGTTGCCAATTGTACTCCAACAACACACTGTCTGGCAGGGCAGTCTACAAGTCAGGGGACACAAACCTTCATCTCAAATCAGTCCATGCATTAGTAAAAGCTGCAGTGTGATAGGCATGTGTGTGCATGCATGTGTGCATGTGTGGATGCATGGTGTGTGTGTGTGTGTGTGTGTGTGTGTGTGTGTGTGTGTGTGTGTGTGTACTTTAAATAGAAAGGGATTCGTTTGAAAGCTAGCTCTCTTTTTGTGTGCGCCTGTCGATGACTCAACATCTCTGCTATTTGGTGAGTTGTCTATTTGAATCCAAGAGTATTAACGAAAATCATAGCATGATTCCTATACAGATAGAGAGCCTCTACAGTGCTGTTCGAGTTTACGTGGAATACAAACCGAGCTAAGAATGGAAATTTGGATTGAGGAGGGAGGTGTGCTGGGGTAGTCCATCTTGTTGTACAAAGACAATATGCCGGGGTGGCGCAGTAGTTAGCACATCAGCCTAGTGAACATGCCTGAAAATATTTAATACCTAGAGAACTACTAAAGTATTTTTAAACTACATCTCTGAAAATAAATATTTTTCTTATCGGCTCCTAAAAAATGCATGTCATATTTTTGGAAAATTAACCCCCATAGGCCATGAAAAATTTTTTTTTAAATTTCCTTATAACTTTTTCAAATCTATATCAGCGAAAATTGGTTTTTAAATTATCGGTTTGGTATAAAGATATATGTCTTAGGGGACGGAAGATTCTGTGGAAATATCACCTCAAGAAGTCTAGAAGTGTGATCAACAGAAACCTCAGACGTCAGCTGACGGTATCGCTTTAAGCAGAAGTACATTAGGAGCAAACCATGCTTTTATGGCTTTAATAAGCGTGAAATGTTTAGAAGACGTGAACCGCATAAAAATTTGATTAAAGAACCACAAAATAGTAGTGTGTGAAGTCCACAAAAACTACAAGAGTGAAGCAAAAAATGGTTCAAATGACTGTGAGCACTATGGGACTTAACTTCTGAGGTCATCAGCCCCGTAGAACTTAGAACTACTTAAACCTAACTAACCTAAGGACATTACACACATCCATGCCCGAAGCAGGATTCGAACGTGCGACCGTAGCGGTCGTGCGGTTCGAGACTGTAGTGCCTAGAACCGCTCGGCCACCTCAGCCGGCAGAGTGAAGCAGCAGGCACTAAAAGAAAGAGAAACGATGTTACTAAAAGTGTCGGTAAATTGTTGCACAATTTCCATCATATTTTACATGACATTCTAATAAATGTTCTGCGGACGTAGGTTTCATATTTTTAGTATGTACGGCTGAAGCGTTGCTCGATTGACAGCTCGTGCCACGTTTCCTGGAACACAATCCTGGCGCGGCACGTTCGCCGGGAGTGGCGCTGAGGCCGTTTTTCCGGCAGAGGCAGTCAGTGAATCACCAAGGGCAGCGCATGTCTGCGGGGCAACGGACCGGCTGTTCGTTCTACCGCTCGTGTGACATACAAGTTTGTCCGGCTGAGTATCTTCCGGACACAAGGGATGTGCACCGAAAATGGGAGTGGATAAATTATTTCTTCGGTCGACCCAGTCTGTGCGTCGAGCGCTTGGTCGTCGTCATCCGCACATCTCCTAGCGACTCCAAGCTCTTCCACTGTTTGTCATCGCCCAGCAGCTTTTTATTGTCAGTGAGCTACCTCTAGTTCATGGCTTCTGATCCGACACTAAGCGGCATTCGTAAAGACTGATTTTGCTCCCCGCAGTTAGCGTCATAGTTGTGACTGGTTCGCTTGCTGCACCTGTTCGTGTTCTGCTGCTCCTGTATTGTACTCAGTTCAGCCATCCATTATTGTTCTACCTTGTTCCTGTGTCTGACCAGGCATTTTCAGGAGCGTGTAACTCGTATCAAAACATAAGTGTTTCCATCTGGTCATTGTCATAGAGTTATGATTTCATTGTATTTTGAAATTATTGGGCCTTTGTAAATTTTTTTATGTTCAATGTGTCATAAGTAATGACGTTCAAACCACTTTGTTGCGTCATTTGGATCCCAAAAGCTAATGCGCCTTGTGGGCGCAAATCTTAAGTAGTAGGTGTAAGTAAGTGTGTGCGGTTTGCCTTAGTCATTCCCCTCATTAACATTTAGCAACTTTTCGCAACTGTTTTGTCTACTCTGCCAGAGTGTAATCTGATGGCTTAAGTTTTTTCGTGTTTGACTTTAAAGTTACACCTCTTTTCTTCATATTTCTTCAAAAATCTCTTCAACACACGTTCTTTAAAATATGCGCAAGTTTCTTCTAACGATACTATCGTAAATCTGTTCATCAAAGATTTACATGTATTTGTACTTTAATTGCACTGGATAACAAATTTGAAGTGAAAGTTTGTTTGTGCCTTGGGGCGTGTTCCCGCTGGTTGCTATAATACTAAAGTGTCGTGAAACATACAAATCATACCCTCTGAGAGGATTTCGAAGTGTGACCGCGCGTGTGTCTAACGGACAATGGTATCGGAATATAATTTCGAATTTGGTGCAATAACATATACAAAACGGGCTTCAGTGATGCAAGTTCACAAAAGTGGTAAAATCATAAATTAATGAAGAAAATGAACGGTCGCCAGCACAATGGTACATTAATTTGAAAATATATATTTGAGAAAATGAAATATTAGTTACTGAAGTTACTTTTGTTGAGATTTACCTTTGAATAACAAGCAGGACACCAACTGACACAGTGCACTCTGTACTGTGTGTAGCAACGGTTACTAATAACACACACACCAGTAAATTGTAGAGAGAAACTTTGGACAGAGCTCATACTAATGACAACCACACTCAAGAGCATTACTTAACAAATACTGAAATGTCACTGCATGAATTTCGGAACTAAATTTGGACATGAGGGGCTTTTATCTTCAGTAACATGAAAAACACAAATAAAGATGACTAACGTCATAAATACACTGTTTAAGCTCCTCTACATATAGCAGTATTTCTTAGTAACAGTAATAGTTCAGTTTCTTCTTAATAGGTTTAGAATGTGATGGTGATCCATAAACTAGTATAAGTTTGACTAGTCAAAGCTCTTGGATTATTACAGTAGTAAAGACTAACTGTAGAAGGTAATAATTCACTTCACTTGGAGTAGTTCATAAATTACTTTGCAAGACGATAAAATACAACACTGGGATTAATTAGCTTCATAAAACGAACATTTCACGATGAGGAGCAAAAATACACGTTCTTTAAAATGTGCAAAAGTTTCTCCTAACAATAATATCGTAAATCTGGCCATCAAAGATTTACATGTATTTGAACTTTAACTGCACTGAATAACAAATTTGACGTGAAAGTGTGTAAATTGAATGATTTTAAATTACGTTTATTTTGGTACAAAATTATAGAAAATCATCATCTTCATAAATATTTAGCTCTAATATTTTATAAAGTAATCTATATTTTTGTATAAATAACTCACTAACTAATATATGCATTCTTGTTTCAAGATTCAATATAACATATTTTAAGTGAATAATTACTTAAATTACATTATGTGTTACGCATTGATAAATTTCAGTGCCATTCCTGAAGTACAAAAGGAAATTATTTAAAAAATTAACATAATATTACCTGAATGAAAATACTATGTAAGTCTACTTCATACCAGAACTATGTAAAGCACAAAAGAAGATGTATAAATTAATCGGTCACAAATGTATATAAATGATTAAAAATGTTAAATGTCCATATGTACAGAATATACAATTACATATTTTGTTCAGAGATAAATTCAGAAGATTAACGTTTACGCTTGGCGTGACGTTCATACACATACTCGGGAACATCCCTTACGACAGTCCAATAGTAACCTGTTAAAATACTAGGGCTACACTTTCCGGCGTACCTCTTCTCAAATGTGCCAATATCCTCATTAAATTGCTCCCCATGTTGGTCATTTACTGCACCACAGTCTTTGGGGAAGAAGTCAAAATGACATGTTGCAACCAAGATGTTCATAACATGACATGTTACCTACAATCTCCTTGTAATTTATTGCTCGTTAGTTCCCTAAGAACTGTAAAGAGACTGTCTTAAAATATTCCCATGCATGCTTCTCATCACCTTGTATGATTACATCAAAGGTACGGTATCTAAAATGCATTCGAATCTGTGGGCCTGCAAAGATGCCCCCCTCTACTTTGGCATTACTTCAGTAAGGGAATTTTTGCCTTAAGTACTTAAACGTGTCACCATCGTTCATTCCCTCAACGAAGTTTTTAATAAGAACCAACTTGATGTGCAAGGGCGGGAGCAGAATCTTTTTAGGGTCTACTAGAGGTTCTTTATACCAGGCTGAAGAGATTTTGTGGTGGGCCATTCCTGTTTTCGGTACTAAGATGCACGAGCTCTGCTATCCCATTCAGAGAAAGCAGCAATATTTACTATACCCTAACTGCATACCTAATTGCAGTGCAACCACTTTCAAGTCACCACAGATCTTCCACTGAGAGTTATTATACTTGATGGCTTCTAGGACAATTTTCATGTTTTGGTATGACTCATTCATATGCATGCTATGCCGAACTGGAAAAGAAGGAAGCTGATTACCAATTTGTAAAAGCACTGCCTTTAAGCACTACTTTGACTCATCAACATCGTAATTAGTTCTGAGAGCCTTTATTAGACCATGTATGCCTACACATGTCACAAGACAATCTTACATGTTAAAAAAGAATAAATTGTTGCTCTTTTCTGTGGTAGAATGAAACATTTAGATTGCTTTCCAGAAAATTGAGGTGCTGTGATCTTGATTTTAAAATCTAAGCCTCATATTTAGAGAGCTGCAAATCTCTAATGAGATCACTTAACTCATTTTGAGACAATTTTTGTGCATCATCAGTTAATGATATATTTGGAAGAAACTCTGGATCTTGTGATTTACACGGTTTAGGACATTTAGAATCTCTATCAAAAGTAATCTCGTACTCTGTTAGTGGTTCAAGCATTGGCAATCCTTCGCCAGGTACAACAGGACATATGGCAGATGGAATGTTAGGATAGATCACTGTTCGCTTCTCCCCCTGCGGGTCCGGGGATTAGAATAGACCCGAGGTATTCCTGCCTGTCGTAAGAGGCGACTAAAAGGAGTCCATCCCCCTCACGGGGGTAGTTAGCGCCTGCGTCCGGAGACGGACGGTTCCACGACCTATAATCGTGGTCTTTTTGGTTTTTCACTTCTCGTTTCTTCCTTCCTTTTGTTGGTTCCTTTCTTTGCTATTCTCCACCTCACTGTCTTCCTTACTCTTTCCCTTGACTTCTCCTTGCCTTCTCATTGCCTTTTTCTCCTTGCCTTCTCATTGCCTTTCTCTCCTTGCCTTCTCATTGCCTTTCTCTCCTTGCCTTCCCATTGCCTTTCTCTCCTTGCCTTCCCATTGCCTTTCTCTCCTTGCCTTCTCATTGCCTTTTTCTCCTTGCCTTCTCATTGCCTTTTTCTTCTTGCCTTTTTCTCCTTGCCTTTTTCTCCTTGCCTTCTCATTGCCTTCTTCTCCTTGCCTTCTCATTGCCTTCTTCTCCTTGCCTTCACATTGCCTTCTTCACCTTGCCTTCTCTGGTCTCCGCCTTGGCGTTTGAGACAGTCTGTCCTCTTTCTCCCTCTCTCTCTTCTTTTTCCTCCTCTTCCTTCCTCCCTGTGCGTGTCTGAAGGCCGACCCCCACGCGTTCGCACGCGTAGCCGGTGACGGGGTAACGCGTAAGTCCCCGCCCTGGGTAGACATGTAAGGCACGCGCGTACCCCCTGGTAAAGGCCAGGCCCGGGGAGGGGTGATTGCCTGAGCTGATACCTTCTGACCATGCCGATTGGTCCCTCCGTCTGTTTCTCGGGAGGTGTGACCTGAGGTGTAAACATTCACCTAAGGCGGGAGTGCCCTCTGAGAGGGTCCCCACAAGGAAGGAGCGCGCCATCGGAGACGCTGGCAATCATGGGGGATTCCTCCGCAATGGATTCTACTCCATCTGTCTCGACTTCGACCCAAAAACGGAAACGTGACCAGCCAACAGTGACAAAAGTACTACCGCCTGCCCCACAGTTCCTCGTAGTTTCTCGCACTGAGGACGGAAAGGATTTTTCCTCTGTCAACCCTTTTGTTATTCAGAAGGGCGTTGATGCCATAGCCGGATCTGTCAAATCTTGTACCAGGTTGCGTAACGGCACCTTATTACTAGAAACTGAGAGTGCCTTTCAGGCACAAAAACTGCTTCGGGCCACCCTCCTGTACACGTTCCCTGTCCGGGTGGAGGCCCACCGAACTTTGAATTCGTCTCGTGGTGTAGTCTATACTAGCTCCCTCGACGGATTGACTGACGAGGAGCTTCAATCTTTCCTCGCTAAGCAGGGCGTGACGGCTGTCCATCGGGTCATGAAAAAGGTCAACAACGACCTTGTACCGACCCGGACACTTTTCTTGACCTTCGATAGTGTTAAGCTGCCATCGCGCATCAAGGCAGGCTACGAGGTTATTTCTGTTCGCCCCTATGTCCCGACACCTACGCGCTGCTACCAGTGTCAGCGTTTCAATCACACTCGACAGTCTTGTTCCAATGCGGCTAAATGTGTCACTTGTGGCAGGGATGCCCATGAGGGTGACTGTCCACCTCCGTCTCCTCGTTGTGTGAACTGTCAGGGTGACCATGCCGCATCCTCCCGCGACTGTCCTGTCTATAAGGACGAACGTTGCATCCAAGAAATTCGGGTCAAAGAGAAAGTGTCCACCTCGGCTGCTCGCAAGCTATTGGCTAGTAGGAAGCCCACGCTGCTCCCAGCGGGGAAATATAGTACTGTCCTCGCCTCTCCTCGGACTATTGCTCAGCTACCTGCACCGTTTTTGTTAACTGGAGACTTCAATGCCCACCATCCCCTTTGGGGTTCTCCAGCCTCCTGCCCGAGGGGCTCCTTGTTCGCAGACCTTTTCAACCAGCTCAATCTTGTCTGCCTCAATACTGGCGCCCCTACTTTTCTTTCGGACACATCTCATACCTATTCCCATTTAGACCTCTCCATATGTACTCCCCAACTTGCACGCCGGTTTGAGTGGTATGCACTTGCTGATACATATTCGAGCGACCACTTCCCGTGTGTTATCCATCTCCTGCAGCATACTCCCTCTCCGTGCTCCTCTAGTTGGACCATCTCCAAGGCAGACTGGGGGCTCTTTTCTTCCAGGGCGACCTTTCAGGATCAAACCTTCACAAGCTGCGATCGTCAGGTCGCACACCTCACGGAAGTCATTCTCGCTGCTGCTGAATATTCCATCCCTCACCCTACTTCTTCTCCACGTCGCGTACCGGTCCCCTGGTGGACCGCAGCATGTAGAGACGCTTTACGTGCTCGTCGACGTGCTTTACGCACCTTTAAACGCCACCCTACAGTGGCGAATTGTATTAATTATAAACGTTTACGTGCTCAGTGTCCGCCCCAGTAGCTGAGTGGTCAGCGTGACGGATTGCCGTCCTCCGGGCCCGGGTTCGATTCCCGGCTGGGTCGGAGATTTTCTCCGCTCAGGGACTGGGTGTTGTGTTGTGTTCATCATCATTTCATCCCCATCCGGCGTGCAGGTCGCCCAATGTGGCGCCGAATGTAATAAGACCTGCGCCAAGGCGGCCGGACCTGCCCCGCGAGGGGCCTCCCGGCCAATGACGCCAAACGCTCATTTCCATTTCCACGTGCTCAGTGTCGTCGTATTATTAAAGAAAGCAAGAAAGCCAGCTGGGCTGCTTTCACAAGCACCTTCAACAGTTTTACTCCTTCTTCTGTTGTCTGGGGTAGCCTGCGCCGGCTATCTGGCACTAAGGTCCACTCCCCAGTTTCTGGCTTGAAGGTCGCGAATGAAGTCCTTGTGGCCCCTGAGGCTGTCTCCAATGCCTTCGGCCGCTTTTTCGCCGAGGTTTCGAGCTCCGCTCATTACCACCCTGCCTTCCTCCCCCGCAAACAGGCAGAGGAGGCTAGGCCACCTGACTTTTGCTCCTCGAATTGTGAAAGTTATA
This sequence comes from Schistocerca cancellata, assembly GCF_023864275.1. Taxonomy (NCBI): domain Eukaryota; kingdom Metazoa; phylum Arthropoda; class Insecta; order Orthoptera; family Acrididae; genus Schistocerca; species Schistocerca cancellata. Next base: position 527,455,829 of record NC_064632.1, read on the forward strand.
ATGCCCCATTCACCATGCGGGAACTCGAAACCGCACTTGGCCGATCACGGTCCTCCGCTCCAGGGCCTGATTCTATTCATATTCAGATGCTGAAGAACCTTTCTCCTGCGGGTAAAGGTTTTCTTCTTCATACATACAATCGCATCTGGATTGAGGGACATGTTCCCGCATGCTGGCGCGAGTCTATTGTTGTCCCGATTCCTAAGCCGGGGAAGGACAAGCACTTGCCTTCCAGTTATCGACCTATCTCACTTACCAGCTGTGTCTGTAAAGTGATGGAGCGAATGGTTAACTCTCGATTGGTTTGGCTGCTCGAGTCTCGAAGCCTACTTACCAATGTCCAATGTGGATTTCGTAGGCGCCGCTCTGCTGTTGACCATCTGGTTACCTTGTCGACCTTCATTATGAATAACTTCTTGCGGAAGCGCCCGACCGCGGCTGTGTTCTTTGATTTGGAGAAGGCTTACGACACCTGTTGGAGGGCGGGCATTCTCCGCACCATGCATACATGGGGCCTTCGCGGTCGCCTCCCTCTTTTTATTCGTTCCTTTTTAATGGATCGACAGTTCAGGGTACGTGTGGGTTCTGTCCTGTCCGACACCTTTCGCCAGGAGAATGGGGTGCCACAGGGCTCAGTTTTGAGCGTCGCTCTGTTCGCCATCGCGATCAATCCAATAATGGATTGCCTCCCAGCTGATGTATCAGGCTCCCTTTTTGTGGACGATTTTACCATCTATTGCAGCGCGCAGCGTACACGTGTCCTGGAGCGCTGTCTTCAGCGTTCTCTTGACCGTCTTTACTCCTGGAGTGTCGCCAATGGCTTCCGTTTTTCTGCCGAGAAGACGGTCTGTATTAACTTCTGGCGCTACAAAGAGTTTCTCCCACCGTCCTTACGACTTGGTCCCGTTGCTCTCTCAATCGTGGAGACCACCAAATTTTTAGGCCTTACCTTTGACAGGAAACTTAGCTGGTCTCCACATGTGTCATATTTGGCCGCCCGTTGTACCCGTTCTTTAAATGTCCTCCGTGTTCTCAGTGGTATGTCGTGGGGAGCGGATCGAACCGTCCTACTTCGTCTATATCGGTCGATCGTCCGCTCCAAGCTGGATTATGGGAGCTTCGTATACTCCTCTGCACGGCCATCCATCTTACGCCGCCTCAACTCCATACATCGGGGTTTACGACTTGCGATCGGAGCATTTTATACCAGTCCCGTAGAGAGTCTTCATGCTGACGCTGGCGAATTGCCACTCACTTACCGGCGCGATATACTGCTTTGTCGGTATGCCTGTCGGCTACTGTCAATGCCCGACCATCCGTCTTATCGTTCCTTTTTTGACGACTCTCTTGACCTTCAATACGGGTTGTATGTCTCTGCCCTGCTACCCCCTGGAGTTCGCTTTCGTCGCCTCCTTCAACACCTTAATTTTTCACTCCCTGCAACCTTTCGAGTGGGCGAGAGCCGCACGCCACCTTGGCTCCAGGCTCAGGTCCGCGTTCACCTTGACCTCAGCTCGCTCCCAAAAGAGGTCACCCCCGGTTCGGTCTACCACTCCCGTTTTTTGGAACTTCGTTCGAAGTTCATCAACATGACTTTCATTTATACAGATGGCTCTAAGACCAATGACGGGGTCGGGTGTTCCTTTATTGTCAGGGCACAAAGTTTCAAATACCGGCTCCATGACCATTGTTCGGTCTTCACAGCTGAGCTCTTTGCCCTCTACCAGGCTGTTCTTTACATCTGCCGCCACCGACATTCTGCTTATGTCATCTGCTCAGATTCTCTGAGCGCCATCCAGAGCCTCAGTGATCCGTACCCGGTTCACCCTTTCGTACACCGGATCCAACGCTCTCTTCAGCGGCTGGTGGACGTCGGTCCGTCGGTTAGCTTTATGTGGGTTCCTGGCCATGTCGGTATCCCTGGGAACGAAGCTGCAGATGCCGCGGCCAAGGCTGCGGTCCTCCAGCCTCGGACAGCTTCTTGTTGTGTCCCTTCGTCCGATTTTAGCAGGGTCATTTGTCGGCGCGTTGTGTCGCTGTGGCATGCCGATTGGGCTGCACTTACCGACAACAAGCTTCGGGCCTTAAAACCTCTTCCCGTGGCTTGGACGTCCTCCTCACGCCCTTCTCGGCGGGAGGAGGTCGTTTTAGCAAGATTACGAATTGGACACTGCCGGTTCAGCCATCGCCATCTGCTGACGGCTGCGCCTGCGCCGTTCTGCCCATGTGGGCACTTGCTGACGGTTAGACACATTTTAATGTCCTGTCCAGATCTTAACCAACTGCGCCTCGATCTTAAACTGCCTAATACTTTCGATGCAATTTTAGCGGATGACCCACGAGCAGCTGCTCGTGTTCTTTGTTTTATCAGTTTGACGAACCTCGCTAAGGACATTTGATGATGTTGTTTTTTAATCCTATGCCTGTCAGTCTCTTTTATCGTGTTTTCCCTTTTAGTTGTTGTTGTCAACTTGTGCCTCGCGGTGCATTCTTAGAGTAGTCAGGGCGCTAATGACCATTGAAGTTGTGCGCCCTAAAACCACAAAAAAAAAAAAAAAAAAAAAAACTGTTCGCTTCTTCTTCCAAGATGTTCCCTTTTTGATGGGAGAAACCATTCAAAAAGCAGCAGTCACTGACGGGGTTAGTTGGCTCACACTAGATCATGGGGAATGCAAAGGGCACTGAATGTCATTTCCCATACATACAGTTCCTGAGGTTCCTGGCACATATGTTGCAAATCACATGTGGAGCCAAGAGTTTATCCTGATCACCTATTTTGCACCCAAAATAACTACTGTAAACTTCTTTAATCAATGGAGTTATTTGCTTTATTTGTGAAGCAAATGTCACTTCTCCACACACATATTAAGTGTGTCATTACTGTTAACACAAAATCGTGGCTTCCTTGTTCACTTCAATAGCAGTCAACTTGAACAATTTCTAGTTAATCAGGAAACAAATGTACAAAAATTATTACATGGATTAATAAAGTCACTGAAGTTGAAGAGGAGGGAGAAAAGGTGACTAAAATTGGTATCAAAATGTTTATATCCAAAATACTGCACACAAGTAAGACCAGGGACAATAGCATAACCCATTGTTACTAGTTACTACGACTTTGACAAACAATTAAATATTTGATTTTCAACTTACTATAAAAATCTGTATATAATGATCTTACTCTAATATATCAATGTAAATGAAAATTAGAGCTAATTTTCAATTGTCTTTATGATATTCGCGATCAGCATATTAGAATTGATAGGAATTGGTTATTTCCATGCGATTTACATTTTCATTGCTGCACAGTGTTACCTGTGAAGCAGGTATTCTTTGCAATAATATTTACGAAATCTTTCACTGTAATCCTGCAAAACTATATTTTATTATAAACTAAGGAAACTTTAGGAAAAGCTTATCCGGCTTCACTTGACAAAAAAACACTTTTAAACACATGAGTGCAGGAATTGTTCATTTAAATCAGGATACTCGGTTTAAGTAGCACATAGGTGAGGACACTACGTAGGTTCGTGATCAGGATTGAAATTATGGTTCCAGGCACGAATTTATATTTTATATGATTATTATTGAAACAACACAAAAATTAACTCGTCCATGTCCATTACTTAGTGCATGAAGTTCGTGAAGCTGGGGCGTTAGTTTGGTGGCAGGTGATATGGCAACTAACTATACTCACAGCGCTTGTTCGAATGCTCCATAAAGTCTATTTTGGCGTCGGATTTTCTACATATTAGAGCCATTCTATAATGCTGTGAATACCAAATAATAGTGAGATCCACATCCGAGGCAAATCCCTTATTATGCAGCTTCTAATTGCCTCTTTTAGCACCGTCGAGGTGTACCATGATAAAACCAGCCCCATACTGTTTGTCGTTCACACAAAGGAGCCGCTCAGTTCGACCGCCAAACCCACGTCTTACATCGCGCCATGCCACTTCCGTTTCAGAGGGACTTCCTTACAGCAATTACACGTTACAAATACGATTGCTCTAAACATGAACCAATCTTCAACAAACATACTATTTTATAAACTTAATCATGTTATAATAATTTACAATTCCAATATATTCTTTGCTTTTTACATATATACGTTACAAAATTCTAATTTTGCTGCCATTGATCAAGGAGTTAAAACAACACAATACACACTTCATAAATTGCAGATACACAGTTACATAAAATAAACCTACTCCCAAGCGATGTAAGTGATACACATGCCCCATGTTTCTTTGAGGTTTCCTGACAGGGATACAGCAATGAAACGTCAGTAACAGTCCAAAACAGTGTTGAACGCCAAAAAGTTTTCTTTTTTCAATTGTATTACACAACAAATATTTCACGTAACTTTTTGTATAAAACACTGTTTCGTCAAGTGCTAAAACATAATATTTGTTACATTCAGAAAATGTGTACTATTCTATACATATGTCCATGTTGTGAAAAACATATATAGGAATTTACATATGACTTACATTACACAATATTTACATTTGAATGATAAATGTGTCAATATTTTTAATGCTTTCCTTTCACATAGTTAGTCCATACCTAGCTTTTACTGTATGATCGTTAAGAAACAATGTTTTGTCTGCTTTAAATATTCATGCAGCTCATCATGAAAAACTTAACACTCAATACACTATATAAACTTTTTATCACTGCCTCTTCAATATTCTATGCAGTTCACTTTTATTTTCAATTTCAAATCTTGTCTGCTTATAGACATATTTGGCAGTCCTCTTGATTATGCCGCAAGTATTCGATCAATACAGTTCTTATGTATGTCATAGTCTGGAGTTTGCATATAATTTGTATATCCAAATACATTAGACTGAATCTGAGCTTACAGAGATGTATCAGTAGTCTCATAAGAGAATTTTTAATGTTGCCACTTAATACTCATTTCTGTGGACGTAAGGTTTTAAATCTACAATGTTTTGAACACCTAATGGCTTCTTTGACTTAGGGTGAACAAGATAAGAAACATTAGTGTGCGGAGTTTGTTGCACCATTATAAATATATTTGACCTTAGACATTTCTTGGTTTATTTTACTAGATTTTTCGTGAGTTCTTATGAGAACAAAATCGCCAATTTTGAATTTGCTCACTTTAAATCCCTTATCGTATTTTTTGGATCTGGCTTAGCTTCTTGTTTCAATCTTTTTCTTATTCAGTCTTTTTTCTACCTCAGCTCGAGTTCTACACGGGGTGGAAAGTGTTTGTTTAATTATATTTTTGCTATTACGATTAAGTAGAATTTCCTTGGGTTTAAATCCTGTAGTTTCATGGTGGAAAGCATCCATTACAATTTCAAAGTCTGCAAAAAACCTGCCCCATGCCTTATGATTGTAGTGACAGTAAGTTCGACACAACTCACAGAGATCGCGCATATAGTGCCTCACTTGATTGCTTGCAGGATGGTATGACAAAATATATTTCTCTTGAATGCCATTCTGTTCCATCCCTTCCTTCCATATTTTTTAAATGAATTGGGGTCCATTAGCTGACAGTACTTCCTTTGGTTTTCCCATCGCATTGAAATATTCAGTTATTCTATTAAATACTGGTTTTGCAGTACCTCTCCTAATGGGAAAAAGTTTGATAAACTTCGAAAATACTTCTTATTCCACTAAAATGTAGGTACAATTTCTGGAAGTTCCACAGACAATAAGTCAAGAGTATCTTCCAGTACATTGTTTTGCATGTTACCTTGGTTGGTTCGATTTGTGACCTTTGCCATCTGTCAAATATCACATGACTTAATTCGATCTGTCACTTTCTTTGTTGCACTGATATTTATTGTTATTATGTTAGAGAGTTTTTCGCTACTTTTTAAGACCACAGTGTCCTAAGGCGAGGTGAAAAAAGTAAATTACTTCGGTCTAAAAATTGAGATTGCCAACACACTTTCCACTCCTCTCTTTTCACATCTTTGGATTTATGTAGAATATCTTTGAAGCTCTTATAATACTTACTGATTTAAGGATATTTGGTATTATTAAAATTTACTTTAACTGACTTCCAGACTTCTTCATTTTGGTAGTACCTCAAATTTTTGCAAATCTGCTAGATTTTCTTTTTCCCATGCACTTCTTTGAGTAACCTCCTAAGGAAAGCGCAGTCTTCTCCTTTGGCACAGTGTCTATCCCTTCGCGTAGTCTGGATAGAGCATCTGCTATATGATTCACTTCCTTCAAAGTAGAAAATTTCGAAGTCAAACTGCGAAAGGTAAAGTGCCCAACGGCTTAATCTGCCGGTGAATAAGCAACAGTCTTTAGAAATCTCAACGTTTTGTGATCAGTATGTATAATTGCTTTATTCCCCCACAAATAATTTCGAAACTTCTTCAAACCCCATACACCGGCTAGAGCTTCTTCTTCTAAAATGGTTTAATTTCTTTCGTAGTTAGTCAGGGTTTGACTAGTAAAAGCTATTGTCCTATGTTTCAGTTCTACTGTATCTATGTTTTCTTGGATTATTTCTATGCCGATTCCATATGCGTTGCTACCAGTACTCAAAACAGGGTGGTGGAAGATATTGTTCCTTATCAATTAATTTTTCAAATGTTTGAAGTCTTGTTGGCATTCCTCTGTCCACATAAATTCACTATTTTAAGTAACCCATTTGAATGAGGGCTATTAAATGCTTGCCCCTTCGCAAATTTGCGGTAAAATCCGCAGAGACCTAGATACGCTTTTAATTGCTTTCGGTTCTTAGGTGATGGGCATTTTTCCATGGCATTTAACTTCTCTGGGTCCTTCCTAGTTCCAGAAGTGGTAATAATATGCCCCAAGAATTTTTTTCCTGTTTTACGAATTCGCACTTCTTCAGTTTTAGTGTCATCCCTACTGCTTGAGGAGCAGAAAAAGTTTTCTCTGATAATTCGCCGTGTTGTTTTCAATTTCCGTGGTGATCAATAAGTCGTCCACGTATATGGCCAGTCTGGCACTTAGTTCCCTTCCTAACACGGAACTGAAAGCCCTAGTAAAGACTGAGACGTAAATATTAATACCAAAAGGAGCAACTTTGTATTGGTAATACTTGCCTGCAAATAGAAATGTGGTATACTTTCGAGACTCTTTATGCGATGGAATTTGCCAATACCCCACCCTCAGATCTAAGCTAGACAAATACCACACATTGTGGAACTCTTGCAACAGTTCATCAAAATATTCTTGACGATCTGCTTGTCTTTTGACCATATTGTTTAGTGTTCGTACATCGATTACTACTCGCATGCCTCCATCTTTCTTGTTTCTAATAGTGAGAGGGCTATTATACTCACAATAGCTCCTGTCGATAATTCCCCATTCAATTGTTTTATCGATTTCCGCCTGCACAGCTTCTCTCTTAGCTAGAGGTACTGGATAAGGTTTCAAGAAAAATGGTTCACGTTCTATTGCTTCAATACAGTATTCAAAATTCTTTGCTACTCACGGTTTATATGGGAACACTTCCTGGCTATTAGAATGTTAAACAGACCGGCTTTCTGTTCTGATATAAGTACCTCCAACTCTTCAATAATTTCTCTGAAAGTTTCTAATTTGGGTCGTGAATTATTACGTTCTTTACATGGTATGTTTCGTATAAATAGGACAATCCATCATTTCCAGGGTCTAATTCTAATAGCAATGAATCAACTTCGGTGTCTTGTGAAATTTCGTTCTCCTCAAATCTAACTTCCAGAATACCAGATCTGTTATTAATTTAGACAGTCCCACTACTGCAGTCAATGAATAACTTTTCGTCATCTAACCAGTTGATACCTAAAATCATCTCAGTATTCAATTCAGGCATGCCCAGGCAGTCTGTTCAAATTTTCGCCCATTAATTTCAAATTCCACCAACACTTGTCTTCGAATAGGCTTGCTGGATTTGTCAGCTGCCCCTACAACTTTCACGCTATTTACTGCCATCATAACTAACCCAGGTGTAATGCAAATGGGTTCAAAGGAAGATTGTGAAGTGGCACTAATTTGGGATCCAGTGTCTAAAAGTACTTGCAAATAAATACAATAAATTTGGACTGGGATTGTAGTTTGTTTCATCATCCTATTTTCCGAATTATCTTGTTCCTCTCATAACAAATCATGTTCGACCGTCCACTCACTTCAAGATATGTTATTTACTGGCAAATCACATATGGCTGGGGCTTCTTCGGTTTTCTGATTTCTACGTCTCTCACAGCTGTAATCATATCTTGCCCCAGTATCATATCATTTGGTGGCTATTTCTTTTTTGGTTCGGTATTTACTGACAGATTTTGTTTGGATAAGAATTCATTTTGCTTTTCAGGGACATTTTCCATTAAACTTTGTACCCTTTCCACCATTTCTACATATCCCTCATCTAAACTACGGTTTAATTCATATTCAGTGTCTGATTTTAACATGAACGCTACTCTTAGACTACAAGCATGCTCCTCTTTTTAACTTTAGTCACTTTTCTTATTTTCAAAATTTCCAATCTTTCCTAAAATTTATATTTCATTTTCAGTCACAGTCATTTCTTCAATATCGGTTTTGATGACATCAACCGCAACTTCATATTTAGTACAAACGTCGTGGATTTCAGTAGTTTGCATATACTCATCTGAATCTATGGTCTCTTGACCATCAACAACAGCTAATTGTGAAAGTCTTTCGTCAGCAGGATCACCTCATTTGCAATACCGAGGATTCATCCTTCTCTGGATTCCTACTTATACTGACCATTTCTCTGTTTCTATCACCAGTTTCTTTAACATCAGCAGCTCGTGAGCTTTGTGTGGCACTTTCCCCTCGCCCCCCCCCCCCTCTCCGTTTCCACTTCATCTGAAATCGCTGCTCGCACACCTTGCACGGTGCTAACTACTTTCATCTCCTTCTCATTTTCGGACAACGCCCTCTTTTCGACGTTTCCACTTTAGTTTCTCCCATTTATTCATTCCCCGGCCATATAATGCATCTTAAAATCTTCCCACGCATATTGCTTTAAAAAGTAAAACAAATCATTACAACACTCTGCGATCCCTGAAGACTCTTTTTATCACAAATTGTCTGCCTTTGCTTGGTTGTCGATGCTTTCGCTTTTACTTAACAACATGTCCGATTCCTTTCCCATTTCGGTGATATTTCCCACGAAAACAGCTCCATTGAATTCCTTTGTGCCCCTGCAGCAAGCTTGCCCGCGCTGTTGTTATGCATACACTATCCTGTGGCACTGCTCTGCCGCTTAAGTGTGTCTTAAATTCACTTTGTTTTGGCTGGTATGATTTCTTTAGTTTGGGCCAGTAGTATTTGTCTGCACAAATCTCGTCCGTAAAACACGCAGACCTTAGTTTTCCACGTCATGTTGGTTTCGATAGTTTTGCGGCGCAAATCCTCTACCATGAATCGACATGTTACCGCCATCTCTGCCTCTACCTCTATGCATCATATTTATGCAGTGACGCTCCTTCTCATTCTGTTCATTACTCTTGTGATAATCCCGATTCGGGTTGTTATTATTTTGACGATAATCATGGTTCCCTCTTCAGTGTCCCTCGTCTTCCACCCTTCCCAACAACGACAAGAAGCTTATGTGATTACTTCTCACATAATGTTTCGAATCCTCTGGGATCTTTATCCATAGTTCCCACACTATTTCAGGTTCCGTTTGTATGTTTCTCAAGTGTGTCAGTTTCCAATAACACATTTTACAAACCTCTTCATTGAGTTTCTGCCTTTGTTGTCATATAAACTGGTCATGATAAATTCCCACCATAGGGAGCCCGGTTTTTGTTATGGCCAGTATTCCTCTATAAATTTCTGGTTAAATTCGCCAAATGACATTTGTTCTGTATCCAAATGTAGTCCCCATCTTCACATATCGCCAGCTTATGCGCTAATGACCACACTGACCTTTTCTTGGTCTATCACATAAGAGGGACAGTTCCTTACACCATTTTTCAAAAAGTCTTATGGGTGCCATCCACTATGCCTTTTTTGCCAGATCGAATCGTTCTTCACCCTCTAGCAATTTGCTATACGTTATTCTATCAGTGACATCTTTCAATTTTTCTCTTACTTTCCGTCCAAGGACACTCACTTTACTTTGAATTTGGGAAGAATTCCGTTCCACTTCTTTTCGCATGTTGTCACTCGTGTACTCTGTTCCTTTTCTGAATCATTCACTTTGTTTCTCAAATGAGAAATGTCGGTTTTAAATTTGTTTACTAATTCCATTTTGAAGCCGGAAACGTTTTCATCAACTTTTGTTACAACCAGAGGTTGTACAGTGTCTTGAATCTTCATTATTTCGGTACTGAACCAATTGTTGACGTCATTAATCTCTGCCTGCATAGTGACGACACTGTTATTGATAGTATCTATTTCAGTTTTTAAGTCCTTGATTGCATTGCTCACGACACCTATTGCTGAGTCTACTGTTTCGATCTGTTTACTGAATTTTAACACCTTCTGTTTTAATTTGATTGTTAAAATTACTATCTTGTGCTGCAGTTTGTGCAGATAACAGTTTTAACAAATCGTTCATGCACATTGGTTTCTTGCCATCTTGTTCTAAGGTTTCCTCATACCCACATTCTATCTCTCGTGTTTTACTGGACTCACTTTCGACTTTCGATGAATTGAACATATCCATCGAGTCGTTAACATAACCACTTACTTCATTCGTGTCGTTCTTCATACACTATGTGACCAAAAGTATCTGGACACCTACAAAAACATACATTTTACATATTAGGTGCATTGTGCTGCCACTACTGCCAGGTACTGCACATCAGCGACCTAGTCATTAGACATCGTGAGAGAGCAGAATGGGGCACTCGGCGAAACTCACGGACTTCGAACGTGATCAGGTGATTGAGTGTCACTTGTGTCATACGTCTGTACACGAGATTTCCACACTCGTAAACATCCCTAGGTCCACTGTTTCCGATGTGATAGTGAAGTGAAAACGTGAAAGGACATGTACAGCACCAAAACGTACAGGCCGACTTCGTCTGTTGACTGACAGAGACTGCCGACAGTTGAAAAGGGTCGTAATGTGTAATAGGCAGACATCTATCCAGACCATCACACAGGATCCCAAACTGCATTAGGATCCACTGCAAGTACTGTAACAGTTAAGCGGGAGAAGAGAAAACCTGGATTTCGTTGTCGAGCGGTTGCTCATAAGCCACACATCACACCGGTAAATACCAAACGATGCCGCGCTTGATGTAAGGAACGTAAATATTGGACGAATGAACAGTGGAAAAACGTTGTGTGGAGTGACGAATCACAGTACAGAATGTGGCGATCTGATGGCACCGTGTGGATATGCCGAATGCCCGGTGAACGTCATCTGCCAACGTGTGTAGTGGCGAAAGTAAAATTCGGAGGGAGTGGTGTTATATCGTGGTTCTGTTTGTCATGGGGAGGGCTTGCACCCTTTGTTTTGCGTGGCACTATCACAGCACAGGCCTACATTTATGTTTTAAGCACCTTCTAGCTTCCGACTGTTGAAGAGCAATTCGGGCATGGCGACTGAATCTTTCAACACGGCCTGTGGCGAAATGGTTACATGGCAATAACATCCATTTAATGGACTGGCCTGCACAGAGTCCTGACCTGAATCATTTAGAACACCTTTGGGATGTTTTGAAACACCGACTTCGTGCCAGGCCTCACCGACTGACCTCTCCTCAAATCAGCACTTCGTTAAGAATGGGCTGCCATTCCCCAACAGATCTTCCAGGATCTGATTGAATGTATGCCTGCGAGAGCGGAAGCTGTCATCAAGGCTAAAGGTGGGCCGACACCATGGAGGGAGCCACGAACTTGTAAGTCATTTTCAGCCTGGTGCCCAGAAACTTTCGATCACATAGTGTACCTTGTTTTATTTGCGACAAGCTCATGATCTGAATTTGATCGTTGACATGCGTATGGTACTCAATGTAAGCCTGTTGCCATCCCGTTGCGTCATCTGTGCTCTCGTCTAGTGAATTACTGCCACCTAGTACACTAAGTACTTTGTTTCACTCGTTCTCACCTACTGTCGTCTTCGTATCCATTTTAATTTTGTGAACACTTTATATTTTGTCTTTTAAAGACCTGTAAATTTTTCTGTTAATTATTTTGCCGGATATATTGCACGTTTCCGCCGCTGGACATTCAATGCTCGTCTTATAGTTGTTTTACACTCAATATTTATGTTACAATCTGTATTTTAGTGATCCCCCCAAATTCTATAAGTCCCTCCAGATCCTTGAGCGTCATGCACTCCGCCTCGCCTTCCGTATATGCCTCGCGTCCCCCACGCGGATCCTCTATGATCTCATTCCTTTCCCCCATCTGCTCCTATTCTTTGAACATATCCGCATCCTCTACACCTCCCGCCGTCTTGAACCCCCTCACCCCGTGGTTGCTCCTCTCCTCTCCCATCCCCGCCCCCTGCCACGTCTTCACCGTTGTCCCCCCTACCCTCCATCTCTACACCCTACATCTCCTTTCCCAAGGTGGCTTCCATCAACTCCCCCTCCCGGATGATGCCCTCTCTCCCTCCATTTATCTCTCCTATCAACTCTGATCCTCACTCCCCCTCCTTTCCTCTGTCCATTCCCTGCACTCCCTCTTTCCCCCCTTCCGTCCTGTTTCCTCCCCACTAAACCTGTCCCTACCTCCTTTCTCCCCCCCCTGAGTCCTTTTGTCTTCCCCTCCTCTGCCTACCCCACTCCCTGTCGCGTCTGCCCAGCGCCCCCCACCCGTCTTATGGGTCCTCATCCTCCATCAGCTCCTTTCCCGGCTCCCCCCCCTTCGCTTTTACTCTCCTTTCCCCACTTTTTTAATTTCCCGTCATCTGACCAGTTTCCCCCCACCTGCTCTCGGGTGTGGTATGTCATATTTGTGCCAACTTTTTAGTGCAGTGTTTGAGTGGTGAGCGTTGTGCGTCTTTCCACAGTGTTGCGAATAGAAATCATGCTGTCGCTGGGTGTGCATTTTATATCTCTTGCGAACAGAACCCAGACTGTCGCCGTGTTTCTTGATTGTCTGTCTATTATTTTTCTGCTTCCTGTGTATTTTATTAGCCTCGTCAAGCCTGTGTTTTATGTTTTAAGCTCCAGAATTTTCTGTCATTTTACCTTTAAGTCACCGATTTTATCGCCAACTGTTATTATTTTTAATTATCTTCATCTTTTTAAACCAAATTCTAGGCTGAAGAGCGGCGTAATAAGCTGCTACCAGCCCGCCCCCTTTAGGGGAATCGAAACTCAATAAAGGAAAAAAAAAATTGTGATTAGAACCGAGCAACGTCTTAAGACGCGGCGCCACATATAACACTAACGTGGCGTGAAACACACTAATGTTACCTTCTGAGAGGAATTCAAAGTCTGACCGCGCGTGATCTAATGGACAAGGGTATCGGACTATAATTTCGAATTAGGTGAAATAACAGAAAAACCAAACGGGATTTAACCTTGACAGATAACGAAAGTGGTAAAATCATAAATGAATGAAAAAAAATTAACAGGTGCCAACCCAATTAGGCATATTAATTTGGAAATATATATTTGAGAAAATGTATTATTAGTTACTTAAGTTACTTTTGTTGAGATTTCCCTATGAACAGCAACCAGGATACCAACTGACACAGTGCACTCTGTACTGTGCGTAGCAGCAGTTACTAATACCACACACACACACACACACACACACACACACACCAGTAAATTATGGAGAGTAAATTTGCGCAGAGCTCATACTAATGACAGCCACACTCAACAGCATTATTTAGTCAGATACTGAAATGTCACTGCATGATGTGCAGAACTAAAGTTGGACATGAGGGGCTTCTATCTTGACTGACATGAAAAACACAAATAAAGATGAACAACATCATAAATATACTGTTTGACCCCTCTACATAAAGCAGCTTTCCTTAGTAACAGTAATAGTTCTATTTTTTCTTAATCTGTTTAGAATATGATGGAGGCCAATATACTAGTTTCACTAGTCAAAGAGCTTTGATTATTACAATAGTGAAGACTAACTCTAATATCTAATCATTCACTTCACTTGGAGTACTTCATAAATTACTTTGCAAGACAATAAAATACAACACTATTATCAATTAACTTTAAAACCGAACCTTCATTGATGGGTGCCAAAAATACACCTTCTTTAAAATGTACATAAATTTTCTTGTAACAATGCAGCCGTAAATCTGTTCATTAAAGGTTTATATGTGTTTGAACTTTAATTCCCTGGGAAGCAGGTATTCTTTCCAATAATATTTACACAATCTTACACTGTAATTCTACAAAACTACTAATGAACTAAGGACACATTAGTAAAAGCCTATCTTACTTCACCTGACAGAAAATCACTTTTCAATACATGACTGCAAGAATTGTTCGTTTAAATCAGGATACTTGGCTTTATTAGCACTTAGGTGAGGACCCTGCGTAGGTTCTTGATCAGGTTTGAAAACATGTTTCCAGACGCGAATTTATGTTTTATGTGATAATTATTGAAACAACACACAAAGTAACTGGTCCATGCCCATTACTTAATGCATGAAGTTCGTGAAGCAGTGGCGAAGATTGGTGGCAGGTGCAATGGCGACCAACTGTACCGACGGCTTTTGATGTTCTAATGCTCTACAAATTCTATTCTTGGCGTCGGGTTTTCAACATATTAGAGCCATTTATTATGCGGTGAATACCAAGTTATAGCTAGATCCACATCCGAGGCAAATCTCTTATAATGCAGCTTCCAATTGCCTCTCTTAGCACATTCGAGGTGTACCATGGTAAGGCTAGCCACATACTGCCTGTCGTTGACAGAAAGGGGCCGCTAAGTTCGACCGCCAAACCCAAGTTTTGCATCGCGCCATGCCACTTCCGTTGCGGAGGGACATCCCTACAGCGCTTCCACGTTACAAATACGATTGTCCTAAGCATGAACAAGCTTTTAACGTTCTTTTTTATAAATACATTCATATTATAAAAATATACAATTTTAACATATTCTTTTGCTTTTGTCATATACACATCAGAAAATTCCAATTCTATTGCCATAGATCGATGAGTTTAAACAGCACCTAATACACACTTCATAAATTGCAGAGACACAGTTACATAAAATAAACCTACTCGTAACCGATGCAAGTGTTAAATTGCTTAGAAATGATGGAGTGTGGTGAACAGCTTATCGGTCCTGCCCTAAGCAATTCCGAGTTCTTCCGTCTGGGGATCATTGACCTACAAGTGGTATTTTCATATTAAGCAACTGTAATGGTGTTTCCTTTCCGTTTAATGAAATCCTTTTTCGGTACATTTGAATTATTTGTTGTATTTTAGTTAAAAATATTGTGAAGACTTTTGTGATCTGCCTTTTTAGATGACTGTTTCTTAGAAACTTTGAAAAAACTGGTACGTAATCTTTCTTCTCTTACTGAAATTTTCTGTAAACATTTCGACAATAGTAACCACTGGGGCCCAAAGTTTGTGTATTTTTGGAAAGAGAATAACATTTGCTGTAAATTTAAACTTTATGTGTCATGTTCCCATAAATGACTTTTGGAGAGTTGGGAGCAAGTGTTTGAATTACAACTGCAACTTTTTTGTTGTTTGATCTCACTGAAATGTTTGATAACTGTGTTGATCAGTTATCAATTACTGTTCTGAAATCGTTTTACCTAATTGCGTAGTTTTGTCTTAATGTGTCACGTTCCTGTTGACATAATCGTTAAACTTACTTCTCTTGAGAACTGTTAATAAAAATCTCGATGCGAATGATGTTCAGTCCTTATTTCTCCCGTCTCTTCTTCTCCCAGGCAACCTGAAGTCAGTAGTGCATCCAATCTGGAATCAGAGTGTGACTTCGCGCGCTCAGCTGTACCGTATGCCGACGCAAGTTGCCCACTGGTTGCGTAGAGTTGTCCGGAACGGCGCTGCTGCTAAGGTAGCAGGTTCGAATCCTGCCTCGGGCATGGATGTGAGTGCTGTCCTTAGGTTAGTTAGGTTTAAGTAGTTCTAAGTCTAGGGGACCTCAGATATTAAGTCAAATAGTGCTCAGAGCTACTTGAACCATTTTTTTCGTAGAGTCGAAGACATGGCGTCTTACTTCTAACCTGAGGCTGCTGAACTCCGTAATAGAGTGATAAATTTGCAAATTAGTTTGAGTGCCTTAGAGTGAGGATCAGAACTCAGTGAAATGCAATAAACGGCGGTTACCGAAAACGAAACCGTTTCTCCGGGGCCCAGAAGTGGCGATACAGTGAACCCGCAGTCCCGTTTTGCTAAATTACCTAATCCCTTCTTGAATGTGTTGTGCGGTATACAGTTCCTTACTATAATCAACGTGAGTTGATTACTTTTTTGTTTTTTTGTTTATTGTTACCTTAGACGAACAATTTAAGGTTTTTAAAATAACGTGGGAACCAGGTTCTTAGCTGATTTATCATGTGTGTTAATGGTCCTTGGCAGAAATGGTCTGTGACGTTTCAGCGAGGAAAGGTTTTTAAATGATTTGTCCGCAAACATGCTAAGGGAGCGCCTATTGCCAGTGTTATGAGCGACCTCATTAATCAATATCTTTTCGTGTCTAATATGATTACGAGAAGCTAGTTAAGTATATCCTTGAATAATGCACGGCAGCTGTGGCCTTTGGTCTAGAGTTGGTTGAGCTCGAGGGCGTTGCCATCATTTCGCAAGGGATTAAGCAAGGGGATCGTTCCAGAGTCTTTCATGTTTGTCGAGAGGTCGAATACTTATTTGTAACTCGGAGCCCCTCCACTCTTGTGGAGGGGCTTAAACAAGCCGATCAAAGGACAGGCTGTGAGAAAGTGTAGTGTAATTCTTAGACCACCCCTACCTCGGATTACTGCGTACGTCAGTCATGAGCCGTTCTGTGCGCTATTAGATTCCGGCAGCAGTATTTCCTTAACGAGTCATGGTGGTACTCCTGGTAAAGGATCATTTGTAAGTTTCCCAGTTAAGACTCCATGGTTAGACATTGTAGGACTGTTGATGCTCAAGCTCTTTCTTCCATAGGATCCATGCGTATTTCTTGTCGCTTTGGTGAATTATCTTGGCCCATGGAGGTGTTGGTGGCGGAGGATTGAAGCACCGACCTCCTCTCGTGGTGTAATTTTGTACGTAAAGTGAGATTATCTTTGGATTATTCCCTTCAGAAATTTTATTTTGAGTCGCAGGCTGTGGTGAAGTTTCCCATGTGTCGACATTCTAGGAGAGCACGTCTCTGTAATATTAACGTTAATGGGGCGTAGTTCGATGTTGCGCACTCTTACCATAGTCTTGTCTGGCTCAAGGCTAACTGTCTCGCGGTTGAAGGACCTTCAGCTAAGAGGGACACCTTGGGCACCGATCTCAACCTGCTCCTAAGACAGCTACAAGGCAATGGCCCACTTACGATGTTCCCACAGCCTTTAACTACAATGAACGGTAATTAATCAAACAGCGATACAGTCAGACTATGAAAATACTGCGGATAACGAAAATTTAATTGAAATAACAAAAGCAATTTCGTTTCCATAAAACTCTCGTAAAACATCTGTCCCGACAGACTGTTTGAAACTATTATCTTTAAAGTATATTCGATCGTTAATAAAAGTTTCACAGGATCAAACGTTAATTAATAAAACTTATCAGAAATAATATATGCGTTTAATTACTTTGGCTCCATGAACAGGAATCACTCATAACACACGTAAATCAAATACAACGGACATGCACACACACTAGACATCAAGCACTAAAAACCACACACGTACAACAGAATTACTGATGCCCACTGCACCGGCTTATTATGCAGCATCGCACGTAACTCGTTACTGCCCAAACACCACAACCCAAACAAATCGTGCAGCAGTATTTGATGGCTGAGTGTAGCTTAAGACAAAACTGTGCTAAAGAATTCTTGCTTGACAGACTTTCATCGGATTTAAATTATCTTAAACCAAAAAATTTAACACAATTACTTATATTACCTAGTGCACCATAGAGGTAGCCCTTTGAGGCACCAGAAACTCTTTTTCTGTTTGATAGAATTTGAATACACACTGACTCGCAGTGAAGCAGCACGCTGGTATATCGCGCCTTAAAGCCTCGGTCTTTCTTAGAATCATGTGGGACACCACCATCAAACCCCTAATGTTTAATCCCTGTAATCCTTACGGCATTAAACACCTTAACCAATTTTATGATTCCAAGGAAAACTTTCACTGCATCGCTCTCGTGGGGCCAGACGCCAACGCTTTAGTAATTAAGGAAACTGCATAGCCATTTTCACAGACAGGACGCAAAGGGAAAATGCCTATGACCACATTCCCAAGTAGGGGTGTAAAGCAACACTGTTGTCCCCTACTGTAGTGAGCACAATGGAAGAAAATGGACAAACCACAGCTTTCCATAACTTCGGAAACCAGACCAGTAACAGCAAGTGACACGGTAACTACCGAACAGCTAAAAGGGACAACCTTTGTGATACCACATTGCGACACACTGAAACCACAATAACCTTGTTCTCAAGTGGAGAAGTTCCGATAAGTAATTTCCAGCGGTAGTTGCCGCTATTTGCTTACCCCAAGCACTCCACACTTCTCATAGAGCGCGTTCCACCAAAAACGTAGAGGCGAGATTCAGGCCAGCACCACCCAAGTTCGCCGTCGGGCGGACTGGGGTGCGAATTCAAACAGGCGGAACGTACTTTGTGCAATAAATCATCAAGTCGCTTTCTTTAGCTATTTGGAGCGCGCAAGCTCGTGAGCCTTGTGGGCGCACATCTGGTGGCATGTATTTTGGTGTGCTATATTTCCAAGCTAAGCATGTGTTTACATAGGTGAGATTCGTCAACCAACCGTTAGCGTCTTCCTTCCACTAATGATTTCTGTCCCACGCTACGGTTAAGTAATTACCGTTTCCGCCTCGTGGCGTGGTTTGAAGTTGAATCCCGCTTGAACCTGAAGGTCTTTACTATCAACTGTAAGTGAGGGTGGATGCCTTGGCTAGTATCCTTACCAACTCTTAGCGACTTTGCGCACTGTTTTGTCTACGCTGTCAGCGTGTAACTTGATGATTTAAGTTACTTCTCTGTTCATGAGGCTGTTATTGTATGTTTGTACGTTGTGGCATGTTCGCACCGGTTGCCTCAAGAAGGAGTAGTGTGGTAAACAGCGTATCATGACTGACCTAAGTAATTTCGGGTCCATTCGTCTGGACCGCGTTGCTCGACGCGTGTACATTTCATATGAAGCAGCGTTAACTGTTTTTATTTCCCTTTAATTATCTCCTTTTTACGTAAACCTGATTTATTTGTTATATTTTAGTCAAACAAATTCTAAAGATGTTTGTGACCTCCCAGTTTGAAGGACATTCTTCTTAGAACCCTTTAAGAGATTCTTATGCAACTTCAGTTAGTGAAATATTATCTTGCTTCTCTGACTGAAGTTTTCAATAAACATTTTAACAGTAGTAAGCAGTGGCACTCAAATTTTTTTTTATATTTTTGGATAGAGTATAACATTTATTGTTAATTTAAACTTTAATCTTTCATATTCCCATGAATGACTTTTAGAGTTGAGACCAAGTATTTGAATTATTACTGGAACTTATTAGTTGTTTGACGTAACTGAAATATTTCATAACTTTGATCATCAATTATGAGTAATTGTTCTTAAATTGTTTTATCTAATTGCATAATTTTGTTTTAATATATCAATGTCCTGTTTATCCCATTGTTATACTTTTTGTGAGAAGTGTTTATAAAAATCTTGATACGAATTATGTTCACTCCTTATTTTGCCCAATCCATCAAATCCCAGGCAACATGGTGCCAGTAGTATTTATCAGTAAAAATTTCGAAGCGTTCTTGACTGATTTTCTTTAGGTTTTTACACAATACTCTAATATACGTTCAGACTAATAAAGATTGCATTCTCCTTTAATATTTGTTTGTGATACACCAATATCTATTTAAAAATATATGAAGGAGTAGCATCTTTGGAAAAAATTTCGAGAAGTTCTTGACTGACTTGCCTTAAATTTTTACCCCACAATATATAAAGAATTTGGATCCACATAGCCTATATCCTTTTTCATATATATATATATATATATATATATATATATATATATATATATATATATATATATATAACAGAGAAATGTTATTAGTAGAAAGCTCTAAATTTCCTGACTGAATTACCTCAAATCTTTACACTATTGTCTAATAAATGTTTAGACTAATATTGGGCTAGATACTTTTTAAGATATATGGTTCATGTTTTTTTAAAAAATCTCGTAAAGTTTTAGACCAGCTTACTTCATATTCTTGCGCAGTACGATACTATGCTTTAGGTTGGCGTAGGTTACATATCTGCAATATAATATGTAATATATATGTACTTCTATATAAAGGCAAGTCCTTGTTACCAATAACCTAGAAAATTTCTTGACCGATTTGCCTCAAATTGTTACACAACGATCTACTAAACGATCAGACGTGCATAGTCTACACATTTTTAAATATATATTGTATGTAAAAATATATGCAATATAGAAAGAGGAGAAGTTACTAGCTACAGTCTCTAAAAGTTGTTGATCGATTTACTTCAAATTTTGCATAAAACTCTAATAACGATTTAGACAGAGAGAGGCTCTTTATATTTTTAAGTAGACTGTACGTGATTTCTGTTAAAACCGACTGTGAGAAAAAAAAACATTACACAATCTGTTCCACATATATATATTCTTTTTCCTTAGCATTAAGTTGAACAAATTTTGTATATGTTGTAAATGACATTGCACACAGTGGTCAGGAGAGGTGGGCTTCAAAGCCGTGCAGCAATTGTCATTGTAGGAGAGCTGGACAGGAGCAATGATAATTAGCGAACGATTTAATACAGCAAAAATGGAAAATTCACATAACATGAATTTCAAAGTTCATGAAAATTCATTATTAATAATGCAGCAAGATATATGTCGAGTTACCACAATGTCAATAGGATGAGGCTCTATCAACTGCGACACGAATGATGGTGTCAGCATAGCTTCATGTAGCGAAGAACCTACAAGTTTGAGTGGTGTGTCTGGCTGCTGCCAGACATCATGCACTGTGGTGGAACGATGTGCACATAGTCTGACAGAAACTTGCAATTTTGATGTCAGTTTTGACGCCCGTAATGTGGTATGGATATGTGACGGTGTGCTGGCGTACACTGGAGCCAGCACAGCATGCGGCATGGAGGCCAACGACAAGACTCGCTGGAAACGTGCCGCCAAAGCCGTGACGGACTGGAGTGTCAGTTGGTTCGAGTTAGCAAGTTAGTCAGTTAGTTCGAGCAGGTTACGTCAGTTAGTTTGTATCCATACCCCAGAGATCCAGTCTGTCACTGAGACTGAGCCACAGACTTAGTGTCTAGTATAGATTTAACATTCTGCATGGTGTCTGTTTGTTCTATATCGTGTCTCCCTACCACTTTCGCGCAACGACGCTCTGAGCGTGTTTTTTAGGGAATTGACTAGTTTGGACCTGGGACCTGTTGCTGGTAAGGAGACGCCAGACCACACATGACATGTAGAATTCAGAAGAGTACAGTGAGACTAGCGATGATATAACCAAATACTTAATGATTTCAGCATCAACTCCACTTCACTCCCTGTAGAAGAATCTTAATACTAACTAAATTTAGTGGAAGGGGTTCAAGGCTTTCCTATTTTTAGTTAGCTGGTAAAATAAAGTCGAAAAAGAAATTAAGTTTACCATTGGAAATTTTATTCTACTCACAAAACATTGTTTATAAATTGCACTACTGATAAAAGGAAATGTTTTAATACAGGATGGTAAAAACCGACTGCGTTCAACAAAAATGTAAACGAATATTCCCTGAATGGGTTTCGAAGTTCTATAATGGATCGAAGGATGACCTCTGCCATATCACATCTATAATCTAGGTTTAAATTAAGTTTCACAAAAGAGAAAACTATCAAAATGGTCTACAGTGACCCTCAATTATCTATAATTACTTATATAACTTGTCGTAAATTACAGTGGCTGACGTGGCTTCTCAATAACTATATAACAGAAAAAGCATCGCGTTTCAGATTTTTTACTTAAAGTTTATCTTGGAGTCATGTTAGAGCGAACATTGTCTTACAAGAAACTTGTAGAAAAAACTATAGCGAAAGTCAACACACGGAACGGCATAATCCGTAAACTTACCAACTCACACTGGGGAGCAAACCCTGAAACTCTAGGTGCATCATCCCTGGCATTGTGCTTTGCTCCAGCTGAATATGCATGCCCCGTCTGGAGAAGATCAACACATGCTCAGAAGCTACACGCAGCACTGAATGCCTCATGTGGATTAACCCCCCCCCCCCCCCCCCCCCCCCACAGATCAGACGGCAAACGTTGGCGATGGCCGAACGAAGCAGGCAGTGCGAAGATAGAAGACATCCCCTGTACGCACATCAGCCAGCGGAGGCAAGACTTACATCTAGGAAAGACTTCATAAGAGTTGAACGTCCACTAACCGAAAGTCAGTCTACAACTAGAGAATCAATGTGGAAACAGAAATTGGATAAAGGCAGTCTGAAAAGTTGGAACATTAAAGAAAAACTTCCTGCTGGATCACAGCTGGAATGGAGAGTCTGGAAGAGTCTAAACAGACTTATATGGGAAGATCACAGGATAGCCTGATCAAGTGGGGATACGCCGAAGAAGAGCCCTACCAATGTGGAGGAAAACAAACCATGACATACCTGCTGACCTGTCCATCTTTGCTGGCCCCATGCACTTTCCAAGACCTGTGGTTGGCCAACGACGCTGCAGTGAAGTGTGCCGAACACTGGAGAGAGATATGAGCCTTGCTTTAGACAATAATGACGACTTACAATATGTGAAGATCATGAATGTACATATGAATGAATAACTATCATTTACTTGTATTTGTAATCTAGTATATATAGCATATTAATTAATTACAGATGTAGCTCAGACACGATTAAATAAATAAACTTCAAGTGACAATTGTGAACACCATGAGCTATAATTGACGATCGTCACTAGTATTATGCAAAAAGGGGATGTAACAGATGAGATTTCTGCAGTTCTGAGTGAAGCCTTATGCGCTCAAAAATGCGGCGTCGCGTGCGTTCATTACCTTGTCGGGGTTCGTCAGGGGGCGGCGGACAGCACAGCTCTGCTCACCTCACCGTCTTGGACGCAACTCTCTCCTAACTTCTCCTTACTACAATTTACTGAAGTTGGTTTAAAAAAAAAAAAACTATCTGGCTGTGATTTCATCTGACCAGTCAGGGTCTCAATGTTAACCTGAAGCTCCGCCTACAAAAATTCTGTCTATCCTATGAGAAACGTTATACTTTTCCTGGTGGGGCAATGTTTTTTAAAGTTTGCAACGTAAGAGAGGCGCAAAAAAATCTCACGGTACAACTCGCAGCTGGTGTGGTCCATTTAGCGTTATCTTAAGATCTATACTGCTCTTCTGGAGGGCTCTATCTTTTAACATGGGCTGGAGGGTGGTCCTGACGTAACAGAGACGCGAAAAAGTCTCACGCTAAAACTTGCGGGTGGTGTAGCCCTTTTTGTGTTATCGTAAGATCTATACTGTTCTTTTGGAGGGCTCTAGCTTTTAACATTGGCTGGGGGGTGGTCCAGACGTAACAGAGACGCGAAAAACTCTCATGCTAAAACTTGCAGGTGGTGTGGTCCTAGCGGTTAGCTGGCAACGTGGGTGTCCGTCCGTCCCTTATCGTAGGGCCTTCCAGCTTAACACGGTTCTGCTCTCGGCTTCTGTTCTTGTTTCTCCCCTCGGAACTGCGTCTGTCTTACGGTGGGAAGGTATGACATGCATTTAGGCATTCTTCTGTTAGTCTGTGGTATTCCATTTGCTCACTCTTTACTCGTATTACTTTGGTTAATTTAATGTCACGATTTATTCGGAGCTATGTGATATACTACTGGATTTGCTTATCATGTCAGGGTTTTCATGGAAGGTGTTGGATTTGTCATTACACCGCATGAATAACTTTTCTGAGATTGCAGTCAGTTCACTTCCGCTATCAGTTACAATATTGACTGGGATATGCTTTACCATGGCTTTCACAGTTGGTTAAATTTGAAAGGGTTGGTTCTGTTCTTCTTCTTCTTGCATCAACGAATCCTCCACTGAATCATACATGACTCTTTTTAGGAATTTCCCTTGTGAATTCGAAATTTCTGTAGGATAAGATTCGACTGCTACTTCCCTCTCTTTTATTTCCTCTTCCCCATTTCTTCCTTCATTTACGCTTTCTTCAACATCCTCTACTTTTTCCTCATCCTCATCTATCTTCTCCTTCTTCGTCGCTACTTCCACATAATCGCATCTAAATGCTCTAATTATCGCTTCATAACTTCCTTCACTATATACGTTGGGTTGTGTGCCCACTCGTAACTTATTTTCAACTTCCGTCGACTGCGCATTATCCTCATTGAATTCGCTTTCCCTGGTTTCCATCTCAAATAGCTCTGCAATACTCATTACTTCGTCTTTTCCTCCTACATTCGTTGTGCATGCCTCTGGTAATTTATCTTCCCCGTCAGTATTCTCCCAATTAATTTCGTCCCAACACGATATTGTTATTTTCTTGTCTTCGTTTTCATCTGGTTCCTGCGGATTTGTTTCTTCCTTCTTCTCTTCTCGTGATAAGATTTTTACTTCTCTGTTCAAGGTGCTGCAATTATCCTGGGTCGGTGCGTCATTCTCTTTGGCATGGGCGCTTGGCTGTCAATTCGAACGTTTATCTGGGTTTGGTGGTCTTACCTCCACCTCTTCTATGTGTATTCTCTTTTCTTGTTCAGATTGTTGATAGTGGTTTCTTTGTTGATAATTTGTCGGTTTATTGGTTCTCCAGTATCCGTTCCGGTAGTCGTTATTCCCTCTGTAATAGTTGTTGCCGTTCCTGGGTGAATAGTAGTTATTGCCATATTCTCTTCTAAATCCATAACCGGTTCTTTGTTGAAATCTATTGTTGTTTCTTGGTGCGAAGTTATCACATGGTTCGTAATTATTGTTTCTTCGTACTGTGTCTTGTGGATTCCACTACTTTTTCCATTCGTTTTCACGTGTGCTTCGTCTTTTTCTTTCGTCATCTTCCGAAAATATGAACTCTAGTTCCCTTAGAATACCTTTAAATGCTTCGACGTCATTGCCTCCGCAACGTACTAATGATTTCTGGTATTTCAATGGTAACTTCATCGCGCATAATTTAATCAACTCACCGTCACAGTATGGTACATCTAAGAAATGATTTTTCTTTGCCATTAATTCGAAAAACTTCACGGGACTATTCTCTCCTGAATTTTCAAAATATGGGTTCTGTAATAATTCGTACTTCACTCTGTTCTGTGCTTCGCTCGACCAATATCATGAGAGAAACTTCTCTCTGAAATCTTCGTACGATCGGCATGTCGCTGCAACATTGTGCATGGTTTCTGCGACTGATCCTGACATGTGTGCAAATATAAAGTCTAATTTGTGTGCTAGCTTCCCGTGTTCTGGTAATCCTTCTCTGAATTGATCAATAAAATCTCGTGGATGTAATGAGGTTTCCTTCTCGAAAGTGTTGAAATTTTCTGACTGTGAGGAAATGATCGTTGTCGTACTTCGTCATAGTTCCATTTGAAATTCGCAATTCTTCGCCACTTTTGTTTCTGATCATTTCTCCCGTCGTTGTTTCCGGTTGTGGTAGATCCTTTGGGTATTGTCCACTGTAACTTTCGCCTACTCTTGCGTAGTATCGTTGGAGTGGTACGCAATAATTTTCTTCCATCTGTTGTGAACGTGTAGCTGAATGCATTGCACTGTACTCTTGGTGACCTGGCTTTCCATTGTCAGGTATTGGTTGGGTATCTTGTCTGGGTAACATTGTTGCTTCTTTGCACGATCCAATCCGTCTTGAAACATACTTTTGTGGTTCCGCATGTGTTTGTGATGACGTTTGTTCATCAAGAATTTCGAAACGTGTTTCTTGCTGTGCAGGCTGTCTGATTTCACGTATGTTACTTTCCGCCTGTGACTGGAATCGCAAATGCGTAATATCTTCGTTAATTGCTTGTTTCTCCGGTGCTGTTGCTGATACGGATGTGGTTGCAGACTCTGTGCTTGTTCGATCCTGTTCCCTACGCTCTTCAATGGTTTGCAACAACTCTGTTCGCAATTTCTGAAATTGTCGCTTCATTTGCGCTTTTATTTTGACTATGCGGTTATCATATCTTTTCAGCGCTGCTTTTGTGATCCGTTTGTGTAACACACTGCTTCACGCGCTGTACCTGCTGCTTGTCTAGCAATTACGTTTATCTGTTTCTCTAGTTTCTTGTCTTCTCCCTGGGTGTTGTTAAGTAATGTTTTGATCTCGTCCTGAATGTCATTACGCAATGTTTGTACGTCCGCTTGTACCTTGTCAATGTCTGTTCTCAATTGATTGTGGCCTGTTATTAAGTTTCCTATCACTTCTCGAGATTCTTTTGCCTCGTCTTCAATATGACTTAGGTGTAACTGAATTTTTTTGTTTTGTTCTTTAATATCACGCATATGTCTCGTGATTTCTGCAATGTGGTTCGTCCTTTCTACATTCTGAATTTTAATTTGGTTCGCAATTTCTTTATTTTGTCTTGTCATGGTTTCCGTCATTAATCGTAATAATTCTGCCGGATTGGTGGGTCCTGTTGCGTTTTCTTCCGACGTCCTACGTTCTGTGTTTTCGCTCAAGTGTTGGTTTCCAACCGATTGCATTGAACTGTGCAGTGACACGTTTCTGCTCGAATTCCTTGTACTCTGTGGTGAGGGAGCTCTGATTACTTGTGTGGTGTCACCGCCAGACACCACACTTGCTAGGTGGTAGCTTTTAAATCGGCCGCGGTCCGCTAGTATACGACGGACCCGCGTGTCGCCACTGTCAGTGATGGCAGACCGAGCGCCGCCATACGGCAGGTCTAGAGACAGATCCTAGCACTCGTCCCAGTTGTACATCGGACTTTGCAAGGAACGGTTCACTGACAACTACGCTCTCATTTGCCGAGACGATAGTTAGCATAGCCTTCAGTTACATTTGCTACGACCTAGCAAGGCGCCGTATTCATTTTATATTGAGATTCTATTAATGTATCATCAAGAGCGATGTTCTACAAATGTGGGTTAAAGTTAAGTATTCCAGAAGCTACGTGCTTTTCTTTATAGCATTCATTACGTATCCTGTTTCAGACCTCACGCCAGCCTGCGTGAGTTTAAGCGCGTGACTTTCGGCTCCCTCTCATTGTGTCTAGGCTGTCTTGTCTAGACACAACATATTTGGCGCCGAGTCTAAAATGGGTCTTCTTTTTTCTACTTGCTTACTTTACTTGTGTAATGGCTTCGCCACAATCTCCAGATGTACTGTCCGAATTTTATCGCTTGCAGAATCAGCAGACGCAGGCCTTATTGGATGCCCTTGGACAGCTCATCCAGGGTCAACGTGCACTGCAACACGATGCGGCCGCCGCCGCTTCATCGCTACCGCAGCCACAACACGCAGTTCCACCACCGTTTCGTCCGTTCAAGGCGGAATTGGAAAGCTGGACGGAGTGGTCACGCCAATTTGGATTCCATCTCTTCGCCTACAGAATTCCAGGTAATGAGCGGCAGCCTCATCTCCTTTCTTGTGTCGGTGTGTCCACCTAGCGTGTGATAGTGAAATTGTTTCCCCGACGCGACGCTGCAACTCTGTCTTACGAAGAAATTTTGTCTGCTTTAGATGCCTATTTCAAAGAATCAGTCAATGTAGTTGCAAAAGGGTATACGTTCTTTCGTACAAAACGTATGGCCGGTCAGACTAATACGGAGCGGGTTGCAACTTTGCAAGGCCTTACAAGGGATTGTGCTTTTGAGTGTGAATGTGGTCTCCCTTATTCAGATACTATGGTGCATGATGCAATTGCACAGAACGTTTCTGATGTTCGTACACGGAAACAGATTTTAAAACTAGTCAATCCCTCCCTTCAACAAGTGATAGACATATTGGATCGGCAAGACACACTTGACTTTGCTCAGGAATCATTTGAAACTTCGCCAGCCGTGTGTCACGTTAACCGGCCAGCCGGGCGAGCTGCACGGAACTGTAAACAGCCCTCGGGCACGTCCGCGCAGCCACGTGTGCCGTGCAAGCATCAAATGCAGTGAAATCATGCCCGTGGTGTGCTACTAGACATTCGCGTGAGAATTGCCCGTCACGCCAAGCTATTTGCTTTCTCTGTAATAAAAAAGGTCATGTTCAAAGTGTTTGCCAGAAAAAGCTTAGATCAGACACTCACAACCATTCCAGGCCCTTTGCTTCGCGCCGGAATCGAACCAAGAATACTCGGGCTCGTGAACCTTCGCCCATGGACTTTCATGTAGTTAATTCCACTCCATCCAGTGCTACTCTCTCTAACAGTGACTGTGTTCATCCCACAAATAGTGTGCGTCGACGTCGACAGAAATCCCGTCAGGTCGCAAGTGATTCTGTACCAGTGTCAGTTCGTGTTGCACGAGACAGTCGCTCTTGTCGTCAGCAGGACAATAAACATTTTGTAGATTTGGACTTTGACGGAAAAGTGATCCTGTTCCAGCTCGATTCCGGAGCTGCAGTTTCATTGATCAATCACGACACGTACAAACAGCTGGGCAAACCTCCGTTGCGTGCCACAAATGTTAAGCTCACTAGTTATTCAGGACAGCATATCCCTGTCTTAGGACAGTGCAGCCTTCTTGCAACATACAAGAGACAAACGAAACTTGTGTCAGTTTACGTCCTTCGTTCTTCTGTAACAGTTACTACGGCTTCTGACATCAAATGTAACTGCTGTGTTACTAAATGTGACACTTCTGTCACTCAATGTAACTGGGTTTTCTCTTTTGATGCTGTCAATTGTCAGGATGAGCATTCTCAAGCATTCTGTCAGGGTGAAAATATTAAATAAATAAACTTTTCTCTCTTACAAAATGTGGGCAGGGTGGGTTCTTCCTTGGCTCGGGTATGAGGTCGAATGAAACATCATTTTTTACAAAAGATAACTTTTATTGAAAGTTTCGTACAGCTGTTATCTTACTGGACGTTCTGGTTCGGAGAGCGGCAGCCGTGTCGTTTGCGTAGCCTTCTGCTGCGGCAGCGGCGGCGGCGGCGGCGGCGGCGGCGGCGGCGTCTGATTACGCGTAGCGGTGTGTATCTCGTGTCGCCGTCTCGCCCAGCTGACCGGAGACGCGCAGCGCGAGGTGGCCTGTTTAATTATTGCGAGCGGCGTCGTGCATCGGATGGTGATACCTTGAATGTGGCGTCCCAGTGTTTCTCTTCTCCAAGCGGCCGCGTGTGTTGTGCGTCGGCCAGCAGAGCGGCGCGGCGGGGGAAGGCCAGTGTCCCGGACTCGAACCACGGACTCCCGCTTGCCAGTCTTCGGCTGTCAGGTCTTCATCCCAGCTCACAGGTGACTGCTGAAGTGAGGCCGTCTCCTTCCCGTCCTCACGAGTCACCCGGGTATGTAAAATCAG
Source organism: Schistocerca cancellata (assembly GCF_023864275.1). Classification (NCBI taxonomy): domain Eukaryota; kingdom Metazoa; phylum Arthropoda; class Insecta; order Orthoptera; family Acrididae; genus Schistocerca; species Schistocerca cancellata. The sequence continues at coordinate 527,485,401 of NC_064632.1, forward strand.
ACTTCAAAATACCTTTTAACTTCTTCTTCTGACACTGAGGCTGCTGCTTGCTATTCCATTACAGCAGCGGACTCGGTGCGTCTGTGCATCATGTAGTCTCTTCTTGCCTGACGATCTTCAGCACCGAAACTAACTTAAAACAACTGCTACGCTTCTTCTTCGTCTTCTTCGTCGCTCGTCTCCGTCTTCGTCTCCGTCTTCGCCTTCGTCTTCCTCTCGTCTTCATCTACATCTCTCGGGCCCACTGCGTCTCGCGTATTTATTCACTTCAGTTTACTGGAGGTGAACGACTTCACGGCCATTGCCTCTTCTGTCACGTTGAAAAGATTCTCGAAGATTCTTCTTAACGTCGGTCATTGGCTCTTGGAATGTAGGCGAGGGCCTTTGCTCACATACGACAACTGAGAAACACGTGAGCCGGTCGGGCGATGCCCTGACGGCTGAATCGACAGCGCCCGCTTATGTGGAACTTGCTGACTTCACGGTCATTGTCTCTGCTGTTCGGCCCGCTGTGAGCCAGTATGTAACTCTCCAAACTAAACCAAGTTTTCCATTTATATTCTAATTTCTAGTTCACTTTGATTTCACTAATTTATTTACTTAAGTACCACTCAACACTTCTTCTGCAGTGAACTTGTTTGGTTTAGATCTAATTCAGTTGTTTGTCTATAGTCAATCAGGTCCTATCAGTGATCCAGACTGTGCCTTCAGCCAGTGTTTCTCGTCTATGTGAAGAATTTGCAGACATTTTTGCACCGGGCCTTGGTTGCGCTAAGAACTATGAAGCACATTTAGAACTGAAAGTAAACGCGCAACCGAAATTATTCAGAGCGCGCAATGTTCCCCAAGCATTGCGTGATGAGGTCGCAAGAACATTACACGATTTGGAATCACAAGGTGTAATTGAACGTGTGTAGGCTTCTCTCTGGGCTTCACCCTTAGTAATTTTGCCAAAACCTTCCGGAAAATTGAGACTTTGCGTGGACTTCAAGGCAACAGTGAATCCACAACTAGTGATTGAATCTTATCCTTTACCCCGCCCGGAAGATCTTTTTGACACACTGTGCCCGGGTAAATATTTTTCGAAGTAGGACCTAGCAGATGCGTACTTGCAAATACCGGTGGACGAAGAATCCCAGCGCGTGTTGGTGGTTAACACGCATCTTGGTTTGTATCGATTCAAAAGACTGCCATTCGTGTGTGCATCCGCCCCTGCATTGTTTCAGCAATATTTACAAACCGTTTGTGCGTCGGTCCCTACTGCAGCAAACTATCTGGACGATATTGTGAACTCTGGAAAGACAGACGAAGAACATTTAGACAATCTCCGAACATTATTTCAGGTCTTGCGACAAAATGGTCTTCGCTTGCGGAAGGACAAATGTGTGTTTTTTGCTCCTGATTTGCTATATCTGGGACATGTACTCAATGCCCAAGGCATACATCCCAGTCCACAGCACCTTCGTGCCATACAAGACTTGCCTTCGCCGCAGAATCTGAAGCAGCTACAGAGTGTGCTGGGTAAAATAAATTATTACCATCGCTATATCCCCCATGCCTCTTCCATTTCAGCTCCGCTTCATCGCTTACGCCGTAAAGGTGTTCCGTTCGTCTGGGCGACGGAATGCGAACGCGCCGTTCGCCAGTTGAAATCGGCGTTGCTTTCTAATACTTGCCTTACGCCATTCGATCCCCAGAAACCCCTTTTGTTGATGGTAGATGCATCGGATTTCGGGTTCGGAGCTGTGCTTGCGCACAAAGATGGTTCGCATGATCGCCCTATTGCCTTTGCGTCCAAATTTCTCTCGTCAGCACAAATAAATTATTCACTGATAGAGAAAGACGCTTTGTCTCTCGTGTTTGGTGTTACAAAGTTTCACGATTTCTTGTATGGTCGTCACTTTACCATCATCACAGACCACAAACCTTTGACATCGCTTTTTCATCCGACCTAGCCTGTACCTCCACGTACAGCACAGAAATTCATTCGCTGGTCTATTTTCCTCTCGCAGTACCGCTACGATATCTTGTATCGGTCCACTGCTAAGCACGGAAACGCCGATGCGTTGTCCCGTTTGCCTGTTGCCAAGGATAGAGCATTCGATTCCTCCGAACTTGCTTGCATGTTCATTGATGCAGAAACCGATGACGTGGTAGAATCGTTTACAATTGATTTTCGTCGTGTAGCTGCAGCCACAGCTGCAGACCCTGTCCTTGCTACCGTTTTGCGTTTTGTTGCTACGCAATGGCCTTTGTCAAAGTCACGGATCGAGGATCCGTTTGTTCGCCTATTTTTTGCTCACAAGGAGAGTTTTTGTACGACGTGGTGTTTTGCTGTTGCGTTCTGATAATGATCAGTCCAGGGTCGTGATCCCACGTTCGTTACAGTCCTCTGTCTTACAGCTTCTCCACCAAGGACATTGGGGTATAGTGAGAACGAAACAACTTGCTCGTCAGCACTGTACTTGGTTCGGAATCGATGCTGCGATTACGAATATGTGCTCTTCTTGCATGGTGTGTGCCGAACAGCAATCCGCGCCACCGCGGAAATTCTTTGCATGGCCGAAAGCCACTTCCCCTTGAAACGCTTACACATTGATTTTGCTGGTCCATTCTGGAATGCTCGATGGTTGGTTGTGGTCGATTCCTTCAGTAATTTTCCTTTTGTTGTCAAGATGTCTTCCATGACTTCATCTGCCACCATCCAAGCGTTATCCGTTATCTTTTGCATTGAAGGTCTTCCACAGACTATTGTTGCCGACAATGGCCCACAATTCGTGTTCACAGAATTTCAGCCATTCTGCAAGGCCAATGGTATTGAGCATCTGACATCCGCGCCGTTTTCGCCTCAGACCAACGGTGCCGCTGAACGTTTGGTCCGGACTTTCAAGTCCCAGTTGTTGAAGTTAAAAGAGTCGCATTCTCGGGAGGACGCGTTATTGCTCTTTTTGTCCTCTTATCGCTCTCAGCCCAGCGATGGTCGCTCACCGGCTGAGTTGTTGCACGGTCGTCCTCATCGAACCTTGATGTCTTTGCTGCATCCGCCGCATCAGGTTCCTGTGCTGCGGCAGACACCTGCTTTTGCTCCTGGCGACGTTGTATAATATCGCAACTATCGCGGTTCACGGCGTTGGCTCGCAGGGCGCATTCTTTGCTGCCTCGGCCGCGCTATGTATCTGGTTATGGGGGCCTCTGGTGAGGTGCGTCGGCATCTCAAACAGCTGCGCCTCTGTCGTCACACGGGTTGTGCCACTCCCCGTCTGCTTTCAGCGACGGTGCCGTCCGGTCAGCGCCCTGGGGACCCATCTACTGGCTCGCTTCATCCCCAGGTGTTACCGACGCTGCCTTCCATTTTGCCCCATGGCGACGCGCCGCCACCGCCGCCGCCGCCGCCTGTTCTCTCGCCGGCGCCGCCCGCAGTGGACGCGTCGCTGCAATCGCCGGGCGCCTCCCTGGGTCACGCGCCGCCGACACCTTCCCTTGACCAGCTGTCCTCCGCCAAGGAACTCTTGCCCGCTCCGGACCATCTGTCGTCTTCGCCAGTCGGGTGCTCCGACTCGATGGAGGTCGACCCTTCGGCCCCTCCTGACTATCTAAGGGCGCATACACCGCATGTTGGCGTGCAACCTGGACTAGGTTTTCAGGCGTTTCCTAGCTCCCCTCGGACCGAATAGCCGGGTGCGGGTGACACAGCCTCGCCTGTTGTTCGACTCCCCACCTCGTCGCATACGTCAACATGGGGTCCTCCCCACGGCGGGCGGAAGCCTTATAACACAACCGTCCGCCGATTTGCGGGGAAGGAATGTGGTGTCACCGTCAGACACCACACTTGCTAGGTGGTAGCTTTTAAATCGGCCGCGGTCCGCTAGTATACGACGGACCCGCGTGTCGCCACTGTCAGTGATGGCAGACCGAGCGCCGCCACACGGCAGGTCTAGAGCCAGATCCTAGCACTCGTCCCAGTTGTACAGCCGACTTTGCAAGGAACGGTTCACTGACAACTACATTCTCATTTGCCGAGACGATAGTTAGCATAGCCTTTAGCTACATTTGCTACGACCTAGCAAGGTGCCGTATTCAATTTATATTGAGATTCTATTAATGTATCATCAAGAGCGATGTTCTACAAATGTGGATTAAAGTTAAGTATTCCAGAAGCTACGTACTTTTCTTTATAGCATTCATTACGTATCCTGTTTCAGACCTCATGCCAGCCTGCGTGAGTTTAAGCGCGTGCCTTTCGGCTTCCTCTCATTGTGTCTAGGCTGCCTTGTCTAGACTCAACAACTTGTACTATGGGTTCTACGTATTCAAGACGCAAGTTAGAATCCTCATCGACTGTCCCTCTACTTTCCTGCTCCTCTGTCGTATGCTGACTTACGTTTTCTTTGCGTTGACGTACATTATCCTCGTTATGGTGCGTTATATGTCCTATTTCTCGCGATACTGCATCGTCTGCTGTACTGTCCTCTATTCTCTGTCCATTTTCATGCTGGGTCTCTACCACAATTCGGTCAAGGTCTCGATCTGTCGTTGCTAATCTTTTCGAATCCCTTACTTTCTGTTTTAAAAGAAATTCAGGCGCGCTAATTCGAGTCAACATGCGCTCATACGATCTCACGCGTTTCGTAAACTTTTTGTTTACACGACTTGACAAACCATTCACTTTCGCAGAAGAGCTTCTGTAAAGTTTGGAAGGTAGGAGACGAGATACTGGCAGAAGTAAAGCTGTGAGTACCGGGCGTGAGTCGTGCTTCGGTAGCTCAGAAGGTAGAGCACTTGCCCACAAAGGCAAAGGTCCCGAGTTCGAGTCTCCGTCGGGCACACAGTTTGAATCTGCCAAGAAGTTTTATTCACTTTCTTGTTGGGTCAGAACCAACTTGTCAACGATGTATCCACCACCTGTGCACTTGCATTGAGGAGAAAAAATAATTCTAACAATATTAAAATTCATAACCAAATTACGCTATTGTCTCTGCCAGACTCACTTTCTATTGAATACTTTTACTATATATCGCTGCAGGTACTGTTTTCGACTATGTATAACTTTAGGGAAAAAAAATTTACCACGAGAAATTTTCAAGAGGATATTTTTCTGACCTAGTTAGGCATGTGGTCGACCTTCAATCATGGTATTTTACCATCCTGGCAGTGTCGCCATATTCTAACATTCTGCGTGGTGCCTGTTTGTTCTATATCATGTCTCCCTACCACTTTCGCGCAACGATGCTCTGAGCGAGTTTTTTAGGGAATTGACTAGTTTGAACCTGGGACCTGTTGCTGGTAAGGAGACGCCAGACCACACATGACATGTAGAATTCAGAAGAGTTCAGTGAGACTAGCGATGATATAACCAAATACTTAATGATTTCAGAGTCAGTTCCATTGCACTCCCTGTAAAAGAATCTTAATACTAACTAAATTTAGTGGAAGGGGTTCAAGGCTTTCCTATTTTTAGTTAGCTGGTAAAATAGCGTCGAACAAGCCATTAAGTTTACCATTGGAAATTTTATTCTATTCACAAAACATTGTTTATAAATTGCACTATTGATAAAAGGAAATGTGTTAATACAGGATGGTAAAAACCGACTGCGTTCAACAAAAATGTAAACGAATATTCCCTGAATGGGTTTCCAAGTTCTACAATGGATCGAAGGATGACCTATGCTATATCACATCTATAATCTAGGTTCAAATTAAGTTTCACAAAAGAGAAAACTATCAAAATGGTCTACAGTGACCCTCAATTATCTTTAATTACTTATCTTACTTGTCGTAAATTACAGTGGCTGATGTGGCTTCTCAATAACTATATAACAGAAAAATCATCGCGTTTCAGATTTTTATTTGAAGTGGCAAATGTGAACACGACGGGCTTTAATTGACGATCGACACTAGTATTACGCAAAAAGGGGATGTAACAGATGAGCCTTATGCGCTCAAAAATGCGCCATCGCGTGCGTTCATTACCTTGTCGGTGTTCGTCAGGGGGCGGCTGGGGGCACAGCTCCGCTCACCTCACCGTCTCGGAAGCAACTCTCTCCTAACTTCTCCTTACTACAATTTACCTAACTTTGCTTAAAAAAAAACTATCTGACTGTGATTTCATCTGACCACTCAGGGTCTCAATGTTAACCTTGAGCTCTGCCTACAAAAATTCTGTCTATCCAATGGGAAACGTTATACTTTTCATGGTGGGGCAATGTTTTTTAAAGTTTGCAACTTAAGAGAGACGCGAAAAAGTCTCACGCTAAAACTCGCAGCTGGTGTGGTCATTTTAGCGTTATCGTAAGATCTATACTGTTCTTCTCGAGGGCTCTATCTTTTAACATGGGCTGGGGGGTGGTCCTGACGTAACAGAGACGCGAAAAAGTCTCACGCTAAAACTTGCGGGTGGTTTAGCCCTTTTTGTGTTATCGTAAGATCTATACTGTTCTTTTGGAGGGCTCTAGCTCTTAACATTGGCTGGGGGGTGGTCCTGATGTAACAGAGACGCGAAAAAGTCTCATGCTAAAACTTGCAGGTGGTGTGGTCCTAGTGGTTAGCTGGCGACGTGGGTGTCCGTCCGTCCCTTATCGTAGGGCCTTCCAGCTTAATACGGTTCTGCTCTCGGCTTCTGTTCTCGTTTCTCCCCTCGGAACTGCGTCTGTCTTACTGTGGGAAGGTATGACATGCATTTAGGCATTCTTGTGTTAGTCTGTGGTATTCCATTCGCTCACTCGTTACTCGTATTACTTTGGTTAATTTAATGTCACGATTTATTCGGAGCTATGTGACATACTACTGGATTTGCTTATCATGTCAGGGTTTTCATGGAAGGTGTTGGATTTGCCTGACACCTTACATAGAGACAGGTAGCACATGGAAGCCTTATAGTGAACACGGTGAACATCTACTTTAACAGCATTGAGGTTACGTGCACTATACAGAAGAGAGCTTGTATCTCAGCATATGGAACCTTAAATAACTCTTTGGTTATGGATAAAGAACCCAGTTATTAATTGGGTGCAGTTTTTGTTACAGAATGAAGTTACCCTCTACCATCCAACATCCTCTCCTTGTTTCCCTGCAGCGCTTCAACAACTTCTGCGTTGTTTCTGAGCAGACTTTCAAAAGATTCACGGCGTTGTTGAGCGGCGTTGTGTTGTTTGTCTTGTTGTTTTGTTTTCTATATTTGTGTGGTTTATATGTTTATGAGTTTTTTTTCTCGGTTGTAAGTTTCACTGACTTCGATCAAAGATATAAATTTGTTTTGCGTGTGAAAAAATTGCGTAGTAGGTTGGGTACCTTTCGTGTGACTATCGTAATTTTTTTGTTGTGATTAGAGTATTGCGTACCGGGTATAAATCAAACTAATGCAGACACGTAACCAAGCTAAAAGTAGACGGTCCAACAACTTAAGCTACATGGACCATGGGGATAACTTCATTTCGAATATTAACGCGTCAGATGGTTCCGAAAATCTAATGGGGAATACTTCAGACGAAATGCAAAACAGGACAAACTGGCTCACAACAGAGCCAGAAATTAATTTGCCTTCAACTAACCAAATTGAGTTGGCGTAACTCATGAAAGCCTTATTGCAACAAAATAAAGAAAACGCAGAGAAATTAGAAAAATCGTTCTGAGAACAAAAAAAAAGTTGAAAAATTGATCCGAGACCTAGGCGAACAAATGACGCAGAAATCTGAAAAATCGATCCGCGAGCTGGGCAAACAAGTAGACGAAAAACTAATCCAGCAGAAGATAAATAAAGTCGACAAGTCGATGCAGATAGTGTCCACTGATATCTCACAAAGAATAAACAGTCTGGCAAGTGAAATAAAAAGTGATATTATTAAAGAATTAGGCTATACATTGGAACAAATCGATGATCGTCTGCAAGCCTTAGAACAGAGCAAATGGAGTCGCGATGCGGAATCGAAAGAGAGCGAGGAACAACTACTTAGGAATTTCCAAGCACTGGGAGAAGAACACCAAAGGGAACATGAGCAGGTACTCTCCAGGGTCGAGGAGACGGAAACGCATTGTCCCGCGTATGTTAGCAACACAGTAGCTGACAACAGTCAAGCTATTCATGCAATCGAACAGCAAGTAGAACAATTGAAGCAGACTGGGGCGGAGGCAACAGACATAGAGATAAGATTGCGGCATTAGTGGACATCGTAGGCATGATGAAGGGGACAGAGAGCGATAACAATACTACACCGGTAGCAGTCACAGAGACCAAAGAAGTGCGTTCGCTTCTTAGATTTCAGAATGGACAGTTCGAAGTGAACAGGCGGCACAAAACTGTAACAGGCGAATTACAAGAACGAGTGGCGCCAATAGCACTGAAAATAGCCGTACAAACAGTGCAGAGAGGGACTCCGGCCATGAGGGAGATTTTGACGACAGGGAAGAATGTATTTTGAGGGGCAGACATGAGAAAAATTGAAACATTCAAGGGTCTCGCCAGGAGGCAATGCGGGCATTTGATTTCAAACATCTTACGGTGAGAAAGTTTGAGATATTTCGAAATTCGCAAAAAGCAATACACCCACAAGCATGGATCGAGCAATTTCAATTCTGTCTTCCCCCCGACTGAGCAAGTTCACATAAGATAGAATATATGTGTGGCTATTTGGAAGGCGTACCGGTGATTCGCATGAGGTCGGCAGCGCGACACTGCAACTCCTCTCGTGAGTTCCGACAAGCCTTTCTGTCCGCCTATTGGTCGGAAGCGGCACAAGATAGGGTCACGCATGGCTTAATTATGTTGCCAAATTTGAACCAGTCTGGTTTCGGCAGCCCAGCACGCCTATTAAACCACATGCTGCAGGCGAATCAATTTCTATACGACCCATACGGACCTGCGGAACTAATTAGGATATGCATCACCAAATTGCCGATGCACTTGCGCTACGTCATTCTTGTGGGACGATGCAAAGAGGATGTGGAAACGTTTAAGAAACTTCTCCAAGAGTTGGAATATAATACAGGAGAATGCCCGCCTAATCAGGCACAAAGTTATTACGGGGCACAGCAGCGCGACCGCAATCGTGGCCGTAGTACTGATCAATGGCGTGACTGGTCGCCGCGACGCGAACGGAGCAATAATCGGGACCTGCCGTGTACAGACTGGGGTAACAGTCGCGAACACAGGTGGAACAACGGAAATGATCGAGGACGTGGACAAGATCGTGAACGTAACAGTTACGGCAACCAGAATCGATACTTCGGTGAACACAATGGGAATAGGATTGTAGGTGGAGCACCATATGATGTTGAAATTCGACCGGCTAACCCTAGACATAATCCAGCAAATGGAAATGAACAAAACCGGTAATGATTAATCATCAGCGCAGAAGGCGCCCAATCGGAACAAATAAGCGACATGGCAAATGAGTACATAGGGTATATAGAGAGGGAAGATATTAGGACAGTGAGGAGTAGAGAGGACGGTGAGAAGAAAGAATTGATTAGTTTACATTTGTGACATATGCATTTTGAATAATAGGTTGGTAAAAATAATGATAAAGATGTACCTATGTGATTGATGGAAATGATGTTTGTGGTTTTTTCTTACCTTGTCCAGTTAGGATTCAGGTTGGCTCAAATGTGAAGATAAAAGGTTTCTTTGTGAACGAGTGAAATGCTGTTTATGCTTTTTTTGTGTAAATTGAAAAGAGTCGCTCCTGAGAGAAGCAAGATCTGTGTTAAATTAATGCAAAACTCAGGGGAATATCCGATCTGTGGGTATTATGGATCTGGCAAACCCAGGTCCCCAGCTGTTAGTAGCCTTGTTACCGATTTTCTGCTTACAGTGCCACTAACTGTCTATTACTATTCTATATCTGTCAGTATAAATGAGGATCTCTTACTATAGTATGCGTGCTGCATGAATATTTTAAGATAGGAGAAATTTGAGAAAGGAATGAGTAAGTTTATAATCTTGAAAACAGGATGCCATAATACAATTGTGTAACCAACGGCTTCCCCATGTGCTATGATATGTTAATATTGATAATATATGTCTTTTTTTGCTCTTTATAGCTGAGTACGGAAAGTGCTGTCTATGGATTTCGTAAGTCGACTGATTACCTTCAACGTGAAAGAAGAATTGCGGTTTTTGTAATTTACATGGCCCTGAAATATTATTGTAGTAGTCAAATGACGAGCAGTTTTCCAGCAAATGGAGAATGGAACAGAAATTTGGATCCTTTTTGTAGTCTTGATTCATGTTGAGCTAGAGCCTGAAAAATTATTCTGCGTTAATACTTGTCCTAGAAAAGTGACGTTTATGTGTTTTGATGATGCTGTGAGCATTACAGCTTACTGCTTTCGCTGGTGTGGGATGCACTGCAGCCTATATGAGTTAAACTGAAGAAATGTCTCTTTTGAAGGAGGAGGAAGATTAAATAATTTTGATTATGGGACCGAAGGAAAGCTTGGTTTAATGTAATAAGGATAAAGCAAAACATTTGTCATTTAAACTACAGGAGGATTCGGATGTTTTGTGTCAGTTGTAAGTTCAATAGGATGTTAAGATGAAACTGTTTTACAGAATAGAGGAGACCACAATTTTGCCATTCATGAGAAATGAATCCAGAATAACCACCATAGGCGAAATAACTGATTTGGAAGCAAAAGGTAACTTAAAGAAGGAATCAAATGGCAGCAAAATTGGTAAGACAATGTAGTATAACCTGTACGATGAAAATATTTTTACCCGTCTCAGAGTCATATATGTGATTGATAATGTAATTTTTTACTGTTTTATGTATAAACATATGAGTATGATTAATGTATAATTGCGAGTCTCTTATCAGTTTTGTCAACTGGTAAAAATGTTTTGGTGTGTAAATCACCATTGTCCTTTTTACTATTTATGTTTAAGGAAAGTTTCTCCATATTTATCATGTGACAAGACATATGCTGTGAGCATCAAGAAGAGGACAAATTAGGACAAATTTGTAGTGGTATAAGTACTGTGTTGAAGTAGCATTGAAGTAGCTTGTTGGATTAACTAGTAGTGTATTGAAATAAAATTTTGAGTAATTCATGTTTATGGGTAGTTAGTTTGTAGAATAGAAAACAGGTGTGAATGCGTGTGTGTAAATAACATGTGAACCCTATGCTGCCCAGACCCATGCTTACACAACACATAATCCTATTCGTTTAGTGAATTAATAAGTAGTGTTTGATTTATTAAAACAGAACTGAATTGTTTAAATTTGAAGCATACCACATTAGTAATGTGGATTTAGATATTGTCAGTTCATTTAACTGTTATTTTTATACTGTCAAATCATTTCACTTTTTTTATATTGTCAAGCCATTTAACTTCTACTTTTATATTGTCCATTCATGTAACTTTTTCATTTGCAAAAAAAAAAAATTAAGTCTCACTTTTATTCTTAAAAATTGTGAAAGACAATACTAAGCGGTGTTATGTATGACATTTTGTAATCACATAACTATGATGAACAATTTCTGTGAATGCAGCTGATAACATGAAAGTGAACCGGCTAAACTATTACGAGACAGCGGGAGCAACGAGGAGGAGGACTAGTTGTAAACAGGTGGGTTTCCCAGCAGAACACACTGTCAACCGGGCCACATCTGCTGCGCGGTCAACAACAAAAGAAGGGTACAGGGCAAACACATTCTCTTGTACCCGAAGCTAATGGCCGACCGCACCAGTGCGACCCTTTGTGGAGGCAATGACCTGAGATGGCTGAGCGGTTCACTGTGCGGAAATCCATCTGCTGGCAACGTACCACACACGCATAACAATGACGAGACTGCGGCGGTGAAACGACAGAAGACACGGGATAAGGGGGCATGGAGCCTTTTGGCAGGTACTGTCCAGAGAAACTTGCAGATGTCAATGACGCCTGTCAAAATTTCCTGGCGGAAGCCCACAGTCAAGCGACAGTAAATCATGGTTCTATGTTCTCTGGTAGCTAAGGGTGGCACAAAGAAGAGGCATTAAGTGTCATCGTTGCCCAGGAATATCAACCTGGCGTGTCAAACGAGGATACCGTACGAATTTGACAACACAAGCATGGAACCGAATCGAGATGTACGTGACACGGGCCACTAAGAGAAACTTCATGAGAGGGCAGAGATGGTGTGATTGCACGCAACAGATGGACAGAAATCCCTACTGACAGCTGCGGCGATGAGCCCCCCCCACCTCCCCATTATATTGTGCCTTGGAACAGTGGAACTACTAAGTGTGCCAGCGAACAGTGATTATACGGTTCTTAGTCCAATGCATATACGTGTGTTTCTTTCAGAGAAACTTTGACTCATGTATTTTGCAGTGGTTCGATTAATTGTTTTTTTTTATTAGACTGACTCTTGTATTTTGCAGGTGTTTTATATCTTGGTGTATTTTTTTAGTCATTGACTATTGTACTTTCACAGCTGTTTTATTTATCAATGTTTGTTTTTGTGTGATGTATTAGATTTGTGATATCTTGTTTCGTAAATTCGTTCCTGTGGCATTGCTTCGTTTATCCGTGAGATAACTATTCATTCTCATTGGACGGTGATTGATTAGCCATAGCATGGGACATACTTATAGTGAGGAACCCCATAAGGGTAACAATCACATAATGAATTGTAATTTCAGTATAACAACACAGTGATCATTGTTTGCTAAGTAACTGAAATGTAGTAGAATGATTAAATTAGTGCCACAAAGTTATTATAATTCTACAAATTATTAGTTTTATAAGATATAGAATTTTTTTGTGTGTTTTTCTTTTATCATCTTTTTTTTCCTTTTGTACACTGTGCATTTCAATGTTCTGCTTTATAATACAGATGTTATTTTCATGTTTTTTTTATTGCTGTGGCACCTTTGCTATTTTCATAAATTTTATTTATTAATAAACAATCATAAATTTTCCTGTGCTCTTACAATGAGCAAATACTGGTGAACTCCATGAGGGTAGCAACGAGAAATAGTTTTCATATTAATGACACAGGGACCATTGTTTTTACTTACTGACTGAATTAGGTCTACACAATCTTTTAAATAGGTGTCACAGATTTTTTTTCTCTTTGAAATTGGTAGATTCTGAAGATGTGTTGAAATTATTGTGTTTTAGCAAATATATGGTGACGTTTTGCTTTTTGTTTATATTTTATGGTTTAAGTTGGGTGTCAGAAGCCTGCTGGGAATGTCCTAGCATGGCCAGAAAATTCCCAGCACAGTCTTTTCCCGGAGCGTTGGGGTTATGAATGGTCTCTGTTGGATTCATTTCATGTTAACTTCTTAAATCTGTTGTCATTTACGGCATAAATTCCACTTCTAAATTTACTGTGGTGTTTCTGACTCTATCTGGGAGGAGACTGAGCAGTGCAACATGCTACTTTTACATATAAACAAGAACGATCTGTCACACTAGTACACTTTAAAGCACAGTTTATATGTAACACATGTCACACAGTCTCATACGGAACCTACATCTGCTTTCTTTTATATACTGTATATGATAAGATACTGTCATCCCCATACCGTCATCCCCCTTCCATTCTGTGTGAAAGAATGAGCAAATGTATTTCTAGTTGCATTCTCGATGGCAGCAGACAAGGAAAGAGGTTTCTATTCTTGGTATGGTCCTGTTCATCCCTTGTCATGTTGGTATAGGAAGCTGCCTCTCTGGTCACTTATGTTTGTATCTGTGAGGTACCCTCGGTAGGGGCCCACACCAGTCTGTCTGCGGCGAGCAGCTGAAGTGGTAAGGTCTCTGGTTAAGCGCTTCTCTGCTAAGTCCGTAGGACAATGGATTTCTTAAGTTCAGACTAACTTGAAATTTAATCACCTTTGTTTCAGGTTTCCATCTAAAATATCTTATGTTATCTTAAATTGCAATGCAGTGTAATTCCAGTTGTTGCTTAGTCACTACTTTGTGAGCATAGTGGAACCACACGTTGATGATCCATAACTCTAACTAAGATCATCAATCTTCAATGCGAATGTGCATGAGATTATAATGTCTCGTCTTGACAATATTTTTCAATATAGCAACTTCTCTTTATGTTGAACCCACATGGAGTGTACTTTATGAGACCAGTACCACGTGCTTATATAATTGTTTGACCCATCAGGTTAATAGTATGACGATAGTAACCAGTTCGAGGTTTTTCTTTCCGAAGCAATTTATTTTAATTCTCAAAATTGTGGAGTTACACTCCTTATGTAAACCAAGTTGACCACGTGAAGCATGTGGTGTAATCATCAATGTAGCCCTCAGCTATTCTTTTTGAGAAGATTTCACAGGCAATAGTATGAATTTAGTATACCAGTGTGTGGCAATTTCATGACGGACAGGATTGCGCTACGACCGTAGCTTCTTAGGGTGAAAATTGAATTGGTTGGTTGTGGTTAATTTCCTCTTGCATATGTTTCGATGTTCTTCATGTGTTATTTCATGAATGCAGTGCTGTATAAAGTCTCTCAATCTTGGCTCCATATTTGATGCGTTCCATAAGATTACAAACTCACGTTTTCGCAATCCTAAATAAGGCACCAGTTTAGTTATGAATCAAGTTTAATATTCTGAAATTTTAACGGAACAATGATCGATGTTAAAATAAATGTCGAAATATAATCTGATGTATTTATTTTTATTTAAAAAAGATTTAAAAAAGATTATAATTAATGTTAGCCTGGTTGGCAATTTGGTAAACTAGACTGGATACCTGGTGAAACAGTTGCTCAGTAATGCACGGATAACTTCCCCAGATAGTTCACAGCTTTTAACCCGCTTTTATTGTCTTGAATATCAGCACCGCTTTCAGAACAACTTAATGCATCAACATTACAAGGGGATTAAATTTAGTTACGTTGAAGAAATCAGTCCTGATCTGTAAACAGAAGATAATGTATTAGTGCCGACCGGTTTATCTCTATGCGGATCATCTTCAGACCACAAGGCATCTCCTTCTGTGATTGCTGAAAGCGCTGAGCGGAGCCTAACTGTACACCAAGAGGCAGCAGTCAGCGCAAGTGTCTCTTGGCATACAGTTCAGTTCCGCTCAGCACATCCACGTATCACAGAAGGGGATGCCTCATGGTCTGAAGATGAACAGTATAGATTTAAACTGCTTGCCACTAATAGGCTACCTTTAGTTCTGTGTTCAAGACAGATTTTTTTCGATTGATATTAAATATTCACCTGATGTAGGTGATAGTGGTGTATTTTAGAACATTCACCTGAATCCAGTCCTGCAGTAGAACCCACACATATTTAAAAAAATTGGTGCATTTGTGTGTGTGTGTGTGTGTGTGTGTGTGTGTGTGTGTGTGTGTGTGTATGTGTGTGTGAACCGATTTCAAGAAACGTAGTACACATATGCCTTACTGGGAGGCAACAATGGCTGTGCAGGTAAGAACTACCTACCTGTCGTAGTTCAGGAGATATAATCTCATAAACAATGGGATGTGTGGATATCTGTCGAATCGTGCATGACAATTAAATGCATTACATCTTCCCTATTAAATGTATTCCCAACAAGTTTCGCAGACAATATCCACATGTGCCGCTAAATGCACCTACAAAATTATATTATGGTACCACATTTAACTGAGGAGACAGAACGTCATAAACACTGAGGTACTTAAAAAACTGCCGCATTATGCTTGATGTTTAGATTCATTACTCTATTTTAGAGTCTATTCGCAGCACCTTTTGCAGACAGTATCGACAGGTTCCGCTAAACGTACCTACAAAATTGTATCATTGTATCATACAAAGATGAGGAGATATGACGCCATGAGCCCTGAGATGCGTGAAAAGATGATGCATCATGCATGGTGTTTTAATACATTTGTTCTTTACGTCCACAGTCGAGTCAACTTCGATCCCAGACAGCTGGCAGCTCTTTTGGCAGCTGTCAACCACGAAGCGCAAACGTAGAGCTGTGAAGAGACTTTGCCATATAGATGTTTACAAAATCGCATTGTAGAAATGTGAAACAGCTTTGCCAGGCCTAAAGCAACTGTCCCGAGTTCGAGTCTCGGTCGGGCACACAGTTTTTATCTGCCAGGAAGTTTCGTCCAGGATTATGTTTCCCAATTTGAATACTGTGCTTGTTCATTTGTACATTACGTGTTTTTCTTTGTACGACTGATTCATAATTTCAAAGGTATTCCCACGAATACATGAAAACGAAACTTTTTCGATATTTCATTACAGACACGGTTCATTGTTTGTTCCGTCTGTAATAGAAAACTGGCTAAATGAATACCCAGGTCAGGCCGGGTTTGATTGCTAAATTTTCAGTTCCATTTTGAAGTGACAGCACTCATTGTTTGTATACTGCAGCTTTCTTCTGACACTACAAAAATTACTGTTTAAAAGTAAGGTACTTCAGGTTGTGTAAAACGATTCCAAGGTACATCATGGTCATGTACCAAGAAACAAATAATGTATTCAAATTAAAAAATGTTACAGTCGATAATGTATTGGCAACACTGCATTTAAGAGTCTATATATTACATATTAATCTACTCACATCATGAAATGTTACGTGATATCAAATTAAGATGAGGTATCATCAAAAAGTTGTTACAATTTAACAAAGTTTTGAGACAGTAGCTTTTAATAACGAACACAAGTTTCGATGTACGTGACAAGGAAAATTGTTTTACGTTATAAAAAACTGCTGATATATTAAAGAAACTCAGTTAAATTGCAAATATTACGTGTTCCATAGAAGAAGATCCTCTTCAGCTTCAAAATAAGGGTACAAGAATGTGCATTACAGACGAAGTATGGTTCAATGGTCCACAGGTTACGTACCTAGTTTTAAGAATATACTGAAAAATTATCAATATTCCCCAGTTTATTAAATATGTTATACAGGGCTAAAATATGTGAAACTCGTAATATATACAAACGCAGCAAAAAACGCCTCATGTGTCACAACAACAAAATGTCTGAAACTCTTTATGGCGGTTTACAGTGAGCATTTTCGTGTTATTCTAAAATCAATCACTTCATTGAAACACCGACTTAGAAAAATTATGTGTCCTGGGTACACCGTCCCCCAAGTAAAGTACTCTTTCCTGGTCTAGATTCATGTAAAAAGCAAAGTTATTTAAACTTCCAGTTTTCGTGCATGCAGCTAATATTTCCGTTCGACTACCTCAACCTTTTATTGCTCGTGTTGGAACGAATAAACAGTAAAGAGATATCAGTACACGTGCCTTATGGATCCGCGGGAATGGATTAAAATGTCATGCATAATTTTGCAGTGGACCTACTGCAGAACATGTTTACCTCTTAGTTCAATCAGTCTCGATGAACTCTGGAATTACTCTATAACAACTACCATTTCTAGGTGTGCTGGTCACAAGGGATGGTGAAAACCTGAGACACAGCGTGTTTCGAAAACCGACACACACGGACCGATACCTGCACCAACCGTCAAATCACCACCCTAGCCAGACAAGAAGGCATTACAAATACGCTCGTAACGCGAACTGGACGAATATGTGAACCGCAGCACCTGAGACTCGAAATGAAACACCTGGAAAGTGTTCTGAGGAGCAATGGATACTCTACTAGTTTTATTATAACAGAGTCAAACACTATGCGAAAAGAAATGTCGGATACGGTCTTTCTGCCATACGTTGCCAGAGCGATGGACAGAATCGGCGTCGTATTACGCAAACACGGCCTAAAGACTATTTACAGTCCAAGAAATAAGATCAAAGAGTGTCTTAGATCGGCAAAGGAGAAAAGGAACCCACTTGCAATGTAGGGGCCAACCGGTGTGGCGGAGCGGTTCTAGGCGCTTCAGTCTGGAACCGCGCGACCGCTACGGTCGCAGGTTCACATCCTGCCTCGGGTATGGATGTGTGTGATGTCCTTAGGTTAGTTAGGTTTAAGTAGTTCTAAGTTCTAGGGGACTGATGACCTCAGATGGTAAGTCCCATACTACTCAGAGCCATTCGAACCACTTTTTAATGTCGGGAATATACCGCATACTATGCACGTACGGAAAAGTTTATGTTGCGACGACTGGACGACATAACAACAACAGGATCACGGAACATTGCAGGTTGGGGCAGGTGCAGAAACCGACCGTGGCAGAGCACGCGCTGTGTGAGGTCTACACGGAAGTTCTGGCTGTACAGAAGATCTATCACACCCATTTCTTCACAAAAGCTGTAGACATAACCACTAGAATAGCTTCAACAAGAATGAAGAAATCCTCAAGGTAAACGGTTCCATGGTTCCTATCCTGCAGCGAACGACCATTGCAGGTAGCAAGAGAACCTCACCGGAAATGACTGCGGAGAAAGAGGCTCTGTATTTTGGCGCGCCAGGTACATATAGTCAACGGTCGCGACCTCGGCTCCAGTCCACCACCAGCAAAAAAGGGTGAAGCTCTGACAAAGTCGGTAACTCGTGCTGGCGAAACGTCAGAAAAGTCATCAGACAAGTTTCCGCCGAAGGATACGAGACAGAAGGCACTCTGTACACAAGTGGCCACGAAAGTCTTAACAATTTTGTAACCCAGGATGTAACTGTGGGAAAAAGGAACCTATGTGTACTGATGCCGAGACCTTTACGTAACAGTTCCCGATCATCCAGTATAGCTAATTCAGACGCTTGAGTACCTAGGACTAGTGGTCACAAAGAAAAACCTATCTCCCCACCTACTAACTATCCAAAATAAATATTGCAGTAGAATGGTACTACTAACTGGCTTAGCACGTGGACTAATTACCACGACCATATACCCTCATTTGCGCCCACCGCACCTATGCCGTTTAAGCATGGATCTCTGATTTTTGTAAGTTCTTGAGCAACATGTTGTGCCGTCGCTACCAGCATGTGACTTCAGGCACCTTTATCCTACACAAGCATTTAGGTTCACACGCCTAAGCAATCACCTTGAATATCTTTGTCTAGACCACATCATCACACATGCCTCAATATTATCTTTCAGCGTCTCCCCTTCAAATATGCGAATCCCCTTATTACTACAGTAAGCACTCGTTTTTCCCAATGCTTATCAGCCGTAACCCACCTTCCGTCCTTTCCACTTTCTTCCTTTTCTCTGTCAACGTCAGAATCAGTATCAGCACCACCAGGAGATACTGAAACAGGAACAACATCAAGTTTACCGGTATGTGCTGTGCTCCTGGACACATACCTTAAAACAACCCCTACCACCCAACACGTTTTATGAGCCAAGGTAACCGGTTTTGGTTTGCAAAACCAGCCTGGGTTCACGGCTGCGTCAGATGTGAGGAGAACTAGAATTTGTTACAGGTACCAGTCGGTGCTACACCGCGACTCCGTGCGTCGACTTCTCAATTCGTCTGAAACTTTGCTCTGAGGATGTTCTTGTAGATAGGAAACCGTTACTACAAATACAAATAAAAATTTATCGGCATGTGAAATGTTTTTATTAAAACATTACGTAAGATTTCTCACGTTCCAAAAGTCCAAAATTGTGATTCTAAATGTTATGAAGAGAAACTTCTACATGATCATACATTCGGAGTATTGATCCTTGATGGCAGTACGTTTCCCAGACCCAATACCTTCACATATCTGTGTCTCTCAAGTATAAGCCATAATCATTCCAGCAGAGACAACAACCCATAAATATAAGAGATATATACGAATATTTTCTAATGTCACAATGGTCACTTTAGAACCCTTTATCGTTTGCATAGTTTTGAACTTAAGTTTTTGAGACAGGCTGCATACGTTTGTCCCCATTCCTAAGTAAATGGAACTTGGGAGGAGAAGGCGAATTCATGGCGCAGTTGTTCCTTCCGTGTTTCCAGAAACGACATGGTCTTCATAAGCAGCAGCTGGAAAATTCCTTTCTTCGCAGATATTCATGAGGTAAGAAACTTCCGTAAACGTCTGAAAGTACCTCCTGGATGTGAATGCAGTACAGAAAGTAAACCGCGCGCCGCCTCACCTAACTTTTGCACTGCGGTCTTGCAGCGACGCAGCAAGTTTCCCCGGCGGGGTCTTAATTTGGGCCCGAAAAGGGCGACAGCTTTGTGTTTACGACTCATTACCTGCCAAAGGACGTTCCCCGTGAGCACTCCATTCACCGGCCACAGGCGTGGGTGTTTCAGCTGCTGCGCTGCCCTCTGCACACGCATCTCCAGCCGCAGCCACTGGGGAAAGTAGTGCACCTGCTGCATCGTAAGATGGAAAACTCCACGTCTCTCACGACTGTGTTTTTCTTGGATTCGTTTTGTAGTTATAAATCATTTCCAAATGAGTGATTATTTGGACTTATTTACTTATGTCTCCTGTTCTATTCAGCAAATATACTTGGCTTATAACACAGTAATGTGTCAGTAAGAGAACGCATTACCACTGAAAGTACTACCAAACCAAAAACATCTTCAGCCGTTTATATTTGAAATTTTCTTTTCTTTTGCATATGCATAAGTAAAATAAAGTTTGAAGTATACATGGCAGAATGCGTTTTTGATTTCACGTTTTATATTAAACAGCCGAAATCAGTCAACCATTCTGTATAAATATGGACTTACAAAGACTTGAAAGTCTTAGGTGGTTTGATAGAATGTAGCAACTGTGTAGCGTCGTAACAGGATCAGACAGTGCTAGGCAAGTGCTGTGGTTAACTGATGGAGACACAGATTAGCAAAAATTTAAAATAGTTTATAAAAGGCTTTATAATATTTCACTAAACTAAGAAGACGGCGAGTGGCAATATTTTCACTACTTTGTTGTCCGCCACCGTACCTGAGTGGACAGCGCACTGGCTTCTCATGCCGGGGGTCTCGGGTTAGATTCCCGGCTGGGTTAAAAATTTTCTCCGCTCAGAGGCTGGGTGAATGTGTCGCCTTCAATCTCATCGACACGCAAGTGGCCGAAGTGGCGTCATCAAGAAAATACTCAGAACAGTAAGATAAAACAGAACGTAAAACACATGTAACAAGGTTGGAAAAATGTGCCTACCCACACCGAAGTGTGGGACGAAGCATGTCGTCAGCAGTAAAACATGGACAACACAGGAAGGAAGTGGCAGAGGGAGCTAAAACAATGTAGCAGATGGAAGTTGCTGGCTTACTGCAAGGAAAAAGGGGGGAGCCAGCCACTTTGCAATACACTAAAACCTCCAGCTTAAAAGTTAAGGTCAGTGTCCAGACACATCAAAAAACTTTAAAACCCTAGACACACGCATCTCATCATTAGCTAAAACACAAAGCATATGCCCATCAACTTGTGTTTCGGCCTTTGCATCGCGGTATAAAACGCAGTTTGTTAAAATGTGCCGGACAGAGATGTGCACACCACAAGCATCACAAAACGGGGGATCCTCCCGCCGTAGTAGAAAGCTACGTGTGAGAGGACAGTGCCCAATTCGAAGACGCGTGAGGGTCACTTCTTCCCGTCTCCGCAACCGGTAGGAGGAACGCCCGGCCGAGTTGTTGACTTCACTAACCGCAGTTTATTGGCCTTCACCGCCAGCCATTCTTCCTCCCACATCTCCATGCACTTCCTGTGGAGTGCAGAAACGACAGACTGCAAGTGAACAGGACACTGGACCACATCCTGCTCTCTGCAGGTCTCCTTGGCAGCCCGATCGGGCTGTTCATTGCCCCATATTCCTTACATGGCCAGGCACCCAGCCGTTGGAGCAAGTACGGTTGGTCATATATCAGCTGGACCATCTCCTCAGTTGGGTACAGATTCTGCAATAATTGTAAGGCACTAAGAGAATCGGAGCAGAGGAGAAATCGATTGCCCCGAACACGATTCATCCGCTCCAGCGCCTTCAGGATCGCGTGGAGCTCCGCTGCGAAAACGGTATATTCATCAGGGAGGCGAATCCGGGTAACATGATCAGGGAACACAACAGTACAGCCAAGGAAATTCCCTTGTTTGGAGCCATCACTGTAAACGACGGTAAAACCGTGATGCACATCTAAAATGTTAAAAAACGGGGATTGTAATGTAAAATCTGGGAGCTGGGGAAGCTTAATAGGATAGCTATTACTTCCCGTATACAAAAATGATTCACCGGACTCGGAGAGCACTAACCTGTTTGTTGTTTGCTAATAATGCTGTGTTGTATGGTAATGTGCCGAAGTGGAAAGACTGTATGTCGATGTAAGAGGAATTAGACAAAATTTCTAGTTGGTGTGATGAACTGCAGTTAGCTCTAAATGTACAAAAATGTAATTTAGTGCCAATGAGTAGAAAAACAAACCCGTAATTTTAGGATACAGCATTGGTAGTGTCCTACTAGATACAGTCACGTCATTTAAGTATCTGGGCGTAACGTTGCAAATCGGTATGAAATCCGAACGAGGATGTGGGGATTGTGGCAGGAAAGGCGGACGATCGACTTCGGTTTATTGGAAGAGTCCTAGGAAAGAGTGGTTCATCTGAAAAAAATGGTTCAAATGGCTCTGAGCACTATGCGACTTAACTTCTGAGGTCATCAGTCGCCTAGAACGTAGAACTAATTAAACCTAACTAACCTAAAGACATCACACACATCCATGCCCGAGGCAGGATTCGAACCTGCGACCGTAGCGGTCGCTCGGCTCCAGACTGTAGCGCCTAGAACCGCACGGCCACCTCCGGCCGGCTTTCATCTGAAAAGGAGACCACGTGTAGGACCTTGTGCGACCTGTTCTTGAGGGCTGCACGAGTGTTTGCGGCCCGTACTAGGTCGAATTAAAGGAAGACATCGAAGCAATTCAGTAGCAGGCTGCTAGATTTGTTACTGGCAGGTTCGAACAACAGTAAATATTACAGAGATGCTTCGGGAACTGAAATGGGAATCCCTGGATGGAAGGCGACGTTCTTTTCATGGAAAGGTATTGAGGAAATTGAGAGGTCATTTGAAGCTGACTGCAGAACGATTCTGTTGCCTCTAACATAGACCGCTCGTAAGGACAACGAAGATAAAATGCGAGAAATTAGGGCTCATACGGAAGCATATAGACAGCCGTTTATCCTCGTTCTGTTTGCGAGTTGAGTGGGAAAGGGAATGAGTAGTAGTGGTACATGGCACCTTCCGCCTCGCGTCATGAGATGGATTCCGGAGTGTCGATGTAGATGTAGATGTGGATGTAGATGTAGACGTAGATGGTTCAAATATGGTTCAAATGGCTCTGAGCACTATGGGACTTAACGTCTATGGTCATCAGTCCCCTAGAACTTAGAACTACTTAAACCTAACTAACCTAAGGACATCACACAAATCCATGTCCGAGGCAGGATTCGAACCTGCGACCGTAGCGGTCGCTCGGCTCCAGACTGTAGCGCCTAGAACCGCACGGCCACTCCGACCGGCGTAGAGGTAGACCTAAGCGATTTTTCAAGTTGGTAGGTGAAATCTATGAGGCTCGCGCTGTACATCAAGTTTTCGGATTAATATCATCCAAAAAGTTCCGAATATCACAAGGGTAGATAAGTAAGTAAACCATCGCACAATGAGCATAATATCTCATACATCCAAGCTGCTAAAAAGAACGTTATACATAAGAATGGAAAAGAAGACGATCTGTTAATGACAAGCAGTTTGGCTTTAGGAAAGGTAAACGCACCAAAGAGGCAGTTCTGACCTTGTGCTTTATAGTGGAAGCAGTTTAAAGGATCTGTCGATCTATAAAAACCGTTTGGCAATGTGAAATGGTGCAAGATGTTCGAAATTGCGAGAAAAATATGGGTAAGCTATGGGGAAAGGCGGGTAATACACGATATCAATAAGTGCCAAGAGCCAACAATACGACTGTATGACCAAAAACGAAGCGCTTTGATTAAAAAGTGTGTAAGACAGGGATTTAGTTTTTGCCCTTACTGTACAGTCTATATGTCAAACATGCATTGAAGAAAAGATTCATGAGTGCAATTAAAATTCAAGGTGAAACGTATCACAACTTTAGTGAAAGTGACGAAGAATTACAAGATTTGCTGAATGGAATGAACCGTGTAATCGGTACAGAATATGGATTGAGAGTAAGTCGAAGAATGACGGAAGTAATGAGAAGCAGCAGAAATGAGAACAGCGAAAAACGTTGCAACACTTTTCCTGGTCACGAAATAGATGAAGTTAAAGTTCAAATGGCTCTGAGCACTACGGGACTTAACATATAAGGTCATCAGTCCCCTAGAACTTAGAACTACTTAAACCTAACTAACCTAAGGACATCACACACAGCCATGCCCGAGGCAGGATTTGAACCTGCGACCGTAGCGGTCGTGCGGTTCCAAACTGAAGCGCCTAGAAACGTTCGCCACACCGACCGGCTTAAGATAAGCCGCAGAATGACCCATGATAGATGGAGCAAGGAGGACATAAAAGAGCAGCCTAACACTGGCAAATATGACTTTCCTGGCCAAGAGAAGTTTACTAGTGTCAAATACAGGCCTCCATCTGAGGAAAAAATTTCTGAGAATTACGTTTGGAGCGTAGTACTGAACGGTAGTGAAACATGGATTGTGGGAAATCAAGAAAAGAAGAGAATCGAAGTATTTCAGACGTGGTGCTACTGAAGGATTTTGAAAATTAGGTGGACTGATGATGTAAGAAATGAGAGGGTTCTCCGGATAATCGGTATGAAAAGTAATGTATGGAAAACACTGACAATAAAAAGGGACAGAATGGTAGGACATTTGTTAAGACATCACGGAATAGTTTTAGTGTTACTAGGGAGAGCGAGGGAGGATAAAAGTTGTAGAGGAAGATAGAAACTGGAGTACATACAGCAAATAATTCAGGATATGAGGTTGCAAGTACTACTCTGAGATGAAGAAACTGACAAAGGAGAGGAATTCGTGGCGGGCTGCATCAAACCGGTAAGACGGCTGATGACCCAAGGAAATGGTGGAAACATGAAATGGATTCTTTCCTGTGTGTCCTCTGCTAGAGGCAATACTTAACGCAGTTGTACCTCAGGACTGGGGAGCCTGGTGCTCTTCTATGTGAGTGCATGGTTATATGTTTGTCAGGCAAGTTATATCACAATGACTTTATATAAACAGGCATGTGTAACTTATGGATTGCATGTATTACAAGCTTCTAAAATAAATGGTGGAAAATAGAAACATGCACCTCAAGAGAAATGAAGGCATATTACTCTCATGTTTAGCTTGGCAATATGTCAGAAATTTTAAATCGTAAAGTATTTGTGATCAGAGAAGTGGCTTCCGGAGATAGTTACCCTTACGATCAAAATTAAACATTGTTGACATCATATTAATAGTGTTGTGGCTGTGGTCAGAGTTGTTATTTCTAAATGGTTGTGTGCAATATAAAACAAAAGTGTTGAGTATATATGCAGAGTGACAAAATAATAAAAATATCTATGGACCTAATCGCCTTCTAGAACATGATAACGGGTGAACACCATATTCTGTTGTACTGGAAGCTTTGGTAATATGAAGGCTTACAATCATAAATTCATTTTAGGCCCGAATATAGTTAGAAATTAGATGCTGGAATTAAAGTACTAAAGTAAGTTATATCTTTAACCTGCTGTGTCACAAAGTACAAAATTGCACATAATTAGCTTTTGCACGACTTCGATCCAATAATTTGTCTTTCATCTTCTAATGTACCGTGGAACATTTTAAAATCTTATTTTCTGTAGATGTTATTGCAAATCGTTGGCAAGTATTCTCTAATCTACAAATATTGACTATTCTAAGATATGTCACTGAGCGTATTATTAAGTACAGTTCCTAATATGTCATTCTTACAACTTTTCTTGCTTCAACTTGAAATTACTGAAAGTATCAGCTTTGGTACCAGTGTATGTTTCGCTGCTTTTTATTTATTCTATGTCTTTTAGTACACGAAAAAAGAAAAACAAGACATATTACTGTGAAAGATTTGACACCGTCTGAAACAACGGTCCAATAAAAGTATGCACTGACATCTATGCTATTTTCTCCTGTGTGTCCAATGTCTGTATTTACACTACAAGAGATGCTTGCTGTAGTTCTGTCCACTCTTACACAACGTTTAGCCCACCTCAACAAATAAGAAAGTGTCGCCAACACAAATAGCTGTTATCAAATTAGATTATATGAACAAGGCAGACCAATACATTTAAATTTTCTCATGGCGTTATATTTACAGTCAGTATATCTGAGAGGCCAAGCTAAGTAATTTTCCTGAACAACTGTTTTTTTACGTAGCCTCACACGATGCATAGGAAGTAAGTGCCCCATCCGGTATAAAACATTGATTATGTACATACATTGGCAATACTTTACTTTTTGTCATCATCTTCTTTATTGAAATTAGATGTTTCCATCAAACAACAGAGTATCCTCAAAGTAGTATGAACAGAACCTGGATACAAAAGCGCAATTGAAAAAACCTGTGGCTGTTGTTTGTGTGTTCACAAACAAGTACCCAACCCAAGCAAGCTACAATATCATTCTCACAAAATATGAAATTGAACATCAGTTGCGTTTGCTGATCATTGCTGGAGAGAGCTGGATGACTCCGAGGTTACTTTATCTATAATGTCATATACTTATAGTTTCCACCTAAAGAAAACAATGATTCCTGATACGAAAGCGATTTCGCAAATGCAACTCATATCCAGACGACAGAAACATCAGTTGGAAGAATAACTATCAGTGAGAGAACACAGCTCTTCGAGTTTGTCATCTTAATAGAATTTAGTCGTTATGCTGTTCTCGAATGGGACTTATTGCAGGCATCTCAAGCAAACATAGACTGTGGAATATCAGAACTCGATACTGACGAAGCAATTCCAACAAGCACTCTAACAAAAATTCCTCTGGCCGCTTTTTTCCCGTTGAGGACATTGTTATACTGCCACCATCAATGAGATGAATTCCATTTGTCAGTCGAGATGCACAGCTAAACCGTGTAGCTTCATGCGATTGCAAAAACATGCTCCCAACAGTGATGTCATAAGCATAGCGGACAGTGAAGGACATGTCGGACATGTCAGAAAGAAAGATACCATCTTAGTAAATATGTAGTTAAGGCTCACCGGCTACTTGACCATCCTCTTCTTCTGTGCGAATGCACAAACAGCGACCGAACTCTTACGGAATTCGGAGACGCACCGCGAGTAATGAGTATAACGGGTGGGGGCACTACGAATGTAGTGCGGGACAATACTTTGAGAATGTGGGTTTCACGGGAGGCGTGCCAGAGATAAATCCCTGCAGTCGCGCTATCCTCTGTGTCCTCGGTGGCTCAGTTGCCGGCACGGTAGCTCAGCGTGTTCTGTGAGGGAGCCGGTAGGCCTCTGTAATAAAAAAAAGCTGAGTGGAAGGGTCAGCCACCGAACTTGAACAGGATGTCTTGCAACATCCGCAACGACCAAACACAACGATCAATAACGAACAAAATGAAAAGAAAAAAAAGATGGATAGAGCGTTTGCCATGGAAGCAGGAGATCCCGGGTTCGAGTCCCGGTCGGGCACACATTTTGATCTGTCCCCGTTGACGTGTGTCAACGCCTGTACATGTCCGAAAGAACAGATACCATCTAAGCAAATATTAAATTTGTCACACATCCGGGGATTGAACCTGGCTCTCCTTGTTTACTAGTCAGATGTGTTAGTCATTAGACCACCGCTGTTTGTACTCTAATGTAGACTGTCTCTGAGATTCATGAGCTGTTTTAGTTCTTCAGTTAGGCAAGGTGTATGTTTTCTTCTTAGTTTTCCGGCCATTAAGGGGCATACTGTATTTGTCACATAGTTGAGTAAGTTTGTTAGTAAACCTATTCAATTTTTTATTTATATCCAAGAAAGGAATGTAAAACGTCCCCTAATCTACTTTTTGTACCTCAGTTGCAAGTCCAGAAAAATTCATGTGTTAGAAGTCTTGGTAGGTAGTCAATTGCGGTTTCTCTCTGGGACATTCTGTCGAGTACGTCATGAACATTATGTCGAAGGATTTCATGCTAGTTGCCGATATTTGAGAATTAAGAACTACTCTCTTTGGGTATTTCGCTACAAATATATCTACGAGAGCGGAACTACTATTTGTAAGATAGGTAGGAGCAAGCCGAAGTAGCACACGCTTAAATTTTGAACTGAGTGGCTTATTGATCGGAAAAATTATGTTCGTGTCACCACCTACAATTATATACTCCTGTGTCGATCCGAGACATGAAAAAGCCGTTGTAAAGCTATCCAATCGGCCTACTTTAGGAGGTTTGTGGAGGACACATAACAGTAACGTTCTGTTAAGGAAGTTCTCTATGAATGTACATTCCACTTGTTTAGCTTTGTTGTTGGATGTGTGTGGTGCAGTACACGACAGTTCGGAGAGTATATACAGCTCTCTCCTCTCATCATCTGCTACATCTGTAACGTCTTAGAAATGTGTAGCCGTCTAAATTTAAGGATTTCGTAAGAATACTTGGTTTGAGCCAGGTCTCCGACAGAAGTGTCACATGGATTTCTATACACCGAAATGTATGGAGGAAGTCGCCGAGACGAGGTGGCATATAATAGACGTCTGAGTGTGGAATATGTAGCTCAGTCCTTTTGGTCTCCAAACTCCCAAGGATGCCGCTAATGGACGTTGGCGACGGTGGGCCATTGAGGGTGGGGAAAGAAAGTGTTCCAGAGTGTGCTCTGTTTATGAACAATTCTTTACTCCACACGGGATTTTCCTCGGTGCAAAGTTTTCCAAGTAATAAAAAAAATGAATCACTCAAGCAAAGAAGTATTTCTCTTGTATGGAAGTAACCCTTTAATCCGTCTTAATATTTAGGCCTTACACATGAAGCCACTATTTTAAATCAATGATGCAGATTAAAAATACTATAACAGGTAAGAAAAGCCAAACTCTATACACTAAATATAATGAATTTATGGAATTAGAAGTGTTTATATTCAAATGACCCCCTCCCCATTAACCATGGACCTTGCTGTTGGTAGAAAGGATTCCGTACCACAAACGACACAGATAACCCTACCGTAGGCGCAACCAAAACGGAGGAGTATCCGCTGAGAGGCCAGAGAAACGTGTGGTTCCTGAACAGGGGCAGCAGCCTTCTCAGTAATTGGAGGGCCAACGATCTGGATGGTTGACTGATGTGGCCTTGTAACACAACCAAAACGGCCTTCCTGTGCTGGTAGTGCGAACGGCTGAAAGCAAGGGGAAACCACAGCCGTATTTCTTCCCGAGGGCATCCAGCTCTACTATATGGTTAAATGATGATGGCATCTTTGGTTAAAACATTCCGGAGGTAAAATAGTCCCCTAATCCGATCTTCTGGCGGGGACTACTCAGGAGGATATCGTTATCAGGAGGAAGAAAACTGGCGTTCTACGGATCGGAGCATGTAATGTCAGATCCCTTAATCGGGCAGATAGGTTAGAAAATTTCAAAAGGGAAATTGTAGTGTAACGACGCAAGTTTTGTATAAATGATTTTCTTTTGACATATGACCATGTGCAGACTTCGTCACCTACGTCAGTTACAATTCACTTCAAAATTATTTAAATTCTTTTTAAATTGTCTCTGAATGGTTCTTGAACGAAACTGTAAAATATCATCATTTGAGTCGTATACGCAGAATTTCGTCACTCAGTCCAATTTGTTTGTGGAAACTTTTTTCAATTTAGATGTCGTTTTGTTTCTTCTCAGAAATTATATTAATGCAAGTTATCTGATTTAACAAATATTAGAACCACATTGAATAAACTTTCCAGATTCAGACTCGCGATGAACGTTGTCACAATTAATAAGCTTGTGAAATAAATTAGTAATTCATTAACATAATTCTTCATAAATAAATTCTCGGAACACGTATTTAAACTTTGGTAGCATCCACTAGTTTATTATCTTCCTACATACAGACGTGAACCTGAGCCTTGATATGATAGGACTAACTATTTACAACAGGATTAAACTTTCTATAATGTCATTGTTGGAGAAATATTACAAATTATTAATTTTCAATTTTTAGAAGCACGACGCGACAACTCGGTTTCAGGATCTTCTGTTGCTCTTTGGCTGTCGACCCGTGACGTATAGTGGCCAGCAATTTTCTCTCTGGTCCCGGCAGCGAAGATGCTGTCTCCGTTTGTTGCGCCGCCCTCTCCGTACATGAAACATAAAAAATAAATACAAAACATTAGATAATTCACAGCTATTACAAATATTACAAAAATACATAAACAAAACTAAATTAAACTTATATTCACCTGCAAACTGGGCTGACACTGGTGGATGGGTGACGCTTCAATTTCGCGTCCCACTACAAAATGGATAGGTTAAAGTTAGATGTAGTAGGAATTAGCGAAGTTCGATTGCAGGAGGAACAAGACTTCTGGTCAGGTGAATACAAATTACAAAATTAAATAGGGCTAATGCAAGAGTAGGTCTAATAATGACTAAATGAAGAGGACCGTTGGTAAACTACTGTGAACAGCATAGTGAACGGATTATTGTAGCCAACATAGATACTAAGCCCACGCCTACCACATTAGTACAAGTTTATATGCCAACTAACTCCACAGATGATGAAGGAATAGAAGAAATACACTACGCGATAAAACAAATTATTTAGATAGTGAAGGAAGACGAAAATTTAATTGTCATGGGTGACTGGAGTTCGATAGTAGAAAAAGGAAGAGAAGTAAAAGTAGTAGATGAATATGGAATGGGAGTAAGGAATGAAAGAGAAAGCCGCGTGGTGGAATTTTCCACAAAGCATAATTTAATCATAGCTAACTCTTGTTTTAAGAATCATTAAAGAAGACTGTGTACGTGAAGTGGCCTAGAGACACTGGTTGGTTTCATATAGATTATACAGTATAATGGTAAGACAGAGATTTAGGAACCAGGTTTTAAATTGTAAGACACTTCCAAGGGTAGATGTGGAATCCGACCACAATTTTTTGGTTATGAGTTGTAGATTAAAAGTGAAGAAACTGCTAAAAGGTGAGAATTTAAGGAGATGAGACTGGATAAACTGAAAGAACCATAGGTTGTAGAGGGTTTCAGAGGGGCATTAGGGAACGATTGACAAGAATGGGAGAAAGAAATACAGTAGAAGAAGAATGGGTAGGTTTGAGAGATGAAATAGCGAAGGCAGCAGAGGGTCAAGTAGGTAGAGGGACAGGGGCTAGTAGAAATCCTTGGGTAACAGAAGAGATATTGAATTTAGTTGATAAAGGAGAAAATATAAAACCGCAGTAAATGAAGCAGGTGAAAAAGAATACAAACGTCTCGAAAATGAGATCGACAGGAAGTGCAAAACGGCTAAGCAGGGATGTTTAGAGGACAAATGTAAGGATGTAGAGGCATAAGTCACTGGGGGTAATATACATGCTGCCAACAGGAAAATGAAAGAGACCTTTGGAGAAAAGAGAACCACTTGTATGAATATCAAGAGCTCAGATTGAAAACCAGTTGTGAGCAAAGAAGGGAAAGCAGAAAGTTAAAAGTAGTATATAGAGGGTCTATACACGCGCAATGTACTTGAGGGCTATATTATGGAAACGGAAGAGGACGTAGATGAAGATGAAATAGGAGATATGATAATGCTTGAAGATCTTGATATAGCACTGAAGGACCCAACTCGAAACAAGGCCCTGGGAATAGACAACATTCAATTAGAACTGCTGACAGCCTTGGGAGAGCCAGCCATGACAAAATTCTACCATCTGGTGAGCAAGATGTATGAGACAGATGAAGTACCCTTAGACTTCTACAAGAATATAATAATATCAACACCAAAGAAAGCAGGTGTTGAGCGGTTTGAAGATTACTGAACTATGAGTTTAGTAAGTCATGGCTGAAAGACACTAACGCGAATACTTTACAGATGAATGGAAACACTGGTGGAAGCCGACCTCAGGGAAGGTCAGTTTGGATTCCATAGAAATCTTGGAACATTCGAGGCAATACTGACCCTACGACTTATCTTAGAAGATAGATTAAGGTAAGACCAACATGCATTTCTAGCATTTGTAGACTTAGAGAAGGCTTTTGACAATGTTTATCTGGATTACACTCTTTCAAATGCCGAAGGTGGCAGGAGTAAAATACAGGGAGCGAAAGGCTATTTACAATTTGTACAGAACCCAGATTACAGTTATAAGAGTCGAGGGGCATGAAAGGGAAGCAGTGGTTAGGAAGGGAGTGAGAGGGTTGTAACCTATCCGTGATGTTATTCAATCTCTATACTGAGCAGGCAGTAAAGGAGACCCAAGAAAAATTTGGAGTAGGAAATAAAATCCATGGTGAAGAAATAAAGACTTCGAAATTTGCCGATGACATTGACATTCTGTCAGAGGCAGCAAAGGACTTGAAAGATCAGCTGAACGGAATGGATTACGTCTTGACAGGAGGATATGAGATGAACATCAACCAAAGCAAAACGACGATATTGGATTGTTGTCGAATTAAATCAGGTGATGCTGAGGGAATTAGATTGGGAAATGAGACACTTAAAGTAGTAGATGTTTTGCTATTTGGGCAGCAAAATATGATATGATGGCTGATGTAGAGAGCATATAAAGTGTAGACTGGCAATTGTAAGGAAAGCGTTTTTGAAGAAGAGACGTTTGTTAACATTGACTATAGATCTAAGTGTCAGGAAGTCTCGTCTGAAAGTGTTTGTGTGGAGTTTAGCCAAGTACGGAAATGATACATGGACGATAAAAAGTGTAGATAAGAAGTGAATGGAAGCTTTTGAAATGTTGTGCTTTAGAAGAATGCGGAAGGTTAGATGGGTAGATCACGTAGCTAATGAGGAGGTACTCAGTAGAACTGGGGAGAAGAGGAGTTTGTGGCACAACTGGACTAGAAGAAGGTATCAGTTGGTAGGATAGGTTCTGAGGCATCAAGGGAGCATCTACTTAGTATTGGAGGGAAGTGTAGAGGGTAAAAATCGTACAGGGAGACCTAGGGATGAATACACTAAGCACGTGCAGGAGGATGTGGGTCGCAGTAGTTACTCGGAAATGAAGAGGCTTGCCCAGGATAGTCTCTGGACTGAAGACCACACAACAACATATGTAAATGAGCATGCTAAATGTGAAAGTTGCAAACATAATAGCCCATTTACTATTAATCATTGTGTTTGTTTACTACTCAGAATTTACTACACATATGAACTACACAGTGACAGCTGGTCTCTGTACGTATTTTTGTCCTGCCTGGCGTAATTTATTGGCTCTAAACAGATCATTTTGAATTAAATCTTTTGGAAAATAGCTTGCATGACTGTTCTCACTTTCTTATCTAATAAAAATGAAATCAACAAAAATCTAGGTTAACTAGGTGGATCCTGTTCCGTGAATTAAATTGTAGAAGTAAAGCCAAGCTGATTAGGGTTATCACCACAATGAGACACAAAGGAGGTTCCCCATTATTGTGACAGTAATGTCGTACCGAAATGGGTAAAATTAAATAGCAGGCCCCATTACATTTGGGAATAGGTTCCTCGGTGTCCACGACATAACTATTGGAGAAACAGACTATTATCGACAGAGGAAAAAGTTAAGCGTTCAGACACAGCTCTGCAGTGAGTATGCCTGCGAGCATCCCAGGAAAGAGGGTAAAAATTGCGACTACATCAACTAGAATATGTAATTATTTACATGCTACTTGAAAGCACTCAGTGCTTTTAAACTGTTCGAAACAAGATGGTAATTAACAATATATTGCACACCGTGCACGATGTTTAGTGAATAAATCATGCTTGAAACTCAAGTACAATGTCACTATTAAAACATTCCGTGACAAAAAAATTTTTTCATCTTTGCATCAAACTTCTTCAAATCATAATTTCACAACAGTTCTTTAGGGGCGCATATTAATCGGGCTTTTGACATGACTCAATAACCACAAAGTTTAGACAATAGTATTTAATCGCCATTACAGCTGTTTGTCCAAAGGAAAGAGACGAAGAACTCCAAGGCAGTTTGCGCCCAACCTTTAAGCCACTGGGATATATTACCTTGCATTTCCAGACTGGCAAAATGAAAAGAAGTCAGACTTTGTTGTTAGTTCACTTTATGCGATTCTGTCGTCACAAATAATACTGTTTCTACAGGAAATATTAAATCTGGATTTACAGGAAATATTAAATCTGTGCGACAAAGGAGATTATCTGTCTCTCCACTGCAGCAAAGGAAAAATGAAGTGCCTCTGGCTCAGGAGACAAATTGCAAATTGCATTCTGTCTGGCGAAGGTAAGATAAACCTGCTGCAGGAGTGACACACCTTTGCTCTGCTTGCCCTGGCGCTCTATTTTCCTGACGTACCACGTGCGTCGCTAGTCGCACTCATGCCCGCTGTGTGCTGGGTGGTATATACTGACAGGGGCTACGTTACGCTTGTGTCCGGCGCGAGCCACAGGGCAACCGACCGGCCGTGTAATCTTGTGTTGCGCTATTGATCTCGGTCTCCGCAGCTTCCTGGGCCACCTTTCGGATCACACTGAATCGCGTGGGGGACGCGTACTGGCAGCGTTTTTGCCACTGTGCTCTACATTCAGTAACAGTTTGTAACGAACTGATAAATTAGTCCCTGTGCATCAAAGAAGCTGTAACAATACGTCCTGTGCAGACTTCTCCCTCACAAAGGGCATTCCTGGAATGAAAGACGGCTTGTTGACCAATTAGCAAATAACGCCGCCAAGGAATGGGTATCTTATTTTCTATTTCTACCTTACACCGACTTTGAAGCTACAATCAAAAAGGGATATTGGAAGAAAGGAATTGGTTCTGGGAAATTTCTCAAGTGAAGAGAGAGGACGCCGCTTTTTCATGGACTCGACTGCTGATTACAAAAGGAACATAGTAGTCAGAGTTCAAATTTTCCCGCAATAATGGACATCGTTAACAATAATGCGAGATCTCCGAGGATGCTACTCTTCACATAAGCACAGAATCAAAATGTCAACCAGTCCATATTCCGAAAGCTTATCCTCCACAGCTTTCTGATCTGTATCGCCTAATGCTCGGTATTCGCCGTTACCCCAGTCAGCAGGTGGAACAACACAATGAATTCTTCAGACCGGGTATTCCTGCACCCACACGTGTCGCGAACCGCATTCGACAGCAGAAAATCTATTAATTGTAGTAGAAGAAACAAACATTTGTCCGTAAACCTTATTGTTTGTTATCTCAGCTTTAAATCTTGGTTTCTGTTCGTCTAACAATCTCCTGTGGTTCAATGGCCGAACGAAGTCTTTCAATTGGACGCCACGGCAGCGTCTTGTATGTCGCTAATGTACCATATTTGAGTCACTGGGGAAAGGGGTCTTGCAGTTTAAACTCAACTTTGAACCACCTGTCCCCACTGCGAACTGCTCACGTCTGAGGAAATTTGTATATTTCTTTATGTTGCCCATCTCAGTTGGATGATCTACAGTTTTTGCTACAGTGGTCATCGGTTTCGGGCTGGCACGCCAATTCTCGAAGCACTCACCTTGTTATTAACCGTAATTATGCACAAAATGTGATGCCAAAAGGCACGAATAACTGCAGAAAGTCAAACCGTCGGGAACAAGTACCGTCATTGGTATTAGCCTATGTGTCTGCTGTTGCTAGCTTGTTGCTTGCCTTCGGAACAGGAGACACAAATGTTATTATCAACGAAAGTACTTGTTGCCCACAGTTTGGCTTTCCGCACAGAAGTTATTCGTGCCTTTTGGCACCTTACCGTATGAATAGTTACGGTTGGTGACAAGGTGTGTGGTTTGAGAATGAGCATGTCAGCCCCAAGCGGCTAACAACACCAGAAAAAAATTGAGTATTCATGCAAATGAGACGGAAAAAAATGAAGAAATTACGAAGTTTCCTTAGTACTGAACAGTTTCGGACCTAATATCCCGTTGTAGCATTCCTCGAATCAGTAACTTGTCACATAGTTGAGCGCTGAAGACTACATGAAAGAAGTTCTAACATAATTCTGTCCCATGGCATATCAATTACCAGGCATGCAAATCACTACTAGACCTACATCTACATTCACAAGAATAGTAGGCAAATTCACAATTAACTGTCTGGCAAACATTCCCTCGAACCACTTTCAAGTTATTTGTCTACTGTTACATTCTCTAACTGCGGTCACGAAGAACGATCATTTGAATCTTTCCGTGCGAGATCTGATTTCCCTTTTTTTTCTTTCACGGTGATCTAAGTGGGTAAATATTTTCGTTTTCGGAAGAAGATGTTGGTGATCGAAATTTCATGAAAAGATCTCGCCGCAACGAAAAATGCCTTTGTTTTACGATTACCACCCCAACTCACCTATCATTTCCGTGGCGCTCTCTAGTCTATTTCATGATCATACAAACCGAGCGCCCCTTCGTTTCCTCTGTCAGTCCTATATCATACGAATTCCGTACTGTGCAGCATCAGACAAGAGTGACAAGCAAGCGTGGTGGAGGCGGTCTCTGCAGTAGACCTGTTGAACCTACTAAGTGTTCTTCCCATAAACCTCAGTCTGTGGTTCGCTGTTCCCGCCCAAAATAAACTATGTCTTACTTCCAAAATAAGTTATTCGAAACCTGTAATCCGTAAGTATCTAACTGAATTAACAGCCTTTAGGTTTGTGTGATTTATCGTGTAACCGAAATTTGACGGATTCCTTTCAAGACCACTATTTTGATTGTGAGCTAAAAGGCTGCTATATTCAAAACTATTCACTGAGATGTTACTCTCTGGTGCTACATTTCGGCTTCATGGCCATTGTCAAGCTATCCGCAAATATTTCGAGTTGCTAATGTATTTATCTATGTCTATTCGTAACTAATACCAGGTTTGTATACAATTTTCGTAATATTTACTTCCATAACGCATCGTTAACGCTGTCGCTGTCTAATATCTTACATTGCAGCGCAACGTGGTTTGCACGGAGTAAGTTGTACTCTCGAATTTTAAAGTCTCAGCAGTGTAACTTGTTCCTGTGCAGTATTCGCTAAGACCTATTTAATATTAACACTTAGCAATACAAAGAGCAATACAAAGTATTGCCAAGAGCCTTGCCGCGGTGGTAACATCGTCACAGCACCGAAGTTAAGCACTGTCGGACTGGGCTAGTACTTGAGTGGGTGACCATCCGGTCTGCCGAGCGCTGTTGGCAAACAGGGTGCGCTCAGCCATTGTGATACCAACCGAGGAGCTACTTGATCGAGAAGTAGCGGCTCCGGTCTCATAAACTGACATACGGCCGAGTGAGCGATTTGCTGACCACATGCCCATCCATATGCGCATCCAGTGACGTCTGTGAGCTGAGGGTAACACGGCGGCCAGGCGGTACCGTTAAGCCTTCATGGCCTGTTCGGGAGGAGTTTAGTTTCAATATAAGGTATTCGACAGCGACAGTGTTAACGATGTGCTACGGAAGTAAGTACTACAAGAATTATATATAAAACTTCCTTTAGTTACGAGTACACATAGACAGATGCCTAACCCTTCATATGTTTGCAGATGTTTTGATAATGACCATGGTGTCGATATTAGCTTATTGCGCCAAAAAATAATATCTGAATAAAGTCTTTGAATATAGAAGCATAATGGCTTCAATACATATAATGTCCTTACATCTCTAGCGCTGCAGACCCAAAAGGATTTAAAAAGGACTGCTTTCAGTCCTCAAGTGGATGACTTCACAATTTTCGTTATTTAGATTCTGTCGCCACTTTGCAACCTACGAATAGCTTGTCTAAATCATTTTGCAATCGGTTTTGAACTTCCCATTACTTTACTTGACGATAAATGAGAGCATTACTTGCAAACAATCTAAGAGGACTGCTCAGAGTGTCTCCCGAATGGTTTATATAGATTAGGAACGACAGAAGACCTAATCGTTTATATAGATTAGTTCACAGATCACTTCTGCTATACTCGATGACTTTCCGTCAATTACTACTTTCTAACAGGAAATATTGAATCGAGCCGCGCAACTGAGAGGAAAATTCATAGGCCCCCATTTTGTTTAGAACTCTCTTGTAAAGAACGCCGTCGAAAACCTTCTGGAAATCTAGAAATGTGGAAACAGTTTGAGGTCCCTTGTCGATGGCGCTCATTACTTCGTGTGAGAAAAGGCCAAATTGTGTTTCACGAGAACGACATTTTCTGAATCCGTGCTGACTATTTGACAACAGATCGTTTTGTTCGAGTCAACACGTAGCATGTTGGAAAATCATACTGAAAATTTGTCTGCAAGTGAGCAAATTACTGCTCTTTACGATCACCAGGCCAGACGTTTGTCTCTAATGAACCCATAAAACGAACTGTTACTGTCAGTTAAGAACTTCGTCAACTCAAGTCTTAGGTTCACTTCTTAGAGGAGAACGTACAAAGACTATATTTCAATATTCTTCGGAAGGACGATATGTAATTAGAATGATGAGCGGTAGGTGATACCGTCTTTAATTGAGCGGATTATTCCTTTAACCAGACCCTATAAAACATTCTAAGACTGTGTCATGAACTTCGTCAGCGCAAGACTGGTGTTCACTTGGTAAAGGAGAAGATAACGAAAAATTATCTCTTTATGTTCCTCGTAATTCCAAATGATGCGAACGACGTATCGAAAACAGACGAAAAAAGTATAACATAATTATTAAGCATGTAAACAGATTAAATAAAGTTGCAAGTAGCTAAATAGGAGGATAATTGTAGATAAATGGCTCCCGATTTCTGTTTATTCTTCCTCTACCGTAATTCGCTTTCAACGACATAGGGCAGCTGTTTTGCCATTCTTCAGACGTACATAAAACGCAATATTTTCAGAGAGATATGTGATTTACTTGGGATTATGTCATCCTCTACTTGTAAGAATACTATGAGATTTGATTGCCAAAAACAAAAAGTTCTTGCTGCTGTTGCAGTATTGTGAAAATGTTGATGGTGCAGTTGAAGGAATTCGGACTGATGCTAATAGTAATACTGCGACCATTTCTTCTAGTGGCGATTGTTATCCAAGCAGAAAATTTGGAACAGGTGTGTATCAGACTTTAATTACCTATTGGTAATAATAAAAAAATCTAAATGGTTTGATGCGGCCCGTTAAGAATTCCTCTTCTGTGCGAACTTTTCGTCTCAGAGTAGCACATGCAATTTTCGTCTCAATTATTTGCTGGGTATATTGCAGTCGCAGCCTTCGTCTACAGCTTTTATGCTCTACGGCTCCCTCTAGTTCTATGGAAGTAATTCCCTGATGTCTTAAAACATCTCCGATCATCCTGTCTCTTCTCGTTGTCAGTGTTTTCTATAAACTCCTCTCCTCGCCGATTCTGCGGAAAACCTCCTCATTCTCTATGTTATCAGTCCACCTGATTTACAAAATTGTCGCACCACATCTCAAATGCTTTGATTCTCTTCTGTTCTAGTTTTCTTAGAATCCATGTTCCACTACCATACAACGCTGTTCTCCGAACATACATGATCAGAAATTTCATTCTCAGATTATGTCTTACATTTGATATCATTATGTTACCTTGTCCAGGAAAACTATTTTTGCCAGTGGTAGTTTGCTTCTGATATCGACCTTGCTTCGTCCATCATAGGCTACTTTGGTTTCAAGTAAGCAGAATTCGTAAACTACTTCCACTCCGTGATTCCAGAACCTCATGTTATGTTTCTCGCTATCCTCATTTTTTTTAATTTATCACTTTCGTCTTTCTTCGATATACTATCAGTGCATATTCTTAATTCTTTACACAGGTAATTCTATTTAACAAGTACTGTTATTCTCCTTCACTTTCAATGAGGGCGGCATTGTCATCAGCGAATCTTATCACTGGTATCCGTTTACTTTGAATCTTAATCCCAATCTGGAAACTTTCTTTTGTTTATGTAATCTTGAAACTTTCTTTTGTTTCTGTCATTTCTCCTTCGGTGTATGGAGTTAACAGTAGAGCCAAAAGGCGGTATGCCTTATTTTACATAACTTTTAATCCCAGATATTCGTTCCTGGCATTCCACTGTTATTGCTCCCTCTCGTTACTTGTACATGTAGTATACTGCCCGTTTTCCCTGTGGCTTACCCAAATGTTTCTCAAAATTTCTAACGTCTTGCACCATTTCACTTTACCGAATGCTTTTAGCAGGTCGAAAAATGTTGTGAAGGTGTCGATTTTTCTTCAGACTTGCTTCCATGATCAACAGCAACGTCATAAATACCAATCTGATGCCTTTACCTTTCCGCAGCCAAACTGATCGTCTTGTCACAGATTCTCAGTTTCCCTTCCCTGATTTCCGTATCTTATTCTTGTCAGCAACTTTGACGCATGGCTATTAAGCCTATTGTGCGATAAATCTTTTCACATGTCTGCTCTTGTTATCTTCATAATTACGTGGATGACGTTTTAACGAAAGTCTGACGGTATGTCATCAGTCTCATACATTCTACGCACCAAGTGAATAGTTGTTTTGTTGCCTCTTTCTCGAGATATTTTACAAATCCGATGCAGTGTTATCTATCCCTTCTGCCTTATTTGATCTGAATCCATCCAAAGCTATTTTAAATTCTAATTCTAATACTGGATCATCTGTCTCTTCCCCCTAGACTCCTGTTTCTTCTTCTTCTTCTTCACTGTTCCTTTCCTTGTGCTTGTGTCTTTCTTTCCAACTTCTGTGACTGCCCTTTTTAGACATATTCATTACTCTTCAACTGAACTGTCAGCTGAGGTATTCATTATCGCTGTATCTCTAGTCCCAGAGAACTTGAAGCGTACTTCTTCATTCTTCAGTAGTTTCGTATCCCACTTCTCTGCGCGTTGACTCTTCCTGACTAATCTTTTCTACCACAACCTACTCTTCATCATTACTAAATTGTGATCTAAGTCCATATCTGCTCTGGCTACGCCTTACAATCCAGTAACTGATTTCGGAATCTCTGCCAGAACATGATGTAGAGTAACTAGAAGCTAAGCCTGTCTCCTGTTGTTTTCCAAGTATAGCTCAACCTCTTGTGATTCTTCAA
This sequence comes from Schistocerca cancellata, assembly GCF_023864275.1. Taxonomy (NCBI): domain Eukaryota; kingdom Metazoa; phylum Arthropoda; class Insecta; order Orthoptera; family Acrididae; genus Schistocerca; species Schistocerca cancellata. The sequence goes on from NC_064632.1 coordinate 527,526,330, forward strand.
CAGAATATTCGCTACTACTAATTGAAATCGATTGCGGAACTCAATTGAAGACATGTGCGGAAAAACTGGCTTACCTTTAAATGCGAAAGCCTACAGATGAGTGTTGCCATCTGCTGCTGGATACTGGAACTATCAAATTTGACGTTGGTTTCATCCCTAAATATCGTAGCCAGCAACAGATGGCGACACTTATCTAAGCTTTTACATTTCAGGGTTAGCCCTTTTCCTGCCCATGTCTTCAATTAGTCTTACTCCTCTCTCATTCCTGCTACCAAGCCCATATACTTCCGTAATCCTTTCTCCTACTCCTTCGCTTATAACAGCATTCCAATCCCCCATGACTATCAGATTTTCATCTCCCTTTACGTACTTAATTGCCCGTTACATAACATAATAAAACTCTTCCTCTTCTGCTTGTGACGTCGGAATTCGTAATTGAAATGTTGTTGACGGCGTTGGTTCGATGTCGATTCTGATGAAAAGATTCTTATCACTCATTTGTTCACAGTAATACATTCTCTGCCCTAACTCCCTATCCATAACGAATCCTCTCCCTTTATACGATTTTTGCTGCATCAACATGTGGTCCCAAATACGCAATAGCTTTATATTCAGTCAAAAATATTAAAGCTGCACTTATTTCGGGAGGAAGATAGGTAATCGTTAGTGGGTAATAAGCGCTTCTGTTGGTTACCATTCACTGCTGTGAAACACTGCTGACATGGTAAGGAAGTAACACCGCCTAAGGCAGAACTGGAGGTCTACAAAACTCTAATAAATAAAAACATCACATAAAACGCTTCCTTAACTGAGCTAAAGTTAACGTAAACGAAAACGGTAGCTCACGAAACTGGCACATTCTGATACCTTTCTGCCAAGATCAGACAGAAATGCTAAGACGAACACGTCTACTGAGAAACCATTTCAGCCAGAAGCGATTCTAGAACATCTCTGCTAGCGCAGAACGCTCCTCTGTTCTTGAGATTGGGAAAAGACATACACTCCTGGAAATGGAAAAAAGAACACATTGACACCGGTGTGTCAGACCCACCATACTTGCTCCGGACACTGCGAGAGGGCTGTACAAGCAATGATCACACGCACGGCACAGCGGACACACCAGGAACCGCGGTGTTGGCCGTCGAATGGCGCTAGCTGCGCAGCATTTGTGCACCGCCGCCGTCAGTGTCAGCCAGTTTGCCGTGACATAAGGAGCTCCATCGCAGTCTTTAACACTGGTAGCATGCCGCGACAGCGTGGACGTGAACCGTATGTGCAGTTGACGGACTTTGAGCGAGGTCGTATAGTGGGCATGCGGGAGGCCGGGTGGACGTACCGCCGAATTGCTCAACACGTGGGGCGTGAGGTCTCCACAGTACATCGATGTTGTCGCCAGTGGTCGGCGGAAGGTGCACGTGCCCGTCGACCTGGGACCGGACCGCAGCGACGCACGGATGCACGCCAAGACCGTAGGATCCTACGCAGTGCCGTAGGGGACCGCACCGCCACTTCCCAGCAAATTAGGGACACTGTTGCTCCTGGGGTATCGGCGAGGACCATTCGCAACCGTCTCCATGAAGCTGGGCTACGGTCCCGCACACCGTTAGGCCGTCTTCCGCTCACGCCCCAACATCGTGCAGCCCGCCTCCAGTGGTGTCGCGACAGGCGTGAATGGAGGGACGAATGGAGACGTGTCGTCTTCAGCGATGAGAGTCGCATCTGCCTTGGTGCCAATGATGGTCGTATGCGTGTTTGGCGCCGTGCAGGTGAGCGCCACAATCAGGACTGCATACGACCGTGGCACACAGGGCCAACACCCGGCATCATGGTGTGGGGAGCGATCTCCTACACTGGCCGTACACCACTGGTGATCGCCGAGGGGACACTGAATAGTGCACGGTACATCCAAACCGTCATCGAACCCATCGTTCTACCATTCCTAGACCGGCAAGGGAACTTGCTGTTCCAACAGGACAATGCACGTCCGCATGTATCCCGTGCCACCCAACGTGCTCTAGAAGGTGTAAGTCAACTACCCTGGCCAGCAAGATCTCCGGATCTGTCCCCCATTGAGCATGTTTGGGACTGGATGAAGCGTCGTCTCACGCGGTCTGCACGTCCAGCACGAACGCTGGTCCAACTGAGGCGCCAGGTGGAAATGGCATGGCAAGCCGTTCCACAGGACTACATCCAGCATCTCTACGATCGTCTCCATGGGAGAATAGCAGCCTGCATTGCTGCGAAAGGTGGATATACACTGTACTAGTGCCGACATTGTGCATGCTCTGTTGCCTGTGTCTATGTGCCTGTGGTTCTGTCAGTGTGATCATGTGATGTATCTGACCCCAGGAATGTGTCAATAAAGTTTCCCCTTCCTGGGACAATGAATTCACGGTGTTCTTATTTCAATTTCCAGGAGTGTATGTTGAGTTTTAAAATGAACTTCGAATTTTCTGCTTCACTACTAAGTTTCTCATTTTTGTGTGAACTGTCTCCTTCGTGTCTACCACCACGCTATAGAGACAACAGCTTCTCCGTTTAAAAAACGTGGTTTTTTAGGGGGGCGGGGTAAAGATTCTTGCTGTTTGAAGGTACCATGCACTCTCTCGCTTCAGGTTTGGCTCTTTTCTATCCTTCTCGTTGCTGTTCTATTCTCTGTCGTCTCTGTAACGGCGTTGACTAGAGAACGCTTCCTCTTTTTAATAAAAGGATTCGATGGGCTCGAAACCTCCACCTAACATTCCGTACCGTGCTTACTGTGGCCTGTTCCCTTCTCTGTCTTCACGCTGCTTCAATTTTCGGATATTAACACAGTCATCGAAAAAAAAGGTTCAAATGGCTCTGGGCACTATGGGACTTAACTTCTGAGGTCATCAGTCCCCTAGAACTACCAGAACCTAACTAACCTAAGGACATCATACACATCCATGCCCGAGGCAGGATTCGAACCGGCGACCGTAGCAGTCGCGCGGTTCAAGACTGTAGCGCCTAGAACCATTCGGCCACTTCTGCCGGCCTGTCAACGACAACGCTCATGGAATGTAAAATAAAGGAAATAAAAAAGCGTCCATAGGAATAAAGAAATAAAACACAAAGCTTGGACCATCTTCTCCCCAGAGGTTTTCTCACAGTCTTAGCGTGGCAGACGAGATAACGGCGCAAGAAACAAGATGCGAAACTGGCAAATTAATTCGCTGCATGAAGAGGACCGACAGATACCTTTCAACACAGTCCATTTGGAATCGTAAAGGTATGCTGTTCTATTCCGCGATCACGTTTCTCAATGTCTCTCAGTTCGGCGGTCATAGACAATTGAGAGAATGAGCGGTAGTACGATTTGACACACATGTATTTTTCTTGGTAGTTTTATTTTCATCAATTTTAGTTTAGGCTGAACTGTATTGACTCTGCACCAATTGAACATACAGCCATACTGAATTTTGGCACATCTACTAGGAGCTGCACCATATTATACATGAGACAGTGATCATCTGGACAGGACAGGCATGGTGTGGACAGCTTTTAGGAGCGTTGAATTATTACGCTTAGGATTTTATGAAGATAGAGGGACAACATTTCTTGTTCGGAATACACATGGCCTCACCAATGTTGGTTTGTTAGGCAGTAAAGGCGGTCAAAGAAGATTTAATTCTGTTGTGGAAACGAACTCCGAGGAAAAAAAGGTATATGAATAGAACCACGTTATTGCTATGTGAAACATGGTGCCAAAGACAGTCCGTGCTTCGAGCCGATGAGTTTCAGCGATAGCCAGCAGTAAATATCGGATTTCTCTCCATTGCTGGATATTGGCTACGCAAAACGGGCGTAAAGTCTGCACGCTGTCAGCAGATCGTGTTCCACATAAACAAACTTTGCTAACGCTGCTATTTTTCTCGGTGCTTAGGCCACAATGAATTGAAAATTACAGGATAATGTAAAATAAAATATTAAAAATAAAATAAACAACTTGAAATACCTACCAAATTGGCATAGTGACCTTCATATGCACCATCCCACTACTAAAACAGTTGTAAATTGTTTTGTACTGCTGCCGGATAATTAAGTCAAAACTGTCTGAAGGTGGGTACAATTTGTTCGAAACTTGTCCCAATATATTACATTGTTACAAACACTAATTTGACTGGTAGCAATACAAAACAAATAATTTATTGGTCTCAGTCACGTTACACAGACGTAGAAATGCTGCCTCCAATTAATTAATCGTGGTTCATCTGTAAATGGTCATTAAAATGCGGATTTGAAAATAACCAGCACAGCCTTTTTTTATTACTTCAGTATCTACAATAACAAAAAGTAGATTTATTGAGCTTTTTTTTTTAAAGCAGAACATGAGCGCTGGAAGAAGAGGTCGAAAATTGTGGGCTGTAACGGAGAGGCACGACTGGATGCCGCCATCTTCCTCCCACAACTTTCACGTCTCCGGTATCGCCGCGGGCACACTATATAAGACGGGGCGAACGACTGTTATTGGCGGCTGCGTGGGCGCCCGCCACACGTTTGCGGAAATATAATAGCGCCACGCCGCGACGAGGCAGCGGGTGATAGAGCACGCGCCGAGGTCTCGATATTTCAACGATAGCTGCTGCACTACTGGCCAATAAAATTGCTACACCATGAAAATGACGTGCTACAGACGCGAAATTTAACCGACAGGAAGAAGATGCTGTGATATGCAAATGATTAGCTTTTCAGAGGATTCATACAAGGTTGGCGCCGGTGGCGATACCTACAACGTGCTGACATGAGGAAAATTTCCAGTCGATTTCTCATACATAAACAGCACTTGACCGGCGTTGCCTGGTGAAACGTTGTTTTGATGTCTCGTGTAAGGAGGAGAAATGCGTGCCATCACGTTTTCGACTTTGATAAAGGTCGGATTGTAGCCTATCGCGATTGCAGTTTATCGTATCGCGACATTGCTAATCGCGTTGGTCGACATCCGATGACTGTTAGCAGAATATGGAATCGGTGGGTTCAAGAGGGTAATACGGAGCGCCGTGCTGGTTCCCAAGGCCTCGTATCACTAGCAATCGAGGTGACAGGCATCTTATCCGCATGGCTGTAATGGATCGCGCAGCCACGTCTCGATCCCTGAGTCAACAGATGGGGTCGTTTGCCATACAACAACCATCTGCACGAACAGTTCGACCACGTTTGCAGCAGCATGGACTATCAGCTCGGAGACCATGGCTGCGGTTACCCTTGACTCTGCATCACATACAGGTACCTGCGATGGTGTACTCAACGACGTACTTGGGTGCACGAATGGCGAAACGTCATTTTTTTCGGATAAACCAAGGTTCTGTTTACAGCATCATGATGGTCGCATCCGTGTTTGGCGACATTGTGGTGAACGCTCATTGGAAGCGTGTATTCGTCATCGTCATACTGGCGTATCACCCGGCGTGATGGTATGAGGTGCCGTTGGCTACACGTCTCGGTCACCTCTTGTTCGCGTTGACGGCACTTTGAATAGTGGAAGTTACATTTCAGATGTGTTACGACACGTGGCTCTACCCTTCATTCGATCCCTCCGAAACCCTACATTTCAGCAGGATAATGCACGACCGCATGTTGCATTTCCTGTACGGGCCTTTCTGTATACAGAAAATGTTCGACTGATGTCCTGGCCAGCACATTCTCCAGATCTCTCACCAATTGAAAACGTCTGGTCAATGGTGGCCGAGCAACTGGCTCGTCACAATACGCCAGTCACTACTCTTGATGAGCTGTGGTATCGTGTTGAAGCTGCCGTTTATGATCTGCGTTTCTTCTTGGTGTAGCAATTTTAATGGCCAGTAGTGTACATGACTCCTTGCTTGTCATGTGGAATGTGTAGCCTCTTACTAGTCAAAGATTGCTGTCCCCTTTAAAACTCGTGTGGATTTAACGATACTTGCTTCTACACTGAAACTGTGTAGCAGATATGCGTGAACACACCTAGCTATTAGCTACAGATTCTCCATTTATTGCTCCTGTGCTAGAGACCATGACGTCGCATGCTCAGTCAAGTACGACCATGAAACGTATTATTACAATATTAAGAAATTTAAAGAATATGTAAACAGATGCTCTGAGCTACATCAGAATACCGACGTGAGTGTAAATCATCCATGTAGCTTTTATTGAGGAGTGTGCCAATTTCTTCGCAGTTAAACTAGTCTGTCACTATGTAATACAATACCGAACGAGGTGGCGCAGTGGTTAGCACACTGGACTCGCATTCGGGAGGACGACGGTTCAATCCCGTCTCCGGCCATCCTGATTTAGGTTTTCCGTGATTTCCCTAAATCGCTTCAGGCAAATGCCGGGATGGTTCCTTTGAAAGGGCACGGCCGATTTCCTTCCCCATCCTTCCCTCACCCGAGCTTGCGCTCCGTCTCTAATGACCTCGTTGTCGACGGGACGTTAAACACCAAGATCCCCCCCCCCCCCCCCTATGTAATACAATCTCTACATGCGTGTCGTGCACAGCGCTTAAAGTTCAGTTCGTTTCGAAAAGATTCTTCCGCTTTCACAACACTCTATCTTAGATATGAAGTTGTATGTTGCTTGATCGCATGATAGCGGGAATAGGCCTCCCTAGTGCAGCAATCTCGTAGGCTCGTGCATCTGCATTTTTCCACAGCTGCTTGAAGGACGGATTCACCAAAAGATACGAACGGTTCTCGCATTGCATCCTTGACCTCAAAAGTAGTCGAGTCTTGGGAAGGTAGGAGACGAAATACTGGCAGCTGTACTTAGTTTGTAGAGCACTTGCATGCGAAGAACCGTGGTCTCGAGTCCTGGTCCGGCAAACAGTTTTAATCTGCCAGGAAGTTTCATATCATCGCACACTCAGCTGCAGAGTGGAAATCTCGTTCAGGTTTATAAGACATAGTTTTGTAAAATAAGATAAATTATTTTGAAACGCATATTACTGTTATCCAAAAACGTGCAATTTACAGATATCGGCAAAAAAATTGTGTTGTTTAGGACCGCGCGACTACTACGGTCACAGGTTCGAATCCTGCCTCGGGCGTGGATGTGTGTGATGTCCTTAGGTTAGTTAGGTTTAAGTAGTTCTAAGTTCTAGGGGACTGATGACCTTAGAAGTTAAGTCCCATAGTGCTCAGAGCCATTTTTTTGTTGTTGTTTAGGGTCACCCAAAACAATTTGAATCATCCTGGTGACTGGTGCATGTGAATCATGCACTATGGGGTGGATATCCTTTGCTGATCCTGAGTGAGTGAGGGAGCACTTTTAGAGTTATGGGACGAAGTTATCCACATGCATCTACACTAGACAAAACACCTTACCGTTTGTCGTGGAGAGTTCTTATGTTACCAAAACCACTTCCTTCTATCCTACACTACTGACCATTAAAATTGCTACACCAAGAAGAAATGCAGATGATAAACGGGTATTCATTGGACAAATATATTATACTAGATCTGACACGTCATTACATTTTCACTCAATTTGGGTGAATAGGTCCTAAGAAATCAGTATCTAGAACAACCACCTCTGGCAGTAATAACGGCCTTGATACCCCTGGGTATTGAGTCAAACAAAGCTTGGATGGCGTGTACAGGTACAGCAGCCCATGCAGCTTGAACACGATACCACACATGTAGCCAACGGCAGCCCATACTATCACGCCGGGTGATACGCCAGTATGGCGATGACGAATACACGCTTCTAATTTGCGTTCGCCGCGATGTCCCCAAACACGGATGCGACTATCATGAGCTGTAAACAGAACCTGGATTCATCCCAAAAAATTACGTTTTGCCATTAGTGCACTCAAGTTCGTCGTTGAGTACTCCAGCGCAGGCGCTCCTGTCTGTGACGCAGAGTCAATGATAACCACAGCCATGGTCTGCGAGCTGATGGTCCATGCTACTGCAAACGTCGTCGAACTGTTCGTGCAAATGGTTGTTGTCTTGAAAACGTCCCCATCTGTTGACTCAGGGATCGAGACGGGGCTGCACGATCCGTAACAGCCATGCGGATAAGATGCCTGTCATCTCGACTGCTAGTGATACGAAGCAGTTGGGATCCAGCACGGCGTTCGGTATGACCCTCCTGAACCCACCGATTCCATAATCTGCTAACAGTCATGTCGCGAACAGCAATGTCGCGATGCGATAAACCGCAATCGCGATAGGCTACAATCCAACCTTTATCAAAGTCGAAAACGTGATGGTACGCATTTCTCCTCCTTACACGAGGCATCACAACAACGTATCACCAGACACGCCGGTCAACTCCTGTTTGTGTATGAGAAATCGGTTGGAAACTTTCCTCATGTCAGCACGTTGTAGGTGTCGCCACTGGCGCCAGCCTTGTGTGAATGCTCTGAAAAGCTAATCATTTGCATATCATATCATCTTCTTCTTCTTGGTTAAATTTCGCGTCTGTAGCACATAATCATCGTGGTGTAGCAATTTTAACGGCAAGTAGTGTAATTACAATATCAGATTGAGCGACGGAACAACGACTTTGTTAAGTCTCCAATATGAGCTCAAATTACGCCGTTTTCTTCGTCGTAGTCTTTTCCCAAGATATGTGTGGACTAAGTAACATTTTGCAGTCTTTTCTAGCAACATACCAGCAGTATATTTACAGGGTCTTTGCAGCAGTTCAGGTTTCCGCCACTAGCTAGTAAGTCTGAAGTGACACCACAGTATTTGCCGGCCGGTGTGGCTGTGCGGTTCTAGGCGCGTCAGTTTGGAACCGCGAGACCGCTACGGTCGTAGGTTCGAATCCTGCCTCGGGCATGGGTGTGTGCGATGTCCTTAGGTTAGTTAGGTTTAAGTAGTTCTAAAATCTAGGGGACTGGTGACTTGAGCTGTTAAGTCCCATAGTGCTCAGAGCCATTTGAACTATTTGAACCACAGTATTTGGCCAGGCGATGGGGCTGGGGTGGAATTTAAACATCTAAGATGACAGCAGCCACGCTCCTTACTTGTCACGTGACCAGCCGCACCCTACTTGTCTGACACGTGACGTGCCATATACGCCCCCTTCTCCTCCACGCTCCCCTTCTTGCTCCTAATCAGCTTTCCGGCCAGTTTCAGAGTAGTACTAAAAAACAGCCTTGCAGCCTAGTATTTCAGCGGGGATTAAAACGAAATCACTATGTAGCACTAGAGCACTCATCTCGGCTGTGTTTAAAAGCAGTCAAATGATTCTTTTTTTTTTTTTTTTGAGATACTGGCTTTTTATCTCTGACTCCTTGGATCATAGTCTTTGGTTATGATTCGTCTGGTTTTCTTCCAGCAGTGTCTTTGGTCATGTTGGGTTGAATGTAAAAATAACAGACTTTATCTATGTTTATTACAGAAATATGCACTTTAAGTGATGCTTCGCAATCAAAAAATCGTGTCAAAGAATGTTCTTCTCAGAACGAGTTCTCATACTGCAAGGTAGTGTGCACTGATCTGAATCATCCCGGCAAATAAAAACCGTGGACCCTCAAAGAAGTGCTGATCCCCTCACAGGGAATGCAAAAGAACTTCAGCCAAGAGCGGAAAGTAGGCGATGTGCTGCTGGAAGTAAAGATGTGAGGGCGGGTCATAAGTCGTGTTTGAATAGCTCAGCTCAGCACTTGAAAACGTTATGCAGGGATTGCAGTTTTGTGAGTCCCTATCCGGCTCACAGAAAATTTGCTAAAATCGTCTTTATCAGTTTGTTTGTCTTTTGGTTATATTGCGTAAATGTGTTTTTAACATCACACACAGACACATACACTCGTGCATACACACTCACACACGCACACACACACATACACACGCGCGCGCACACGCATACATAATTATGTGAACTCTCAAATTAAGCACTTAGGACAAAGTTAGTTAGCCGGCGGGGTGGCCGAGCAGTTTTAGGCGCCACAGTCTGGAACCGCGCGTCCGCTGCGGTAGCAGGTTCGAATCCTGCCTCGGGCATGGTTGTGTGTGATGTCCTTAGGTTGTAAGGGAATAATCCTATAAAATTATTAAATAGTATTATAATAAAAATTGAGATGAAAATAAATGTTGTTCCATTAAATGATTTTGGTCCTAGTAATGTTTTAAATTCATTATGTAAGGTTAAGTTTAGTTTATTTCAAATAATATTAATCCGTGATGGTGTAAGTCAAAACATTGATGGTTACGTTTAAGTAGTTCTAAGTTCTAGGGGACAGATGACCTCAGAAATTAAATCCCATAGTGCTCAGAGCCATTTGAACCCGTTTTGAACGAATTTTGTTAGTGTAGTAATACTAGCTTGACTGAGCTTACAACTGCAGAAAAGACATGTTGGCTGAAATACACGCTTATCAGGCGAACAGAGGAGCAAATAGGCAGTCTGTCGCTTGTTGTTTGTTGCTTATCTTGGAAGTATTCCTTGTTCGACACGTGTGCAAGTTAAACATTAGAATAGAACTTCGGAATGTGGGCAGCAGCAGCCGTCAGACGTCGGCGTCAACGGAAGTAAAATGAACCACAATACAGTTGTGAATGTTCATTCCTTTATTGTAATAACCGGTTTCCTAGCATTAATACTGTATTCGTAGTCAAAAATCAATCCCCTGAAGATGGTAAACCGTCAAAATAAATAAAACATGACGTCGCGATGGATAATGTGGTAGCAAGATTCATTGATAGAGTTCAAAGAAAGGCAGCACGTTTTGTATTATCGCGAAATATGAGAGAGAGTGTCACAGAAATGATACAGGATATGGGCTGGTGATCATTAAAACATCTACGGGATCTTCTCACGAAATTCCAATCACCAACTTTCTACTCCGAATGCGAAAATATTTTGTTGACACCGACCTACATAGGGAGGAACGAACACCGCGATAAAATAAGGGAAATTAGAGCTCGTACGGAAAGATATAGGTATTCACTCTTTCCGTGCGCTATACGAGATTGGAATAATAGAGAATTGTGAAGGTGGTTTGATGAACCCTCTTCCAGGCACTTAAATGTGATTTGCATGCCTCGTGATGACTGGGTGTTGTGTGATGTCCTTATGTTAGTTAGGTTTAAGTAGTTCTAAGTTCTAGGGGTCTGATGACCATAGCTGTTTAGTCCCATAGTGCTCAGAGCCATTTGTGATTTGCAGAGTATCCATGTAGATGTAGATGAAGACGTAGAACGAGCATTTTTTGTGACATGTTCAGCTGCCTTTCGCAGGACATTTTGATGTTGGCTCTAATTTTGTTTAGCAACAATCTCGGGTGAGCAATCTGTCCGAATATAGCTCCAGGAATTTGTGGAATTTACTTTGTAGGTATCAGTAACAGTGTTCTGTGTCATCGTAACCTATATCGATATTCAACAAAGGGGTTTTTCTTTTATTTAGCCGAGTACATGTTGTCACAGTAAACTCGTTGATGATGCGTCCCGCCAAGACGAGATCTTCTTCCGATGATACAGCAGCATATATTGATGAACACTGTGCAATATTTGCTGACGTTTCCGATGACTACACCAGATGTTGCGGCCATGATGTTAATTGAGAAGTTCAAATGGTTCAAATGGCTCTGAGCACAATGGGACTTAACTTCTGAGGTCATCAGTCCCCTAAAACTTCGAACTACTTAAACCTAACTAACCTAAGGACATCACACACATCCATGCCCAAGGCAGGATTCGAACCTGCGACCATAGCGGTCTCGCGGTTCCAGACGTGGCGCCTAGAACCGCTTGGCCACTCCGGCCGGCAGTTGAGAAGTGTTTACAGTAATTGTGGTTCCCTTTCGGGGTTGAAAGCTCAATTTTTAGACGCTTAATCTGATGTCCAATGATCAAAACCCGTTATAAAGGGTATACAGCAAACCCTTTAATTTGTTCCATACAAACCCCAGTTTATTCATAGTCTTCTAGATATTCTGGCGTTATAACAAGCATCGCTTTTCTCAATTTCGGAAAAAGAGCGCACTGCCCGTCATTTCTGCTCAGCATACGTAGGCGTATAATTTTCCCATCGAGTTCAGCGTCCGATGACTTGGGTCCAGGTAGTCACACACACACTTCTGCCCAGGGACACCCGCCACGAAATAGAATACGTGCTTCGCTTCATGAATGCCGCCCACGCGGAGATGCGCTTCCTCCATTTTTCTCTGGCAGTTCTCGGCCAAACTCATCCTCTGGGTCGGTATTTCTACGTCTTTCCAAACAATACTATTAACTGTTCGTAGTTTTCATAATTGTTTCGTGCACTTTTCATGGTTTCATACATTACACATTTTTACCTTAACCAATACTTTAGCGTATGTTTAAGATAATGTTAATGACTCTCTGTGCCCTTAACAGAAGTGTTGATTGCGGTACAGAGCAATAGCATGTCATACACACAGTAGCAGAGATGTCCCCGTTTTTTCCTCTACTGTTCTTCCAACATCAGTATAGGCACACTGGGAAAAATTAGATACAGCGGACGTAAAGCTCATTACTTGTTACTATGCCGCTGGTCTTGATAATTCGCTCAATTTGTCAAGCAAGAGAATTTTTCGTGTCTTCAGGTGTGACATATCCATCTGCAACTCACTGATGTTTAGAAGCCATAGCGCCACCGGACTGTGGGGATTTTGATTACTGTTTTCACCCGCAGATCTCAGTCGACCCAGAAATTCGCGATGGGACTAAGTTCGTTTGGTATGGAGGGGAAGTCGAGACGTGGTAGTGGGCCCGTATGTCTCTCTCTGAATGCCCGAGCGGTCCTAGGCACTTCAGTCTGGAACCGCGCGACCGCTACGGTCGCAGGTTCGAATCCTGGCTCGGGCACGGATGTGTGTGATGTCTTTACGTTAGTTAGGTTTAAGTAGTCCTAAGTTCTAGGGGACTGATTGACACAGATGTTAAGTCCCATAGTGCTGAGAGTCATTAGAACCATTTTTTGTCTCTCACTGAACCAACACCGACTCCCTACCGCTAGCATGAGGATGCTGTCACCAGATATCACTCCACTCACTTGCGTTTACGGACTGGAAGCACTTCTCATAAAGCGTCCCACTCCCTATTGTGTACCGTTATCACTCTCTTTCCTACCGAATCTAAAATTCGTAGGTCAAGGGATCATTCCAGACGAATAAACCGAACAACAATGTTACAGTTCTTTACCCAGTTCTTAGTTTATTTTCAGTACAAAAACTCTACAAACCAAACTCACACCTTCAGCTGTCAAAACAAGACCCACGGGGCTTTAAATGAATTTTCAGTCAATGTAACAACCATTGCGATTTTACTGCTACAGTTTGTAATATTTGACTTATTTCCGACTTTACGTATCACTGCATAGTCTATGCAAGACAGTGACAATATGCTACGTAGTACATGGCCAATAATTAGTAGTACAGTAGTAGGAAAACATGACTGTACTGACTGGTGTGCGAGCGCCATCTACTAAGTCCCAATAAATTATAATAAATTTCTTGGGGTCTTAGACCGCGTCATATTGTCAAGCAAACAAACGTTGTGGGAATTTTTTCAATTACTTTGCCATACTACACAAATTTTCATGCCACTAACTGACAGTTAATATGTTCAAAATACGAGACAGGCTAAAGTTAGATTAAATGGTTTAATATTATGAGAATTTTAAGTGGTTCAACACTATTAACAACACGCACGGAAGCTTGAGAATTGTAGTGCTCTGAATTCCTGTTTCGGAATCTGGTGAATTTTGCATTATTGCCAATGTTATAATGAATACAATAGAGGCGGTAGTATCTTTGAGATTCCGATTCTGTAAGCATTCTCTGTATCTGAAATATTTTAAGATAATTTTAGGATATGAAAATTGTGCAAAAGGTCTGTTAATTGTGGGTAAACATGGATGTAGCAAAGTACATAAATTAGAGAATTAGTCCGAAAACAGGTAAACTGGTGACATGACAAAATAAACTGATGTTTAAAATTAATAACTTCCTAAAAGAATTAACTCTACATCAGATACAAAAAACAATGAACTGAACATAATCAACACTGTTTCATTAACCAAGAAAAACGTAGCACTAAGAACACTCCCAAAAGACTAATGCGAAACTCGTAAACATGTGGATCGTTAAATTTCCTACTGAAAGTAAGACAAGCCCAGAATGCCTTACTTTCCATATCCTCAACGAAAAACTCTAAAAATATGACATTACATACGTTTGTGTTAATGATAGCTACGAACTATACAACAGTATAAAAATCCTTGAAAAGCTTTCAAAAAGTACTGAAAGTGACGCCATCGTTAGATAGTCACACGGGTGCCATTTCTTACTAAGAAACGCTTCAGTACTTGTCAAACTGGCCTGCCGGTGTGGCCGTGCGGTTCTAGGCGCTTCAGTCTGGAGCCGCGTGACCGCTACGGTCGCAGGTTCGAATCCTGTCTCGGGTATGGATGTGTGTGACGTCCTTAGGTTAGTTAGGTTTAAGTAGTTCGAAGTTCTAGGGGACTGGTGACCACAGATGGTAAGTCCCATAGTGCTCAGAGCCATTTGAACCAATTTTGAACTTGTCAAACTACGGTTTTGACTGAGTTCCTTTTCTCACTCTTTGGTTTTGAAGTGGGGAAACACTTCGTCACGAGCAACATATTTGTATCCAACTTTAAGCCAAAGCTAGTTTCTTACGCGTCTCAACGTTTACAACGATATACTTTCTGAATTATGTATCACCCAATGATATAATTTTGCATGTGCATCTACTGTGGAAACTATCTGCAGAATAATTTGTAAATGCACTTAGCAGTAAAGACCTAATAAAGCGTCATGCGTGATGCTGACGTTTTAATGCACGAACAGCCAAAATGTAGTAAGAATCTTCTCTCCTATCGTCACTTTTTTGGAAGGTATCACCAAGAAAAACTTTCATGTATGTTTCAAATTATGCGTGAACATTTTTAAAGGTCGCTAAGTGCTCTTATTTTCAGCTAAGGGATGAATGATTACCGTGAGCAGGCAGCTGTGACCGAGCGTTTCTAGGTGCCTCAGTTTGGAACCATGCTGCTGCTACAGTCGCAGATTCGAATCCTGTCTCGGACATGGATGTGTGTGATGTAATTATGTTAGTTAGGTTTAAGTAGTTCTAAGTCTAGGGGACTGATGACCTCAGATTTTAAGTCCCATAGTGATTTGAGCCATTTGAATTTTGCTAAAACTTGGTTCAAGAATCATACAAGAAGGTTGTATACATGGAAGAATCTTGGAGATACTAGAAAGTATCAGATAGATTATATAATGGTAAGACAGAGATTTAGCAACAATGTTTTAAATTGTAAGACATTTCCAGGGGCAGATGTTGACATTGACCACAATCTATTGGTTATGAACTGTAGATTAAAACTAAAGAAACTGCAAAAAGATGGGAATTTAAGGAGATGGGATCTGAATAAACCGACTAAACCAGAGGCTGTACAGAGTTTCAGGGAGAGCATAAGGGAACAATTGACAGGAATAAGGGAAAGAAATACAGTAGAAGAAGAATGGGTAGCTCTGAGGGATGAAGTAGTGAAGGCAGCAGATGATCAAATACGTAAACGGACGAGGGCTAGTAGAAATATTTGGCTAACAGAAGAAACATTGAATTTAATTGATGGCCGGCCGGAGTGGCCGAGCGGTTAAAGGCGCTACAGTCTGGAACCGCACGACCGCTACGGTCGCAGGTTCGAATCCTGCCTCGGGCATGGATGTGTGTGATGTCCTTAGGTTAGTTAGGTTTAAGTAGTTCTGAGTTCTAGGGGACTTACGACCACAGCAGTTGAGTCCCATAGTGCTCAGAGCCATTTTTAATTGATGAAAGGAGAAAATATAAAAATGCAGTAAAACAACCAGGCAAAAAGGAATACAAACGTCTCAAAAATGAGATCGGCAGGAACTGCAAAATGGCTAAGCAGGGATGGCTAGAGGACAAATGTAAGGATGCAGAGACTTATCTCACTAGGGGTAAGATAACTACTGCCTACAAGAAAATTAAAGAGACCTTTGTAGAAAAGAGAACCACTTGTATGAATATCAAGAGCTCAGATGGAAACCCAGTTCTAAGCAAAGAAGGGAAAGCAGGAAGGTGGAAGGAGTATATAGAGGGTCTATACAAGGCCGATGTACTTGAGGACAATACTATGGGAAAGGAAGAGGATGTAGATGATGATGAAATAAGAGATACGATACTGCGTGAAGTGTTTGACAGAGCACTGAAAGACCTGAGTCGAAACAATTCCCCGGGAGTAGACAACATTCCATTAGAACTACTGACGGCCTTGGGAGAGCCAGTTATGACAAAAATCTATCATCTGGTCAGCAAGATGTATGAGACGCGTGAAATACCCTCAGACTTCGACAAGAATAAAGTAATACCGACCCCAAAGAAAGCATGTGTTGACTAGTTTGAAAATTACCGAACTATCAGTTTAGTAAGTCACGGCCGAAAGATACTAACGCGAATACTTTACAGACGAATGGAAACACTGGTGGAAGCCGACCTCGGGGAAGATCAGTTTGGATTCCATAGAAAAGTTGGAACACTCAAGGCAATACTGACCCTACGACTTATCTTAGAAGACAGATTAAGGAAAGGTAAACATACATTTCTTGCATTTGCAGACATAGAGAAAGCTTTTGACAATATTGACTGGAATACTCTCTTTCGAATTCTAAATGTGGCAGGGGTAAAATACAGGGAGCGAAAGGCTATTTACAATTTGTACAGAAACCAGATGGCAGTTATAAAAGTGGAGGGGTATGAAAGGGAAGCAGTGGTTGGGAAGGGAGTGAAACAGGATTGTAGCCATCACCGATGTTATTCAAGCTGTATACTGAGTAAGCAGTAAAGGAAACAAAGGAAAATTTCGGAGTAGGTATTAAAATCCATGGAGAAGAAATAAAAACTTTGAGGCTCGCCGATGACATTGTAATTCTGTCAGAGACAGCAAAGGACTTAGAAGATCATGTGAACGGAATGGATAGTGTCTTGAAAGGAGGATATAAGATGGACATCAACGAAAGCAAAACGAGGATAGTGGAATGTAGTCGAATTGAGTCTGGAGATGCTGAGGGAATTAGATAAGGCAATGAGACACTTGAAGTAGTAAAGGAGTTTTGCTAGTTGCGGAGCAAAATAATTGATCATGGTCGAAGTAGAGAGGATGTAAAATGTAGACTGGCAATGGGAAGGAAAGATTCCGACGAAGAGGAATATAGATGTAAGTGTCAGGAAGTCGTCTCTGAAAGTATTTGTGTGGAGTGTAGCCATGTATGGAAGTGAAACGTCTACGACAAATAGTTTGGACAAGAAGAGAATAGAAGCTTTCAAAATAGGGTGGTACAGAAGAATGCTGAAGATTAGATGGGTAGATCACATAACTAGTGAGGAGGTATTGAATAGAATTGGGGGGGGGGGGGGGGGTTTGTGGCACAACTTGACAAGAAGAAGGGACCGGTTGATAGGTCATCTTCTGAGGCATCAAGGGATAACACATTTAGCATTGGAGGGCAGCGTGGTGGGTAAAAATCGTAGAGGGAGACCAAGAGATGAATACACTTTGCAAATTCAGAAGGATGTAGTTTGCAGTAAGTACTGGGAGATGAAGACGCTTGCACAGGATAGAGTAGCATGGAGGGCTACATCAAACCAGTCACAGGACTGAAGACCACAACAACAACATACCTTGAGTTAGGCTGCCTCGCAACGAATGCCAAGTGTCTAACAGAAATACATAAATTGCTGTGTTAAAGACTGCAGCTCGTTGTCTAGCGGTAGCGATGTCGCTTTCCGAGCACGGGGTCCCGAATTTGATTCCCGGCGGGGTCAGGGATTTTCACCTGCCTCGAGATGATTGGGTGCTGTTATGTCGTCTTCATCATCATCATCATCATCATTCATCCCCATTACGGTCGGAGGAAGGCAATGCCAAGCCACCTCCGCTAGGACCTTGCCTAGTACAGCGGCGCGGGTCCCACGCATTGTCCCCTACGCTCTGTCGAGGAGTATGGGACCTCATCGTCATTGTGCAAAATGTTTAACGCAAGATTAACCTATTAAGAATACGTTTTGGCGACATATTAAATTTTTCATTTCGGTCAGTAATCATGTAAGAAAACGTGAGAAAAATTGTGAGTCTCTGAAGACCTTTGCATAGGCAAACTGCAACTTGAATTTCGTTTTAGCAGTCTGGTGATGTAGATTTGTTTTCCCTTCTTGATATTAGTGTTGCCCTTTGTATAAAGACCCTGTACTTATCCATGAACTTTGATTATATGGTTTTGCCGTTCAAGTACAAGTTTAATATTGTTACATAAGCACGAATTGTGTTTTAAAGAATCGTCTGTTAATATGGTTTCGTGTTTCAGAGGAACTTCAGGACGGCGTACGTGCCACGATATACGATGGAACTAAATATCACATCACATTTACTACATTTGCCTGGTGGAGACATTTTCATTTCAAATCTATAATTGAATTGTTCGTGAGTGTGCGTTATTCACTCGTGAGTTCTACGAGTCGCATTCATGCAAAATTGCCAATTTTTATTAAATGTAGCTTTCTCCTAATTTACATGCGTTCTCAACACTAATGTTGAGCCGCACGGTGCTGCCGCGCGTCTTAGGCGTCTTGATACCGTTCGTGCGATTCGCCCCGTCGGAGATTCGAGTTTTTCCTC
This sequence comes from Schistocerca cancellata, assembly GCF_023864275.1. Taxonomy (NCBI): domain Eukaryota; kingdom Metazoa; phylum Arthropoda; class Insecta; order Orthoptera; family Acrididae; genus Schistocerca; species Schistocerca cancellata. The sequence continues at coordinate 527,544,969 of NC_064632.1, forward strand.
GGTCATGGATGTGTGTATTGTCCTCAAGGTAAGTTGGTTTAAGTTAGCTTAAATAGTGTGTAAGCCTAGGGACCGATGACCTCAGCAGTTTGGTGCCATAGGAACTTACCACTACCTACCTACCTACCACTAAAGCTGCTCACCGCTTTATTTTAGTAGGCATTGGAGATGTTAGCCTTTCACCTTCGTGCTACTATTGACCTGTTCGTAACTCAAACAAGTCATTGTGAGAGACGGAAGAAACGGTAAAGTACAGACAAATTCCTGGATCACACCTTTGCTTGAACCAATGCCCTTCATATTCATAGTCACGTAATTATCCATTTAAGAGGTTTAGAACTTTAATAGTGCAACTATTTATTTACAGCTTGTACAAAATAGATACGTGTTTCAAAGTCTTACTGACCTTCAAAGTATTCACCAGCATTGCGTATAACCCGTTGCCAGCGATGTGGAAGTCGTAGGATACTCTTAGTAGTGCCAGTTGTGTTGACAGTTCGACCGGCACGGTCTATTGCCCGACAAATTTTTAGCAGTTCTGAAGCGAATGCCGTGAAGTGTTTCCTTCGATTTAGAAATCGAGTTGAACTTAACGAGAACTTAAGTCAGGGGAGTGCAGTAGGTGGTATAGCACTTGGCAGCCCCATCAGTCAAAAAAATCAGTAACGGCTTGCACTGTACGTGCTTAAGAATTGTACTGCTAAATGATGGTCAGGTCCTGCAGAATGTGTCACCACTTATGTCTCTATGTTGTTCATTTTTGGAACACACCCTAGGACCTCCTAGAGACAGTGTGGTTGTGTTATCCACAGAGTTTGGTATGCTAAATGTGAAAAAGATCCATTAATATTTAGTACTGCTTCTTCAGATTCATAGAGAGTATGAGTAACGTATTGCTCGCAGCTTGAATCAAGTACATTGCTCGCTCGCCACAGTAGCCAGCGTCAGCTGTGCCAGCTTGAGAACCAAACATCTGGTCTCCTCCCGGCTCCACAGCAAGCTACGTTTTCCGCGCAAGGTGCCAACTCATAACAATTTGCTATGTTACAGATTGTAGAAAAAATTTTGCAGGAAAGTGGAGGGGCACAGCTTTGGCTCTTCCACCAAGGATGCATTATCATCTTGGTATGGCAATGAGTTACCATCTTGGTACGGGATTGTGCACGCCCTGCCTCCTGACATTCTTGATGTGGCACATCCCAAATTCCTTCCTTGTGCCAATTTCTTTATTTCGGAGCTGAAATTCCACTCTATGTCCTCAATTATTTGTTGTATGTATTCTAATCTCTTCCTTCCCCTACATCTATAATCTCTACAGCTCTTTTAGTACTATGACGTCGCAGAATGACATGACTTTGGAAAGGAACTGTCACCACAACACGACCAAAACCAATCAGGCCTCTAAGGGGTGGAAACATGCTTGTTCTCCAGTATGAAAAATTTCTCAATGACTGAACCTGCTAGGTAAGTGGTTGTGACCGAGTTCTGGGATAAGCATAATGGAGTGCTGCTGGTGGATTTTGCTGAACACGAGACCACTGTAAGTGCTGCAGCTTGCATTAAAACTTTAGTCGCGTAATGCACTTGGTGATAAGCGCCACCAAATTAACGCCGACGGTGTCAAACTTCAGGACCCCCCCCCCTTGCCTCTCCCCCTCACCCTCCTCCCTCCCCTTCGCCCAATGTTGCTACTTGTAGTCCATTAAATTTCGGGCATGCACCCGTGCAAATAAAATTTCCTCCACTGAGACTTCGAAAGCGTATCGTCCGGCCATCCTCAGAGTGACTCACGAGACCGACAAGACGCCAAGCGCGTCCTGCTATGCTCCACCGCGGCGGTACTACGCATGCTTACACATGCCCCTCCTGTGGCGAAGGCGTACAGACATTCGATTCGATTATCGATGTATGATCGGTGGCGGTGACACCATGACGACTTCTCTGCAGTTTAATTATCCCAAGAGCCGGATTCCATGCTTTGTCCAAATTAAAACATTATCTCTATTTATTAAATTATTAGCTAATCTAATCTCTATAACTTCCTTGAAGACAGATTCGCAAAGGAAGAGGTGGATGCTAAAATCTTCACGTCACAGTAATTCATGGAATGCCCTGTATCAATACGATGTTCGGCCACAGCCGACTTGTCTGGCTGCAATAAGCGCGTGTATCTTCGATGCTCCACATATCTCTCATGAACGGTGCGTGTTGTTTGACCTATGTACGACTTCTCACAATTTCCGCAAAGAATCTGATACACACCTGCTTTACGAAGCTGTAAATCGCCCTTCACAGATTCGAGTAAAGCTGCAATCTTCGTGGGGGGCCAGAAGATCACCTTAACACAGTGTTTCTCAGGAATGCGGCCTATCTTCGAGGAATGAGCACCCACATAGGGCAAAAACGCACTACATCTGAAGGACTTACTGTCTTCTTCCCAATCACATACCTGCTTTCTAGGTTTTGCTACTTCTGTTCGTGAAGAAATCAACTAATCTGGATGGTACGTGCACCAAAATCCACCATACAGTCCAGACTTTGGCCCGTTGCACTTTCATTTGTCTGGTTCAATGAGAAAGGTCCTGGCCGGCCAACGTTTTGCGACAGATGCGGAAGATAAGTCAGCGTCCGCAGATAGCTGCACTAAAACCAAACAGATCCGGGCTTGTAATCATTCGCTGGGCCTTGTTGTTGTCTGTCCGGTTCTCAGGCAATCAGCGAGCAGTAACTTCACGGCAATTCAGTGTGTCATGAACGTGAATGTACACTGCAGCATAGGAAATGTTTAACTGCTGCGATAAGGTTCGCAGTTATACACAACTATCGGTGAAAATTGCTGCCTCAATGACTCCGAAATTTTGTGGGGTTGCAGCTGTTACCGGACGCCCAGAGCGTGGCGAATCACGCCCTCTTGGAAGAATATACACCACCTGGAGGTATTGCTACGGTCCATACTGTCGCCTCCATACTCGCCACGCTTGTTCCTATGAATTTCACCCGGTTTATGTCCATTGGCTCACAAATGTCTAACTACACTTCGCTGCTCACCACAAGTTGACAACAGTAACATGTGTGCCATATTTGTTCAGTAGTTCGGGCTTCTATCGCCTGAGCTGCGCATGAAAACAAAATACCCTCTGTAGCACGAACTTTGAACAATGTCGTTGTGAAATTTCAAAATTTCAGCTGCAATACAGGGGGACATAAAGTTATTTTCCGTTACTTTCCGATTCTCCCTTGTACTCTCCGATACTTCATATGCACATCTTAATCTCTTACTGGATACTGGAATTTTTGGTACAGTGATACTAATTAACAGCAACAGTCCGATTTTAATTACATTTACTGTTTCTGCATGGAATCGGAAATCTGATGAAGTTAACAACGCAACGGATAACGCTCGCTAGCTGCACCACGAACCAGCACATTTCGTACAGAGACCAGTAATCGTTTGCCTGAACATGACCAAAATACAAATTTTATTTTATATTGTTCCATAAACTGTTTAATCATTTCTTCGACAATCTTCTCCTTTGAATTTAATTTTTTTTTCAATGGTGATCCACACAGTCTTCTTGTAGTAGAGAAAGGGAGTGGCAATCCGGTTAGATTGGCCTCAAAATGTTGTTCTTTATAACTGTGGTATCACTTATCGATTCTATCCCACTGGCATCATAACAACAGAATTGCAAATTAACATCGACAAAGTTGGCGGGTGGTCAATTATTCTAAATGTTTTCTAAAGAAAATGGAAGCTGGGTCATAGTATTGCTTTACTAATGAAACTATAACTCGATAAAATCACTCGAAAGAATATATATTATTCACAATTATTCCATGGAGTGCTTACCTGATGGCCAACATTCATACTTAATGTTCACGACCACAATTTACCATTTATCTTACAACAAAATTATGATAAGTAATTGTTTTCTGACATTTCCTTGTGTAAACTGACTTAATGGGGCATTGAGAATGCTATCCACAATAATACGAGGTTGGTTTGAAAAGTTCTCAGAACGGAATAGGAAATAAGTGCTCACATCACTGAAACTTTTTTTTATTTTTCAATTTAGTCTTCTTGTAGATTAATGCACTTGGTCCAACGATGTTGCAGTGCCTTGATCCCATCTCGAAAATAAGTTTGTTCCAGGCCTGCAAAATAGTTGTCAACTCGTTTGAAGTGAATCTTCGTCCTGGGCAGAGATAGAAGACGGAGCCATATCATGTGAATAAGACGCGTGTGGCAACAATTCATACCTTAGTTCGTGTAATTTTGCCATGGCGATGGCATATGCGCTTCCGATCCAGCGTCAAGAGTCGCGGCACCAGTCTTGCAGATAATTTCATCAATTCTAATTCTTCAGTTAAAATGTGATGTGCCCTTCCAGATGACATCTGGCAAGCGTGAGCAATTTCACTCACTTTCAGCCGGCGATCCTTCATGACCGATTTGTGCACTTTCGTAATGATTTCTGGAGTAGTGGAACATATTGGCCGATCACTTCGCGGATCATCATCTAAGTTCGCCCGACCAAATTTAAATTCATTCGTCCACTTGGAAACAGTCGAATATGAAGGAGCAGAGTCCCCCAATGTATTCTGGAAATCGGCATGAATGTCCTTTGCTTTCATGCCTTTCTTTACGAAGTACTTAATCACTGCTCGAATCTTAATTTTTCCCATCTCCGCAACAGTCCAATGAATTCCACGGAAATAACTCGTTGCGCTTGCGCTGACCTCACGTGGTCATTCCGCGACCTTTTCAAACCACCCTCGTAAACCCATGCTTATACCTTTTATCCAACATCAGTAAGGGCTCCGAATCAGGAACGTTCGATTATCACTGCAGCCAATCTAGCAGTGTCCAAAACATGTTGGACCTCTGGAGACAACGTCTCCTTGTTCAGACCGCCCATAGGTGAACCTCTCCTATTGACTGTTGTCCCCTGACGCTCACTACTCTCGATTCTGTCCCTAAACGATATTCTTTGCTGAAGCCCACTACCCTATAACTATCTTTGGCGAGAATGAGATTTTCAGTCTGCAGCGGAGTGTGCGCTGATATGAAACTTCCTGGCAGATTAATACTGTGTGCCCGACCGAGGCTCGAACTCGGGACCTTCGCCTTTCGCGGGCAAGTGCTCTACCATCTGAGCTACCGAAGCATGACTCAGCGCCGGTACTCACAGCTTTACTTCTGCCAGTAACTCGGCTCCTACCTTCCAAACTTTACAGAAGCTCCCCTGCGAACCTTGCAGACCTAACACTCCTGAAAGAAAGGATATTCGGGAGACATGGCTGCAGAGTGAAAATCTCATTCTGGAAACATCCCCCAGGCTGTGGCTAAGCCATGTCTCCGCTATCTACTTTCTTTCAGGAGTGTTAGTTCTGCAAGGTTCGCAGGAGAGCTTCTGTAAAGTTTGGAAGGTAGGAGACGAGATACTGGCAGAAGTAAAGCTGTGAGTAGTGGGCGTGAGTCGTGCTTCGTTAGCTCAGATGGTAGAGCACTTGCCCGCGAAAGGCTAAGGTCCCGAGTTCGAGTCTCGGTCGGGCACACAGTTTTAATCTGCCAAGAAGTTTCATATCTTTGGCTAGTCCCTCACATTTCAATATCCCATCACATCCAACGCTTCATGCAATCACAAATTCATGGAAGCAAATAGACAGGAATTTGGAAGTGTGACCCATAAATCGCAGATGCGTCCATTCTCATAAGTCATATTTCATGACTGTAATAATTGAAAAACTTTGTTACCCCACGTGGTACCATGACAATTTGTCTGGTGAAATAATACTACTGATATGTAAAATTTTTAAGTGGAGTGTATTGACAGTACCTCTTCAGTTTCACCGTCGATTCTTCGAATAATAATGTATCTCAATCGTTTCGATTCACTTCTATTTCAGTTTTCCGAGAGAAAATGTTTCACTGCAATACTGTGCTGTGCTCCGAAGTCATATTCTCAGATATTTCTGTGTTGGGTACCAGTAAACTTCTTTCGGCCAGAAAACGCCTTCCTTGCCTGTGGAAGGCTGCTTTTTATATCCTCCTCTCTTGGTTCGTCCGTAGTTTTGCTTTCTAGGTAATGGAATTCCTTCACTTCGTTCATTTTGTGTTCCCCAATTTTGATAAACTTCTCGCTAATCTTGTTTTTGCTACTCTTCGTTACATTCGTCTTCCTTCATTTTACTCTCAGTCCATATTCTGTACTCATTACTCTGTTCAATCCACTCAACAAGTCCTGTAATTGTTCTTCACTTTCACGGACGGCAAATACACTCCTGGAAATTGAAATAAGAACACCGTGAATTCATTGTCCCAGGAAGGGGAAACTTTATTGACACATTCCTGGGGTCAGATACATCACATGATCACACTGACAGAACCACACGCACATAGACACAGGCAACAGAGCATGCACAATGTCGGCACTAGTACAGTGTATATCCACCTTTCGCAGCAATGCAGGCTGCTATTCTCCCATGGAGACGATCGTAGAGATGCTGGATGTAGTCCTGTGGAACGGCTTGCCATGCCATTTCCACCTGGCGCCTCAGTTGGACCAGCGTTCGTGCTGGACGTGCAGACCGCGTGAGACGACGCTTCATCCAGTCCCAAACATGCTCAATGGGGGACAGATCCGGAGATCTTGCTGGCCAGGGTAGTTGACTTACACCTTCTAGAGCACGTTGGGTGGCACGGGATACATGCGGACGTGCATTGTCCTGTTGGAACAGCAAGTTCCCTTGCCGGTCTAGGAATGGTAGAACGATGGGTTCGATGACGGTTTGGATGTACCGTGCACTATTCAGTGTTCCCTCGGCGATCACCAGTGGTGTACGGCCAGTGTAGGAGATCGCTCCCCACACCATGATGCCGGGTGTTGGCCCTGTGTGCCACGGTCGTATGCAGTCCTGATTGTGGCGCTCACCTGCACGGCGCCAAACACGCATACGACCATCATTGGCACCAAGGCAGAAGCGACTCTCATCGCTGAAGACGACACGTCTCCATTCGTCCCTCCATTCACGCCTGTCGCGACACCACTGGAGGCGGGCTGCACGATGTTGGGGCGTGAGCGGAAGACGGCCTAACGGTGTGCGGGACCGTAGCCCAGCTTCATGGAGATGGTTGCGAATGGTCCTCGCCGATACCCCAGGAGCAACAGTGTCCCTAATTTGCTGGGAAGTGGCGGTGCGGTCCCCTACGGCACTGCGTAGGATCCTACGGTCTTGGCGTGCATCCGTGCGTCGGTGCGGTCCGGTCCCAGGTCGACGGGCACGTGCACCTTCCGCCGACCACTGGCGACAACATCGATGTACTTTGGAGACCTCACGCCCCACGTGTTGAGCAATTCGGCGGTACGTCCACCCGGCCTCCCGCATGCCCACTATACGCCCTCGCTCAAGTCCGTCAGCTGCACATACGGTTCACGTCCACGCTGTCGCGGCATGCTACCAGTGTTAAAGACTGCGATGGAGCTCCGTATGCCACGGCAAACTGGCTGACACCGACGGCGGCGGTGCACAAATGCTGCGCAGCTAGCGCCATTCGACGGCCAACACCGCGGTTCCTGGTGTGTCCGCTGTGCCGTGCGTGTGATCATTGCTTGTACAGCCCTCTCGCAGTGTCCGGAGCAAGTATGGTGGGTCTGACACACCGGTGTCAATGTGTTCTTTTTTCCATTTCCAGGAGTGTATGTCATCATATTATATTATCATTGATACCCTGCCAGCCTGAATATGAATTCAACATTTCTTTCATTTTCATCATTGCTTCTTCACGGTATCGAATGAACACCCTTCTTAATCCGAGCACTCGTTCTGCATCTATATATGTACTCCACACTCCAAACACGGCGCATGGCGGAGGGTATCACATACCAATAGTAGTCATTCCCTTAGCTGTCCCACTTGAAAACAGAGCGAGGGAAAACGACTATGAGCCCTGATACCTCTTATCTTCGTGGTCCCTACGCTCAATGTTTGTTGAAGGTATTAGAATGTTCTGCAGTCAGTTTCAAATGTTGGTTCTCCACATTTTTATGTAGTGTTCCTCACAAAGGGTGTCGTATTTCCTCTAGGGATTCTAATATGAGCACGCAAAGCATCTAGGTAGCGCTTGCGTTCCGTCCGAACCTACTAGTAACCTGCAGCCTGCCTCTGAACTGCTTCGATGTCTTCCTTTACTCCGACTTGGTACGGATCCCAAATACTGGAGCAGTACTCAAGAACAGGTCGTACTAGCGTCCTAGACACGGTTTCATTTACACATGAACATTCTTCTCTGGAATTCTCCCAGTGAAGCAAAGTCCACCATTCGCCTTTCCTACTACAGTTCTCACAACCTCGTTCCATTTCATATCGCTTCGCAACGCTACGCCCAGATATGTAAACGAAGTGAGTGTCAAGCAGGACGGTAATAACGCTGTATACGAAACACAAACTAGAAACTTCGATCCCTTACCGTATATTGTAACGCAGGAAATGCATATCCTCCTATTTCCATTTATTGTACTATAAATTTGTTTTCCTTAGTTTTGTTACCTGAATATATAACATTTCTGTGTCTTCGTATATTGTAATTGTTTTACTATTTGTATATATATATATATATATATATATATATATATATATATATATATATATATATATATATATATATATATATTTATGTCGATGTATAATTGGTTTGTTTCGTAAATATTATTTGTATTTTTACGCTGGGTCTTGCCTAGAGAAAACTGCTATCGAACGATTACATCGATAGGTCGTGTGAAGAATCAAAGTGTGTAGGATCTTTGGTAGTGTTAACTCTGCCGCGTGGAGCGCGGGCTGAGCAGAGGGAGTCTGGCTGGAGTAGCGAGTGGAGCAGGTGTGTTGTGTGAAGCTCCCGCGAGTTGCCGCGCTTTCGGGGTTTGGCAGCATGTAATTGCGCTCGACTTGCGATGATAGTTTCTGACATGGTGTCGCGGACGGGAAGCATTAGCTGGCGCACATCAAGAGCCCGTTTCGTCTGGTGACCGTGTCGAGAAGAAGGCGCGCCAACATCCAGCTTCTGCAACAGCGACGGCCGACAATGAGTGACTGTCGCCACCTCCTCGATCGACGGCTTCAAACCTTCAATCAACCAACAAGGAAGACTGGGAGCACGTAAAGTTTTAGAACTGTATGGCAGACCTCAGCTTTTCAAACTGTACCATTTTCCTAACTGTAATTACAGCAACTTAGCATGAACATTTGTTGCTCATTGTCCCAATTGCATTACCAAGCAGGGTCCCTTCCTTTTCCGGAATGAACCCGAGTGTCGTTGAAATTCAAACGCCAGCATCATTCCACTTCACTACTTTAATTTCAAAGTTCAGTTAAAGTATTCATAGCTGGCTACAATATTTAGATTACACAAGCACAAATTAAGAGTGCGAGTTTTGTTACCGTATTTTAGCTTACCTGTGACTGCAGCTCAGCTTGGTACGTATTAAATTTTACTATTGTTAATTGTTCAGAATCATTTAATTCAAGTTCAAAGTTAAATCTCTTATTTCTAAATTGCGTAGATTCAAGTAGCCTTTGAAATGATTGTTGAGGTAGTCCAAGACTAACCGTGTTTTACTTAATTTCGATGTGCTTCAGAAAGAAAGCTCACTATTAACTTCAGTCACTAAATTAACTTTCGATTTTCCGGTTTTATTAATTCTTTTGCTAAATTAAGTCAGGGTGTAGCGAAATTTATTACTTCTGACAAACTCTCAGTTTTCACACTACACGTGTCAACCTTCAGTTGCCACACTTCTAGTGCTAATTATATGTGTAATAACCTTTCTTTTTCAGTTACTATAGTAATTGTCCTTAGGACTGGCGACCGTAATTTCCCCCAAATCTCAAATATCTAATTATCGCTAGTTAATTGTTAACGTAACGGCTGCACATTTACTTTCTTTATTAACTTTACCCCTTTTCAAAATTAATTTCCACCAGTTTCATTAGCACTTTTCCTTTCATTTAGATGTAACCCTTTCCTCCCTCTTTACCGACAGATTAACTTCGGTGACGATTGCTTTTCCCAAATTTCCATTAGGTACACGCGGTTTAATTTTTCACTGTCATTAAGGTCGATAAGTGAGGGGGAGGTTACAATACCACAACGTCATCAGCAAACTATCGCAGATTGCTACCTACCATCGTCGTTTATATTCCATTTTTATCGTGCTTACAAAGCTACGAGCAGTTTTTCGGCGATTTTTACGTGCTCTGTGGTTAGAGACTCGGAAATATTTCTCGCAGGAAGTGTGTCAGGGAGCGACTCCAAACTTCGCCACGCGCTCCGCGCCGCATACCTCTGAAGCTCTCAGCGTCCGGATCGCAGACAGGAGCGTCGCGACGGCGTCAGACGAGCCGACAGGCCGTCACGTGGCTTATGACGTCATGCAGTGTGACCTGCATCCTCGCAGCCGCCGCCACCGCAGGTGGCGCAATCGATACCAACGGCGTGGCTCGCCCCACAGTTGCACTCCGCCCGGCCTTTGTTTGCTTGTTTATTGGGCAGTCACCTGCCGCGGAGGTTAACAATAACGTCAGCGAATGCCGTATGTAAGCTTTAACAGCGGCGCTAGGCAACCGGTACTGGAATGTCTCGGCTGTTTTGTACCCACAGCGCATGTCGAATGTCTTACGCTCACAAGCACGAAAGGATTCACGCTTCCATGATCGAGGTTCTAGTTTTAGCAGTTCGGTGTCTATAAAAAAGTGCCCACTGTCTTCAGTTGCCATTTTATTAGGTTGGAGCATAAGGTCGTTGCGTTTTTGTTTTGCACGTTGGTATTCGGTTGCTATGGGTTTACTTATTATTTATTATTTTAAATCCACTGTTACTGTTTGAGTTCACATATTGTCATTTTGTCGCCTGGCAATAATGAGCGGAGCTTTAGATGCTGTAAATTGGAGTGTCATACCTACTTCCGACATATTCTTCTGTGTGAGTTCAATAGGGCGATGACAGAAGAGGATGCAGCTAGAAACATTTGCGACGTGTGTGCGGCTAAAGCAATTGTACAGAGCAAGGCAAGGAAACGGTTTCCTCGTTTTAAGGAGGATCGTGTGGACCTTGGTGACAATGTTGAAGAATACGTTCAAATTTTCATGAAGATCGTTTAAACGCTCTATTCCACAGTAATTCACATTATTGTTCTCGTGAACTGGCAGGTGTGATGAACTGTTATCATTCCAACTCCGTGTGACGTTTGGAGGCAATGAGGAATGTCCAAAGATCGGATGAATGTGTACCGCAGGGTCTAAAATCACAGAAATCAGCAGGTGGCCTCATATGCATCTCCACTTGCACGTCATCAACTGGCTCTTGAACACCGACCATTTTATCCTTTATCGGTACTGCTATTGAGAAATGGTGTCTTTTGTGCCAACATAAGGAAAGAGAGGAATGTTTGAGCCCAGAAAAGTAGCAGCACCCAGTACAGAAACCTGTGCGCGTCCATGAAAGATAATGTTATACGGCTGGTGGAACAGCGGCGGTGCGGTGTACTACGAATTGCTTCCCCGAGGTGTAACCATCACTCCTGGCATTTACTGTCAAGAACTGAGACGGCTTGCTGACGCAGTCCAAGAGCTACGACTAGTATGACTGGGTGAAGTGACGCTGCTCCATCCCGCCAGCGTTCTGCAAGACCGACAAAAAGCACTCTTTAGGAGCTGGTTTGGGACGTCATTACGCACTTGCCTTATTCGCCTGATCTTGTGAGATCACGTTTTCACCTTCTCCGCTCACTAACGAACAACCATGAAGGAGCTTCATTTCCGCATGAAAATGCGCTCCAAACATAGCTGGATGAGTTCCTCGCCTGATAACCACGTGATTTCTACACTCGCACAATCGAAGTTACCCCAGCCTTGTAAGACTGTTCTAAATAGTGAAGAAGAATATATTGTTGACGACGAAAATCTTCTTTTTGTGTACCTGTTGTGTTTATTAAACTTACGGGAAAACTCTACCAACTTAAGCATCAATCCAGTAGATACCGTAACACCTCTCCCTACCTTCATTGTTCCTATAGTTCATTTTCTACATTTGTACACTTACATGGCCATTCTGCAATTCACACTTCAGTGATTGACAGAGGATTCATAAAACCAGTTTCTCGATTGAATTGTACGTATTAAAAATTAACATTTAAATCTATGTGTGAGAGCTCTGGTTTCCCTCATCTAATTACAGAGCTTTATCCCTTTGTAGGTGAGTCAAGACGCCGAAAAAAGGGTCGCTCAGGCAGTCTCTTTAGTGAATATAATAAACCACGTAAATGCTGTGGCAATAAAATGCAGGCTTTAGTTCACCTTCCCATAACATTTCCTGTTTGATACTCCTAATTTAACTTATTTCTGATTGTAATGCATAGGTATTTATCTGAACCGACAACCTTTAAATCTGGATTATCTAGTGTCCGCTTACATGGGCCATCGATCCATCTCTTTTGTTCCCTGCTGCCTACAAGGGAATGGTCCTGTCCGACATATCGGAACCCATAATTTTTTATGCAGGAAGAAGCTTGTCATAGCGATTTGTACAGGCCTTCTTACTTACTGCGTGGTCGGCCATGACAAGAGAACGCTGCACCGCGTAGTGCTAATATCTGGAGTGAGTCACGCAAATTAGAAACACCTAAACAGTATAAAAAGAGTCATGTACCTTTCTTGTTTCTAGTAAGACTGATTTCGTATAGATAATGAAACTTTGGCATAAGTAATTGCTACAAATGTGACTTACCGAGTCAAACAAATCAAGGCAGTGTCTGATGTTACGTTACCGACGACTTCAATCAATTGGGACTTCAATTTCTTGAAATGAAATATTTCTTACCCAAACATCAGTTTACATCAAATTCTGTAGCACAACTCTTATGATAATGTTTGAATGATGTATGTTTTACTAAAAATGAAACCTTGCTTGTTTATACCCCATAGTCGGCACAATAAAGCTAATCGGAAAATTAAAAATTAATGCCTCCAGGACCATCACAGTAATTACTAGTGTTTTTTAGACAAAATTCCGGTGGAGTAAGAAATGGCCCTGGGCTTTGGTCTGCTTATTGATCTAAGTACCGAGCATACTTAAAACAATCCATAAAATGTGCAGATGCAAACTGATAACGGAAAAATCATAGAAATTTAAGAATAATGTTCTCCTGATAAACCTCAAATGTCACAGAGGAATCTGAACTTATATTGTGGACAGATTCCTTAAAAATACTTTCCGTGGTCGAAAAAATTCTTTGTTGATTGTTCCAGATGGAATCTAATTTTTATCAATAGTATTTTCGTTTTCCTCCTGAAAGACAGACGTATTCGTATGTGCAGGCTAAGAATCCAACAAAAGCAAAGAAATAATTTCTGTAGCTGGCTAGAAATCGTTTCGAATAAAATGTTAAAAATTATTCATTCCTATTTTTCCAGATTGTGATGGATCGATTGTAATATTTTTGCCACTCATTAGTCCTTTTATCTATTTTTATCCCAAAAATATTTCGAGGTCTCTGAAGGCAGGTATAAAACTATGGAAACAGTAAGCCACTCACACTTATCACTCACTGTTGTATAGGAATGTTTCATAACATTGAGCGGTTGCACAACAGACCAGATTCCGTCCTTTTTCATCTATGAAACCAGATTGATCGGCACTCGACTCACCAGAGATGGGGATAACAGCAAGCTTTGGCTTCACTACAGGTCTGGATTAAAGGAACCTCCCGTACATCTCTACCTGAAGTAAACTTCGCTCCTTTGCGGCGCCCTACAAGAGTTCTTTAGTCTGTCTAGCCAGTTGGCAGAAAACAAGAAATCAGCAGTGTTCGTCCCAGTTGCGATTCGGAGGGCCTACTGTCATAGATCTCCATTGGTAACAGTGCAGTGCCTCTCATGATAAGTTCTATCAGGTTCATATCTCAAGAAAACTCCAAAGAACCGTAATTCATGTTATTTATTCATTACTAAAGGGAAGGGGGGGGGGGTGGCGTAGAGAGTGGGGGGCATGCTAACGGGACTTTGTGGCAATACTGATCAGTAAATATTCTGGACAGTTTTGCTTTCACAGTTTTACGAGTTTCATTTTGTCAAATATTTATTATTTCGAGTAACTATTTGTCCAATGACACAGCTTACCGTCGGATTTAACGAAGGAAAACAGTGTTAGCACAGTGTTTAATATTAATTTATTAATTAGCAATAACATTAACATTAATATTAATTCAGTTAGCACAAAAGCAAGTGGTAATTATGGTGTTATTATGGATATTATATAAGTTCCAAATCTAACAGTAACTTACGTTACTTGTTTCAGAGAAACTAAAATTAAATTAGCTTTACAGATTACAATCGCACCGAGTCATTATCTGTATTCCGATGCACCGTCAACCAAGACTACGCACATGCCATGTTGCGCATAGATAGTTCGTTATGGCTCCATTAGGGGAGTACATTTCTCCATCTGCTTGGCAAGCTACGAATCTGGCAATGTTCAACATTTTTGTAATATACTTTTAATGTGTCCTAGCAGCTAAAATTTTGACAGGCTCTGTCCTTAGAAATATTGTGTCTGTATAAAGAAAAACTTACGGGTACACTTCGACATGTCGGAATAGACCATTTCCTTGTTACTAATAAAGTTAGGGTGACTTGAAGAAGAAAATGTAGGTGAGCAACAGAATAAAGCTACGGGTGGGGGAGAAAACTTGTATAAATATTTTTGAAAATTCTTTTAGTAAAGTAACTTGCCACCACACAGTGTTGTGCCTTGCTAGGCCGTACGCGGTGGCGGCAGCATGACAATGGGTCTACGGCTAAGAGCGTCCACAGACCAACACCATTTTGTAAAGATCTCATTTTAGCTCCGTATGCGTCAGCTGTGGTTTTGTATAAGTACCAGACAGTCGTAGTCATATTAGTTGTACGTGGCCAGTGTATTTAATATCGCCCGAAATATTTAATAAACTGGAATTATATGGCTCAGTGCTTGAAAAGTTAATTTAAAGAATACACGTTCAACGATTTTTATTGACTTCAGGAATATTGCGTGAAGTAGGGAGAAATTATCTACTTTTTGTAAATGGTAGACAGTCTTTGGTCTTTGAATTCTTACGTAGGACAGAGCTTTATTTAACATGCAGAGAGGTGCAGATTTAAGGCCACAAATATACAGTTTAGTCAATTACACATTGGGAATTTACGGCGACTTTTCTAATGACTCTGTTGTTTATTTGACTCTGTTGATGGACGTTTCACCTGAGCCATTATACATACTACAAAGCGCTCGGAAATGCGAGGTTGGGGCAACAGTAAAGCAATGTTTAAGCAACAAACCCATGAAAAAAAGAGAGACGCACAACGACTTTTTGTGTAACCGTTGTTTATCGCAGTTTCTTACCACTCGTGTGGAGAACATCTTCGCTGTTTAAGGTCAACTCCTACTTTTCGCAACATAAAAGTATATTGTCTAAATCGTTTTCCTATTTGTTTTGATCTTCTGATGACTTTAATACACGGTAAACGACGTCACAATCTTCAAGCAGTCAAAGAGGGGTGATTGGATTCTCTCCTAAATCATTTACACACATTAAAAAAAACAGGGAGCATATATACTGAAGCGCCGAAGAAAATGGTACTGCCATGCTTATTCAAAAACAGAAATATGTAAACAGGCAGAATACGGCACTGCGGTCGGCAACGCATATATAAGACAAGTGTCTGGCGCAGTTGTTGGATCGCTTGCTGCTGCTACAGTGGCAGGTTATCAAGATTTAAGTGAGTTTGAGCTTGGTGTTATAGTTGGTGCACGAGCGATGGGACACAGCATCTCCGAGGTAGCCATGAAGTGGGGATTTTCCCGTGCGACCATTTCACGACTGTGCCATGAATATCAGGAATCAGGTAAAACATGAAATCTCCGAGATCGCTGCGCCGGCAAAAGACGCTGCAAGGACGGGACGAACTGCGACTGAAAAGAATCGTTCAACGTGATAGAAGTGCAACCCTTCCGCAGAGTGCAGCAGATTTCAATGCTGGACCAACAACAAGTGTCAGCGTGCGAACAATTCAACGAGACATCACCGATATGGGCTTTCCGAGCCGAAGGCCCCCTCGTGTACCCTTGATGACTGCGCGACACAAAACTTTACGCCTCACCTGCGCCCGTCAGCACCGACATTGAACTGATGATGACTGAAAACGTGTTTCTTGGTCGGACGAGTCTTGTTTCAAAATGTATCAAGTGGATGGACGTGTACGGGTATGGAGACAGCCCCATGAATCCTTGGACGCTGCATGTCAGCAGAGGACTGTTCAAGCTGTTGAAGGCTCTGTAACAGTGTGGTGCGTATGCAGTTGGAGTGATATGTGGCCCCTGGTACGTGTAGATACGACTCTGACAGGTGACACGTACGTAAGCACCCTGTCTTATCATCTGCATCCATTCATGTCCACTGTGCATTTCGACGGCCTTTGGAAATTCCAGTAGGACGATGCGACACCCCACACTTTCAGAATTGCTACAGAGTGGCTCCAGGAACACTCTTTTGAGTTTAAGCACTTCTCCTGGTCACCAAACTCCCCAGCTATGAACATTATACAGTATATCTGGGATGCCTTGCAACGTGCTGTTCCGAAGAGACCTCCATCCCCTCGTACTCTTACGGATTTACGGACAGCCCTGCAGGGTTCTTGATGTCCATTCCCTCCAACAGACATCAGTCGAGTCCATGGCACGTCGTGTTGTGGCACTTCTACGTGCTCTCGGTGGTTCTACACGATATTAGATGGGTGTACCAGTTTCTCTGGCTCTTCAGTGTAATACCTCTCTCGGGAATATCATTCATCGCTATAGTGTCCCTCGATAATGTCCCGTCATTTTTGTGATGTTTCCGATAGTAAATACCGAACTCACTTCCCCAGAAAATACATTTTCTCTCTAGCTTTTCAACCGCAGATTGTAGCTGATTGTCACTCATTTTTCTCTTTTCTTGCATTATATTTCTGTGGTCTGAATATAGAAAGCTGTTTCCGAATTTGCTATTAAGAATTCTGCGGACAGTTGCAAATTTATCACTGTACTTTTTGACAAACTTTCTTCTGTCTCGGGTTCTTCGGCCGACGTTCATCTATTGATTTTACTGACGTTTCGCAAGCACGAGTGACTGGCATTGTCAAAGCTTCACCCTCCATTTCCGTTGGTGAACTGGTGGGGGGGGGGGGTGTCGGGGGGAAGGTGGGGGACGCGGTCAAGAGGCCTGTTCACTTACTCGTCTAATGTGAAGTAAATATACATCTTTCAACAAAGCCGCTAAGCTTACTTGTATGTCGATAATGTGGAAGTGGTGTCGGATTATCAGTACTATGTAAGATGTTCTCCCATAAAGTACATTTCCCTGGAGTTGAAAACAGACACAAAACGAAATT
The DNA here is from genome assembly GCF_023864275.1 of Schistocerca cancellata. Lineage (NCBI taxonomy): Eukaryota > Metazoa > Arthropoda > Insecta > Orthoptera > Acrididae > Schistocerca > Schistocerca cancellata. Next base: position 527,562,429 of record NC_064632.1, read on the forward strand.
ATCTGTAAGATTTACTGGAAGAAATGCAGGAACCTCTATTTTTCAACATATTCACCATCGTAAATCTGGCATTTGTCATAACGTGGGACCAAGTTTGGTATCCTTGTGTCATAGAAGACTTCTGTTTGTGACTGGAATTGAAGTGTGACTCGCTGTCAGTCTGAAATATCTGATTTCAACCGAGAAGAATTTTCAAAGGTCATGTCAGAACTTCTCAGTCACTGGAATGAATTAACTCTTTTTCAGGACTCACTACTCATCATTCATCCACAAAAATAAATGAAAGAAGGAAGCACAGGAGGTGGATGGAAGGAGGGCGAGGAGAAGGTGCGTAAGAGGAGATGGTCAGAGAGATGGGGATGAGAGTATGGACAGAGAGAGTGTGAAAAGGGGGAAATGGGTATCGGGCAGGTGGAGGAAATGGATAGAAAAAGGAAAAGAGAGCTTGGACAGAGAGAGGGGCACGAAAATATGGTCGGAAAGAGAGGTGGAGGAAGTAAATATAGAGACATGGTAGATGGTGATGGAGAGACTGTTGAAGTGGAGAGGAGGCAATGACAAGCAGAGGTGGGAGGATGAAGTGGACAGAGAGTCGGTTGGAGTAAGAGCTGGAAACAGTTACGGCGATATAATGCAGGAGTGAAGTCGGAGGGAAAAGGCTATACATAAGCCTCTTGGCGTAATCGCGAATAATAACTAATCATTTGTACATTCATAGACGCACATTCCTTCTGGAAATATAAATAGTATATTGTTACAACGAAATAGCTGATATATTCGGTTTCTTTCCTTAAATTCACTGGACTTAAATTAGTCTTACACATTGTCTACTGAGCAACAAATATATTGATAAATTTAGAAACATTACGTACACCTCTTAATGTACAGCCAACGGCGACGATCAGGTCAAGCATCATCACATTTCACAGTGTTATACATTAACATGCTTCGCCATGTGTGCCAGCATCCAATCTTTCGGATGATGGCAAACAGACGTCGATCCAACAGTATTAGAAACAAGCAATTACAATTAACATTTACGAAAGTGTTTACATTTTAACCCGATATTGATTTTCTTTCCTGAAGGCATAAACTTGTTAAGAGCCGTATGATAAGCCACTGCTTCTTTGTTCAATCCAACTGAAGCCCTTTTGTACCTTAAAACTGATGTTGGTACCCATCGCCTTATAACAATCCCTTATGACAATTTTTAGTAAGTATTTATGCATACTGCCGGATGACAACATTTCCTGCTTAGCTACCAAGCTGAAACGTCCCCTTAGAAAAATTTATACACGAATGTGCTTAAACTGACACACAATATTTTTAGCGCAACGCAATCTGACTATCAAAGATCCCTGCAAAAGAATGGCCCTGAGTAACATTAAACTATACCTTTCACAAATAACTTACCTCACAAAAATCTTCATTACTCGAACTACTGCAATACAGCGAGCGCCACTATTGCCAGCTAAATAAAAGATTCAAACTACAGAAGGCACTAACTACTGATAGGGATAGTTAGCAAATGAAAGATATTAATAGAGAACAAACAATGTATTTACCTTAATAGTCATAATATATATATGTAATTTCAAAACTCCGCCATTTCCTTCCACACATCCACCACTGCTGGCGGCTCACCTCTAACTGCGCAACGCTACGTGCTGTTCACATCCAGCTGCCGCTGCCCAACACTACAATGGCAGACAACAATGCAAACTAGCCACATACTGCACACAGCACAGCCAGTGATTTTCATACAGAGCGCTATGTGGCATTACCAATATAAAAATCTAAACAGCCTACTTACATAGCCCCCATGCTCCCCACAAAAAATTTTACAAATTTTTTTGGGCAGTGGCCAATAATGATTTGATAAAATTTTTCATAATTACAATAACAAATATATCAAATGCAGACACTTATTTATACAATGTTGGTCAAAAGCTAAAATTTTCTCACATTCCATAAAGACAGTCCTGATCATTCATCATAATAGTAATTACAGTTTTTTTTACAAAGTCTCATTAGTAAAAAAATTGCACACAGAAGTAGTGGATTTCCATGCAGTCTTGAAGAAGTAGTGGTGTCCTTCCAACGGAAAGACAGTGCTGACTCTTGACATGCTGACAGGTAATGGGCCACAATGGAGCAAACCCACAGCAGAGTTAGTCGAAGTTGATGAATATTGGTAGGTAGGTCATCACAGAGTAGACCCACTGTAGTCCTGGTAGAGATTGTGGTATTGGTGGGCCACCAGAGGTGCAGACCCACTGCAGTCCTTGTAGAAATAATGGTATTGGTGAGTCAGCAAAGGTGTAGACCCACTGTAGTCCTTGTAGAAATAATGGTATTGGTGAGTCAGCAAAGATGCAGACCCTCTGCAGTCCTTGTAGAGATGGCCAGCAGCCATCTGCTGTGACTGTGCAGGTGCACAATCACCATTGAAGAGTCTTGCGGATAATAGAGCAAGTCCATAACCACCACATGTGCACTCACAAAGTTTTTGGAATTGTCCTTAGAACCAGCAATGCTGTTATCCAGTCCCTTGCTGAATTATTAACACACATGTAAACACTAAGAGCCCCAACTTCTCACATATTGTCCATATACTATGACCAACAGAAATGTGTGCAGTGAAATGTAACTTACAAGTTACTTAATTTGATGAACTGGTGTCAATTACAATTTTATAACATGAGAATACAATTACAAAGGTACAAAATACATCATTAAAGAACATAACAATACAGATAAGATTTGTAGTACAGGCTTTACAACAGAATAGAAATAAACATATACATCAGTGTTACAGGAATTATGACATAATTAAATACATAGATGATCAGAATAACTTTTGAAACATCACCTTTACACATGAGCATTAAAACAAAACAGAATAAATAATGTCTAAGCATCTTTACAAAGAAAATAACATATTATTAATGCCAATTATATTTGAGGAGAACAGTATCCCTCATCATAGTGAATGTAGCTTAATATTAGAAGAAAAAATTCTATGAAACTACACAGAGACAGGAAGAAAACAAATACACAAGGGTACACAAACACATAGTGGGACACCAAAGGAAAGGACAGGGTGTGTTTTACTGCAGTATTTTGCATGGAGATCTCCCTGCGTTCATCATTATTCCCAAAAGTCCTATCTAAGCCTGCTTTCTGTATTCTGTTCACATCCTCTTTCAAAAATACTTTATCTCCACTGTACAGTATCCTTTTTTTTTTTTTTGCCCAAACCATTTTCATATAGCTTCTCAATACATTTCTTCCAAGTCATCATAGTTAGTTTCTTATATAGTGTACCCCTCTTAAGCTAACTTAAATCTACTGAGCTCAGATATATATACCAAGGGACGAGGCAATGCAGCATCACATAAGACAATTAATATAAACAGCAATGAAAAAAAAACGCAGATTTTCGAAGCAAGCAGCATTAAGAAATTAGCAAACCAATTGTAATATTACAACTAATATAAGGCAATGTGCAGCAAACAATAAAAATAAAGCATTAGTAAAACTGGCTTAACAGAATAATACAAAGTCAAATTCAATAACACTATGCCTGGCAAACAGCAGCAGCTTATACCTAAACATGACATAGCTCAAGCAGAAAAAATATTACAGTAAAAACAACAATGCAGATAAGGGAAATATATATTCACATCTTAATGTCTATGTAATTAAAGTGGTGCACCACAAAAACTAATTCTACAAAAGAAATTACCAAGTACTTGAAAAGAACATTCTGTATGAAATTCCTGTGAAGGGAAATGTGTTTTTGTGCTCCTTCGTTTTTTTTTTTTTTGAAGTACATCAAAATTATTCTTTACTGGGTCTGTAGGCATAAAATATTTATATTAGTACATCTATAAAATTTTATTTTAACCAATGCTGCAGGGCAGCTAGAAATTAGATATTAAACAAAATGAGTAAATAAATACATAAAGCAAGCCATATGGCATTTCTCTCAACTAGCAAGACAATAGCCGTGAAATGTTTCTCATCGTTTCATTAGGCATTTTAGTAAATATCATAAATTACGAGCTCCACAGTATGCTTTCAACAAGGAAATGTCAATAGCGAGGATAATGGCCTCCCCTTTCTTTTTTTCTACCTGTGCCTCTGAAACGCACTCACTAATGACTTGTTCTCCCGGCGCCTGTTGCGCAGCAGGGTGCCCATGACGCATTACGTGAAGGTGGTCACTTAACTTTCTCACCGAAATATTTACAACACCAGTTTGCACTACAGTGGCAGTCTCATATACAAAATTTCACGGGTCGAGAATTTGCATTGCAAATGTGTAGAGGCAAAATCTTACAGCATAATACACATCGTCGTCATAAAAATATCATAACACCTCAGTCAATTCTCAAAAACGTCGTAGCTTCCTGCAATAATTTCAAAACCTAAAAAAATTCTCTGCTCATTTAAATAGCGTCATCTACCTCAAACATACTTTAAAATCATTCTCCCTTACCAAATACATCATTCAAAGCTCTTATAGTATCACAATGGCACCAAAAAATATGAACAGTTCACAAACTACAGACAAAATACAATTTCGTAAGTGTGAAGTTATCCAACGGTGTAATTACGTAAACATCTGTCACTGCCGTAGTAAAAAAGTGTTTATCTCTCAGTTAAATGATCAGATAGCTATGTAATCTATGTGTTAGAGGAATATGGTACCGATGTGTAAAATTGTATAAGCAAATACCATATTAGCTAGGGCTCCTTGTGCTTGCCAAACACATGATACACAAAGTAAGTGTGCACCCCCCTGAGGATTATTGTAATTATACCCTCAGGTGTTACAGATTACAAGCAATGGAATGAAATGTATCACGGAAAACTTTCTTTGTAATTCAAAAATCTTTAAAAATAAATGTTTTAAGTACAAAATTAATCACTGAAATGCGTGTCCTGTAGCGCTAAAGGTGCATCTTGTTGTAAGATAATCTCTGTGGAAGTATCGTAGTTATTTTCCTCCGAAAGCTAAGTTCTGCAGAAGCCAATGTACTTACCTCATGATAAACAAAAGTGAAATGCTTGGCGTAGAGATATCTTAGTTATTACGCTTATTTTTGTGATGATGAAAGTACTGTGCTGTAACGTATTGTTGTACTATGGAAAAGGCTGTCTCCTTGTAGCTATACCACAAAAGTTACTGATAAAACATGTTTTGCAAACATGTTTCGCTTTCCAGAAGAATTCAGAAAAACTGTGCAGATATAAAACAGATACACCGCAAAAGCAACAATGTAAATTGTGTCACACCTTAGTAGTGTCGTAATATAACCGTGTAGCTGTCAAAGAAACCAAATACTAAGTCATCTTTAATCTCACAGAAAGTACTTTAAATCCCAAATGTATTTTCCAGTAAACCAAAATGTTGCATTAAAATCTCATTAGCAGTACTGGTAAATGTTCTAATCGTGCAACTAACAAGCAAGAATGCACACACACAATTACAGTGTGTCGTCTGTTTGCAATAACAATGCATTCGTAATTTCTGTTTAAATAAGTTCTCTTGGTTCTTGACTGGATATTTAACTTCAAACATTGTTGCATGGTAACAGTTTCTAAAGCATACTAGTAACATGAAGTGAAACGTTTTATGGAAAAGACAAAGTTAAAAAGCAGATTATCTTTCAATAAATGGTTTCACATGTGAAATGTGGTGTAAACCTTTGCTCTTCTCAGTATGCAGAGTTTCAACTTGAATGCAATTATCATGCGTTATTCGTCCGTAAAGAATACTGGAATTTTGCTCAAGGTTAGCGTCAATGTTATTTTTCCCAGAGCCAGCCGGCGCACGCGGCTGCCTGCGGTGTGAGTCATTGTCTGTTGTCTCTTTGTTGGCGCATGTCGTTATTGGGATTTGGAAACCTAACTTCTACAAATGCACCGTGACGAGAATCCCGCCAGTTCTGATGCAGTTCAGGTCTGTCATTACAATCATATCGTCTGTCGTAATGTCGGTAGATTCTATAGTTTCTTTCTTGTCGGTCACATGGTGGAGAATTTCTCCCTGAGTCGTAACTGCGCGCTGGACTGTTGCGTCTAAAGTTATTCTGTCTCCCTTGATAATAATTGTTTTGGTTCCCATATCGTCTGTTTCTCTGATTGTCTCTGTGGTAGTCATTACCGCGGAAAGGTGATCTTTCCCTGTAACTATTACTCTGCCAGTGGTTGTCATATGGGTGGTGTCTGTTTTGGTCACGATTTACGTTGTAAGAATAGGTTTGTCGTGGCCATTTATTGTTTCTGTCGTCACGGAATTGTGACGGATGTGACCTGTAGTGATTGTTTTCCTCTTTTCGCATCCTGCGACTGTCTGTGTCAATTTCTAATACTTGTAACAGTCCCTGAAAAGCTTCAATGTCGTCTTTGCAACGTCCTGCCAAAATAATATGCCGTAAATGTTCACGTAATTTGATTAAAAAAATGCGGATGAGTTCTGAGGGGCTGTATGGGTTTGACAGGTACTGATTCTTGTGCAACATGTCTTCAAAATATTTGACAAGACTGGAAAATTCAGATTGTTCAAAGTGTTTCATCATCATGATGCTATGTTTTACTCGGTCTTGTGTAGCTTGTGACCAATATGCTGAGAGGAATGCATGGTAAAATTCTCTTTCACTATGACAATCGTGAATGACCGATCGCATTCTTACAGCTGGTTCATTCTCTAAGTAGCCACACATAAATTCTAATCTGTGTTCTAATGACCAGTTGGGAGGAAAACAATGAGAAATTTGATGGAGCCACGCTTGTGGATGAATGTCGTTGGCAGAATTCTTAAATGTTTTGAATTTACGTGTAGTAATGAACAGCTTATAGTCAAAGTAATCGTGTCGGCGAGTAGCATATCGGTCATTGTTACGTCGTGTCGGCAGTTCCAACTCAAAATTCGGTCCACCTTGCCAATTCCTTTCATAATTACCAAAATGCTCTGTGTTATTATTTTGTGGCTTTTCCGTATTTCTAAGTTCCTCTTCCCGTGTTGGAGCGCGAGTGTCCTCTGAAATATGTAATTCTTGTATCACCTGCGTCAACTGATCTTGTACTTCCCGGATTTCTCTTTTGTACTGTGTATTGATTTGATTTTGATTTTGTTTGAATTTTCTTATGTGTTCATACTCTTCTGTGTCAGTAAAGGCTACAGGTCTTGTGTCATTCAGATCATCATCTACCTTTGTAGATAAGTTAGTGACCTGATCCGAAAGTTCGGCTACTTTCTCCGATAGTGAACACATTTCCTCAGTGTGTTTTTCTGAACTAAGTTTCAGAGTGTCCATTTGTGTTGAAATCGAATCTACTGTGTCCTTTAAGTTTTCCTGAATTTTTGCAAGTTGCGTAACCGAATCGGTAGATGCAACTGAGTCAATTTTAGCCCACAAGGTCTCATGATTTTCATGAACAATGGTTTGCAGTTCTTTTATGGCTGCTTCGTGATTCTGTAATGCATTTTCATGCCGCGAAACAATAGGTTCAAAATGCTCACAAATCTGTGTTTTTACGTCATTACAGACTTTTTGACATTTCGATTCAATGTTATGTAACTCAGTAGTTAAATCTTCACGTGTTTGTTCAAGTGTGGTATTCCATTGAGTCTAACTGTTGCTGTGTTTGTCTCTGGTGTTGTTCCATTGTGTCTAACTTTTGAAGATTTTGTTCCATTGTGTCTAACTTTTGAAGATTTTGTCCCATTTGTTTCTGATTTTGTTCAAGCGTTGTGTCTAACTTTTGTAGCCTTTGTCCCATTTGTTGCATTAACTGTAATAACAGTGCACTGGGCGAGTAATGAAGATTTTTGTGAGGTAAGTGATTTCTGAAAGATATAGTTTAATGTTACTCAGGGCCATTCTTTTGCAGGGATGTTTGATAGTCAGATTGCGTTGCGCTAAAAAATATTGTGTGTCAGGTTAAGCACAGTCGTGTATAAATTGTTCTAAGGGGACGTTTCAAAGCTTAATACCTTAGTTTTTAATACCTTAGATATTAATCCTTAATTTAATAGATGAGATATTGAATTTAATAGATGAAAAGAGAAAATATAAAAATACGGTAACTGAAGCAGGCAAAAAGGAATAAAAACGTCTTAAAAATGAGATTGACAGGAAGTGCAAAATGGCTAAACTAGGATGGCTATTGGACAAATGTAAGGAAGTAGAGGCATATACCACAAGGGGTAAGATAGCTAATGCCTACAGGAAAATTACAGAGACCGTTAGGGAAAAGAGAACCACCTCTATACATATCAAGAGCTCAGATGGAAAACCAGTCCTCAGCAAAGACGGGAAAGCAGAAAGATGGAAGGAGTATATAAAGGATATATAAAAGGACGATGTATTTGAGGGCAATATTATGGAAATGGAAGAGCACATAGATGAAGATGAAATGGGAGATATGATACTGCATGAAGAATTTGTCACAGCACTGAAAGACCTATGTCAAAAAAGGCCCCTGGAATAGAAAACATTCCATTAGAGCTACTGATAGCCTTGGTAGAGCCATCCGTGACAAAATACTATCATCGGGTGAGCAAGATGTATGAGACAGGCGAAATACCCTCAGACTTCAAGAAGAATATAATAATTCCAATCCCAGAGAAAGCAGTTGTTGACAGTTGTGAAAATTACCGAACTATCAGTTTAATAAGTGTTAGCTGCCAAATGCTAACACGAATTCTTTGTAGACGAATGGAGAAACACGTAGAAACCGAACTCGGGGAAGATCAGCTTGGATTCCGTAGAAATGTTTGAACAAGCAAGACAATACTGACCCTACGACTTACCTAGCATCTGTAGACTTGGGTAAAGCTTCTGAACATGTTGACTGGAATATTCTCTCTAAAATTCTGAAGGTGGCAGGGGTAAAATACAGGGAACGAAAGGCTATTTACAATTTATACAGATGCCAGATGGCAGTTATAAGAGTAGAGGGGCATGAAAGGGAGGCAGTGGTTGAGAAGGGAGTGAGACAGGGTTGTAGCCTATCACCCATGTTATTCAATCTGTATATTGAGCAAACAGTAAAGGAAACAAAAGGAAAATTTGGAGCAGGAATCACAATTCATGGAGAAGTAATTAAAACGCTGGTGTTTTCCGATGACATTGCAATTCTGTCAGAGACAGCAAAGAACTGGAAGAGCAGTTGAACGGAATAGACAGTGTCTTGAAAGGAGGATATAAGATGAACACCAATAGACGCAAAACGAGGATAATGGAATGTTATCGAATGATGTCAAGTGATGCTGTGATGATTCGATTAGGGAATGAGACACTTAAGGTAGTAGACGAGTTTTGGTATTTGGGGTGCAAAATAACTTATGATTATCGAAGTAGAGAGGATATAAAATGTAGACTGGCTATGGCAAGGAAAGCGTTTGTGAAGAAGATAAATTTGTTAACATCTAGTATACACTCCTGGAAATTGAAATGAGAACACCGTGAATTCATTGTCCCAGGAAGGGGAAACTTTATTGACACATTCCTGGGGTCAGATACATCACATGATCACACTGACAGAACCACAGGCACATAGACACAGGCAACAGAGCATGCACAATGTCGGCACTAGTACAGTGTATATCCACCTTTCGCAGCAATGCAGGCTGCTATTCTCCCATGGAGACGATCGTAGAGCTGCTGGATGTAGTCCTGTGGAACGGCTTGCCATGCCATTTCCACCTGGCGCCTCAGTTGGACCAGCGTTCGTGCTGGACGTGCAGACCGCGTGAGACGACGCTTCATCCAGTCCCTAACATGCTCAATGGGGGACAGATCCGGAGATCTTGCTGGCCAGGGTAGTTGACTTACACCTTCTAGAGCACGTTGGGTGGCACGGGATACATGCGGACGTGCATTGTCCTGTTGGAACAGCAAGTTCCCTTGCCGATCTAGGAATGGTAGAACGACGGGTTCGATGACGGTTTGGATGTACCGTGCACTACTCAGTGTCCCCTCGACGATCACCAGTGGTGTACGGCCAGTGTAGGAGATCGCTCCCCACACCATGATGCCGGGTGTTGGCCCTGTGTGCCTCGGTTTTATGCAGTCCTGATTGTGGCGCTCACCTGCACGGCGCCAAACACGCATACGACCATCATTGGCACCAAGGCAGAAGCGACTCTCATCGCTGAAGACGACACGTCTCCATTCGTCCCTCCATTCACGCCTGTCGCGACACCACTGGAGGCGGGCTGCACGATGTTGGGGCGTGAGCGGAAGACGGCCTAACGGTGTGCGGGACCGTAGCCCAGCTTCATGGAGACGGTTGCGAATGGTCCTCGCCGATACCCCAGGAGCAACAGTGTCCCTAATTTGCTGGGAAGTGGCGGTGCGGTCCCCTACGGCACTGCGTAGGATCCTACGGTCTTGGCGTGCATCCGTGCGTCGCTGCGGTCCGGTCCCAGGTCGACGGGCACGTGCACCTTCCGCCGACCACTGGCGACAACATCGATGTACTGTGGAGACCTCACGCCCCACGTGTTGAGCAATTCGGCGGTACGTCCACCCGGCCTCCCGCATGCCCACTATACGACCTCGCTCAAAGTCCGTCAACTGCACATACGGTTCACGTCCACGCTGTCGCGGCATGCTACCAGTGTTAAAGATTGCGACGGATCTCCGTTTGCCACGGCAAACTGGCTGACACTGACGGCGGCGGTGCACAAATGCTGCGCAGCTAGAGCCATTCGACGGCCAACACCGCGGTTCCTGGTGTGTCCGCTGTGCCGTGCGTGTGATCATTGCTTGTACAGCCCTCTCGCAGTGTCCGGAGCAAGTATGGTGGGTCTGACACACCGGTGTCAATGTGTTCTTTTTTCCATTTCCAGGAGTGTATATTCAAGTGTCAGGAAATCTTTTCTGAAAGTATTTGTAGTGTTTGTAGCCATGTATGGAAGTGAAACATGGATGACAAATAGTTTAGACGAGAAGAGAATAGAAGCTTTCGAAATTTGGTACTACAGGAGACTGCTGAAAATTAGATGGGTAGATCACGTAAGTAATGAGGAGGTACTGAAAAGAATTGGGGAGAAGAGGAAATTGAGGCACAACATCACTAAAAGAAGAGACCGGTTGGTAGGACACATTCTGAGGGATCAAGGGATCACTAGTTTAGTACTGGAGCGTATCGTGGAGGATAAAAATAGTAGAGGTAGACCAAGAGATGAATACACTTAGCAGATTCAGAAGGATATTAGTTGCAGTAGTTACTCAGAGATGAATAAGCTTGCACAGTAGAGAGTAGCATGGAGAACTGCATCATACCAGTCTCTGGACTGAAGACCACAACACCAACGACATTAATCCTTCTATTAAAAACGTGTTAAAAATTCCCTGTTTAAATCCGCCGATGCCAACAACGTTCTCAGTATTCTTTATACACAAAACGTGCAGTGAATGCCACACATCTGTGTTTGTACGGCCTTTTTACCAGCAGTTACCAGAGTAACAGGCCCTTAAAGGACATACTACAATATTAGATTTAATGGGCACGCTGGATGAAAATTGACCTTTGATCTTTAGGTTGCCACAGGCCGTGTCAAGTCTGCGGAGAGGACAGCGGCTGGATGGGGACAAAAAATAAAAGAGCCAATTGTTATTTACCCCAAGGCTGCCTTGTTGACCTCGAACTTTTATCTCTGTTCTGTTCTTGAAAGTTTGATGGACGAATGTTTGATCCCTGCACCGAAAACATTGCACTTTAAAGATGGAAACCACTGTCAATGTTACTTGTCAAAATACGGTAAGATTTATTAGATAATCGTATTGAACAGACGTGGCTCTGTTATTGACACTGCTGGTGTACCTTACAGGTTAAAGTCCTCTTACCGGCAAAATTTGACTGAAGTGCTATCTTTGTACCCATTTGGAACAACTGGTCCCTCAAACTAAGTACAACAATCTTATATCTATGTCGAAATTGCATTCCGATTGGTATCATGACAGTTCAAATTTTCCCTTATATGGTAGAGGACCGTGCAAACTCTTGGGAAGTTGTTGCAGATTCTCAAACAACGCAGTGAATTCCAACACGGCGGTGATTCCTGTTCAGCTGTGACAGGAAAGCTTTCCTCATTGTGACTGACTTGGGTGGCTCCCAGTGCCAAGTTGACTGGCCTTGTTGCTAGCTTCTGAAGTGACGGTTTCCTGGCTCAAAGCCCTTTGTGTGGCCGCAGGAACACTGAAACCCTAACGTACCCACTTGAACCACGACTAGGACTATATAGCATGGATGTCAACAAGCACATCATCTTATCGTTTCCATAAAAATGTAATAAAGTTGATGCCATCTCCACAATATTTTTATCCATCCAGTCCTATGTACAGCTTGCCTTACTAGAGATGTGTGTACCACATTCACTAGCATTAAATAATGAAAAACTATTCAGACTTGGTACCAATATGATATCAGAAAAATGCGTACTTCTACATCACGTTAAAGAAATTTTGGCAACGTTTAATCAATGTTAAGCTTTAACCTACAATCATGTCGTCACATGCGCAAATCGTGTTGTCATTCCTCCAAAGGAGTTTCTTCGGCTTAGTGATCTGGATGGTTCGAAGCAAACAATTTTACCTCATGTATTTATTAGGTACCGCGCCTTGCTGAGTGTGAAGTTGGAAGATGCAATTGTGCGTTTTATAGGATCACAGATAGCGTGACTTATTTATGCTTCCATATTCTTATCTGCTTGTTTGTTTGTACATCTAAAATACAGAGTTCACTGGGAAATTTCTCTTGTTAATTAGAGAATGCTATCTGGCCAGGTGAGAAACTTAAATTTTCTTCCTTCAGCCTTCCTAACGATTTCAGTCAATATACCATAGAATTAGTTTCAGTTTTTGGTGATAGCTTTCTGTGTTTACAATCAATAAAATGATGCGGACTATTATTCCATGGTCGAGTTCACCTAAAACCCAACGTTTCGGCCCAATGTGTTGAGGACATATTGAACTACAGCGCGAGCCAGGATGTGAATCGGACATTAAAAGAAGCTACGATCCCCCTTGGGAACGTCCTCAGCAGATGGAAGGATGGGATAGTGTATCAGAGGCCGATAGCAACAGTAGAGGATGTCAGAAGAATTTGGAAACACTGTGCAAAAGCAGTGATTGGATATTAGACTTAACTGACGAGAAATAGGCAATATGACAGAAATGATTGAACATGACGCCTAATGGCTCGAACAGACTGAATCTGACGTGGACACACTAGACAAATAAGTAGAGGGAGTAAACACATCCCGGGCAAGGAAGCGAATTCTGCCCATACGCGTTTACTGCCCAGCTGTGACAGGAAGATGTCCTTACGACATGGGTGACAGACTTAGGAATCTCCAGGGACAAGTTGCAGCAGCTGGTTGCGGAATTCTGAAGTGGCGGTTTCATGGCTCTAATCCTTATGCCTGGCTGTAGTAGCACTTAAGCCCACAAATGTCCACTTGAGTCGTGAGTACACTGTCCTTCCGTTTCCATAGCAGTGTGAGGATCTCGGTACCATCTACACAATGTTTCTGAGAATCCAGTCGAGATTCTGATACTAATCTATTTGACATTGTGTGTGCTACATCCACCAATAATAAAAGACTGTTCAGACTTGGTTCCAACCAGATAAATTGCGTATTTGTATGCCATGTCACAGAAATTTTAGCGGCGTTCCCGTCAGATTCTATGTTCAAGGCACATTAAAATCGTCACCTTGGCAACAGATTTTAAGCTTGGGATGCAGTACAGAGAATATTTTATCATTCGACTTCTGGGTTTAGTCGCATGGTGACAACGAAGTTTGAAGATGTGTCACCTTTGCAGTATCGCAGCCTGCGTAAGGATACTTCAGAGTCAGTATTCTGAGCAACTTGTATTTAACTCATTTAATCGTGCTTCGAAGTTGTGTAAATTCTCTCGTTAATTTGGAAATGCGAGACGCTCGTGTGAGGAACTCACACTGTTTCTTTCAGTGTCCCAAGGATTTTTATCAAAGTCTCATATAATAGCTTCATTTATTTCATATTAATTTTCCGTGGTTTTTTATTTGTTTTTTAAGACTAACATCGCAGCAAGATTTCATGTTGGTTTTTAAAACTAACAAAAAATTGGTAATTTTTAAATCGACTTCTACTTATGGACACTATTTCCTACAGCTTCTCCCACGGTTAGGAGACTCTTATTAAGAAATATAACTAGGTGCACTCAGAGTGGTTCATTGTGGTTGTATTTCCATTGTGCAAAACGGCCAAATACCAATGGTGGTGATACGTAATACGTAAATATTTTGAACAAAATGACGAGTGGGTAGCACTCACACGTTATATTACAGAGCTGAAAATAAGCTACAGATGAATTGCTTTCAACATACAAAGAAACTGTCAGGTATAGTCTCCAAGACACATTGTAGGGATGTCATTGCAGTCAGCAGGTGGAAGGCTTCATGCAGTGCTATGAGTCTGATCAGTAGTTTTGTCGTTGGACGACTTTCCGCACAGATCTCTCTAATGCACACGGATCTATGATCTCTAACCAGCTGATGAAAGTTCGATATTTCACTAAAAGTGAAACAAAACTTCAAAGAAACCGCAAATTGTCTGCATTATTTGTCAAAATAAGTGAAGACTGATTTTATCAAGAATACTACATTAACAAAAGATAAGCTAAGGAGCAAGATGTCTATTCACCTGACATCGACATTACAGTAACACAACTAGAAAATGTCAATCAAACACTGTTCAAAGAAATTAGAAGCAAAATTATGCAAATATGCCTCACAATATTGATTCAGAGCCTCTGGTGGAAGGAACCAGCACCGCAAAAGAATCAAGAACCAGCAAAATATTCTCGCACAGGGTTCACTACTTCAAAGAGAAATGAGAAAGCTTATTCGACTGTTTAGTAGTGATGTCACTTATCATTTCACTTTCATAGAGTGTGGATTGGAATGGATCAAAAAAGAATATTGAATTTCCGCCGTAAATAGAAGGAACATGCAACGTGAGAATATACTATGATCATATAAAACCAGAAAATATATGTAAAATTTGAGAGGCGTATGTATGACCCAAATGGAATGCAAAGCTTGTACCAATCTCACCCCATTTCACCAAGCTACATGTGACGACTACATGAATGTCACATCCATCCACACAGTACAAGATAAAACGGTAAAGCGATCCCTTCTCTTTCGAACATCCGGTTTCCAATCGAAATTTGGCTGCTAACGCTATTAGCTCCCGCAGTCCCTGAACCAACCGACATATGGCATGCTAGGCGGAATAAAGACAATACGCACTGGCTGGTCGAAAGGGACTTCTAGTTGGTGCTTTGAAATACAAACGACTCATGCGGGGCGTGACTGCGCACCAAATGCATTACAGCGGCCCAAGCTATCCCCGTAACCACTGGAGCCGCGATCTACATCGTGGTGAACTAAAGATCACCGTTGTAGCACCTTCTTTTCTTTTCTTCCAGTAACTCAACGAAAAATCTTAACGCAAGCTTTAATAAAAATTTAATTCTAGCATTACTGGGGATGAGGAACCGGAGAATACGACTCACCCACAAGCTTCACTTTAAGTTTGCACTTTTTGCAACACAGCCGGTTAAAGAACCAACAATTACGTGTTGCAGTTGATTAGGTAGGTCACAGCAATACTGTCAACAATTTACAGAAAACAGATTGTTGTTTTTGTTGTGGTCTTAAGTCCTCAGACTGGTTTGATGCAGCTCTCCATGCTACTCTATCCTGTGCAAGCTTCTTCATCTCTCAGTACTTACTGCAACCTATATCCTTCTGAATCTGCTTAGTGTATTCATCTCTTGGTCTCCCTCTACGATTTGTACCCTCCACGCTGCCCTCCAATGCTAAATTTGTGATCCCTTGATGCCTCAGAACATGTCCTACCAACCGGTCCCTTCTTCTTGTCAAGTTGTGCCACAAACTCCTCTTCTGTCCAATTCTATTCAATACCTCCTCGTTAGTTATGTGATCTACCCATCTAATCTTCAGCATTCTTCTGTAGCACCACATTTCGAAAGCTTCTATTCTCTTCTTGTCTAAACTATTCATCGTCCATCTTTCACTTCCACACATGGCTACACACCATAGAAATACTTTCAGGAACAACTTCCTGACACTTAAATCTATACTCGATATTAACAAATTTCTCTTCTTCAGAAACACTTTCCTTGCCATTGCCAGTCTACATTTTATATCCAAATTTAAGTTCCACCAAAATTAGGGAATAAACAGTTAAACTGGAGAACAACTTGGTTCAGATTTGACTGGTACACATTATATCACTGAAACACTTTTCGACGAGATAAACCGTAGAACATGGGGATCTAAGAAAGTTCACGTGTTACAGGAAGCCAGATCAGTTAGTTTCATTTGAGAGTGATATTTCAGTAGGCTTACTTAAACACTAAATGAGACAGTATAAATATAACACCCATAAAAAGGGCATATACATTAAATTATGGAAATAGCACAATGAATTTAAAGATATCATAAAGATATATAAACAGGTTTCTAACACAACTCTGTTTCACTCTGAACAATTCAGCACATAAAAGGGGTTACAAATTGTTCTTAAAAACCATCATTTTGAGATCACATTCGCCGTGTAAAACCCCTTTAATAAAATCGACCACAATCAGTTACTCTCCTAGCTATATGAAACTGTATGGACCAGCGCTGGCCTAAAGCTAGCTTGAGGAATTAAACCTCTCTCTAAAGCTGAGGCAGGTAAAGATAGGGTAAGATTGACCTCCACAAAATACTAAACTCATTAATTGACCAGAAAAAAAAATCGCATGTCAAAACCCCATTGCACGAGTGGGACAAGTTTTACATAATTTAAAGTATAAAATAGTTATTTAAGTATTAACTAAAATCTCGTAGAAAACTGGATGAACAACTTACAGACATGGCCTGCACCTCAACAGGTATGGGAAGGGGAGGTTGGCAAAGCTTATAGGTGCCAGCATAGGTGGGGTTGGTGGGATCACTCATGGGAAAATTCCTGCAGTAGTGGGTGTTAGAGCTGCACCTTTTTTAGATTGAAGTCAGGTGATAGGTATTCCTGCTTAAGGGAAGTCTCTCTAACAAAGGAACCACTTTTGACAAAGCTTAGGTATCCGAGTAATGAGGGAATTAGTATATTTCATCAAAATATACAAGGTATTAGAGATAAAGTTAGTGAACTGCTTATAGATGTTGACTCTAAAATTATTGATATATCTGTACACTTCTTAAATAAGGAGATAATTCAGAGGCTTCCTTTACCAGCATACAGGTTGGCTGGCAGCTTTTCGAGGAGCTCTTTGTGGTGTGGGAGACTAGCCATGTATGTGAAAAACGGCATCCCATTTGAGTCAATTGATGTTTCAAAGTACTGCACTGAAAAGGTGTTTGAATGTTGTGCAGGTGTGGTTAAATTTAATGGAGCTAAACGTCTAACTGTTGTTATTTATAGATCCCCAGACTCCGATTTCACAACATTTTTGCTAAAGCTAGAGGAAGTTCACTTTACAGAAAATACAAAAAGTTAGTTATATGTGGTGACTTCAATATTAAATGTATAAGTGATTGTGCAAGGAAGAGGATGCTGGTAGACCTTCTTAATTCATATAATCTTATGCAAACCGTATTCTTTCCAACGAGAGTGCAAGGGAATAGTAGAACAACCATAGACAACATTTTTTTTTCATACCTCATTACTAGAAGAGCATTCTGTTAGCAAAAAGGTGAATGTGCCTTTCAGATCATGATGCACAAATTTTAACTCTAAAAGATTTTTGTGCTGCAACACGTGTTAAATATAGTCATTAGCTGTTTAGGAAAGCTGATCCAGTTGCTGTAGAGACCTTTGTAAAACTTATCAAGGAACAAGGGTGGCAAGATGTTTATAGCGCTGATACAGTAGACGATAAATATAAAGCTTTTCTCAAGACTTTTCTCGTGCTCTTTGAAAGTTGCTTTCCGTTAGAACGTTCAAAACAGGGTACTAGCACAAGCAGGCAGCCAGGGTGGCTGACTAGAGGGATAAGAATATCTTGTAGAACAAAGTTGCAATTATATCAAAACTTAGAAACAGTAAAAATATAAATGCAGTAGCCCATTACAAACAGTATTGTAAGGTGCTTAAAAATGTTATTAGGAAGGCAAAAATTATATGGTATGCAGATAGAATAGCTAAGTCTCAGGATAAAATTAGAACCATATGGTCTATCGTAAAGGAAGTGGCTGGTCTGCAGGGACAGGTCGAGGATATAGAATCAGTGCGTAGTGGGAATGGCCGTGTTACTGATAAGTCGCATATATATACAGTATTTAATAATCACTTTCTGAATATAACAGGTGAACTAAATAGCAACCTAGTCCCAACAGGGAATCATATAGCGCTCTTAGAAAAAAGTGTTCCGAGACTGTTACCTGAAATGCTCCTCCATGATACTTACAAGAGGGAGATTGAGTTAATAATTAAATCACTAAAGACCAAGAACTCTCATGGATATGACGGGGTATCTAACAGAATACTGAAGTATTGTTCTACGTATGTCAGCCAAGTACTTAGCCATATCTGTAACTTTTCCTTTATGAGTGGTCGGTTTCCCGACCGATTAAAGTACTCGGTAGTGAAGCCACTTAATGGAGCATTTAAATTCACATAATTTGCTGTCAAATGTTCAGTTTGGTTTTAGAAATGGTTTAACAACTGAAAATGCTATATTCTCTTTTCTCTGTGAGGTTTTGGACGGATTAAATAGAAGGTTGCGAACGCTAGGTGTTTTCTTTGATTTAACGAAGGCTGTTGACTGTGTTGACCACAAAATATTACTGCAGAAGTTGGACCATTATGGAGTAAGGTGAGTAGCTTACAATTGGTTCGCCTCTTACTTTAAGAACAGAAAGCAGAAGGTAATTCTCCGCAATATTGAGAGTGGTAGTGATGTTCAGTCCCGATGGGGCACTGTTAAGTGGGGCGTTCCCCAAAGGTCGGTGCTGGGGCCGCTGCTGTTTCTTATTTATATAAATGATATGCCTTCTAGTATTACAGGTGATTCAAAAATTTTTCCTGTTTGCTGATGACACCAGCTTGATAGTGAAGGATCTTCTGTGTAATACTGAAACAGTATCAAATTATGTAGTTCATGAAATAAGTTCGTGGCTTGTGGAAAATAATTTGATGCTAAATCACATTAAGACTCAGTTTTTACAGTTTCAAACTCACAATTCAACAAGAACCGATATTTTGATCAGACAGAATGGGCATATTATAAGCGCGACGGAACAGTTCAAGTTCCTAGGCGTTCGGACAGATAGTAAGCTGTTGTGGAAAGCCCATGTCCAGGATCTTGTTCAGAAACTAAATGCTGCTTTATTTACCATTAGAACAGTATCTGAAATAAGTGACACTTCAACATGAAAAGTAGTCTACTTCGCATATTTTCATACGCTTATGTCGTATGGTATTATTTTTTGGGGTAATTCTTCTGATTCACAAAGGGTACTTTTGGCTCAAAAACGGGCTGTTCGAGCTATATGTGGTGTAAGTTCGAGAACCTCTTGTCGACCCTATTCAATAGTCTGGGAATTCTGATATTGCCATCACAGTATATATTTTCTTTAATGTCGTTTGTTGTTAGCAATATTAGCCTATTCCCAAGAGTTAGCAGCTTTCACTCAGTTAATACTAGGCAGAAATCCAATCTGCATGTGGAATGCACTTCCTTGACTCTTGTGCAGAAAGGAGTGCAGTATTCTGCTGCATCCTGTTTTAATAAGCTACCACAAGAACTCAAAAATCTTAGTAGTAGCCCAAATTCTTTTAAGTCTAAACTGAAGAGTTTCCTCATGGCTCACACCTTCTATTCTGTCGAGAAGCTCCTAGAAGAGCTAAAAAATTAAGCAAATTCTAGTGTTACATTGTTGATTTTCTTTATTTAAACTTACGACTTGTCACCTCAATATGTTTTTTTTATATTTCATTTTATCTGTTTCTAATATCGTGTTATAATTTCATGTATTGACTCGTTCCATGACCATGGAGACTTCTCCTTAATTTGGTCCCACGGAACAATAAATAAATAAATTAATTAATTAATGCTAATTTAAGTCACATTTATCTTGGTTGCCTGACGTGAGTCGTGAGTGGTATGGGACGTTCCGGTTATCGATTCAGACAAACCCAGGACTCAACCACAAGACAACAAGAATTCATTTCTAAAGCATTGGGCTGAATATTAACACTGAAATGAACCCAAAAGCACACAGCGGAAGAAACGGAAGAGAATACTAACGCCTCTTATAGAAACAGTCAACGGCAGTCACGACGACTAACTCCGGCCATATGGCCGGGTTACTGAATCACCGTTTTAGCGGAATGTTAATGTCAACCATCGCTGAACAAAGGTGTATGATAGGTCTCACTTTGATTCACACTCCGACGAACAGCTACCGGTATTGTATTGTATTGTATGTGTAGTGACTTGGCAAGACAGCCAAGTCACAATGCGAGGATGCCGAAATGCACGCGTTTAATTACACGCTGACGGGCGTGAGGTCTGGAACAGTTAAGGGAATTAATAGTAGCAAATAAAGTACGTAGTTGATATACTACTTAACTTTAATCCACAATTGGTGTACATCGCTCTTGACGGTACATATTATAATCTCAATATCAATTGCTATGGCGCCTTGCTAGGTCGGAGCAAATGACGTAGCTGAAGGCTATGCTAACTATCGTCTCGGCAAATGAGAGCGTAGTTGTCAGTGATCCATCTCTGGCTAAGTCGGCTGCACAACTGGGGCGAGTGCTAGTAAGTCTCACTAGACCTGCCGTGTGGCGGCGCTCGGTCTGCCATCACTGACAGTGGCGACACACGAGTCCGTCGTATACTAGCGGACCGCGGCCGATTTAAAGGCTAGCACCTAGCAAGTGTGGTGTCTGGCGGTGGTCCACAACCCCACGATGACTACCGCAGTCCACTTCACCCCTCCGCCGGTCCACACCAAACCCAGGGTTATTGTGCGGTTCGACCCCCAGTGGACCCCCAGGGGACAACTCACACCAGACGAGTGTAACCCCTATGTTTGTGTGGTAGAGTAATGGTGGTGTACGCGTACATGGAGAACTTGTTTGCTCAGCAATCGCCTACATAGTGTAACTGACGCGGAATAAGGGGACCAGTCCGCATTCGCCTAGACAGATGGAAAACCGCCTAAAAACCATCCACAGACTGGCCGGTTCACTGTTCGCAGAGAAAACAGGACTGATAGAATTTCCATAACGCCTTGAATCAGACACCTTTATTCAGACCAAAGCTAGTAACCTTATCGAGGCCACGTCCACACTAGGCACAGAGTGTCGACTCCCAGCCACTCTCTACTCCCCGCCTTCCCGCTCGCCACAAACTGCGCGTGCAACGAGGAACCGCTTCGCACAGAGCACACAGCGCCCCCTTTTGCTCGCTAGTCCGCAAAAGATGGAGCGTGGCGGGGACTGAAATCAACGCTACAAGCGACATTAAGAGGCAGAGGCATCGAACTGTGAAGAACACACAGTCTCCTTTCTAATATGGTATTCCACCACCTGGATTAAATCTTAATTGAAACTCCAATACTGAAAACTGCGAGATTTACTCAGGTTTTCCCAAGGATAATATTGCTCTCCTGAAACCAATTATAGTACCATACTTCGCTGACCAATACATTCAATCGACTACAAACTCAAATTTCAAGTACCTTAAAGAAACCGGGGTTAACTGTAAAGTAATACAATGGAAGAGCATGTTTATGTATGTTAACAATGATCTGTTTTACTTTATGGCTATCTACCTTGATGCACAGGGGCCAGCATCGATGCCGTAGTACTTCATTTCTTATTTCACTTCATTTCTCAGTACAGAAAAGTTGGGTGTCTTGGGAGCTCCTTCGTCCCCCACATACTTCTGTGACATTAGAATCAAATTTTCAGACTAATTAACAACATATAAAAATCACCTTTAACATCATTTAGGCTCTGATATTTTCATTATTATTCAGCCTAATGTTCATCTGTACGTAATTTTGTGTGACCTCTAAACTACGTGGCAAATTATTATTATTTTGGCCTGTCGCATGAGTGAGTTATGCTGTGCATAGAGAGACGGGCTCACTCTTTCTAACACATTTTGTTAATAAGCTGCGAGTTTTAAAATACGTTGATGTGGACTACGTCACTTGATGAACTATTCAAAAGAGTCATTTCAAAAACAGAAACAAGGTACGAGAAGCAAAGCATATTTTCTTTTATTACGTGATAAGGCAAAACCACTATATGAAATGTTTAGCAGCCTATAATCTCCTTTCTACATGTTTCTCCGTTACATAATCCGCTTAAAACTTTCCGATGTCACCTGGTGTCTTCCATGAACACAGCATTCATTAATTACTCTTAAAACACGTATTTAGAATGATCATTATTTTACCCCCTCCATGTTCTCCATATAGTATCGCTTTTTTTAAGCTATTTTTTATAAGTTAGCAAACTAAACGGTAAGTTCTTGTTCACGCACGAATACTAATTCCTTAATAGAATAAAGAGAATTGAATATCATGATTGTAAAAGAGAAATTTAGCTATTTGATTGACAGGAATTTCGTTCTCTCATTATTATCATCAAAACGTTTCCTCGAAGTGAAAGCACTAGAGCAGACTTAAGCGTTATTATTGTGTACTCGGAAGAGAAACATCTGTCGCTGGAAATTATTGCTGTATAGCGTGGGCGATGGTGCTTTTGCGACAGAAATAGCTTTTACACAGTTCGCCGCTTTACAAAGTCAATTTAGCTCCATTCTACCAACACTACTTAACTTAATGCTGATTACGTACAAGCAAAATTGAATTATGCTCTCACTTTAATTAATTAATTGAAAGCACTTTACTTAGGCGATGTGAAAGTAATTTTCCATTGTTGTACTGCTCTGCAGAAGACATAGCACCTTGCTTCAATGAAAACAGAATTAAAATGAAATCTTCGCTGCAAAGTTGCATTCACGAAAATGAGGTAACTGTTTCCGGACAAGAAATATTCCTTCGCTCTTAAGTCTGCTTCGCTCCAAAATTTTTAGTGTTATTACTCTTAGCGAACGCGAGTATCTGCCTCACGTGGCACAACAATCTTTAAGGTTTAGTGTACAAATAAGCCACCACACTCTGCGTGTTATATGCTTTATTGCACCTATTTTACTCTACAGACGACAACATATTGAGGTATTCATTGCCCTGATTTATGTGAGATTATTTAAAGTTTTGTTGAGGGGAAGGAAAACAGTGTTTTCTTACAGAATGGATCTGAAAGGAGCTGATGAAACAAGACAGTTAGTTTTATAAGAAATACATTTTTACATACGAATATCTGCCACACAAAATTTAATATTGTAACTTATTAAAAATCACTTGTAAGATTTCACGCATGTGGTGTATTAGCTTTGATTTGACATAATTTCGCGGAGCATAGCTGTCGTACAGACAAAAGCGTCCTCGGTCCACGATGTTTGTTACCTCTGTCTCTTTGCAGTGTTACATACTTCTCGTAATTTAGCAAGATTAACTGTGGACGATGAGGTTTCATCCAAGAACAGAGGAATTGGTCACCATAAAGAATTGCTCACTATAACGAACGTAATTAACAAATTTGTCCGTCGGGATACCGTTGGGCAATAGAAGTGCTTCCGAAATCAGTGGGCTTTCTTACTTAATGCTATTCAACCTCAAGAAAAAATATCGGATGCTAATTTCGAAAGATGGGTTCGCAGTAGTATCAACCTATTGGCCAATCAGAGATATAATTCTCATTTACACAAAAGTTCGCAATACTCAATGTGAGTAAGGCAGATGGATAGTCTGTTTTAAAAACAACTACCAAAAAGGCGCCCTGTTTCCAGTGATTGACAAAATCGTCCAATAAAAAGTAAAAATTAAAAGAAATAAAACTTGGAAATTATAAAAAAGTGCAGTTCCTACAGCCCAGTTGAAGATGTTTGTATCTAGCTATGTATTTCTCATTAAAGCGAACCTTCTCGTTATATATCCATCTTTCGGATCCATTCTGCATGAACTTTCAGCAATGTTGAATAAAAGTCAACAAATCATCCAAGAAAAACTGTTTGGCAACAATTGAAATAGTCACTTCGCAAACTGGGAGAACGGAAGAAAGAAGATCGTGTGAAATAACATTAAAATTATTTGTAGAATATACATATCCTTCAATTTTTTCCTTTATAATAAGAAGACTGAACGTCCTGGTATTCCTTCCAACTCAGCAACAAAACCTTGAAGCATTTTATATATTAATATATTTTACGAATTTTCAAACTTATTATTACTTAATTTTTAAATAAATTAAATATTACCCTCTAGCATTGCAGAAAATTCCTAGAACGATGGAGATGTGTGTATAGTCTTTAGAGAAACAAACAATCTAACAAGCAGTCCAACATCAGAACTGCAGGTTGCATGAAGCATAGTACCAAAGGAACCCACAATGAGATTGAACATAGGAATGACAGAAGTGGAAACTCTCCCACGTATAAGTGGAGTGCTGATGTGCAGTTTAATAAAGACGTCATTGATCTTAATCAACATTTGAACAGGAGCTTCAAAAGCTGGAAATCATGAAGAAGCCTCACCACAACAGGCGATAAGCTCACAGTAATTACAGTTGATTCCTGTAGAAACGAACTTAAGTATGAGGATGCATTAAATACACAATAAGGCAAGCCAACTGGAACATGTTGAGGAGTATCCTCTACTCTCCACACATGGTGGATGTGGATAACGAAGTCGATAGAAAGCTCAACGCTCCCGCTTAAAGTGCAATTGTCCACGGAATGTACAAGTTCACTAGTAAGGTAAACGGTGTAAGAAACACAATTTTCTGACCTCTTTTTGAGGACGACTTTCGCAAAATTCAACTGCAAGTAAGCTTTTATTTATTTTAGATACTTGGATGCAGCTATTTTCTGGACACAAGAGAAACTGTGAGCAAAAATTAATGTTCCAATCATTAGGTAAGGTATAAGTTATGGGACGGCAAGCTAATGTCCCCTTGTCTTAGTTTTTTCTTACTTATTTAACTTCAACAACGACCGGGCACCTCTGAAGAAACAATACCAGTGCAGTCGAGTCATGAATGACAGAAATCCGGAAACTATGGATGAAGTCGAGTGCTCATGCGGCAGCTGTGTGGAATTTGCAGTGCCAAATTAATTTCTCCAATCAACTGAGAAATGTATTGAGATGTAGTGAGTAGATTTATCTATCGAAACTTGTAAAAGTGCTGCAGACATTAACTCCCCTCTCTGTTTTTGGTTAGACATGGAGGGCAGAATAAGTGATTAAACTGGTTTTTGTAAGAACTGAATTTTGGTGTAAAATTGATTATTAGGAACTAAGTTTCTTTTGTTCATGTAAGGATTCAAAAATTATTCATCTGAACGATATCTGTTTTCAAAGGTAGGGGACGAAAGTGATTTACTGAGACTGTCACCACGTTCAACAGGTATAAACATTTGTCAACGTTTCACTTTTTGTAAAGTGTAATTCAACGGATTGTGCTAGAAAATACTATTATTGACGTGGAAGGAATTACAGTGGGTTCAACCATGTTGTTATAAAGGAAAAGAAATGAAGGACGTTATAACGATATGTTTACGTAATGAGTATACATAAACATACAGTTATAAACGTCCCCGTTCGTAGTCGCTAATTATAACAATATGTTTACTTTTGTGCTGTAACATTTAGCTATAATCAGCGGTGGAAACATATTTGCGAACGCCGACCGTGTGCGGCTGATTCTTCTTTGATCGTCTGGTCAGTCGGAAGTTGCATTGCAGAGGAGAGTAAATGCCTATTCAAAATATAATTATTTTGGATAGCTCAACATGAATTTCCTAAGGGACCGTAGTTTATCATGCATTTATCAGTAGAGTATGGTGCGGAGAAAATATTTCGCCGCATGCAACTTCCGTCCGAACTCGACGAAAGAATTCGTGACTGTGAACTCTCTATTTGGCAGAAACATAAAGAAAATTAAATAACTTCATGAGGGAGTGAGACATATATTCTATATTAAATAAATAGTCCATACACCAGTTCCATGAA
Source organism: Schistocerca cancellata (assembly GCF_023864275.1). Lineage (NCBI taxonomy): Eukaryota > Metazoa > Arthropoda > Insecta > Orthoptera > Acrididae > Schistocerca > Schistocerca cancellata. Next base: position 527,588,613 of record NC_064632.1, read on the forward strand.
ACTCTGAATTTATGGCAATTAATAGACGAACTTACACTGCAATGAAGGATTTAACATGGATGACGTTTTGACTGGCACTTCTCTTAATGAAAACAATTCCTTCGACGTTTTCACATACACGTCGCACAATAAATCTACTGCTAGGCACTTTTAGTATTACACATTTACACTAGAACAATATTAATTTTAACAATAATAATACGGCGGCAAGACATGCGCGTCCGACACAAGTTACAGGAGACAAGAGAAGAATGAGTAAGTGTTCATCGAGAGTATCTCGTACCTCAAAAAAAAAATGTGTAAAAGTGTTCTTCTTCTGTCTGTTTTTCGCGCCGCGGTTTTCAAAGTCAATAACTCACTGCATCTCTGACGGCGCTTCGACAATAAACAAGTTACGTCACAGGTCGTTCACCTTTTACATTCTCGCAACATTATTTGCTAACTGTAGCTGTTGCCGAGCGACTGCTCGATTAGTGAATGATTTAAAATGATAAGACAATCACATAATGTTACAACGTGTCTATTCCACAAACCATTCTAATGTTATTTCACAAGACTGGGTTTCAACTTTCCTCCCAATTGCGAAGTGACTCTTTTACAAGATAACAAAAAATTATTTGTAGTTTAATTACAGAATGTACATACACTTCTGGAAATGGAAAAAAGAACACATTGACACTGGTGTGTCAGACCCACCATACTTGCTCCGGACACTGCGAGAGGGCTGTACAAGCAATGATCACACGCACGGCACAGCGGACACACCAGGAACCGCGGTGTTGCCCATCGAATGGCGCTAGCTGCGCAGCATTTGTGCACCGCCGCCGTCAGTGTCAGCCAGTTTGCCGTGGCATACGGAGCTCCATCGCAGTCTTTAACACTGGTAGCATGCCGCGACAGCGTGGACGTGAACCGTATGTGCAGTTGACGGACTTTGAGCGAGGGCGTATAGTGGGCATGCGGGAGGCCGGGTGGACGTACCGCCGAATTGCTCAACACGTGGGGCGTGAGGTCTCCACAGTACATCGATGTTGTCGCCAGTGGTCGGCGGAAGGTGCACGTGCCCGTAGACCTGGGACCGGACCGCAGCGACGCACGGATGCACGCCAAGACCGTAGGATCCTACGCAGTGCCGTAGGGGACCGCACCGCCACTTCCCAGCAAATTAGGGACACTGTTGCTCCTGGGGTATCGGCGAGGACCAATCGCAACCGTCTCCATGAAGCTGGGCTACGGTCCCGCACACCGTTAGGCCGTCTTCCGCTCACGCCCCAACATCGTGCAGCCCGCCTCCAGTGGTGTCGCGACAGGCGTGAATGGAGGGACGAATGGAGACGTGTCGTCTTCAGCGATGAGAGTCGCTTCTGCCTTGGTGCCAATGATGGTCGTATGCGTGTTTGGCGCCGTGCAGGTGAGCGCCACAATCAGGACTGCATACGACCAAGGCACACAGGGCCAACACCCGGCATCATGGTGTGGGGAGCGATCTCCTACACTGGCCGTACACCACTGGTGATCGTTGAGGGGACACTGAATAGTGCACGGTACATCCTAACCGTCATCGAACCCATCGTTCTACCATTCCTAGACCGGCAAGGGAACTTGCTGTTCCAACAGGACAATGCACGTCCGCATGTATCCCGTGCCACCCAACGTGCTCTAGAACGTGTAAGTCAACTACCCTGGCCAGCAAGATCTCCGGATCTGTCCCCCATTGAGCATGTTTGGGACTGGATGAAGCGTCGTCTCACGCGGTCTGCACGTCCAGCACGAACGCTGGTCCAACTGAGGCGCCAGGTGGAAATGGCATGGCAAGCCGTTCCACAGGACTACATCCAGCATCTCTACGATCGTCTCCATGGGAGAATAGCAGCCTGCATTGCTGCGAAAGGTGGATATACACTGTACTAGTGCCGACATTGTGCATGCTCTGTTGCCTGTGTCTATGTGCCTGTGGTTCTGTCAGTGTGATCATGTGATGTATTTGACCCCAGGAATGTGTCCATAAACTTTCCCCTTCCTGGGACAATGAATTCACGGTGTTCTTATTTCAATTTCCAGGAGTGTATGATCACCTCGGCTGCATAAAATTGTTGTCAGATTGACCATGGTTTCGACAACTCTATGGCGGTCTTCATCGGAATAAAAATTACATAACATTAACTAGAAAATGTAATGACATGGTTCAAAAATACAATATAAATAACGGGACCACTTCCATATAGTGTACAGTGTACTTACATGTAATCGCACCATAGGTGAAAAACATCTGAGCAAAAATGCTCTTGTCAATATTAAGTAATACAAGAATAAAAACGAAACTGTAAGGATATAACATTTTCGTTAATTTGAATAAAAAGTTCCATCGAAATGCAATGGCAGTCCCGAGGTCGCTAGGAGCCAAACAACGGCATCAAACCGCCGCTACGGTCAGACTAGACGGCTAACAGGCCAAGGCAGCCACGAGTTGTACAGGAAAACAGATTCGCTCCATCTAGCAAAAAGTCATCGAATTACAGACAAGAGCAAATGAGGCACTGTATAGTCAGTTTAACGTTACAGGTAACAACAGGAATGAGTGCATGAAAATTACAACATACCGTAATGGTCCTCTTTTATAAATGAAACTTAGTACAAATGTACATAAAAATTGTAAAACTGGAAAGGCAAACGATGTTTAAGAATCTACAATGAGGAGATTATCGCTATTCAAACCATTTTTAGTAAGCCCCTCTATACCATGAAAAACATTTTTATTGCGTAATTGCAACTGTTCGCTCAGAATTAGACCGTCCTTCAGAGATACACTATGTGATCAAAAGTATTCAGACACGCACAGAAAGATACGTTTTTCATACTAGGTGCATTGTGCTGCCGGTCGGAGTGGCCGAGCGGTTCTAGGCGCTTCAGTCTGGAACCGCGCGACCGCTACGGTCGCAGGTTCGAATCCTGCCTCGGGCATGAATGTGTGTGATGTCCTTCGGTTAGTTAGGTTTAAGGAGTTCTAAGTTCTAGGGGACTGACGACCTCAGATGTTAAGTCCCATAGTGCTCAGAGCCATTGGAACCATTTGCATTGTGCTGCCACCTACTGCCAGGTACTCCATATCAGCGACCTCAGTAGTCATTAGACATCATGAGAGAGCAGAATGGGGCGCTCGTCAGAACTCACGGACTTCGAACGTGATCACGTAATTGGGTGTCACTTGGGTCATACGTCTGGGCGCGAGATTTCCACACTCCTAAACATCCCTAGGTCCACTGTTTCTGACGTGATAGTGAAGTGGAAACTTAAAGGGGCAAGTACAGTACAAAAGTGTACAGGCCGACCTAGTCTGTTGAGATCTCCGACAGTTGAAGGGAGTCGATATGTGTTATAGGCAGACATCTATCCAGACCGTCACACAGGAATACCAAACTTCATCAGGATCCAAGTACTATGAGAGTTAGGCGTGAGGTGATAAATCTTCGATTTCATGGTCGAGCGGCTGCTCATCAACCATACATCACGCCGGAAAATCCAAATGACGCCTCGCTTGGTGTCAGGAGCGTAGACATTGGACGACTGAACAGTGGAAAACTGTTGCGTGGAGTTGCGGTATACAATGTGGCGATCCTATGGCAGGGTGTGGGCATGTTGAATACCCGTAGAACGTTATCTCCCAGCGTGTGTAGAGCCAACAGAGGCGGTCGTGTTATGGTGTGGTCGTGTTTTCCATAGAGGGAGTTTACACTCCTTGTTGTTTTGCGTGGTACTATCACAGCACAGGCCTAAATTGGCGTTTCAAGCACATTCTTGCTTACCGCTGTTGAAGAGCAATTTGGGGATGGCGATTGCATCTTCCAACACCACCGAGCACCTGTTCATAATGCACGGTCCGTGGTGGAGAGATTACACGACAGTGACATCCCTGTAATCGACTGGCCTTCAAAGAATCCCGACCTGAGTCCTATAGAACACCTTTAAGATGTTTTGGAACGCCGACTTCCTGCTAGGACTCACCGACCGATATCGATACCTCTCCTCAGTACAGCACTCCGTGTAGAATGGTTTGTCATTTCCCAAGAAACCTTCCAGCACCTGACTGAACGTATGCCTGCGAGAGTGGAAGCTGTAAACAAGGCTAAGGGTGGGCATTAAAGCGTTACCGATATAGGGCGCCACGAACGTATAAGTCATTTTCAGCTAGTTGTCCGGATACTTTTGGTGACATGGTTTATGTGTTTAAAAATCTCAATTCTTCTAAGATGTTAAGCCTAAAGCCTTTTTTCTCGGAGTGCAAGATCTGTACATCTCTTGCATCTTTAGGATTATGCCCTGTGATTATCAAAGGGTCAGCGAAAGTTGAATTGTGAACATTGGTGCCAGTTTTGCCGAGAAGGTGTTCCTTAAATTTAGTCGAAATAGCTCGGCCTGTTTGGCCTATGTAATAGGCAGGGTAGTTGCCGCAAATAATTTTATAGGCACCAGATATGCGCGGGAGTAGCCGAGCGGTCTAGGGCGCTGCAGTCATAGACTGTGAGGCTGGTCAAGACGGAGCTTCGAGTCCTCCCTTGGGCATGGGTATGTGTGTTTGTCCTTAGGATAATTTAGGTTAAGTAGTGTGTAAGCTTAGGGACTAATGACCTTAGCAGTTAAGTCCCATAAGCTTTCACACACATTTGAACATTTGAATAGACACCAGAATTATGCAAAAGGGAATGCGTAGGTTTCAAATTATGTATGATATACTTTTTAAAGAATTATTAGTGGAGGAGGCTACTCTACAGTTATATTACTGCAAAATAAATAGAAAATCATTATAACAATAACATATGACATCGATTGTTATCGAATTTTTGGAAAATAAATTTTCGTGTGAGCCTTGGGTGAAGAAGGCACGGCACAACTTACTATCTGGGTTAGTTCGATATATGCCTTTGTTGCGGATACCGATGGCCTGCCGGTTAATCGGAATGTAAATCCTGATGTCATGGATATGTTGCGTTACATCTCAGCATAACACATCCTGAACACTATCACCGACGCCGTTTCAAGCAAGGATTGGGAACAGCGATATCTTATGAATGAACCCCTTTCTGTAGCACTATAGCACTATGATAAGTTGCGACAGAAGAGGAGGAAGCGAAGACTGAGGGCAGTTGAGGTCAGGAGTTGCGGACAACTAACATCGTACGCTCGGCGAGTGTATCATATGAGTGGAAGTGCATCTGCTGTCCCAAGTAGTAAGCAGACGATACCCGCTGACTCGGGCTGGCGGTTGTACGTTTCATCAGCAGCAATGATACTGCTTCGGATCAGGAAAGTTGTCCCTTGCAAGCAAGATGTCAGAAGAGAGCACCAAAGGCAGTTCCCACCACAACGCCATGTAGAGTTCAAGGAACCAGCAGACAGTGCCTGCAGACTGGTCTAGAACTGCTAGTATTACTAATATTAATGTCACTTAGTTAGGATAATTGAGTGTAGTGATTAAATTCATTAGCATCCAAACTGGACATAACAAACTGACTGCTACATAAATTAGCTTCCCAAGAGGGCACGAATAAATAGCTTGTCATAACTTTTTTGTACATTTGATGTTTTAGGGTACCAACAAAAAGACGTCAGATGCCGAATCACGCAAGTGGTTCCCAAATATGTATAATTGTACATTTTTATTAAAGTGAATCCCTTCACCATACCGAGCGAGGTGGCGCAGTGGTAAGACACTGGACTTGCATTCGGGAGGACGACGGTTCAATCCCGCGTCCGGCCATCCTGATTTAGGTTTTCCGTGATTTCCCTAAATCACTCCAGGCCAATGCCGGGATGGTTCCTCTGAAAGGGCATGGAGGATTTCCTTCCCCATCCTTCCCTAATCCGATGAGACCGATGACCACGCTGTCTGGTCTCCTTCCCCAAACGAACCAACCAACCCTTCACCATACAGCAAGGACTTTTGGTGGCTGAGTGCTGTCTGTTTATCAATAACATGTCTGATATTATTTATTCACCCCTGAGTGCCAAATCGTCTGAGTACCATGAACTTTCAGTTTGTTACTAGCTGTAACCTCTGTCCTAGAGAGAAACCTGGGCAGCGGATTTTAACTCTTGAAGTTCAGGACGACCGGTTAGGAATCACACTTTCCTATCACACTTACAGTACTGGCCATTAAAATTGCTACACTAAGAAAAAATGTAGATGATAAACGGGTATTCATTGGACAAATATATTATACTAGAACTGACATGTGATCACATTTTCACGCAATTTGGATGCATAGTTCCTGAGAAATCAGTACCCACAACAACCACCTCTGGCCGTAATAACGACCTTGATACGCCTGGGCATTGAGTGAAACAGAGCTTGGATGGCGTGTACAGGTACAACTGCCCATGCAGCTTCATCACGATACACAGGTTCATCAAGAGTAGTGACTGGCGTATTGTGATGAGCCAGTTGCTCGGCCACCATTGACCAGACGTTTTCAATTGGTGAGAGATCTGGAGAATGTGCTGGCCAGGGCAGCAGTCGAACACTTTCTGTATCCAGAAATGCCTGTCCAGGATCTGCAACATGCGGTCGAGTATTATCCTGCTGAAATGTAGGCTTTCGCAGGGTTTGAATGCAGGGCAGAGCCACGGGTCGTAACACATCTGAAATGTAACGTCCACTGTTCAAAGTGCCGTCATGCGACCAAGAGGTGACCAAGACGTGTAACCAATGGCACACCATACCATCACGCCAGGTGATACGCCAGTATGGCGATGATGGATACATGCTTCCAATGTGCGTTCACGGCGATGTCGCCAAACACGGATGTGACCATCATGATGCTGTAAACCGAACCTGGATTCATCCGAAAAAATGACGTTTTGCCATTGATGCACCTAGGTTCACCGTTGTGTACATCATCCCAGGCGTTCGTGTCTGTGATGCAGCGTCAAGGGTAACCGCAGCTACGGTCTCCGAGCTGGTAGCCCATGCTGCTGCAAACGTCGTCGAACTGTTCGTGCAGATGGTTGTTGTCTTGTAAATATCCCCATCTATTGACTCAGGGATCGAGACGTGGTTGCACGATCCGTTACAGCCATGCTGATAAGATGCCTGTCATCTCTACTGTTAGTGATACGAGGCCGTTGGGAACCAGCACGGCGTTCGGTATCGTAGATTATAGAAGACGCAGCTCCTCACCCGGCTTTGTCGTCCAGCGTCAATCTCCACACCAAGTTTCAGCGACATTCGATCACTGTGTCCGGCCTCGACCAAAACTCCTGGCCAGATGCCCCTGTCTGAAGACTCCTACTCAAATCCCAGCGTAGGTGCAGTGGCTCTTCGTTTAGTCCCTTAATGATCACTGCCCACAAGCGAGAGGCATTTTTCGATTGAAAAAATATTTGCAATGAAATTTAAGCTGCCACCCGCCTGTCGAACAGGAAAGAGCCAATCAGATTCGCTCCCACCTAAGGCAGAAAGCGCACCAAAAACCACCTCTCCAGTGACACACCAGCGCGAAACTTCCTCTCCCACAAAAATTTAGACAAACCCCAAGTAAGTTATTTTCCACTGCTCATCTGAGCACCTGAGTGCGGAAAAGATGCAGTCGGACCCCAAAAGACCTTCTCCTTGCTCTCTTCGTTCGCAGGCCGAATTCCAAAACGACTGTTAATTGCCGTGCATTCGATCGTCCTCCACGGCTACCTGACGTAGCACCTCCGCCATTCACAATTGTTCATTCTTCCCTCTCTGCGGACTGCCATTGGGGAATATTCGACGCTTGACAAAGACCTCCTGCTGTCTCCAAGGACCTTTTGCAGCCACACACACAATGTCTGAAAGCGACTACACGATCCCCATGCGCAGACCGGCGTGGTGTTATACGGTCGACCTCCTGCTGAACATAGTATCACTTCCCAAATCGTCCCACAAACAGAGTAGAGGGAACAAAAATGTTACCCTTGCATACACATGGAATACAAGAATTCTAACTGAATGGAAGCGCTATGAAAAGAAATTAGTGAAGAAACGTTACCCCAGAATCTCATACTTACACGAGAATTGACCAAAAACCAAACTGGAGCTAATATGGAAAGAAAAAAAGCATTAAATAGAAAATGATTAATGTCCCTGCGAAATTGAATGCGAGGAGCACACAACACAAAATAACAAGTAAAAGATATACACATATCAAAAAAGTTTTGAATCACCCAAGTTCCCAGATCTCCTGAAGATAGACGTTGACTGTGGGTCCTGTATCACAGACACATTCCCTTTGACTGTTCAGAGCTGTCACTCAACCCGCCCATAGATGTAAACAACCATGCAAGAGCAGCACCTATAAGACGGAGGGGGTCCGACAGCCGATCAGTCCAGTCATTCCACCAGGAGGGAGGTACACGGCTCGTGTTGTTTGTAGTTCAACCATGCGCAGACGGTCAATACTGCGGTTCGATCGCGTCCGCATTGTTACTTGGTGCTAGGAAGGGCTCTCAACAAGGGAAGTGTCCAGGCATCTCCGAGTGAACTAAAGCGATATTGCTCGGACATGGAGGAGGTACAGAGAGACAGGAACTGTCAATGAGATGCATCGCTCAGGCCGCCCAAAGGCTACTACTACAGTGGATGACCGCTACTTACGGATTATGGCTTGGTGGAACCCTGACAGCAAGGCCACCATGTTGAATAATGCTTTTAGAGTAGCTACAGGACGTCGTGTTACCACTCAAACTGTGCGAAATAGGCTGCATGATGTGCAGCTTCACTCCCGGCGTCCATGGTGAGATCCATCTTTGCAACCACACCAGGCAGCTCAGTACAGATTGGCCCAAAAACATGCCAAATGGACCGCTCAGGATTGGCATCACGTTCTCTCCACGATGCTTTCAATGTGACAATTGTCCGAGACGTATTTGTGGCAACCCGGTCAGGCTGAACGTCTTAGACACACTGTCCAGCGAGTGCAGCAATATGGAGTTTCCCTGATGTTTTTGTGGCATTATGTGGAACAGACGTATCCCGCTGGTGGTCATGGAAGGCGCCGTAACGGCTGTACGATACGTAAATGCCATCCTCCGACCGATACTGCAACCATATCGGCAGCATTCTGGCGAGGCATTCGTCTTCAAAGACGACTATTCGTGCCCCGATCGTGCACATCTTGTGAATGACTTCCTTCAGGACAACGACATCGCTGGACTAGAGTAGTCAGCATGTTCTCGAGACATGAACCCTGTCGAACGTGTCTATGGTAGACTGGAAAGGGCTCTTTATGGACGTGACCCACCAACCACTCTGAGGGACCTACGCCGAATCGCCGTTGAGGAGTGGGACTATCTGGAGCGTCAATGCCTTGTGCACTTGAGGGGGATTTGGCATGATGAATAAAGGCATAAGTTGTGGTGTTTCTTTAAAAAAATATTTATATTTTGATTTAATTATTATTCTCTTTTGAAGATTAAAATCTGTTGTGAGTTTTGCACCACTTCTTGGCAAGAAGAGCAAAGACTTAAGTACTGTAAGTCATAGTTTATGTCACCTGAAATCGTTTGCAGAAGGCGTAGCGTTCTCAAGTTCAAGAACAGAGTTCTCTAATGTTTTTTATTCAAGTCTTTAATCATCTATGTGACGATACTGTGCTGATTATATTTACATGTTTTGACGGTGCCATTATGGCCTTATCACTTTAGGACATGGTGTAAATATGATCTGAAGATGGTCATTACGGACTGAAACCGGTCATCGTCTAAAGAATTTCTATTGAGACCAAAGACTGGAATAAAATACATTTGACAGTATTGGATCACAGTTTATATGCGTGACTATGTCGCAGTTGGTGAAACAGAGTTCGCATTGCCCCTTGATTTATTTGTGTCGTGATCATGTTCGATCACGACCGGATATGAGACATAGCACCTACGAACAGAGAAACCTAAGGGACCAGACAGAGCTGGAAATTTTCTTTGCTATACTACACCACACGTTAAAAGAAATTGGATTTAAATCACAAACAAGGTAAATGGCAAAGCGCCTTATGCCTTAACTACGACGTTTGTCGACATGCAGTCGGTCCCTGGTAGCTGTATGAAAACTGTAAGAAAAAACCGTTATTTCTGTTGCCATTAATAGTAGATGGATAGCATAGAAATATTTTAAGTAACAAACAGGCACAACAGCATTTGAGCGCACAACAACCAATTTAATTAACTTAGTCAGTATTTCTAACAGTAGGCTCCGTACAGTTTCAATGTTCTGTCTTGCTGGTTGTTTCTTTAAATAAAGTCCTTTAACATTTTCAGCATTTCATCTTAGCTGCACACATAAATTCTTACACAGCACTGAACAATATAATATTTTCTAATAACATATTAGTGATTACGGATCACGCCATTCGCGTCTGCCATCTTTAAAAATATACACTCCTGGAAATTGAAATAAGAACACCGTGAATTCATTGTCCCAGGAAGGGGAAACTTTATTGACACATTCCTGGGGTCAGATACATCACATGATCACACTGACAGAACCACAGGCACATAGACACAGGCAACAGAGCATGCACAATGTCGGCACTAGTACAGTGTATATCCACCTTTCGCAGCAATGCAGGCTGCTATTCTCTCATGGAGACGATCGTAGAGATGCTGGATGTAGTCCTGTGGAACGGCTTGCCATGCCATTTCCACCTGGCGCCTCAGTTGGACCAGCGTTCGTGCTGGACGTGCAGACCGCGTGAGACGACGCTTCATCCAGTCCCAAACATGCTCAATGGGGGACAGATCCGGAGATCTTGCTGGCCAGGGTAGTTGACTTACTCCTTCTAGAGCACGTTGGGTGGCACGGGATACATGCGGACGTGCATTGGCCTGTTGGAACAGAAAGAGATGCTGGATGTAGTGCTGTGGAACGGCTTGCCATGCCATTTCCACCTGGCGCCTCAGTTGGACCAGCGTTCGTGCTGGACGTGCAGACCGCGTGAGACGACGCTTCATCCAGTCCCAAACATGCTCAATGGGGGACAGATCCGGAGATCTTGCTGGCCAGGGTAATTGACTTACACCTTCTAGAGCACGTTGGGTGGCACGGGATACATGCGGACGTGCATTGGCCTGTTGGAACAGCAAGAGATGCTGGATGTAGTCCTGTGGAACGGCTTGCCATGCCATTTCCACCTGGCGCCTCAGTTGGACCAGCGTTCGTGCTGGACGTGCAGACCGCGTGAGACGACGCTTCATCCAGTCCCAAACATGCTCAATGGGGGACAGATCCGGAGATCTTGCTGGCCAGGGTAGTTGACTTACACCTTCTAGAGCACGTTGGGTGGCACGGGATACATGCGGACGTGCATTGGCCTGTTGGAACAGCAAGTTCTCTTGCCGGTCTAGGAATGGTAGAACGATGGGTTCGATGACGGTTTGGATGTACCGTGCACTATTCAGTGTCCCCTCGACGATCACCAGTGGTGTACGGCCAGTGTAGGAGATCGCTCCCCACACCATGATGCCGGGTGTTGGCCCTGTGTGCCTCGGTCGTATGCAGTCCTGATTGTGGCGCTCACCTGCACGGCGCCAAACACGCATACGACCATCATTGGCACCAAGGCAGATGCGACTCTCATCGCTGAAGACGACACGTCTCCATTCGTCCCTCCATTCACGCCTGTCGCGACACCACTGGAGGCGGGCTGCACGATGTTGGGGCGTGAGCGGAAGACGGCCTAACGGTGTGCGGGACCGTAGCCTAGCTTCATGGAGACGGTTGCGAATGGTCCTCGCCGATACCCCAGGAGCAACAGTGTCCCTAATTTGCTGGGAAGTGGCGGTGCGGTCCCCTACGGCACTGCGTAGGATCCTACGGTCTTGGCGTGCATCCGTGCGTCGCTGCGGTCCGGTCCCAGGTCGACGGGCACGTGCACCTTCCGCCGACCACTGGCGACAACATCGATGTACTGTGGAGACCTCACGCCCCACGTGTTGAGCAATTCGGCGGTACGTCCACCCGGCCTCCCGCATGCCTACTATACGCCCTCGCTCAAAGTCCGTCAACTGCACATACGGTTCACGTCCACGCTGTCGCGGCATGCTACCAGTGTTAAAGACTGCGATGGAGCTCCGTATGCCACGGCAAACTGGCTGACACTGACGGCGGCGGTGCACAAATGCTGCGCAGCTAGCGCCATTCGACGGGCAACACCGCGGTTCCTGGTGTGTCCGCTGTGCCGTGCGTGTGATCATTGCTTGTACAGCCCTCTCGCAGTGTCCGGAGCAAGTATGGTGGGTCTGACACACCGGTGTCAATGTGTTCTTTTTTCCATTTCCAGGAGTGTATATCAGGACTGTGGTAACAGAAGAGGATTACAATTCTTCAGCTGTCAAAAAATAAGAAACACTAATTGTTACTATCGATATAATTTATGAACAATTCGTATTCTGCGCCGTGGCGCGTAAGATATTCTTTGAAATATTAGGTGGTCGCTGCTCAGCGATGATCTAAGAGATTTTTACACAAATTGTATGGCTTTTATGAACCGGCATTGTTAGACTATCGAATGTAAGTTTATTTAAGCTATCGAAACAGACACTAATATTACACTGCCTCCCATGAGGAAGGAAGTAATACCTCCGGTATTAATTCCGTCCTCATGTCACTTGTAATATTAGTGGCTTTTAATACATGTCTATTGCTGAAATTGAGTGGTCATATAGTACTATACACTTGCCATTTCATAAAGTTACCATAATAGAAAAAATGTTCATTGTTAAGAGTATTGGCAAAAATTGTCTTTGTGCAGTTCATCTGCATCTGTGTTTACATCACAGGGTTTCTTGACGTCTACAACAACGTGGGAAGTATCACTAATCACAATAAAGAGTGGAGATGACTGGCATTGTCGAAGAGAAAAAAAAAACATATACAGTACCTATATAATCCTAAAATGCTTACAAACTAAGAAATTGATATGACATTTTCATTATTCTTTCACGTATTTTCCAAATTTTCAATGTCTCTACAAGCTCGATTGGCTCGTGTTTATTTCATCGTAATATTCCTTTTTATTTTACACACATTTTACATTGGTTTGTGGATCACACTACGTCGTCGAATTGTTTGTCAAGAGTCTCTTTTCTATCACTTCACTGAATGGAATTTGCCATTCTTCGTCAGCTCACGGAATATGGAACATAAACAGAAAATACTGTGCATTAGTATTACTTAAAATTATCGGTTTGTTTACAATAGGTTAAGGGTGGGTAAGGATCATTTCTTTCTTTCTTTCTTTCTTTTCGCACTGATTTCTGCTCTTGTTTATGACATCGGTTAAGGCAAATATCAACCTCGTTCTGACCGTGGCCGTTATTTATTCTAGTCGTGACCATTTTATTATTCGCTTAATACAAATCGTTCCTTTTCAGTCTCTAAAGTATGATGTTTTTTATATTCACATAGAACAATAACCTTCGAAGTAGTATGATGTCTCAATTATTGTTGAAGCGAGCCAAGCGGACTCTGCCATTGAAGTTTCAAATATGCATTATTTCGTCATACGCCGCTGCACGGCAATGTTGACAGACGAACACCGGCCAGTATCGCGTGCGCAGCCGTAGATTGGGTGTGTGTTGTGTTGTCCGCCGATGACGTGCTGCGTTTGAAGCACGTTGTTTGAGGATTGCTGCTGTTGCTTCACCGAGGAAGCCTGCACGAAGTCATCTCGTCGTACCACTTGTCAACTGTCCGCAAAGGACTCACAGGTAAGTGAAAAGAAGTTATTTTGCTAGGTTGTGAGGGATGCATGGCGAACGATACTTATTCACTGACCGTTGCACACGTTGCAAGGTGTGGTATAAAGGGTTGTGACACAGACTCGCGTTTTTATGCACAAATTTTCACTTTCACTTTGACAGGCGTTCGTGAACTAAACGTCGTCCTTCATCCCACTTTCTCTTTACAAAAACAACAATTTCACAGAAGGATAACGTCCTGTCCAGATCTTAACACACTGCGCCTCGATCTTAACCTGCCTAATACTTTCGATGCCATTTTAGCGGATGACCCACGAGCAGCTGCTCGTGTTCTTTGTTTTATCAATTTGACAAACCTCGCTAAGGACATTTGATGATGTTTTTTAATCCTATGGCCGGCCGGAGTGGCCTCGCGGTTAAAGGCGCTACAGTCTGGAACCGCACGACCGCTACGGTCGCAGGTTCGAATCCTGCCTCGGGCATGGATGTGTGTGATGTCCTCAGGTTAGTTAGGTTTAAGTAGTTCTAAGTTCTAGGGGACTTATGACCACAGCAGTTGAGTCCCATAGTGCTCAGAGCCATTTCAACCATTTAATCCTATGCCTGTCAGTCTGTCTTTTATCGTGTTTTCCCTTTTAGTTGTTGTTGTCAACTTGTGCCTCGCGGTGCATTCTTAGAGTAGTCAGGGCGCTAATGACCATTGAAGTTGTGCGCCCTAAAACCACAAAAAAAAAAAAGAAACAGAAGGATAACAAAATACCTTGACCGATAATATTAACAAAATTTGCTTATATATACATATATATACTTAATCTAATGGTCACGTCCGGTGAAGGACTGTTTTCGATCATTTTCTTTATGGCTCTCTCTTGCCTACCAGTTAAAATTTACGTCTTCCACTTTCTTTTTCAGTCTCCTCCTATAAAGTCGGCTACAAGTTTCATTTATTCTTTATCGTCAAATTCTTATTACATTTTTAACTGTCTATAAGACAAACTAATTAACTTCCTCTTTGAGGACACGCCTCTTTTTATCACTCTTTACATTTATGTGTCCATAAGCTTGTGTTTACTGTGTTATTTAAATTGAGGACAGCCTCCAGACAGAGAAACTGCCTCCTTTTTCATGCGGAATACTATTCTCTTAAAAATATACGGGTGAAGACTAACTAATCGCGCGTTACAAAGACAACAAACTCAATTGTAAGCCAAACAAGTGGCTTGACTCTAAGTGGCTTCAATAAGCAAAATTTAACTGAATTCGTCGCGAACCTACACACTTTTCATATGAGTTGCTTCACCCAAACAGTACAAGTAAACCTCTATGAGCTGATCTTTGGAATAGGTTATCAGGGGTCGGTATTTTGGATAAGATTTTGTAAAGGAACACAAAAATCAGCATTTAAATAATCTGAAATTATAAAGATTATCATGCTAAACAAGAAACATTTATATGCGAGCGCTTATGCTGCTGCAATTTCTTTTCGCGTGCATCACAGCATTGCGGACTGCTGTTGCTAATCGCAACATTTAGTCTTGCGGCTGGCATTTTCTAAGTATAATAATTCCATGGAACTTATAATATAGCGTTATCTCTACCCCTTCTTTTACTTGCTACATCTTCGAATTTGCGTCAGCATAACTTACCTGCCATAGACTTCAAAAATCTGTTCCTAATGAAGTTTTCCACATACATTACTTCTTCTAAGCATCGGATCTTACACATGTTCTGTAGCATATTATAATTTGAAAAGAAAGCACTCAGTCTTCAGGCCACTAGTGGTCCATCGGGACCATCCGACCGCCGTGTCATCCTCAGTTGAGGAGCGGATAAGAGGGGCATGTGTTCAGCACACCACTCTCCCGGTCGTTATGACGGTTTTCTTTGACCGGAGCCGCTACTATTCTACATCTACATCTATACTCCGCGAGCCATCTTACGGTGTGTGGCGGAGGGTACTTATTGTACCACTATCTGATCCCCCCTTCCCTGTTCCATTCACGAATTGTGGGTGGGAAGAACGACTGCTTGTAAGTCTCCGTATTTGCTCTAATTTCTCGGATCTTTTCGTTGTGATCATTACGCGAGATATATGTGGGCGGTAGTAATATGTTGCCCATCTCTTCCTGGAATGTGCTCTCTCGTAATTTCGATAATAAACCTCTCCGTATTGCGTAACGCCTTTCTTGAAGTGTCCGCCACTGGAGCTTGTTCAGCATCTCCGTAACGCTCTCGCGCTGACTAAATGTCCCCATGACGAATCGCGCTGCTTTTCGCTGGATCATGTCTATCTCTTCTATTAATCCAACCTGGTAAGGGTCCCATACTGATGAGCAATACTCAAGAATCGGACGAACAAGCGTTTTGTAAGCTACTTCTTTCGTCGATGAGTCACATTTTCTTAGAATTCTTCCTATGAATCTCAACCTGGCGCCTGCTTTTCCCACTATTTGTTTTATGTGATCATTCCACTTCAGATCGCTCCGGATAGTAACTCCTAAGTATTTTACGGTCGTTACCGTTTCCAATGATTTACCACCTATGGCATAATCGTACTGGAATGGATTTCTGCCCCTATGTATGCGCATTATATTACATTTATCTACGTTTAGGGAAAGCTGCCAGCTGTCGCACCATGCATTAATCCTCTGCAGGTCTTCCTGGAGTACGTACGAGTCTTCTGATGTTGCTACTTTCTTGTAGACAACCGTGTCATCTGCAAATAGCCTCACGGAGCTACCGATGTTGTCAACTAAGTCATTTATGTATATTGTAAACAATAAAGGTCCTATCACGCTTCCTTGCGGTACTCCCGAAATTACCTCTACATCTGCAGATTTTGAACCGTTAAGAATGACATGTTGTGTTCTTTCTTCTAGGAAATCCTGAATCCAATCACAAACCTGGTCCGATATTCCGTAAGCTCGTATTTTTTTTTCACTAAACGTAAGTGCGGAACCGTATCAAATGCCTTCCTGAAGTCCAGGAATACGGCATCAATCTGCTCGCCAGTGTCTACGGCACTGTGAATTTCTTGGGCAAATAGGGCGAGCTGAGTTTCACATGATCTCTGTTTGCGGAATCCATGTTGGTTATGATGAAGGAGATTTGTATTATCTAAGAACGTCATAATACGAGAACACAAAACATGTTCCATTATTCTACAACAGATTGACGTAAGCGAAATAGGCCTATAATTATTCGCATCTGATTTATGACCCTTCTTGAAAATGGGAACGACCTGCGCTTTCTTCCAGTCGCTAGGTACTTTACGTTCTTCCAGCGATCTACGATAAATTGCTGATAGAAAGGGGGCAAGTTCTTTAGCATAATCACTGTAGAATCTTAAGGGTATCTCGTCTGGTCCGGATGCTTTTCCGCTACTAAGTGATAGCAGTTGTTTTTCAATTCCGATATCGTTTATTTCAATATTTTCCATTTTGGCGTCCGTGCGACGGCTGAAGTCAGGGACCGTGTGAAACAGTTTCGGAACACTGAATTCAGTATTTCTGCCTTTCTTCGGTCGTCCTCTGTTTCGGTGCCATCGTGGTCAACGAGTGACTGAATAGGGGATATAGATCCGCTTACCGATTTTACATATGACCAAAACTTTTTAGGGTTCTTGTTTAGATTGTTTGCCAATGTTTTATGTTCGAATTCGTTGAATGCTTCTCTCATTGCTCTCTTTACGCTCTTTTTCGCTTCGTTCAGCTTTTCCTTATCAGCTATGATTCGACTACTCTTAAACCTATGATGAAGGTTTCTTTGTTTCCGTAGTACCTTTCGTACATGATTGTTATACCACGGTGGATCTTTCCCCTCGCTTTGGACCTTAGTCGGTACGAACTTATCTAAGGCGAACTGGACGAGTAGCTCCCCAATTGGCATCACGTGGCTGAGTGCACTTCGAAAAATAGCAACAGCGCATGGCGGCCTGGATGGGCACCCATCCAAGTGCCGACCACGCCCGACAGCTCTTAACTTCGGTCATCTCACGGGAACAGGTGTATCCACTGCGGCAAGACCGTTGCCCATATTATAATTTACTATCTTTTTTTTTTTAGGTAATGTGTCGCTCTAATTACGATATGCTCTGGTATTCTTTGTTTCTAGTCACGTAAAGTTATGATCTTTTATTTTACTTCCGAGAGACTTTAGTGTCTCAAAAAAGTCCTTCATTGTAAGACCTGAGAGAAGGGCACTGATAACTCCTTCCTCTTTCATTGATACATCATGGGCGCTGATTACCACGCGAGCATGCATCATATACTTATATACTAACTTAAAACTAGTACTAAGTTCTCTCTTTGACATTTTCCTTCACCTGTGTTCAATTAACAGATCGGTACAAACTTTCCTCATACAGTCAGCACTGTATGATTACCTCCAGACGTATTAACTACTGGATTGTCACTTTTCTTGAGTTATCATTCCACGTCGACAACTTACCTTGTTCTCTGATGATGCTTTGTAATTGCCTCGTGCTACTAACGCCTGTAAATTTCTTGTGTTACCATTGTGGAATTTTCTTAAGTCACTATGGTGGAACAGACCTTTAATCCTTCCAGTCACGGGGTCGGCTAGCAAGTAAATCCCTGCGTGCGGCTTCCTGACAATAACATATGGGCCTTCGTAAACGCGCTGCCACTTACGATTTTTCTTTCGTAGCTTCGATGGTTTAAAATGAGTCCTTATTAAGATTCTCTCACCTTCTCTATATTCAGTAACCTTATTGACCTATTTGTCAAATGCTTTCTTACGGAGGTTAGAATACGTTCAGTAAAATCAACGCCTGCGTGATTTTGGTGTCTAAACTAGTTTCTTGGTCTTCCACCTTAGGAAGAGGGTTGATCAATTCATTTCGCTCTTTGTTCACTCACGTGAGTTCATGCGGTGTGAAGCCTGTTGACAAGTGTGGGAGGTTATTAATAATCTCTTCAAACGGAGTAACAACTTAGTCTGCCTATTAGGAACATAGGTCCTAATGAATCGATTGAATTCCTTGAATATTCGTTCAGTCGGATTGGATTGAGGTCGGTAATAGGATATTAAAATTTACTGAATGTCGTGCCGATCAGGGAATTCAAGCCAAGTACGACCGGTGAAGGTCGAACCATTGTCAGACACCATCGACTCGGGTACGCCGAATCGTGGGAAATAATCACTTTCTAAACGCCGTACAATTGATCTGGCGCAAGAAGAGTTTGCTGCATACAATCTAATTTGTGTTGTGAAATTGTCGAGAATGGCTGTGGTGTCACCGCCAGACACAACACTTGCTAGGTATTAGCCTTTGAATCGGCCGCGGTCCGTTAGTATACGTCGGACCCGCGTGTCGCCACTATCAGTGATTGCAGACCGAGCGCCGCCACACCGCAGGTCTAGAGAGACTTCCTAGCACTCGCCCCAGTTGTACAGCTGACTTTGCTAGCGATGGTTCACTGACTAAATACGCTCTCATTTGCCGAGACGATAGTTTAGCATAGCCTTCAACTACGTTATTTGCTACGACCTAGCAAGGCGCCATGTTCAGTTACTATTGATATTGTGAATCATGTACCGTGAAGAGAGACGTTCACCATTAATGGATTAAAGTTAAGTATTCCAGCAGCTACGTCCGCTTTTCTAAATTCTGATTTCCTTGTCCTGTTCCAGACCTCACGCCAGCCTGCGTGAGCTAAAACGCGTGCCTCTCGGCCTCCTCTAGTAACACGGTGTTGGCTCTCCTGTCAACCACAACAATGGCTACTACATACTTTGAACCTCCCTGTCCAGTCGGGAACGGTCCAGCCAAATCAGTACTGAGGAGTTGGTTTGGTTTTTTTGGAAGAATAGGATTGAGGGGAATCAACGTAGAAATATTTAGTGCTTTTGGCTTCTGACAGATGATACAATCTCTTAGCAACTTATGTACTTCGAGACGCAGATTTGGAACATAACAATATGAAAGAATTTTTCTTTTACATTTCTCCGGGCCATAGTGACCCCAGGAAATGTGTGAGTGTCAAAATAGATATTTAACAAAACTTTTTGGAATACATGCGCACGATCTTTCGATCGGTACGGAAGATTTGTGAAATTGTACCTGATTATGTAATTTATAAAATCTCGACACTTCATGATTAGGCTTCTCTGTGAGGATCTGCTTAACTTTTCTCAATTTTGGATCAGTATCTTGGAGAGCTCGGATATCTTTACACAACTGAAGAAAATATTTTCTTTGGATCGGGTCTTTCATTAAGAGTATCCGGTAATCAGACATTTGTTCCACTAACTCGCTGGTTTCAGGCAATCCTTCTGGTGATCGGGCTAAAGCGTCGGCAATGATACCATCAACGATATCGATTTGGAACAAATTTGCCCAAAAACGAAGCATCGGACATAATATAAAAGTCTATATCCATCTTAGGATGATGAAGAATATTGCTTTTAGCAAGACCAATCTTAATTTGTTCAAACCCTTTCTGACACTCATAATCCCAATTCCAATACACATTCTTTCTTAAGATATTATGAAGAGCTTCATTGTTCATTGCCTGACAAGATATGAAACGTCTGAAAAATGCGCAATGCCTCAAAAATCTTTCAGCTGTCTTTTTGTTGTGGGTGTGGGAAAATTCTTAATCGCTGCCAACTTCTCAGGATCGGGCCTAATCCCTTCTGCTGGGATGATACGTCCTAAGAGCTGGAACTCCCTCTTACCGAATTTTGACTGTTGAAGATTGCCCGTGACTCCATAATTTATAAATATTTTAAATATTTTCTGCAGTGTCATCACATGGTCTTCCCATGTTTTCGAAGCTATTAGGACGTCATCCACATACACAGTTACCTCATCCAATAACTCCGGTCCTAAAACATAGTCTAACGCTGAAATAAAAACTCCCAAACTCACATTCAGTCCAAAAGGTACGACTGTAAAGTGATAAGATCGGCCTGATAATATGAATGCCGTGTATTTTCTTGACTTAGGCGATAATCTTACCTGCCAGACACGGTTTTTTTAAGTCAGTTGTGCTGAGGAATTTAACTCCATTAAACTTCTTCCAGGGTTTCGGGTCTCGTTCGAATCGGCACTATTATTTTGTTTATCAGCCTTGCGTCTAAAACTAACCTCACACTTCCATCAGATTTTAAAACTGATAACAAGGAGCTCGAATACGGAGGAAGTGACGGCTCAATCACATTCCAGAATAACATTTTCCTAATCTCACGTTTGACAGCTTCACGTCGTGATTGGGGAACTTCGTAGCTCGTTTTGCAGTAGGTCTCATGGGGAAGTACGTCCATACGATACTCATATCCCTTTATTACTCCAGGTTTCTTGGAGAATGTCTCCATATGACTAACTAGCAAGTCAAAAAGATCACTCCTTTGATCCTTAGTCAAACCAGTCGCTTCAAAAGCTTTGTTATCTAACTCAGACTTGTCAGGTAGTAAGTCAACATATTCGTCCTCACAAATATCTACAAGACTGGTTTCATCATCTGCCCGCCCGTAACTTTGTCTGTCAGTGAAGAACCGCACCTTAAATTGACATTTGTTACGCACTGGTTTCATCTCGCTGCGTAACAACGTTATTGTTACCTCCTGCTGGTTCACCGTTAATCTACAAGTCCCGATTTTCAGTGTCAATTTTTGCTTTTGTCAGTCTGAGAAACTCCATTCCAAGGAGGCATGGTACCGATAGGATCTTTACTATAAGAAAATTGCACATAACAGAAATAGAGTTAATATATACTTGAAGTTGCGCGTGCAAGATTACACGCTGTGTCATAGGCCCTATTGCTCCTGACACTGTACAGCCTTGTATAGGGAGCGATAAAACTTTACTCACTGAAGAATTTTGCTTGAACAAACATTAAGATAAAACATTAACATTGGCTCCCGTATCAATAATAGCGATTATGGGCATGTTGACTATTGAAATCTTGGTAGAAGCCTGAACTTGTTCGCCCCATATGTCGTCACTGTCCTTATTATCAGTCTCTTACAATAAGTCATCACGTAAGTCGGTACCTTTGTCATACCTTACTGCATCTACTTGAAATGAGTTGATAGATTCCATGCCCCCATCGCGTTCTGCAGCATTCTTGTGGACGCTAAAAAATCCTGTTTCCAGTTTTCCTGATTGTGGTGGTTCTCCCTATCGGATATCGCCGTTAACGTCTCCTCCGTTTCGTGTTGTTGTTGTGACTGTGGCACGAAGGGTGGTGGACAAAGATCTTGACCCGTGTACGATTCACTTTGCGCATAATAGATTTGTGCAGTCTTTTGCCGTTTCGGCTTCGGATTTCCTGCATAATCATTTGAATGACCGGGAAAATTTGTATTTGTCGGAGGTCGGAATGTGTTCTGGGCCCTGTAGTGTATTGTGTTGTCATTATTACCAAAATGATGTTGTCCTCCGCTCTTCCCATGCATTTATTGGATTTCCACTCTCGCGTCCTGTTAAAGGCTGGTCCGCTCTGATAATTTCCTTGCTGTGGTGGTTTGTTTCCGTACTGATTTTGTGGATAATGGTATGTTGAGTTTCCGTACTATGGCCGTAGTGTATTAGCCATTGGATTGTACCGTTGTTTATTACTATCCTTCGGTCCAAACTGTCCATTTCTTTATTGTTGACCACGTAACCTCCACTGTTTCGCCTGCTCACTTCATTCGGAGCGCTACCAACATTTTCTACCGCGTCTTCGCGAATCAAATCCAATGAGTCCAATATGGAAAGAAATGCGTCGGTATCGTCCTCGGAAAGATTAACAATTTAGTATTCAAAATCATGATCGCGTCTTTATTTGTAATTGGCAAGTCCCAGAATTTAACTTTTGCTAAATATTTTTCGAAATATCTTCTGAGACTGCCGTGTTTCGAACTGAACATTTCGGCATTGAACACTTCTTTTCTAAAGCGCTGCTAAACACCATCACTCCAAAAGTTGTTCAGAAACATCTGCTCGAATTCATTGTAGGTCCTGCACATGTCTCTCATTTCTATTCCCCATAAGGAGGCATCTCCTGTTATATACTGTGTTACAATCTGTATTCTTTACCTGTCTTTCCAACTGTTCGGAAAATCTCCAGAAAAGTTTCCCAAAAATACGATCGGGTGTACGTCACGTATTTGCGGATGAAAGGTTGGTAATGTTTTGTGCTTCAGTACACTTTCTTCCTGCCTTTGGGTTATAAGTGTTGGTGGGCCGTTCACTTCAGTGTGGTTATGCACTGTCTCTGTCGGTCTGTGGTATGACGTGTGATCAATGGAGTGCTGTAATGAATTTGCCTATTGTCATTTCGGTATGGGGAGTGATTCCATTCGCTACTCATCGGTTGTGAGGGACTTTCAACTTTGTTCTTTAGTGTCTGCACCTCTTCAGTGACCTGCTTCTTCCATTAAGGAAGGTCTTGTGCCAAGGTTCGCCTTAATTGTCTTAGCTCAGATAACACGGAATCTCCCGATTTTCCTGGTTCCGCCATAAGATCATAAGTAACTACTTCCTATAGTTCTGTCTTTACCTTTTTTCTATCAGATGGACTTTGGTTTTTATCCACTCTGTGTAGTGGCCGAATAACACTTCAGTGTGAGAATTTATCGTAATTTTTACCTGCTCCTCTATTTCAAGTGATTCTACTTGTTTCGTCAAATCATGTATATCTTTTCCCATATTAGTGACAACCAGTTTCACGGCGTTGACGTCCTTTGACATGGTATCACAATTACCCTTTAATGCTACAGTTTCGCTATGGTGTGCTTCTACCGTGGCATTAATTTCACCCTTGGCAGCTCCTTGTGCTGCATCAAATTTACTAGATACCTGCTTGATCTCAGCCTCAACCTGTTTACGGATCTCAGTTTTTACTTCTTCGATTTGCCCACTTATTTCCGACTTGACCTTGCCTAATTGGGTATTCAGAGCAGTTTTCAAGTCGGTAGTTATTTCAGTTTTTACTGTGTCAAATTTTCCATTTACCACTTCAAATTTTTCATTTACGGCATCGAATTGTTTATTTAAATCGCTAAAAGCTCGCATTAGTTCTTTTTTGTTTCCCTCCTCACGTTAAGCTCTCTCTCTTGCTTTTCGTTCCTTTTCTAACCACAATTGTTCCTTTTCCTGATTTTTCTTTTGCTTTGCTAACCACAATTTTTTCTTTTCCCTATCATTACGTGCCATCCAATTTTGGATTTGAAGGAGCATCGCATTCGTATATACAGTTGGGTTGCTATCCGCGGGAATCGTTTGAATTGTTTGGTCTGTGTCAATCATATCACTGGCATTAGACTCCGCCTCCACTCGCATGCTAATTGCACTTGGGCGCAACGTATATTAAGTGCTGTTCATATGGTAACAGTCACCTGCTGTCGGGATTAATTTCTCTTTACCCCCCCGCCATCACGCGTTGTCTGTTTGTCAACAGTATTATGTCAGCTACACGTGATCTCCAACGCGGTTCGTCTGTCCTTGCTTGTGACTTCAGTTCATATGCTGTCTGTCAAGTATGGGAGTTGCACTCGCCTAATAAACGACTGTGAACTGAAGCTGAGAAGACAAGAGTTAACACACAGCGCTAGCATTTTAAATATAACACGACGACATATCTAAACATTGAAATCAAGACTCAACAATGGGATTTAGACACTACGTTCCAAATCCTACTAAATTTTGAGTAAAAAAAAATAAGCTGATTGTGTGCACATGGAAAATAAATGTATAGTTAGATACATCAATATTAGCAACAAACACAAGAGGACTGATTTTCATGATTTCTGTCGAGTTCCAGTTCGGGCGCCTAGTGTGGTGTTTATATATATATATATATAGGCTACTTGTGAAGATACAAAAGTCTGTTGTGAGTTTTGCACCACTTCTCGCCGGGAACAGCATAGGCTTTTCAAAAACTTTTATGTACTGTTTGTGATTGTTTATATGTCACACGAAATCGTATGCAGAAAGCGTAGCGTTCTCAAGATCAATAACAAAGTTCGCATTGCCACTTAATTTATTTGTATCGTGATCATGTTCGATCACCCCGGTAGATGTATGAAAACTATAAGAAAACACCGTTATTTCTGTTGCCATTTATAGGAGATGGATAGCATAGAAATACTTTAAGTAATAAGCGGGCACTACAGAATTTGAGAGCGCAATAACCAATTTAATTACCTTAGTCAGTATTGCTAACAGTAGGCTTCGTATAGTTTCAATGTTCTATCTTGCTGGCTCTTTCTTTAAATAAAGTCCTTTAACATTTTCGACATTTCATCTTAGCTGGACAATAGTAATATTTTATAATAACAAATTAGTGATTACGGATCATGCCATTCGCGTCCGCCGTCATTAAAGAATATATCAGGACTGTGGTAACTGAAGAGGATTACAATTCTTCAGCTGTCAAAAAATAAGAAACACAAATTAGCGCTATCGATATAATTTATGAACAATTCGTATTCTGCGCCGTGGCGCTTAAGATATTCTTTGAAACATCAGGTGGTCGCTGCTCAGC
The DNA here is from genome assembly GCF_023864275.1 of Schistocerca cancellata. Taxonomy (NCBI): domain Eukaryota; kingdom Metazoa; phylum Arthropoda; class Insecta; order Orthoptera; family Acrididae; genus Schistocerca; species Schistocerca cancellata. The sequence goes on from NC_064632.1 coordinate 527,613,827, forward strand.
GATGATCTAAGATATTTTTACACAAATTGTATGGCTTCTATGAGCCCGCATGGTTAGATTATAGAATGTAAGTTTATTTAAGCTATCGAAACAGATACTAATATTACAACATCAATGCACGAGGACGTGGTGCTGGGTATTAGAGGTACTGTTGTGTACAGCAATCTGGTCCACCACCTCTGAAGGTCTCACTGCATGGTGGTACGGCATGCAGTGTGTGGTGTTCATGAGCAACAAATGTGCGGAAATGATGTTTTTGTTGATCTCTTTTCCAATTTTCTGTATAGCTTCCGGAAATATCGGAACTGAAGTGATACAAAACTTTTTTTGATGTGTGCTCATAGAGGTAACTAATACAATATTGTTACCAGTTATGTGCTTTATACTTTGATTACAGTCGAGCAGGGAAAAGAGCATCGTTATTCCTCAGGGGGACTGATGAGATTGGCCGTGAAGTTTCTCAGCTGGGGTGATCCATCCTGAACAGTGGATCGGTAGGAGGAAAGAATGATGGTAAGGGCGTCGTCAAGGGAGTGTTGGGGATGCAATATCGACATCTGAACTTTGAATGTCTGAGTAAATTTTTCGGTTAATCCGTTAGGCGCAGGATGAAAGGGAGCAGTATGAATCAACTGGACACCCTGGGATGTGCTCAAGGAGTTAAATTCAGCAGATGTAAACTGATGGTCATTGTCAGTCACCAACGTCTCTGGAAGTCCCTCAATGGCATATATGCAGGAAAGAGCTTGGATGGTATGGGTGGAGGTCATGGAGGACATGCAGGAGACATAAGGAAACCCACTGCCTGCATTCTGGAGGATAAGCCAGGAGGAGCCAAGGAATGGGCCTGTGAAATCCAAGTGCAAATGGGACCAAGAAGAAGGAGCAGGAGGCGACAGGAACAGGTTGTGGGGAGCGCCAACTGGTGCTGTTGACAAAAGGGACATGAGGCCATCATGCAGGTGTTGGTGGTGTCCACCCCCCTCCACTAGACATACTGGTGGGCAAGCCATTTCGTCAGGACAATTCGCCAATGACCAACGTGCAGGAGCTCCAAGGCTCACGCAGCAACAATAATTATCACACAAAATGAGGAGGTCCCCATCTCTGACAGGCAAGTCCTGGTGTGTGGTGCCAGGTAGGCCCAGACTTCCGACTGCAGCAGCCAGTCTGACAGTCTGACAGCCACCCATGCTGGAAGTGGTGCATCAGCACCTGGAGGGTCAGATTGTCTGCCATGTTATGTGCGAGTAGCTTGGCATCCAGCGGCAAATCAGCGACTGCCTCGGCAGCAGCGTCATCCAAGTAGAAACAGGCAACCAGGTCAGCACTGAACTCTGGATCGGCATCCTCTGGGAGATAATATACAATAATAATGGCGTGTGACGAGGGCCTCCCGTCGGGTAGACCGCTCGCCTGGTGCAAGTCTTTCGATTTGACGCCACTTCGGCGAGTTGGCATCGACTTTGGGAGATGAGAGAGAAGATCTGCATTGGCATGAAGAGCTGTGGCCTAAAAACGGATGTTGTATTAATGTTCCACAAGGAACAATTCCCAGCTCTGGAGTCAATGAGCAGTCCTCATGGGGATGGTGGTCGTAGTACTAAACAACAAGGCTAAAGGCTTTTGATTGGTGTGTAAGGTGAAAACCATAGATGAAATCGTGAGACTTCTTAAACCCAAAGATGAGGGCCAAGGCCTTCTTCTCAAATTGGCTGCAGTTACGCTGAGCTGGGAGCAGCGTTTTGGAGATGAAGGCCACTGGGTACTTCACTCCAATAGTGATGCATGCGAAGACGGCCCCCACACTGTAGTCTGACGCATCAGCAGCCAAAGTGAGAGGCTTGGTAGGGTCATAGGGGACAAGGCAAACTGGTGTCAGGGCCTCCCGTCGGGTAGACCGCTCGCCTGGTGCAAGTCTTTCGATTTGACGCCACTTCGGCGACTTGGCGTCGACTTTGGGAGATGAGAGAGAAGATCTGCATTGGCATGAAGAGCTGTGGCCTAAAAACGGATGTCGTATTAATGTTCCACAAGGAACAATTCCCAGCTCTGGAGTCAATGAGCAGTCCTCATGGGGATGGTGGTCGTAGTACTAAACAACAAGGCTAAAGGCTTTTGATTGGTGTGTAAGGTGAAAACCATAGATGAAATCGTGAGACTTCTTAAACCCAAAGATGAGGGCCAAGGCCTTCTTCTCAAATTGGCTGCAGTTACGCTGAGCTGGGAGCAGCGTTTTGGAGATGAAGGCCACTGGGTGCTTCACTCCATTAGTGATGCATGAGAAGACGGCCCCCACACTGTAGTCTGACGCATCAGCAGCCAAAGTGAGAGGCTTGGTAGGGTCATAGGGGACAAGGCAAACTGGTGTCAGGAGAGAAGACTTTCGATGGCATAACGCCCTGTCACTAGCAGGCAACCAGTCGTAGGCAACATTCTTATGGAGGAGGTGGTGAAGAGGTACCGCTAGAGCGGCAACATGTGGGGTAAGATGGCTGTAGAAACAGAGTTCACCCATGACTGACTTCAGCTGGGAGAAGTCCTTTGGGTGTGGCAGCTGCTGAATAGCCTCGACATACTGGGGTGTCGGTCGAATGTCATTTGCACTTGGAACATGGCTGAGGTAGGTCACCTGAGGAACAAAGCGAATGACATATCTCCTTCTTGCAATTTAATTCGACACCCTGAAGGACCTGGAAGAGGCACTGGAGGTTCTGGACCAAGTCTGGGGTGAAGATGCCAGCGACTAAGATGTCATTAAGGCGTTAGCCATCCCCAGAAAGTATCTTCTCAATGTTTCCAAATAGGGCTCGAAGATGGCCAGAGCACTGGCGACTCCAAACGGAAGGTGGTTGTAATGGAAGAGCCAAAAAGGGCTATTGATTATCAAGATAATTTTAGAAGACTCGTCCAAAGGCAGCTGGAGGTAGGGGTCCAGCAGGTCAATTCTGGCAAACACCTCGCTGCCAGCCAACCAGGACAGTATGTCATCAACCTTGGGTATGGGATAGGCGTCAATAACAGATTGAGCATAGACAGTGGCCTTAAAATCTGCACATATGCAAAGAGATCCGTTTGGCTTCTCAAGAACCACGTTGGGTGTAGCCGAGTGACTATGGTTAATGGGGTCACGACGCCCTCAGCCTCCAGGTTACGAATCTCTCGCTGTAGATTCTCATTGAGGGTGAACAGTACCAAGCGAGCCTTGTCGAATATCGGGACCGCTGAGGGGGGTAGTTCAATATGGGCTCCGAACCCAGAGAGCCCAGATATGTGCCAAAGAACAAGTCGGGAAGTCATCCACAAGTTGCTGCAAGTGATAGTCTCCAGATAACAACTGTACGGTTGGTCCTGAGTCATGTGTCTCGAGGCCCAGTAAGGAAAAAGGTCCATTCCCAATATGATGGTGGCCTTGGAGATGGCGAGGATGACGAGGACCAAAACCCAGGCTGTGCCATTGTGAGTGAGGTACTGGACCTATGCCAAGAACCAATCCTGTAGCCAAATGATGTCACTGCTGTAGCTCTTCAGGGAAATATGGAACGGACAAAGTGGCAGTGAACCTAACAGACAGTGGGAGTCCTCACCAATGACAGTGGTGGAGGGCCCCATATCCACTTGAAAAGGGAGAGGAGTGCCTTTCAACTGCACAGTCAGAGTGATCGCTGCCGTCGTGTGTGGAACAACTAACTGCATGAAGGAAATAGGAGGCAGTGGGTTTGTCTCATCCACAATGGATTCGGAGGCGTCGACAGCAGTGTGGTCCACAGCCATCAAAGACAATGACTGACAGACCTCGGCTTTGTGACCCTGCTGCCCACAGGCCGAACAGGTCACCTGCCGAAGCGGCAGTCTTGCTGCTGACGTGTGACTAAGCATTGATTACAGGAGGGCAACTGTTGTCGCTGCTCCTGCTGCCGCTTCTGCGGCCGCTATTGACACTGGTGAGGACCGGTACCCTGGTCCTGGAGGGCAGGCATGGCCTCAGGAGGGGGCCGTCAGCGCTGCTGTGGTGGCTGCAATGATGGGAAACGGTGTCGTAGTGGGCGGTAGGCGAAGACCAGCGGCGGGGACTGCAGGGTGGAAGCAGAGCGAATGGACTGCTCGTGGGTGCAGATAATGGATAATGGATAAACAGCTGTCTAAAGAGGGATCTTACAACTTCAGAAGATATGTCCATAATGTATCATCTGGGGCATGGAGAAGTATCATATCACAAATGAATGCCGAACAATAACAATGTTTGCATTGGGGGTTGCCAAACAAAAAACGACACTCCCAGGACAGATCTTGCAGCGTAGCAATCTATTGCCAATATGACTCCACAAGAAGTTTCTGACACTTGAGAAGTGAACGCCCTGCGGCCCTGAGAGTCAAAGTAATCCAATAGGCTACAAGTCAACACCTTTAACATTCTTCGTGGTGTCTGTTTGTTCTAAGTCGTGTCTCCCTACCACTTTCGTGCAACGACACTCTGAGCGTGTTTTTTAGGGAATTGACTAGTTGGAACCTGGGACCTGTTGCTGGTAAGGAGACGCCAGACCACACATGACATGTAGAGTTCAGAAGAGTTCAGTGAGACTAGCGATGATACAAATATTTAATGATTTCAGCATCAGCTCCTCTGCACTCTCTGTAAAAGAATCTTAATAGTAACTAAATTTAGTGGAAGGGGTTCAAGGCTTTCCTATTTTTAGTTAGCTGTTAAAATAATGTCGAAAAAGCAGTTAAGTTTACCATTGGAATTTTTATTCTACTCACAAAACATTGTTATTCAATTGCACTATTGATAAAAGGAAATCCTTTAATACAGGATGATAAAAACCAACTGTGTTGAACAAAAGTGTGAACAAATATTTCCTGAATGGGTTTCCAAGTTCTACAATGGATCGAAGGATGACCTATGCCATATCACATCTATAATCTAGGTTTAAATTAAGTTTCATAAAAGAGAAAACTATCAAAAATGGTCTACAGAGACTCTCTATTATCTTTAATTACTTATTTAACTTGTCATAAATCACAGTGGCTGATGTGGCTTCTCAGTAATTATATAACAGAAAAATCATCGCGTTTCAGGTTTTAACTTCTAGTAGCAAATGTGAATACAATGAGCTTTAATTGACGATCGACATTAGTACGATGCAAAAAGGGGGTGTAACAGATGAGACTTCTGCAGTTCAGAGTGAAGCCTTATGCGCGCTTATGCAGCATCGTGTGCGTTCATTACCTTGTCATTGGTTAGGCAGTGTCAGGGGACGTTGGGCGGCGCAGCTCCACACATCTCGCCGTCTCGGAAGCAACTCCCTCTAACTTCTTCTTACTACAATTTATGGAAGTTGGTTTAAGAAAAGCTATCTGGCTGTGTTTTCAACTGACCAGTCAGTGTCTCAATGTTAACCTTAAGCTCCGCCTACAAAAATTCTGTCTCTCCAATGAGAAACGTTATACTTTTCGTGGTGGGGCGATGTTTTTAGTGTTTGGTACCTAACTGAGATGCTTATAGTCTCACGCTAAAACTTGCAGGTGGTGTGACCCTTTTAGTGATATCGTAAGATCTATACTGTTTATTTGGAGGGCTCTATCTTTTAAAATGGGCTGGGGATGGTCTTGGCCGTTGGCCGGCGATGTGGGTGTCTGTCCCATATTGTAGGGTCTTCTAGCTTAACACAGTCCTGCTCTTGGCTTCTGTTCTCGTTTCTCCCCTCGGAACAGGGTATGTTTCATGTTGGGAAGGTATGACATGCATTTAGGCATTCTTGTGTTAGTCTGTGGTATTCCATTTGCTCACTCGTTGATCATATTACTTAGGTTAATGTAATGTCAGCATTTATTCGGAGCTATGTAACATACTGCCAGATTTGCTATCATTTCAGGGTTTTCATGGAAGGTGTTTGATTTGACTGACACCTTACATATCACCACCCTTTGAACTTAATTTTTGCAGTGAAATTAGGCAATGATTGATTCATTGTCTAAGTCAGTCAAAAATTATTCCTTTGTCTAAATTTTTTTGCCTACTGTTCAGCCTCGTTATTCTAGTTCTATGCTAGTTTGTAGTACTAATTTATATTTTATATTCTTCCACAGTATTGTCAAAAATTTTATTATATTGACAAGAGAAGAATATTTTTATGCTATTATCATTATTGATTTTTAATTATTTTCTTTCTTTATTTAAGTGTGAAGTTTGTTTTTTAAGAAGTTTGTTATCGAAAGTGAGGAGTCTTTCACACAGATTTTCTTAAAAATATTATTGTTTTAATGTAATAATTAAGTAAAACCTATACCTAAAACATCTAAATTTCATGTACAAGAAAAATGTTTTGGTTTCTAGACACTCATTTCAACATTACTAACAGATGAGAGTTATTTCCAAGAATTGCTTTGACAAAGAAATATACGTACGCAAGTATTGAGATATTATCATAACAAATGGTACAAATGTTAAAAAGGGAAAACATCCAACAAGATAACTTTTTATTCTTTGTTTTTAAAAGGAGAAAATAAGTAAAATATAGTTATTCTTTTATTTTCATTAGGACAAAATAAGTGTCATATAGTTTTAGTGTTTATTATGCCATACCTTTGTTCTTTATATACTGTTCATTTCAGAACTAATGACTTATTTTTATTGATAGTCTATTTTCACTTAAGTCCATAGTCAATGACTGCTATTTTGTATTTTATTAGTTGTCTGGTGTGCTTTACTTATTTAGTTTGTCATACATGTCTTTTGCACAATTCCTACATCACATGATTTCACACATTTTCATTATCCTATAAATGTTTATGCATGAGGTTGGCAAATGTTTTTGCATGACGTTGATGGGCTTGAGTGAGGTGGATGTGGGCAAGTATTTGATGCACAGCTTCGTTCGTTGTTCCTTGTTGGCTTTCCAACGGTGTATTGCCATTTTCGATGTCCCATAATGGAATGGAGCTGTGAGTGCAGAATCTCGTGGTTTACAGGCTTTATATGCTTGAAAGTCATCGTTATATGTCGCTGAAAGAGATTGTTTTTCGTTGTAATACTTCACAGACGTCTATTTTACAATAGGATAGGGGTTTGGGAAGGTATGTCGTCTATTTTTCACCCATCTTCTATCTTGGTCTCAATCTTACGAATCTACAACTTCTGTTCTTCCTGCTTTTTCTCTACTTCTTACTTGATTCTTGGTTCTTCTCTGGGCAGGATAATGGAATATTTATGGATAACTAGTCGCTTTGAAGTTTTCCTCTTAGTAACAGTTTGATAAATTGTTTGGATGTGTCATTTCTACTTTATGGAAGTTTTCTTCAGTTTCGTGCATCAGAGTGCTGTTTAATAGGAGTAGTGTGACTTTTACACATATTTTTTTGCCAGTGGTGGTTTGTCCAAGCCATCTTCTCGTCAGGCACTTTTTTGCTCGCTCTGCTGAGTGGTGGCGTCCCGGGTCCTTTCTGGCCGTCCGTGTTGTGTCTCTGCAGGGTCCCTTTAGCAGTAGATTTATTGCTGACTTCGGATACAAGTGCCCTTTCTTGGTCTCGCTATCCTTTCCCTTCCCTCGACACTTCTGCCTTGTAGGAATCATGTCTTGCTAATTATGTCCTTTCACTGAGTGGGGTGGCGCAGTGGTTAGACACTGGTCTCGCATTCGGGAGGACGACGGTTCAATCCCATGTCCGGCCATCCTGATTTAGGTTTTCCACGATTTCCCTAAATCACTTCAGGCAAACGCTGGGATGGTTCCTCTGAAAGGGCACAGCCGACTTCCTTCCCAATCCTGCCCTAATCCGATGAGACCGATGACCACGCTGTCTGGTCTCCTTCCCCAAACCAACCAACCAACCAATTATGTCCTTTCCTTTCTTGATACTTCTGTAGTTGCAACTTGTGGGTCATTGCATCTGGCTCTTGCTGGAGTTTTTTTTTTACAATGGTCCTTACAAAATGTTTTATTTATAATCATCTAACATACATTGAGTACCTGAATTGTTTTATGCCTTTTTTAAAAGCTTTACAAATTTTGGCGACCTTTCCATGTTACAATTCAGAGATATAGTGAGTCTTAACGCTTCTACATGAATCCTCAAATTCGTTTTTTGTTTTTGTGTAGTGCGTGGTGTATAGCATTTTAGTATCTCATGCTGTTAGACTATCTATCCTTTATCCCTTCAGCTTAATCTATGCTACTATTTGCCTCGAGATGACTGGGTGTTTGTGTTGTCATCATCATTTCATCATCATCCAGGAAAGTGGCGAAATTGGACTGAGCAAAGATTGGGTTATTTGTACTGGCGCTGATAACCACGCCGTTGAGCGCCCCACAAACCAAACATCATCATCATCATTATGCTACTATTGGTGTTATTTTTGTTTTTGTTTTTATTTAAACTACTTTCTTTTTCCCACCTTCCTCACTCTTCATTCCTCTTTCTCATGACGATCTTATCTGCAACTTAAACTTCAAATATTGTGCTGATTATTTACTTAAACTTCTTGCAATTTTTCGTCGATTTCTTTATGGACTTCTAACATGAGTTGAGGCGATTGCCCCTTTTGTGCATACCATTCTAATTCTTCATCCTCTTTATCTCACATCATTCCTAATTGTTTGTTTGTAACTGGTATTTCTTCTAAATTTAGCTTTTGCTCAAACAAGTGTGACATTCCCGAATGTTACGCAATCTTTCCCCATATTTATTATCGCTTGTCTCTCATTTAAAAGAATCTGCACCCATAATCAAATCTACAGTTAGTGTAGGTATAATCACAAAGTTGGCTTCGATCTTTTGACCTTGGCACGAGAGAGTTAACCTTGTTTGTCTCGTAACTTCCGGTGCATTGTTTCTAATAGGACATCTTACTTTAATCTTACGTGTGTTCTCAGAACTGGAAATTCCTCATTGGCACTACACTGCATGAATAAATTTTCAGATATCGCAGTCAGTTCACTTCAGTTATCAATTACAATATTGACTGGGATCTGTTTTACCATGGCCTTCACAATTGGTTGAGTTTGAAAGTGTTGGTTCTGTTCTTCTTCTTCTTTCATCAACGAAACCTCCACTGAATTATACATGAGTCTTTTCAGGACTTTCCCTTGTGAATTCGAACTTTCTGTAGGATAAGCTTCGACTGCTACTTCTCTCTCTTTTATTTCCTCTTCTCTGTTACTTCTTTCATTTACGCTTTCTTCAACATCCTCTACTTTTTCCTCATCTTCGTCTATCTTCTTCTTCTTCGTCTCTACTTCCACATAATCGCATCTAAATGCTCTAATTATCGCTTTATAACTTCCTTCATTATATACGTTGGGTTGTGTGCCCACTAATAACTTATTTTCAACATCTATCGCCTGCGCAATATCCTCATTGAATTCGCTTTCCCTGGTTTCCATGTCAAATAGCTCTGCAATACTCATTACTTCGTCCTTTCTTCCTACATTCGTTATGCATGCCTCTGGTAATTCATCTTCAACGTCAGTATTCTCCCAATTAATTTCGTCCCAACACGATATTGTTACTTTCCTGTCTTCGTTTTCATCTGGTCCCTGCGGTTTTATTTCTTCCTTCTTATCTTCTCATGATAAGGTATTTACTTCTCCGTTCAAGGTGTTGTAATTATCCTGGGGCAGTGCGTCATTCTCTTTGGCTTGAGCGCGTAGCTGTCAATTCGAACGTTTTTCAGGGTTTGGTGGTCTTACCTCCAACTCTTCTATCTCTATTCTCTTTTCTTGTTCAGTTTGTTGATATTGATTTCTTTGTTGATAATTTGTTGGTCTATTGGTTCTCCAATACCCGTTCCGGTTGTCATTGTTCCCTCTGTAATAGTTGTTGCCGTTCGTGGGTGAATTATAGTTAATGCCATATTCTCTTTTAATTCGATATGAAATCTGTTGTCGTTTCTTGGTGCGTAGTTATCACGTGGTTCGTAATTATTGTTTCTTCTTACTGTGTCTTGTGGATTCTACTGCGTTTTGCTTTCGTTTTCACGTGCGCTTCGTCTTTTTCTTGCGTCATCTTCCGAAAATATAAATTCTAGTTCCCTTAGAATACCTTTAAATGCTTCGATGTCATTGCCTCCGCGACCTACTAATGATTGCTGGTATTTCAATGGTAACATCATCGCGCATACTTTAATCAACTCTCCGTCACTGTATGGTACATCTAAGCATTGATTTTTCTTTGCCATTAATTCGAAAAATTTCACGGGACTCTTCTCTCCTGAAAATCTCAAAATATGGGTTCTGTAATAATTCGTACTTCACTCTGTTCTGTGCTTCGCTGGACCAATATCGTGAGAGAAACTTCTCTCTGAAATCATCGTAAGATCGCCATGTCGCTGCAACATTCTGCATGGTTTCTGCAACTGTTCCTGACATGTGTGCTAGCGTCCAGTGTTCTGGTAATCCTACTCGGAATTGATCAATAAAAGTTCGTGGATATAATGAGTTTCCTTCTCGAAAGTGTTGAAATTTTCTGACTGTGAGGAAATGATCGTTGTCGTACTTCGTCTTGGTTCCATATGATATTCGCGATTCTTCACCTCTTTTGTTTCTGATCATTTCTCCCGTCGTTCTTTCCGTTTGTGGTAGATCCATTGCATATTGTCCACTATAACTTTCGTCTAACCTTGCGTAATATCGTTGAAGTCGTACGCTATAATTATCTTCCATCGGTTGTAAACGTGTAGCTGAATGCATTGCACTGTACTCTTCGCGACCTGGCTTTCCATTGTCACGTATTGGTTCGGTATCTTGTCTGGCTAACCTTGCCGCTTCATTGCATGATCCAAACTGTCTTGAAACATACATTTGTGGTTCCGCATGTGTTTGTGGTGCCGTTTGTTCATCAAGTGACTCGAAACGTTTTTGTTGCTGTGCAGGCTGTCTGATTTCACGTACGTTACTTTCCGCCTGTGACTGGAATCGCAAATGAATGATATCTTCGTTAATTGCTTGTTTTCCGGTGCTGTTGCAGATACGGATGTGGTTCCAGACTCTGTGCTTGTTCGATCCTGTTCAGTACGCTCTTCAATGGTTTGCAACAACTCTGCTCGTAATTTCTGAAATTTTTGCTTCGTTTGCACTTGTATTTTGAACATGCGATTATCATATCTTTTCAGCGCTGCTTTTGTGATACGTTTGTGTAACACACTGTTTTCAACAATTTCACGTGCTGTACCTGCTGCTTGTCTAGTAATTACGTTTATCCGTGTCTCTAGTTTCTTGACCTCTTCCTATGTGTTGTTACGTAATGTTTTGATCTCGTCCTGAGTGTCATTACGCAATGTTTGTACTTCCACTTGTACCTTGTCAGTGTCTGTTCTCAATTGATTGTGACCTGTTATTAAGTTTCCTATCACTTCTCGAGATTCTTTTGCCTCGTCTTCAATATGGCTTAGGTGTAACTGAATATTTTTGTTTTGTTCTTTAATCTCACGCATTTATCTCGTGGTTTCTGCAATTTGTTTCGTCGTTTCTGTATTCTGAATTTTAATTTAGTTCGCAATTTCTTTATTTTGCTTTGTCATGGTTTCCGTTATTTGTTGTAATAATTCTTCCAGATTGGTAGGTCCTATTGCGTTTTCTTCCGACGTCCTATGCTCTGTGGTTTCGCCCAAGTGTTGGTTTGCAACCGATTGCATTGAACTGTGCAGTGACACGTTTCTGCTCGAATTCGTTGTACTCTGTGGTGAGGGAACTCTGACTACTTGTACTTTGGATTCTACGTATGCAAGAAGCAAGTTAGAATCCTCATCGACAGTCTCTCTGCTTCCCTGCTCCTCTGTCGTATGCTGACCTACGTTTTCTATGCCTTGGCGTACATTATCTTCGTTATGGTGCGTTATCTATCCTATTTCTCGCAATACTGCATCGTCTGTTGTACTGTCCTCTATTCTCTGTCCGTCTTCATACGGGGTCTCTACCACAATTCGTTCAAGGCCTCGAACTGCCATTGCTAATCTTTCCGGTTCCCTTATTTTCTGTTTTAAAAGCAATTCACGCGCCCTACTTCGTGTTAACATGCGCTCATACGATCTCACGCTTTTCATAAACTTTTTGCTCACACGACTAATACCCATTACTATACCCAAGATTGACAGTCTATTCATTTAGTTGTTGGGTCTAAACCAACTTGTCAACAATGTATCCGCCACCAGTGTGCTTGCATTGGAGAAAAAACTTTATTCTAACAATATTAAAATTCATAACGTGATTATGCTATTGTCTCTGCTAGAATGTCTCACTTTCTATTGAATACTTTCTTACTATCTATCGCTGCAGCTATTGTTTTCGACTCTTTATATCCTTCAGAAAAAATTTTTGTTATGAGAATTTTTCAAGAGGATATTTTTCTGACCTAGTTGGGCATGTGGTCGACCTCAATCATGGTATTTTACCATCCTGGCAGGGTCGCCATTCCCTAACATTCTGCGTGGTGTTTGTTTGATCTAAGTCGTGTCTCCCTACCGCTTTTGCGCAATGACGCTCAGAGCGTGTTTTTTAGGGAATTGACTAGTTTGAACCTGGGACCTGTTGCTGATAAGAAGACGCCAGACCACACATGACATGTAGAGTTCAGAAGAGCTCAGTGAGACTAGCGATGATGCAATCAAATATTTAATGATTTCAGCATCAGCTCCACTGCACTCCCTGTAAAAGAATCTCAATGCTAACTAAATTTAGTGGAAGGGGTTCAGGGCTTTCCTTTTTTAGTTAGCTGTTAAAATAATGTCGAAAAAGCAGTTAAGTTTACCATTGGAATTTTTATTCTACTCACAAAACATTGTTATTCAATTGCACTATTGATAAAAGGAAATACTTTAATACAGGATGATAAAAACCAACTGTGTTGAACAAAAATGTGAAAGAATATTCCCTGAATGGGTTTCCAAGTTCTACAATGGATTGAAGGATGACCTATGCCATATCACATCTATAATCTAGGTTTAAATTAAGTTTCATAAAAGAGAAAATTATCAAAAATGGTCTACAGAGACTCTCAATTATCTTTAATTACTTATTTAACTTGTCATAAATCACAGTGGCTGATGTGGCTTCTCAGTAATTATATAACAGAAAAATCATCGCGTTTCAGATTTTAACTTCTAGTAGCAAATGTGAATACCATGAGCTTTAATTGACGATCGACATTAGTACTATGCAAAAAGGGGATGTAAGAGATGAGACTTCTGCAATTCAGAGTGAAGCCTTATGCGCGCTTATGCGGCATCGCATGCATTCATTACCTTGTTGTTGGTTAGGCAGTGTCAAGGGGCGGTGGGCGGCGCACCTCCACACACCTCGCCGTCTCGGAAGCAACTCCCTCTAACTTCTCCTTACCACAATTTACAGAAGTTGGTTTATGAAAAGCTATCTGGCTGTGTTTTCAAAATGGTTAAAATGGCTCTGAGCACTATGGGACTCAACATCTTAGGTCATAAGTCCCCTAGAACTTAGAACTACTTAAACCTAACTAACCTAAGGACAGCACACACACCCATGCCCGAGGCAGGATTCGAACCTGTGACTGTAGCAGTCCCACGGTTCCGGTCTGCAGCGCCAGAACCGCTAGACCACCGCAGCCGGCCTGTGCTTTCAACTGACCAATCATGATCTCAATGTTAACCTTAAGCTTCGCCTACAAAAATTCTGTCTATCCAATGAGAAACGTTATACTTTTCGTGGTGGGGCAATGTTTTTAATGTTTGCTACATAACAGAGGCACGTATAGTCTCACGCTCAAACTTGCAGCTGGTGTGACTCTTTTAGTGTTATCGTAAGATCTATACTGTTTATCTGGAAGGCTCTATCCTTTAACATGGGCTTTGGGGTGGTCTTGGCGGTCGGCCGGCATTGTGGGTGTCCGTACCTTATCGTAGGGCCTTCTAGCTTATCACAGTTCTGCTCTTGGCTTCTTTTCTCGTTTCTTCCCTCGGAACTGGGTATGTTTTACGGTGGAAAGGTATGACATGCATTTAGGCATTCTTGTGATTGTCTGTGGTATTCTATTTGCTCACTCGTTGATCGTATTACTTTGGTTAATTTAATGTCAGGATTCATTCGGAGCTATGTAACATACTGCCAGATTTGCTATCGTGTCTGGGTTTTCATGGAAGGTGTTGGATTTGCCTGACACCTTACACAGCTCGTTGGAAAAGCATATGGTCGTGTATCGGGATGCTACTGTTCCAGGAGGTGATAAACTTCCAGGTCCACATAGGCGAGAAAAAATGCGTGATGCTGAACGTCACCAATGACATCACGAGCAATAATGTGTTGCTCCAGAGAAGCCATGTAGTTGCCCCAAGGCTCTGCGGGTTTGTCGAACCCAGAAGTGGGAAAGCTGAGTGGGACCCCTGCAAAGGCATCTCAATGGGGGAGGTGGAGGAGGGGGGTGGACATTGCCTGTAAATGACTCGCGCTGAGGGTTCATGAATACCTAGAATACCGTCTGCTGTAGTTGACAACAACCGAGCAAACATGGGAAACTCGTAAACTAACTTTTCGCCACTGAAGTATCTGTGCTAGCAGAATAGAAATGCGGAAATCACAAGTCCGAAAATAATTTATTGAACTCACTAAAACGAAACCAAAGAACAGACTTGATCCCAACTGGGGATGGACACAAATATAAAATAGCAAATGATAATAATAGAAAAGACCCGACTCTTCACGGGGAGCAAACACAATAAACAATTCTAGAGTGTCAAAAGTTTCGTTGACTATACGGCGTCCATGTACAAGAGATCAGCCAGCTAGAGGAGGCGTCTGGCCGTGGCTACCGGGGCGGTAGGTCTATATCCTTAGAAGCGGTTCGTTGAACTGCCTTGCCTGCAGTGCGCCGCCTTCTAAAGCCCCTTGCCAGATGTATCTGCCAGAACTATTTGCGATCACATGCGTGGCGTATCAAAGTAGTTCCTGGGCTAGCTGAAACCTCTGGTGAGGCTGTTCTGCAGGCTCCACGAATGGGTAACGGTCCCTGGTGGTTTTTAGTGGAGACCTGATGTTGTATTTTGGCCGCCGGTAAGTAAATGTTTCAACAACACAGACGATGTAGTTTTTCCTTGTGATTATACGCCCTGTGATTAGGCATCCCGTGTTGGATGGACATAAAATGGAATGCCAATGTAGTTGGTGATACGGTGTATGATGTGGGCGGCCATAGCATGTACCTCACAGTCTTAATGTTAGTGTATATGATTCAGACACTCACTATAACGCTATTTAATAGCTATAAATAACAGATCTTAAAGTTCATGTGTAGGTTTATGAATTACATACAGCTACATATGTGAATTTACTTACAAAAAAGGACATTAGTTGTGCTTTTCAAGAGAAATATTTTAATTTGTGAACAGTGTGGTTTAATATGTTTGCAAAGGCACAAAAGCACTATTTTTTGATATGGTCTTAGTCACATTCAATCAGTTCTCTAACTGTGGATGCTATAGGCACCCAAACCACAACACATGAGGAAGTGCAGAGTGCACATTTAACACATGTAATGCACATTGCAATCACCTAGTGCTTGAAGTAAATTTTACACAGACAAATACCCGCAATCACATGTTGTTCAGATGACACTGCTTTGTTCAGAATGTCTGCCTCAAGTTTAATACTCAACACATCGTTTGCTGTAAGTATTGCATTTTTCGTTCGACATATAGTATTTGCAAAGATTGCCCTTTATATGAATCAGAGACTTACATCTGAAGCACCACAGAGTGTGTGATATCCATGGATCATCTTTTTCATGCCAATGGTTCAAACCACCATCACAATGAAAATACAGTGTCTCATCAACATTACCAGTGTGGAAGTACCCCATGCACTTATCTCTTTTGGTCGCTGCTTGGCAGCAACAGGCTACTAACACACACACACACACACACACACACACACACACACACACTCCCTTCCCAGGAAGGCTTGTGTACTGGTATAAGCGATTATTGTTAAACCATGGGTGCTATTGACTTGTTCATCTTACCAGATGTTTATATGGGCATCTTCAGTGTTCATTAACTTGGAGATATACTGGCAAAACTAATGAAGCATCTGGTTATTTGGTTCTGACCATACTGTGTCTTGGGAATCGCCCACATGTAGGACAATGTTCAGCAAACAGCTTCCTCTATCTTTGTTTCCTGGCCAGTTTCTTCCATCACCTCTCACACTGAAAGCTTGAGCTCTTCTTTGATGAAAAGCAATTATGCTCTTACAAATTTATATTTATTGATTCGCCAACACTTGTATTTGAATGCTCTATTCGTTGGATTCTAGTATTATACTGAACGCAGATTGGGCACACTACCCCCGGAGTTTACCATGAAAATTGCTGAAGTGGTAAGACAACGGACTCATATTCAGGATGGTGGTTCTAATCACCATCCATCTTTCTATTGATTGCTAATCCTGGAATTTTTCCTTTGGAACGACACTGTCTCTTCCCTTAGAAATCGTTTCCCAGTCTGAGCACGGTCTCCATTGTCCTCGTAGTTGACAGAGTGTTAAATTCAAATTGTTTATCCGCAAGAACAACACCGAAACGAAACATTCTCACAAATATTATTTGCAACTTGACATTGTCATTCAGTTAGCAACAGTTATATTCCTCTCAATACTATCAAACAATTTATCTATTGCAGTTATTAAGTATTGAGTTATAGAATAATGCATCAAACTTGAGAGCAAGTGTTATGTAATAATAAAACAAAGACCTCTGACGAACAGTCGTCTTCCACTTTCTCATATGTGGAACATTTCCTATGACTAGAACTACTTATTAATTCACACCCATAGGTAAGGAAAAATTTAAAAGGTAGTGGGAGGTGTTCATTTCGGTTTCAGAATAGATTAAATCAGTTCTGAATTAACACTTAGTAATATCAGCGTCAAAAAGGAAACTATTAATACATTCATTATATTTGTGGGCAAAATGGTCCGGAATAGGATGTTTAGGAATTCTGAGATGGATGATGGTGACGAAAATATGTGTGTGTGTGTGTGTGTGTGTGTTGTGTGTGTGTGTGTGTGTGTGTGTGTGTGTGTGTGTGTGTGTGTGTGAGGGGTTACAATTGCTTCCCAGCATAGATTCCATATATTCCACAATAAATTGGGAACAAAGGAAATTCGACGACAACGAATTCATTTTCATTAACGTTGAACACAGGATGCCAATTGGTAACCAGTGTTACTTCTGTGCTTTGAAAAAAAGATGTGAAATAAAATTTGAAAATGAGAATGAAAACGTCAAATGAGTATAGACTTGCGCTAAGGTGTTCAGACTATATAGTCAGTAAACCTTGACGAGCCTGCCGAGAAAATTTTCTGAAAAATCGCAACGTAAACAAATTAAACGTATTGCGCATAAATAGGCGGACAGACGGTTAATTTATGATCGCACGATTGCCAAATAAGCAAAGGAAGTAGTAACGTTCATTAACTATCAGGGAGTGTGCATACGGAGCGATTTGTCCATGGAAGGATCACATAAAGTCCTGTCGATGCGTACATCTTATCTGGCGCAAAATCATCTGGGACAGGTGTTGTTCATATCGTTCCAGGACTGTCCTTCTCAGCGTCCACCAATCCACCATGGAAAACACGTTGTCGACTACATCAAAACAAGGTCAGCGTCCTAGTGTATGCCATTCCACTTTTACAAAAATTGTTCAAATGAGTCTGAGCACTATGGGATTTAACATCAGAGGTCATCTGTCCCCTAGAACTTAGAACTACTTAAACCTAACTAACCTAAGGACATCACACACATCGATGCCTGAGGCAGGATTCGAACCTGCGACCGCAGCGGTCGCGCTGTTCCAGACTGTGGAGCCTAGAACCGCTCGGCCACCTCGGCCGGCCAACTTTTGCAGGTGCCTTTGAAGCACACAGTTGTGTATGTGGAGACAGGAAACGTCCCGTCGTTTGTCAGCTTTTTTGAGGAAGGTCTTTGAAGCTGCGGGAATGCAGGCTCAAAAATGCGGGGTTTTCGTGGGATGGCGTGGTTCACAAGGAAAGAAATGACCTTCAGTCTAGATGCAGGAAGTATACTTTTAAATTAATACTATCCAGAAAATGCTCTTGGTGCAACAGCTGCAAGCTCACAGATCGCATCAATGTGAGGCCAGTAGAGTGGCGACAAGATACTACTTCTAGTCTGCAGGTTACCATGGAGTCGTGTGAAGTTAGCACCCTTTTTTTCAGAAATATATATTTTTTTCAGAGTTCTTGATAGATATGAAATAGTTCTAGAGTTCTTTGTACAAAATTTCAATAGTTCTGCAGAATTTAGCGAAGAAAACAACAATACTCGAAAAAAATTTCGTACCCAAATCATTCTTTGTCAATTTCCGCAAAATGTAAATAAGTATGACAGTACTGAGCACAGTTCTGAATAGAGCTCCAAGAGTTCTATCGAAAATCCCCGTAACATTTTTTTGTGCAGCTAATAGTTGACGAGATAATTGCAATTTAAGGAGAAAATTCTTTCACTTACTGTGAAGTTGGCACCCTTTTTTTCAGAAATTTATATTTTTTTCAGAGTTCTTGACAGATATGCCATAGTTCTAGAGTTCTTTGTACAAAATTTCAATAGTTCTGTAGAATTTAGCGAAGAAAACAACAATATTCGAAAACATTTTCGTATCGAAAACATTCATTGTCAATTTTCGCAAAAATTAAACTCGTACAACAGTTCTGAGGACGGTTCTGAACAGAATCCCAAAAGCTCTATCGAAAATGCCGATAACATTTTTCTATGGCTATAATAGTTTATGAGATAAATTGATTTAATGTGGGACACACTTTCTCTACAGAAAATATAAATATATTCGTACAACAGTTCTGATGACAGTTCTGGACACCACGTGAAGAGTTCTATCGAAAATCCTGGTAGTATTTTTTTGTGCAGGTAATAGTTTAAGAGGAAATTGCAACATAATTAAGAACTCTATAAGAGCTCCCACTGTGAAGCTGGCACCCTTTTTTACAGAAATATATATTTTTTTCAGAGTTCTTGATAGATAATCCATAGTTGTAGAGTTCTTTGTACAAAATTTCAATAGTTCTGCAGAATTTAGCGAAGAAAACAACAGTACTCCTAAAAATTGTGGTATCGAAACGATTTTTTGTCGATTTTTGCAAAAAGTAAATTCGTACAACAGTTCTGAGGACAGTTCTCAACAGAGCCCCAATAGTTCTATCGAAAATACCAATAACATTTTTTTGTGCAGCTAATAGTTTGCGAGATAATTGCAATTTAAGGAGAAAGTCTTTTCACTTACTGTTAAGTTGGCACCCTTTTTTTCAGAAATGTACATTTTTTTCAGAGTTCTTGATAGAAAGGCCATAGTTCTAGAGTTCTTTGTACAAAATTTGAATAGTTCTGCAGAATTTAGCGAAGAAAACAACAATACTCGAAAAAATTTTCGTATAGCAAACATTATTTGTTAATTTTCGCGATAAGTAAATTCGTACAACAGTTCTGAGGACAGTTCTGAACAGAACCCCAATAGGTCTACCGAATATCCTAATAACAGTTTTTTGTGCAGCTAATAGGTTACGAGATAATTGCAATTTAAGGAGGAAACCTCTTCACTCACTGTGAATTTGGCACCCTTTTTTTCAGAAATGTACATTTTTTTCAGAGTTCATGATAGAAATGCCATAGTTCTAGAGTTCTTTGTACAAAATTTGAATAGTCCTGCAGAATTTTGCGAAGAAAACAACAAAATTCGAATAAATTTTCGTATCGAAAACATTCTTTGTCAATTTTCGAAAAAAATAAATTCGTACAACAGTTCTGAACAGAACACCAAGAGCTCTATCGAAAATCCTAATAACATCTCTTTGTGGCGGTGATAGTTTATACGGTAACTGTTTTGATGGAAGACCTACTGTATCCACAGAAAAAAATTAAATCTTGCAACAGTTTTGATGAACAGTTCTGGATAACACCCCAAGACTTCTATCGATAATCATAATAACATTTTTTGTGGTTATAATAGTTTGTAAGATAATTGATTAATTGTGGGGCTCACTTACTCTAAAAAAAATTATGTCTATTCGTATGTTTTGATGACAGCTCTGGATAGCAATGTAAGAGTTCTATCGAAAATACTGGTAACATATTCTGTGCAAGTGTATTGATTACATAGTGTATTGTTTAGTGTATCCTGAAGGAGAGTTGTTGACGGACCTGTACATCACAGCCTGTAGTTTTTACTGGTACTTTGAAATTTAATAATGCAAGACTGTCAATAGATTCAGGAATGAAACTTTTATCAAAGAATTGGTATATTGTGAGCTCCAGGTGAAAAAAATTGTAAATCTCTGGAATACACTGTGCAGTGAATATTGATGTTTTCTTACATACTGAATTACACATAAATGTTATTTTAGGTTCAATGTACTTAACGCTATTCCAAATAAAAGATAAAAACAAATTTTATTCTTTGAATTATTACATTGTTGAAACAGCAAACCAGTAATATTTACGTTTCATGTTTTGATTATTTTAAAAAAAATGTATTTTAAGAGTAAATTTTTTCTCCTAATGATTTAAGAACATAATATGAGATACTGCAGCTTAAAATACTTAATCCATTGTTGAATAATGTGATTCAGTGTGTATGCAAGCACTATATTATATTCATCCATAGCTTTGTTTATGTAGCTTTAATGGTGGATGAGATACCGGTAACAGTATCTCGGTATGCAAACACGTTGATTACAGAAAACTGAAACTAAAGATTTGTATCTTTTGTATCTTTGTATCTGTTTATCACTAGGCCGCTAATTTAGTCTAGTACTGAGTGATAAAGGAGCTCAGAGTGTTTAAATGACATTGTTTCTCAAGTATTGTACATTAATATAGCGGTGTATTGGTGTCCATCAAGTAAGTTGCATAGTAACCACGCCAACCGCACTCCACCAGAGCTCATTGTACCTCTGGTGCGCTTCTCGACAGGTGTGACACCACCTGGTTAGTGGCGTGTGTGAATGTATCTGCCCTCTCAGCCATCTGTTTTGCACTGACGAGCCTTCTCTCTTTGAATCATCTAAGCGTGCACATCCCACGCTTCCACCTACAGTTACTACAATCAGTCTTAAGAAGGTGTACCGGCATTTGTACAGTGCTGAACATTTAGACTTTTTGTATTTAGTAGAATATATATCAGGATTTTCGGTTATCCGGATTACTTCCGGTCCCACATAGTCCGGATAAAAGAGCTTCTTGTGTACCGCACTGCACAAAGTAACATTGTTTATGTCTCACATAATTCCAAAATAAAGGTGAGAATTTACGATCCGTCCTCATAGCTGTACTTCTAGCAGTACCTCATCTCCTGCTTTCCCAATTTCGCAGAAGCTGTCCTACGAAAATTGCAGAAGTAGCACTCCTGGTAGAAAGGATATTGTGACGATGTTCCTTCGTCACAGCCTGGGGTTAGAGACCCGGCCCAGTACACAGTTTTTATCTGCCAGTAAGTTTTACATTGGCGCACACCCACTGCAGAGTGAACACACAATCTATTTCATAATCTATTGGCACCATAAAAATGTTATTAGGATTTTTAAAAGAACTCTTTCGGTGCTATCCAGAAAGGGTTGTGCCAATTTATTATAATGTAGACCAAGTGGATCTCTCGTAAATGATATTATCTCATTAATTGTTATCCCCACAAAAAATGTTATTACAGTTTTCGGTAGAACTCTTAGGGTCCTATTAAGAAATGCCATCAGACCTTTTTTACGAATTTATTACTTTTACATGACAAAAGTGAGTCTCACATTAATTATCTCATATAATGTCTTCGTCACGAAAAATGTTGTTATAGTTTTTGGTAGAACTCTGTAGGTGCTATTTAGAACTGTCATCAGAACTATTCTACGAATTTTGTTTTCATAGAGAAAGTATGAGATTAAAACAATTATCGTATAAACTATTATCGACACAAAATTGTTTTTATCAGTTTCAATACAACTCTTCTGGTGCTATCGAGAAATGCCAATAGAACTGTTATACAAATTTATTTTTTCCAAACTGACAAATAATTTTTTACTATACCAAAATTTTGCCCAGTTATTGTTTTCTACCCGAAATTCTGCAGAACTTTTCGTGTTTTGAGCAGGGAAATCTAGAACTATTGCATACATATAAAGAACTATTAAAAAATGTATATTTCTCGTAAAAGGGGTGCCAACTTCACGGGAAATGCTCATAAGCATTCCTTATTAAATGCAGTTACTACGTAAACAATACACTTGCACAGAATATGTTACCAGTATTTTCGATAGAACTCTTACATTGCTATCCAGAGCTGTCATCAAAACATACGAATAGACATAATTTTTTTTAGAGTAAGTGAGCCCCACAATTAATCAATTATCTTACAAACTATTATAACCACAAAAAATGTTATTATGATTATCGATAGATGTCTTGGGGTGTTATCCAGAACTGTTCATCAAAACTGTTGCAAGATTTAATTTTTTTCTGTGGATACAGTAGGTCTTCCATCAAAACAGTTACCGTATAAACTATCACCGCCACAAAGAGATGTTATTAGGATTTTCGATAGAGCTCTTGGTGTTCTGTTCAGAACTGTTGTACGAATTTATTTTTTTCGAAAATTGACAAAGAATGTTTTCGATACGAAAATTTATTCGAATTTTGTTGTTTTCTTCGCAAAATTCTGCAGGACTATTCAAATTTTGTACAAAGAACTCTAGAACTATGGCATTTCTATCAAGAACTCTGAAAAAAATGTACATTTCTGAAAAAAAGGGTGCCAACTTCACAGTAAGTGAAAAGACTTTCTCCTTAAATTGCAATTATCTCGCAAACTATTAGCTGCACAAAAAAATGTTATTTGTATTTTCGATAGAACTATTGGGGCTCTGTTGAGAACTGTCCTCAGAACTGTTGTACGAATTTACTTTTTGCAAAAATCGACAAAAAATCGTTTCGATACCACAATTTTTAGGAGTACTGTTGTTTTCTTCGCTAAATTCTGCAGAACTATTGAAATTTTGTACAAAGAACTCTACAACTATGGATTATCTATCAAGAACTCTGAAAAAAATATATATTTCTGTAAAAAAGGGTGCCAGCTTCACAGTGGGAGCTCTTATAGAGTTCTTAATTATGTTGCAATTTCCTCTTAAACTATTACCTGCACAAAAAAATACTACCAGGATTTTCGATAGAACTCTTCACGTGGTGTCCAGAACTGTCATCAGAACTGTTGTACGAATATATTTATATTTTCTGTAGAGAAAGTGTGTCCCACATTAAATCAATTTATCTCATAAACTATTATAGCCATAGAAAAATGTTATTGGCATTTTCGATAGAGCTCTTGGGGTTCTGTTCAGAACCGTCCTCAGAACTGTTGTACGAGTTTAATTTTTGCGAAAATTGACAATGAATGTTTTCGATACGAAAATGTTTTCGAATATTGTTGTTTTCTTCGCTAAATTCTACAGAACTATTGAAATTTTGTACAAAGAACTCTAGAACTATGGCATATCTGTCAAGAACTCTGAAAAAAATATAAATTTCTGAAAAAAAAGGGTGCCAACTTCACAGTAAGTGAAAAGATTTTCTCCTTAAATTGCAATTATCTCTTAAACTATTAGCTGCACAAAAAAATGTTACTGGGATTTTCGATAGAACTCTTGGAGCTCTATTCAGAACTGTGCTCAGAACTGTCGTACTTATTTACATTTTGCGGAAATTGACAAAGAATGATTTGGGTACGAAATTTTTTTCGAGTATTGTTGTTTTCTTCGCTAAATTCTGCAGAACTATTGAAATTTTGTACAAAGAACTCTAGAACTATTTCATATCTATCAAGAACTCTGAAAAAAATATACATTACTGAAAAAAAGGGTGCCAACTTCACAGTAAGTGAAAAGATTTTCTCCTTAAATTGCAATTATCTCGTAAACTATTAGCTGCACAAAAAAATGTTACTGGGATTTTCGATAGAACTCTTGGAACTCTATTCAGAACTGTGCTCAGAACTGTCGTACTTATTTACATTTTGCGGAAATTGACAAAGAATGTTTTCGATACGAAAATTTTTTCGAGTATTGTTGTTTTCTTCGCTAAATTCTGCAGAACTATTGAAATTTTGTACAAAGAACTCTAGAACTATTTCATATCTACCAAGAACTCTGAAAAAAATATACATTTCTGAAAAAAAGGGTGCTAACTTCACACGACTTTACCATGGCGGGAGCAAATAAGAAAAGGTATTCCAAGCAGCTGCCGACTGATTGAACATTTCGTTCCAGGAAATACACACAACGATCTGCCGGTGGTCAGCTACCGACAAAGAAGAAAGCCTGCACCGTACGTTTCTACTTCTTTTTCCTTTATTGAGTTTTTATTCCCCCGAGGCGGGTGAGCTGCAGCAGCTTATCACGCCGCTCTTCATCCTACAGAATTTTTAAAACAGAAGGACGATAATAATAATCATAGCAGGCGATAAAAATGGTGACTTAAATTGTAAAATGGCGGAAAATTGTGGAAATTAAAACATAAAACAAAGGGCTGGCGATGCTAATAAAATACACAGGAAGCTTACAGGTAGAATAGTAGACTGACAATTAAATTAACTGGGCTATAGTCTGGTTTCTGTTCGCAAGAGATATAAAAAACACCCCCAGTGACAGTATGATTTCTGTTCCCTACACTTCGGAAAAGATGCTCAACACTCAACACTCACTTAACACACTGCACTAAAAAGTTGGAACAATGATGACACAGCACAGTCAATGACAGATGGGGGGACCTGGGCAGATGAGGGGAAAAAAGGGGGTTGGAGAGGAAAACAAAGTGGGGGGAGAAGCCGACAGAGGGGGAGGTTTCATAAGGGGGGGGGGCGCAGGGCTGACGCGAGAGGGAGTGGGGAAAGGCAGTGGAGGGGAGAGCGAAAGGGACTCAGGGGAGAGAAGGGAGGCAGTGAGAGGGTAGGCAGGGAAAAAAACAGGATGGAAGTGGGGGGAAGAGGGAGCCTGGTGAGAGGACAGGAGAAGGGAGGGGGATTGAGGATCAGAGTTGATAGGAGGGATAAATGCAGGGAGAGAGGGCATCATCCAGGAGGGGGAGCAGACGGAATCCACCTTGGGAAAAGAGACGAAAAGTAAGAGGTGAAGGGTAGGGGGGAGATAACGGTAAAGGCTTGGCAGAGGGCGGGGGTTGGAGAGGAGAGGAACAACCAGGGGATGAGGGGGATCAAGGAGGCGGGAGGTGTACGTTTCTAGAGGATTACAGTCATTCATGACTTGAACAGACTGCCTTAGCACAGGGGAATGAAACACACTTATACCCATTACGAGTCATAACACTCATCCTAGCCAACAGAAACGTGAGAAATACATTTTACGAAATTTTATGTGAGTGTAGTGCTCACTACCTTATTTGAAGACAGCATCTCAAGACGAAAAACTGGCCAGTCACCTCCAGTCTAGTCAAGTGCCATCTACCAAGTGTACCATGTACCTGCAGAGCAGACCAGCCAGAGCCTTTCTTTTACCAGTCCAGTGACGATTGGCCAAGCTGTGGCTTCCGGTCGGTCTTGCCCTTTTGACCACAGCTGTCGCTGGCCACGGACAGATGTCGCTAAATCCCAGCAAACTACAGACAAGCACGCACGGCTTGGACGTATAGTTCTAACTGCACTTCCAATTTCGACAAAGATTTCCTCTTTTAAGAAATCCACTTTACACAATTTAAGACAGGATGATGGTGTCGATACACACCAAATTTCTCATGCAGAATGTAGATTCCTCTCTTTGATGTGCGTTATTTTGAACACGTAAGAAAATGCAGCATGCACGTATTTCCACAACTCTGAACCATCGTTAGCTGTTGGTTCTTAATGTGAAAATCATGTGCAAGCATTTTCTCATCTCTTAAAAGAATCTGTTCATGTCAGCTTAATATCTATTACATCCTCCATCACAGAATTAGAATATTAACAGCATTTTAGGCTCATGACAGAGTGCTAAGATCAACTCTGTCATAGGATACCTCCTCACTTTCGGACTCTCTTAAGATAATCAAATGCCTTTTCACCTACAAAGTCTCCTAAGGCTGCCACATAGCAGCATAGATGAGTTGTAAATGTCAAGTTAATCCTATGTGTGACTTTATAAATTGGGTAACATAGTTGATTTCATTACCATTTCGTTAAAAGATCTCGCCACAGCCGGTCGGAGTGGCCGAGCGGTTCTAAGCGCTACAGTCTGGAACCGCGCGACCACTACGGTCGCAGGTCCGAATCCTGCCTCGGGCATCGATGTATGTGATGTCCTTAGGTTAGTTAGGTTTAAGTAGTTCTAAGTTCTAGGGACTGATGACCTGAGAAGTTGTGCCCCATAGTGCTCAGAGCCATTTGAACCATCTCACCACAACGAAAACACACATTATAACCGCTCCAACTGGCGAATCACATCCGTGGTGCTCTCTCCACTTCCACCCAGCCAGCCACACATCATTGAGATCAAATTGATAGACTGATTATTAAAATTGATCATAAGCGTCCTTCTACATAGTGACTAACTTTTCTCCTTCAGTCGGATTACAGTCACTAACTAGGTCAAATCGAAATCTCTGAGGGGAAGACGATGTTCTTTTCGAGGTACACTATTGAGAAAATTTTGTGTTCAGGTTTTGACAGGTTGTCCAACGGGCCTTCTTACCACTAAATCTGAGAGGGAGAGGCGGGGGGGGGGGGGCGATGGGGATTTTCCCTTGTTAGAATACGCAGTATTGCTTACCCGCCATGTTCTCCGGAATCATCCAGTCTTAGATACACAGCATTTGAATCCACCAGATTTTGACGGAAACAGATGTCTCCCGCCAAGTACAGAGCCCTGGTAATTATGTCTAAGTCCCGTTATGTTCTGACAACACTGTTTCGTCAGTTACAACGATGTCTTTTTTGTCCGCTTGTTACTAACGAGGTAGAGAGCAATCACAACGAAAATAATAGAGACTAATGTTCAGGGAGGAATTCACCACCCTGCTGACGCTCGCGTCCAGATACACTTTTTTTATGATTTCTAAAGATTTGTAATCAATGACCTAAGAGAACAGTAGCAAGTTTCTTCAGCTATTTTAAATTCAATAGTTACATTTATCTACATTCAATCCAACACACACCTATCCTCAAATCCTGTGCAGTTTGCTATAGTTTACCGGTGTCACAATCATGGTGTAAACACTAACATACATCCAAATACGTATTCCGCAACCCACTGCGCGGTGTGTGCTATGTTGTAGCAGTATTATCGGTTTCTTCTTTCCTTTTCCAGTCATATGCGTGACGACCGAGTTATAATGAATATCTGTATGCCTCTGTAAATGTCCTAATCCCCTCTATGATCGCTACGCCGGTTATAGGTTTTAAATGACCAAGAAAGCCTTATTGCTGCATCTTTACTATAGGAGGACTGCCACAAAGAAAGACTGGTACATCTGTAGATACCGGATGACTGTCTATGAATATGTCCCTGTACGTCTCCTAATCTCATTTCTCCTGCTCTAATGATCATTATGCTGGATATGCGACAACATCATGTATTGGCGTCTTCGTTGAATGCATAACGTCTTATGAGAAATGCACTACCCGCTTTTCAGTTGCGATATACGTCCATAGCACAATCCTAACAGCATCACAGAGCTTACAACACGCACACTATCCACTGAATCGTTTACATTGGCGTAACAGCCTTGCACCTCCATGCACAGTTCACAGCTACAAAAAGAGTGGGGAAAGATTCAGGGTTTAGTCATAATTTTGTTCAGTTTTCCTCTTTGTACACTTCTGGAGTGGAACGACAATACCTCGCAAATAACAGTTTTTTTGTATGCTTTGAATTATAAATTTATTGCATCCAAAGCCTGCTGGGGTAGGTATACCATCTTGCATTGGACTTTCGTCGGTCTTAGAATGATTGAGTGACCACTGCAACACATACCACTTCCTGTAGACCACCTATGTGCATCACACTATTATGTTTTGACGAAGACGCTCTGTGATGATTTTCGACGTGTTGATATTAACTTAGCAACACCAAGCACAGTGAATTACGACGCATAACTACTGTTGCTGTTGGCGACAGGGATGTCGAGGGATAACGATACGTTACGTTTAACTCCCCTCGATCTACACGGTAGTATGCTACACAGCTTCTCCCATTCCATTTGAACGAGTCTCACATTCATACCTCAGCATACAATCTCGACCTCCACTGTAACTTTGAGGTCATTGTCAGCTACTATCCTGACATGAACAGGCCCAATAGTCGTTAAATGATTTGTACAGGTGAACTGTAAAATCGATTCGACAGCTCATCACTTCATAGTTACACGTTTGTATGTCCATCTTTTCAGAGAAGGTTGCGGTACTCGGCTGTTCGGTACAGGATGCCAAATCAAACATTTCCGCCGTCTAATTTCCAAACCGTTATTTTATTTGGCTACCAGTTTTAGTGATGTACTACGCCATCAGCCGATAGTTGGCAGATGATGGTTGAAGTGATCGCTACATCAAGTAGAAATCTGCAGATACCGGTATTCAACTGCTGGCCCCTGTTTTGACCGGAACCGTCGTTGGAATCTTCCAACACGTTAATCAGGGGGCTGAAGATGGCGTAGTAAATCACCGAAATCGTAGCCACATAAAATAACAGTTAGGAAATTAGACAGCTGAAAGGTGTTTTGTTTGACATCCTCTACACCATCCTCTGTCCACCAATCATGTGAGTCCACATCAGTTCGTGTTACATGGCTTAGCCATGAAGCAAAAGCATCATGTGGATATGGCTAGGATCATATAGCATGGCACAATCCACTCGAATATGTAACAAAAAGGAAAATAATCTCTGAGAAAGACGACTTGCGTCTCCCAGATGCATAACGATGCATCGGGATATGTGTGGAAGTACACAGACAATCTTTTTTTGCTCAATCAGTGCATGAGTTTGGAATGGAAGGGTAATTTATAATACTGGTGAGATATATACTTCATCACGCACTTTATTTGTTTTATGTGTAGGACGTCCGCAGGTGTTACAATTGTCTGAAGCAGGCGGGAAAATCTGGTTTGACAGATGACCTTAATTTAACTAAATTTAAAAAAATGGTTCGCCGGCCGGGGTGGCCGAGCGGTTCTAGGTGCTTCAGTCTGGAACCGCGTGAACGCTACTGTCGCAGGTTCGAATCCTGCCTCGGGCATGGATGTGTGTGATGTCCTTAGTTTAGTTAGGTTTAAGTAGTTCTACGTTCTAGGGGACTGATGACCTCTGATGTTAAGTCCCATAGTGCTCAGAGCCATTTGAAGCCATTAAAAACGGTTCAAAATGGCTGTGAGCACTATGGGACTTAACATCTGAGGTCATCAGTCCCCTAGAACGTAGAACTACTTAAACCTAACTAACCTAAGGACATCACACACATCCATGCCCGAGGCAGGATTCGAACCTGCGACCGTAGCAGTCGCGTGATTCCAAGCTGATGCGCCTAGAACCGCTCGGCCACCGCGGCCGGCAACTAAATTTATTGCACATTAGTAGGGCTAGAAATCCGGCACACTTTCGTCGGAAGCGTTAACTACAGGAAAATTCCTAGCGTTCAGCATATGGAGCGAGCTGAAGAACCATACAAATGTTGGCGTCAGGCTCATGTGCTGGAATTTTACGGGAAGCAACTCTACAATGAGGGCTGACAGGCGGTATGCTAAGGCAGAAGAATATGTTAGGCTCAAATTCATTTGCATGGTATTTTAAGGAGTGTAATCCACTCACAAAAAGTGACAGTGTTGGAGGCGAGTGGCCGTAATTCCCATCGGCATGTCACCTGCAGACTATGACACTATAATACGGATCGAGGTGTAAGATGCACAATGGTGAGAGTTGTTGCTATAGGAAATATCGAAACTGTCGTGGTCTGGCGTATCTGAGGGCTAATTCGTTTTCGATGTAAGATAGTCGAATAAGCGTGTAAGTATTGGATTTTCTTCAAAAAAATTAACTGCGCTATGTATGTGCAAACTACCTAATGGATATATACTGTTCTAGATGAAATACTGCATCGTGGTCGGTCCACTGTCGAAGAGCACGTGGGTGGAAATGCGAACAAAGCTATGACAGAGCCCTAAACTCTCCCTGAATTTTTTATGCCTGTAAATGGACAGACTGACATCTTAATAAGTAAACTAGATTTACGTGTACCTCTATATGCTTACTTCCCAAGCCATGGTATAGTGCCTTCACATGAGCGCTGAATTTTCGTGTTTTATGTTTATGGTCCTTACAAAAAATGTATGTTGGCAGCAGTGGAACCCTCTTATGTCAGCTTCAAATGACAGTTCTCTAAATTTTTTCAGTGGTGTTCCTCGAAAAGAACATTGCCGCCCCTCCAGGGATTTATATTTGACCACCATGCAGAGGGACTCTTGGGATCAATTTCAATAATCAGTCAAACAATTTGATAGTAGTGGCGTGCCGACGGGTGAGTGGAAGCGATGCTGAGAGGGTCACGGATACAATTCGCCAGTTGGTGCAGTTATTAGGTTTGCTTTTTTTTTGCAGTGAGAACTTTTAACGAAATTTCAATCTACCATCTGCACAGGGAGATCTTGTCATCGTAATAAAATCTACTATATTACCAAGTATATAAAGTGACGAATAGAATTGACCTACTATTTACAGCTCACCTGTGCTGCTATTTCGCTACCTTATGTGAAGTTGTAGCTGACGAGTCATTTGAGTATCTTACGAGTTCGAAAGTAAGGAGGCATCCTATAACAAAGGCGGTCTTAGCAGTCCGTCATGAGCCAAAAATCAGTTTAATATTCTAGTCCTGTGGTGCAGGACATAACAGATACTAAGTCGAAATTAACAGATATTTTTAAGGAATGAGACAGTGCTTCGAAGATATACAACCTCTGCCGTACAGTTGTACGGGAAATTCACTCTAAGAATCAACAAGTAACAATACTTCAGCGAGTGAAAATGCTTGTATCCTCCGATTTCTTCTGTGTTCGAAAATAATAGGCATAAAAGGCAGGCACTACATTTTGCATTTTAAACTTAGGGTGCATGGACAACAACATCCCCGTCTCAAATCGAGTAAAGTGGTTTTCTTAAACTGAAGAGTGAATTTGAAGTGCAGAATTGCACCTGCTTGTCTCGCAGTGTGCTAGGAGTTAGCGTCGTCAGTAGCTAGCAGCAGGTGTGGTCACGAGCGTACGGCCGACCAAAAGCCCCAGTTTAGCCAGTCATGACCAAGCAGGTACAACGAAAGGCTCCTGCTGACTGGCTTCGCAGATAACATGGTACACTCAGTAGATGGTACTGTGTTGCAGTGGAGGTGGAAGCCAACATTTTTCATATTGAGATGCCGTGTTCAAGTAAGAAAACGAGGACTACAATTGTAAATCATACAATGTATTTCCCACGTTTCTTTCGGGTAGGATGCGACTTGTTTCCCCTAGATAGGTAGAAGTGTTTTTCACTCCCCTGTCCCTCGACATCCCTCTCGGGACCGTGAACAGAAGTAACGCTCTCGGGACGTGCACTGCATGTTTTGTTCTTTGTCGGCAGATGAGCACCTGCATTTCGCTACCTTTATTTCCCAGACTTAAACGTTCACTAACGCAGTGGCTGCTTCAAAGATCATTCCAGAAAGATGATGTCGCTCCGTGCACAGTGGACTCGGCCAGTCTGTTGTTGCTCCTGCCCCGACAGCACACAGACCAGAAGCTGCGCCTTGTGGCCGCTGTATCACTCGACCTTTGATGTGACCTGTGCCCTAGAAGTGGTTGCATCAAAGGCATTTCCTGGAAGGAGTGCTCAATTAGCAATATACATCCTGCGTTCTGTCTTAAGAATGTTCCTCGCTTGTGTACCACTCCATCACCTGCGTGTTTGAGTTAGCTGATCTGTAGTGGGAACCACAAAGATCTTCCCAGAAAAACAACAAATATGGAGCATTCACTGCCTCCTGACACACATCGGTGCCTGCTTCAAAGGCATCCAAAATGTTACGTGGCAGACACCAGGACGCTGACTTTGGCCCGTATGTAGAAAACGCCCAAAAATAAAGGAAAGTCACCCTATGGCCTTCCAAACCAACAGCACAGCACAGTCTGAGCGGTTGTTCCAGCCAATTTCTGAATTGTGGATAGTGGAGAGGGGAAGGTTGGTGTAAGAGCAGAGAGGGCTGGGGATTTTACAGAGGATGAGTGGGAGGGACAGGATGAGTGGGAGGGACCTGCAATGGGCTAGGGATTTCCCAGACGGGGTGGATGGTAATTAATTGATTAGGGCCAGGCAGTGGAAGTGGGAGGAGGTTCTGCAGTACTGAATAAATTTAAAGTAGTGTGGAATTGGCTTTATTCCCATACCAGCATTACAGAAGGGTTTGCTGTGAGAATTCAGTGAGTGTGCTTTCCTAGAAGAGTCGCTCAATTTGTCTTGCTCCTTCTTACATCTAGTGCAAATTCTATGAAAGGAAAAGTAGCTTGATTCTACCTCACTCGAAGATTTACCATCAATCCCCCTTCCTGCACAGCATTCGTGAGTGGAATACAGAATCTGGGGCAGGGAGGGGGCGTTCAGGGGGGAGGGGGGGGAGGAGGAAACGACTGTGCTACACAAACTCTGCCACAAACTATACAGTGGCTTAGGGAGTATACACGCAATGTAGATATGTGCATTCAAGTAACACCTAACAATGATAAGTAGCTGAAAAGTAAAAAAAATTGCTTTTTTAATAGGAGACTTATGGAAGTTAGATTAAAAGGAAAAATGAAAGAACTGGATTAGGTAGGAAACAATATACATCACTTAACTGCTGCAAACGCAAAGCTAAAGGTTGTCTAACAGCTTTCATGTACAAAAGAAATTTCATTTTTAGAATTCTTCATATAACTGTATACCAAATTAAAAATTTTTAGATGCTGTTGTCGTCTACACATTAATAGGCGTAACCTTAGGTTATGTACACACATCAAAAATAGTTTTCCATCACCTCGGTTCCGTGAGTTCTGGAATCTGAACAGAAAATGGGAACAGAAGTCAACATAAACATCATTTATGCCATTTTTATTGCTCATGAATACCTCACATTACACGTTACACCACCATACAGCGAGACCTTCTGGGGTGGTGATCCAGGTTGCTGTACACACCAGTATCTCTAATACTCAGTAGCACGCCCTCTTGCATTGATGCATGACTGTATCCATCGTGCAATACTATCCATAAGTCCATCAAGCCACTGTTGGTCCAGTTTGTCACCCTCCTCAACGGCGATTCGGCGTAAATCCCTCAGAGTGGTTGGTGGGTCGCGTCGTCAATAAACAGCCCTTTTAAGTTTATGCCAGGCATGTTCGATAGGGTTCATGTCTCGTGAACATGTTGGCCACTCTAGTCGAGCAATGTCGTTATCCTGAAGGAAGTCATTAACAAGATGTTCACAGTGGGGGCACGTATAATCGTCCATGAAGACGAATGCCTCGCCAATATGGTGCCGATATGGATGCACTATCGGTCGGAGGATTGCACTCAGGTATCGTACAGCCGTTACGGAGCCTTCCAAGAACACAAGCGGCGTACGTCAGGCCAACATAATGCCACTCCAAAACAGCAGGGAACCTCCACGTAACTGAACTCGCTGCACAGTTTGTCTAAGGCGTTCAGCCTGCCCAGGTTGCCTCCAAGCACCTCTCCGATGATTTTTTGGTTGAAGGCATATGCGACAATCATCGGTGAACACAACCTGATGCCAATCCTGACCGGTCCATTCGGCATGTTGTTGGGCGCATCTGTACCGAGCTGCATGGTGTCGTGGTTGCGAAGATGGACCTCGCCATGGATGTTGGGATTGAAATTGCGCATCATGCAGCCTATTGGGCAGAGTTTGAATCGTAACACGACGTCCTGTGGCTACACGAAAGCCATTATTCAACATGGTGGCGTTGCTGTCAGGTTTCCTCCATAACCCGGAGTTAGCGCTCATCCACTGCACTAGTAGCACTCGACAGTTCCTCTCTGTATCTCCTCTATGTCCGAACAACATCGCTTTGGTTCACATCGAGACGCTTCGACACTTCCCTTGTTGAGAGCCCTTCCTGGCACAAAGTAACAATGCGGACGCGATCAAGCCACGGTACTGACCGGATAGGCATGGTTGAACTATAGACAACACGAGCTGTTTACCTCCTTCCTGGTGGAATGACTGGAACTGATCGGCTGTCGTAGCCCCTCCGTCTAATAGGCGCTGCTCATGCATGGTTGTTTACATCTTTTGGAGGGTTTAGTGACATCTCTGTAAAGTCAAAGGGACTGGGTCTGTGATACAATATCAACAGTCAACGTCTACCTTAAGGAGTTTTGGGACTGAGGGGGGAGGTGAAGCAAAACTCTTTTTGGTGTGTGTATAAAGCATTAAAGTGAATGTCGTGGATATGTCTTGAGGCAACATAACTGACTGCGCGCAAATTTGCAGTACCTTTAGCGACTTCCTACAAACGTTACATATGATTTATAAGCTTTTCGAATTATTTTCTTGCTCACAGACCACATATATTAATGGAGGGGGAAAAGATTAACGCTTACTAAACTGCTGCTGAAGTAAAGATTCATGCATGACTTGTTAACTTGTTACTTCATTACTGCTAATTGTATTCGCAACATTGTTTCCAGATAGTACCAATATAAAAGGCCGTGAAAGGTATGCGACAACCTCAAGGACCAGATCATTTTATGCGAACCTAACGAAATACCTATATGACAGCATAGTGCACGAAAACATCCTCTGGTGGCCACTTAGACATATATTCTGGCATGCTACCGATCATACAAATAACGAAAGACAGCCTGCAATAAACCGTTCCAAGCATCTCGCGCTGTTTCTTGTAATACGGAAATGGTCCTTGTAGAACGAGTAAGACCCAACTTCACCGTGTGCCGCATGTGTTTAGTTGGCGAGAGGTTTAGTGATCCGCCATATGTGTTCAATTGGCGAGAGATGCAGTGATCTTGCTGGCTACAGCAGTTGTTGTACAACATGAAGGACACGCCTCCGAGAAGCCGTATGACGTGCATTGTCCACTGGAAAACACATTAGCTTCCTGTGAAATAAATAGCAGTATCATGAGGATAACATCCCATGCATTCGTGCAAGTACTGGTTACTTCACCCTCCAGAAATGTCCCCGCTAGTTTCAGCTATGCCCCCTCCCCACCGCGATTCTGACATGGGACCTATGTATTGTGGGCGAATGCAATCTGAAAAGACAGCTCATGAAGCATACGCCATAGGCGTTTACGTCTATCATTTGCATGCACGCAGAACCTAATTTCATCACTAAATACAACAGAGCTCCATTCCACTCTCCAGTTTTTCACGACAACAGTCTATCCACGCTTTGCGTATCGTGGTGTCAGCGGTAGCCCGGCCAGAGGCACATGTGATATTAATCCTGCTGGAAGGCCGGCAACCGTGGCCGAGCGGTTCTAGGCGCTTCAGTCGCAGGTTCGAATCTTTCCTCGGGCACGGATGCGTGTGATGTCCTTAGGTTAGTTAGGTTTAAGTAGTTCTAAGTTCTAGGGGACTGATGACCTCAGAAATTAAGTCCCATAGTGCTCAGAGCCATTTGAACCTTTTGAACTTGCTGGAAGTCCATGATGCCAAATGGTCCCTGGTAACACAGAAGGTACAACATGTGCCAGGATTTCGCCAGTGGATCACATTCGATCGGTCGCTGCTGGTCGCACAGCCCGTCGATCTTGAAGTGTGTCTGTACTACGCTGACATCCAGAACGTGGTCTACAGGTGTGGGAATGTTCCACAGACCACTTGTTGAAAGCAGAGCAGCAGCACCCCAGTGGTACATTGTGCGCAACATCCAGCTCCCTGTAGGTCCACAATGCGACCACTATCAAATGGCTGAAGCTGTTTAACAGGAGTAGGTACACGTTGGTGAGCTGTAATTGTATTCTATAACGAATGCTGCACTCACTAAACTCACTAAACTCATCATAGCTACTGCTTTCCGAGACAAAAAAGATCCACAGACAAGCCCCCTGAGCGCCGTGTGACACGTTAATCACTAACTCTATAACCCCTCATTATCCAAATAACATACCCTGGTGGCACTCAACATGGTCCTAGAGCGTGCTGCATTTTTTACCGCCACTACGTATCACTGAATGTACTTGCAAAATTATATCATTGTGCGACACACAGCTCAGGGGATACGAGGTCATGAACATTGAGATGCGTGATAAACTAGGCTTTATGCATGAAAGTTCGATTCCTTAAAGAATCGGCATGGGTGCGTTACTGATACATATAAATTGGCTCAGTCATATATCAATGCAAAACAGGCTTTCTGGAATGAAAGATCTCTACAGCTTCATATACCAACATGAAGATGAGGAAGATTATTTTGACAGTGTACAAATGGAGCGCAGGTTTGTGGAGAATTGAAATGTGGACAGTGGGGGAGGAAAGAAGTAGTGTGGTGCCAAAGCGGTATGCAACAAATCATCTCGACTGATGAAGTATTAAACTAAAACGAAATAAGAGCAATAAAATAATTATGCGAATAACTCTTGTCAGAAGAGGTGACATAATAATGACGTATCTACAGTGCTGTCAAGAAACAGTTAGTTAGATGCCGGAAGGAGCATCAAAGGAGAACAATTATAGAAGTAGGGAAAGAATACGAAAACTTTCCGTATAATGTGTGTAGAGGTCATATACCATAATAATATTAGCGTGGTATCATAAGAATGAAGACGGCACCAAACCAGGTTAAAGATTAATTATCAAAAATATCCATGCAATCTCTGTGCTAAATACGTAAGTTTCCTTTTTTAATTTATTTTTTATTTTACGCGTCTAGTTCCGTAGGACCAAATTGAGGAGCAAATCTTCAAAGACATGGAACGTGTCAATATATGAAGTTACAACATAAAAGCAATAACCGATAAAACACAATCTTTATGAACTCAAAAAAAGACAAGCCATTTATGCAAACGCAATCAACAATAAAACAGAGGAATCAGCTTAATTTTTCAAGGAACACCTCGATAGAGTAGGTGTGACCCATGAGGAAACTCTTCACTTTCGATTAGAAAGCACCTGGTTTACTGCTAAGATTTTTGATTTCTTGTGGTAGCTTATAGAAAATGGATGCAGCAGAATACTGCACAAATTTCTGTACAAAAGTCAAGGAAGTGCGATCCAGGCGCATATTAGATTTCTGTCTAGTGTTAAATGAATGCAAGCTGCTCATTCTTAGGAGTTAACAAGAAATGACAATAAAGAATACTGTCGCAGAAGCAGCTGAGTAACACCCTCACTGTGGTGTAGCCGTTATGAGACGCCAACTCTGGGACGACGAAGATGAACGAGAAGATGTGGGTGCAGGATGGCGCAGGTCTCCATCGCCGCAAGCTAGCCGCTACGGAGGACGCTCCCCAACACACCGATCAAGGTCTCCATCGCCGTTTAGAAGCTCCAGCCGAACACCTAGCCGCCGCAACCTGGAAAACTAAAGTGTGCGACCTTCCTTGGAGGAGAGGCTGCCGAAGAGAAAAATCCTCCGCCGTCGATCACTACAAATGTGACAGGAATCTACGTCGATATCCTCATGGGTGTCCGACTAGACCAAGCTCTAGCGGACTCTGGAGCATCATATTCAGTCATTTCGGAGAAGTACCGTCGCCAGTTGTAGAAAACCGTATTTTAGGACAGCAAAACATCTGTGCTGGAGGTGGTTAATGGGAAATATGTAAAACCTATAGAAATATGTACCATTCGTGTGGGTATAATTGGTCATACACAGCCCTTAGAATTCATTGTCCTACAAGAGTGTAATCATGACGTAATTCTCGGACTTTTTGAAACCATCTCAGTCAATTATAGATTGTGGTCGCTCGAGGTTTATGCTAGACGAGATGAGATACTGTGGACAGGAAGAGACTTGGTGTGCTGAATGAAGTGATCATTCCTGTGGTCCGTGCTAGAAAGGTAACTGTCATGTGCCATTACATGCATCTTGTAGTGGAATGTAAGTGAAGCATA
This sequence comes from Schistocerca cancellata, assembly GCF_023864275.1. Taxonomy (NCBI): domain Eukaryota; kingdom Metazoa; phylum Arthropoda; class Insecta; order Orthoptera; family Acrididae; genus Schistocerca; species Schistocerca cancellata. The sequence continues at coordinate 527,651,941 of NC_064632.1, forward strand.
CCACTGGAGAATAACCTCGTCATCCCAGCCTCTGTCGTTTCGTTTAAGAACGGATTCGGTGAATCGTGGATGGTTAACTGTCGCCGAGACAGAGGCATGTGTTTAGAAAAGAGGCATGTGTTTAGAAAACGCTGAGCCGTTAATTGCAGAACAGCTCAGCATCATAGAAACCTTCCATGCCGAATGTGTGGGCTAAATTAGAGCTACCACTACGAGGCAAGATCTTCTAGCTCGTCTAGCACCAAATCTCACCCAGGCTAGTGAACAGGGCCGACAAGAGTTTCGAGAACTTTCGCCGCTTATTGCCGAACCGCCCGTTTCTGAGCCAAAAATATCCTTCGAGAATGGAAAGAAGTACCACAAAATATAATACAATACGTCATAAACGAGTGAAAATAAGCAAAGTAGACAACTTTTCGTGTCAAACTATCACTTCAGATACCATTCGATTAGTAAAAATGGGAGCATTAAGTCTCGGAACAAGATCCTGAACGTGAGCTTCCCATGGCAGTGTACTATTTATCTGAACACCTATAAATTTCAACTCTCTAGTCTCACTAACCATATGCCCATTTTGTGAAATTAAAACGTCGGGTTTTCTTGAACTGTGTGTTAGACGTCAGTATACCAGGAAATGTCTACTGTTCTTCTTCAACAGTTTTATATTCATCTTCCAGCCTCATCATTCGTAGCTGATATCGTATTGAGCAAATAATTTATTGCGCATCATTTTTATGTGCACTGTACTTGTCATTGGTGGAGGAGGTTGAAGGTTTAAAAACATCTGTTGGCTCTGTTCAGTCTTACACAATAGAGACGACATTCTGATGCCACTCTACTGCATCGTAAAATTCCAGTGAGCACCCTGCCGCTCTCCTGTATGTGACCTTATGACCTTTGGAGCAGCCTGTTTAAAGAGGTAACTACATTCGCTATCACAGTCTGATATCTCATTCGCCAACTGCTATTCTTTCCCATTTTCTTCCAATCGAACCCGCGTTCTCTGCTACCATAATAATTGTTTTTGTGTAGAAGAACAAAGTTTGTCCTCAGCAGTCATAACTGTTCACGAATGACAATCTTTGTTCCATTCGATTCTTTCCGATGCGCTATCCACATCTACGACAAGAGGAAGCCCTATGATGCCGCATTCAAAATTATGAAGGCGGCGTTCCATTCTCAGTGCTGATGAATTGCCATATCTGTCATTTCATGCAGCAATTACTGTATTCAGAATTTTTCTATTGTTTCTGTAAGTCATGAATATGTAAATATTTTGCTTTGTTTTCGACGTTACATTGGAGCTTCAAGGTATGACACACTTTGTCCTTATTTTACGCAGAAGACATTCTTATACCGTTGAATCACGCATTTCTACACCACAAGAGGAAGTGCTATTAGGGTTACCGTCCACTCGAGGAAGAGTGTAGTACAGACAGATCGTATTTCCGAACCGAGGGAAAGTAGTGATGAAATAGGTAGTATTCCGTTCAGAGGAATCACTTCGCATTTCCTTAAATGATTTAGGTAAATCAGGGCAAACCTAACTCTCCATAGCCGGAAGGAGCTGAAAGGCAAAGTGCAAACAGCTGGGAGTGGAAACTGCGAGTAAGATCATATTTACCCAGAAAAAGTGGAAATGTTTTATTTGACTCCGACTCCAAGTCAGGGCACCTAGTAACAGAGAACAATAAATTTTACCCACATTTATTCAAGTGGTTCAGATGGCTCTGAGCACTATGGGACTCAACATCTGAGGTCATCAGTCCCCTAGAACGTAGAACTACTTAAACCTAACTAACCTAAGGACATCGCACAAATCATGCCCGAGGCAGGATTCTAAGCTGCGACCGTAGCGGTCGCGCGGTTCAAGACTGAAGCGCCTAGAACCGCTCGGCCACACTGGCCAGCCAAACATTTATTGGCGTCTGTCTTAACACAAATACATAAAAATAAAATCATGTGTTTGATTAGCACAAAAGAATTTTCAAAACGTGCATTAGTGCAACACATTTACAATACGCAGCTAGAGTCTGTCACCATCAGACTTGACATGCAGCCGGCCGGAGTGGCCGAGCGGTTAAAGGCGCTACAGTCTGGAACCGCACGACCGCTACGGTCGCAGGTTCGAATCCTGCCTCGGGCATGGATGTGTGTGATGTCCTTAGGTTAGTTAGGTTTAAGTAGTTCTAAGTTCTAGGGGACTTATGACCACAGCAGTTGAGTCCCATAGTGCTCAGAGCATTTGAACTTGACATGCACACCGCCTGGTAAGGTGATAAAATTTTACAGCTTTTCCAGGGCATTTCATTGTTCATACATGGCAACTGATCATTTTTAAAATCTCCCTTATAATATACACCATTATACACAGAACTCTGAATAAAAAAATTATGAACCGGTATAGTATGATATTAGTAAGTGGAAGAACTATTAACATTGTAGATATAGACTACACTGAGGTGACAACAGTCTTGGGATATCTCGTAATATTTTATCGGAAATCCTTTTGCCGGCGAAGTGAACCTCGGCGTTACATCGACTCAACAAGTCGTTGGAAATCCTCTGCAGAAATATTCAGCTATGCTGCCTCTATAGCTGTCCATAATCACGAATGTGCTACTGGTGCAGGATTTTGTGCACGGATAATGTTTCATAAATGTTCAACGAGATTCATTTCGGGCAATCACGGTGGCCAAATCATTCGCTTGAATCGTCTAGAATGTTCTTTAAACCAATCGTGAAGAAATGTGGTCCGGTGACATGGTGCATTGTCATCAATAAAAATTACATTGTTGTAAACTCCATGAATGGCTGCAAATGGACTCCAGGTAGCCCAACATAACCATTTTCAGCTAATGATTGGTTCTCTTGGACCAGAGGACCAAGTCCATTCTACGTAAACGTAGTCTACACTATCATGGAGCCATGATCAGCTTGCAAAGAGCCTTATTGATAACTTGGATCCACGGCTTCGTTGGGTCTGCACCACACTCGAACCCCACCAGCAGCTCCTACCGACCGAAATCGGGACTCATCTGCCCAGGCCACGGTTTTCCAGTCGTCTACGGTCAAACCAATGTGTTCACGAGCCCAGAAAAGGTACTGCGGGCGATGTCGTGATGCTATCAAAGCGCTCGCGTCAGTCATCTGTTGCCAAGGTTATCGAATGTCCCACGAAGGCTTCTGTGGTTACTTCAAGCAGTGTTGCGTGCCTATTAGCACATATGAATCTAAGAAATGCCTCTGCTTTCAGTCGTTAAGTGAAGGCCTTCGGCCACTGAATTGTCCACAGTGAGCGGTAATGGCTGAAATATTTTATTCTCGTCACACTCTTGACATTGTTGATCTCGTAATACTGAATTCCCTAACGATTTCCGAAATGGAATGTCCCATGCGTCTAACTCGAACTACCATTCCGCGTTCAAAGTCCGTTAATTCACGTCCAGCGGCCGTAATCACTTCGGAAACCTTTTCACATGAATCAGCTGAGTACAAACGACAGCTCCTCCAATGCACTGCTCTTTCGTACCTCGTGTACGCAGTACCACCGCCATCTCTAAATGCCACATCGCTATCCCATGACTTGTCAGCTCAGAGTACAACTAAAACCACTGTAGAGACTAACTTTAGACTAAGTTACACGGAACAAACACTTATAGTAAATAAAGCCGACACCAGTATGGGTACACATATTGGGTACATATAAACGTACGTAGGAATCAGCGATTTCTTTTGACACGGATTAAATGTCTAATATTTTTTCCGAGTTTATGTAAGGAAAGAGTGAATTAATATTTCGTAAATAAGCTGTCGTTCTGAAATCCACTTAACTGCAATTGTTTACGACGTAAGACGAGAAAATGGCATGTCTCCAAATATTGCTGTGATTATGTACAAGAATTTTCTTGCATGACAGGTTTGTTAAGCGGCATTTGACGATATAGAAATCTTAAACGCACTTTAATCGATTGTGGCGGAACCAGTTTATAGTATTTCGTAACTTTAATTACTTATAAATTATATTTCAGGTAGATCAAAAAATATGTAAAACCATTTACTTATTTTTAGCGTAACGATTCGTTTGATCTCAAAAATGATTATCCTGGCTAAGATTTGTCACTCTGCTAAAGAAATCTCCATTGACGTTGTGTAGAAATGTTATCTGTAAAGTCGTGTGAGTGGTACTAAATTTCATATCATTTTTCAGAATTTACACAACTGTTACTTAAGATGGAAGCACTTTTCTCTAGCGAAGGGAACTTTTAGTCATAAAATACTACCTGTGCACATCACTGACGTATGTCTCCTATTAAAATATTTCATGTAAATCGTCCGAAATAATTAGGCTTCATACATCAGCCGATAAGAATGGAATATTACGTACCTTGCCGTAAGCACAATTTTTAAAGATTCAATCTGAGTTGAATTCTGTCTTTTAAAGTAGATTCGGGATCTCCGGTGCACATTTATTTCCATTCATTTATATCTAACAACATTTATGTAAAAATTCTCGATTCAAAACTGCCGCGGAGATATTTTTGCTAAGATGGTGGCAGACAGACGATAGTCAGTTTGTCTATTGTTAGTCTCGAGTCCTTTTATATCAAGTTAGCATATTCAGATAAGCCTTTTGTTCTATATTCTTTAGCATTTAAAATTATTCTCAATGAAAAATGTTTCATATGTTTACACCAGCTTCTAGTAAACATCGCTGTAAGTTACTAGCGCTAATGGCTGCGCTCCTAAATGTGCAGCTGAAAATTAACACTTAAAAACATTCATTAGATTGGATTACACTTGAAATAAATACAAATCCACCTCTAGACAATAGCGACGCTATTTTTCAAATAATAATTAACAATATAGTTATAGGTTTTCTCTTTACAGACGTCACACGTCTAACGTCCGAACAGTTCATCGGTTAGCACAGGAAGAACAACTGAACCACAATTATCACAGATAACAAAAAAAGATTATAATTGTCGTTGTCTATGAATGTAGGTCTCTGATAATTGTTGTAATTCACACATAAATTAAATTATTAGAGAAATAATGAAATAATTATCGTCATTTTTACGCGATACAGTCTTTTTTATACGTAGTATCGATAATATTTGTTGAAGTTTGTACACTTAGTTCATTTTAACATCTTGTAGCTAGAACATAGTGTCGTGGATATTACACGATGTAATAAAATTTCTGTGTTCCTACCTGTATGTATTCGCTGATAACTAAATGAATACATCTGATTCAGTGTTTAATTCGGTAAAACCGTAAGCCATTGTTATGATACAAATTAAATGTGATACATATTATATTACTAAGGCGAACATGGTATTTGTAAAGCGAACGTCTGATTTTCTGATCGAGTAGTTCCTTTACCTTCTACAGAAATTGGGATGATTAAAAACGATTCCATTTCAGCCGTTGAAATTTGTTTGTAAACATTAATAGTAAAGGAAGTAAACAACAATTCATGTCACTATCTTTTTCTTCCTTTTTTCATTTCTGAAGACCAAATAGCAATTTCTTGTGTCTTCTGTACTAATCGCAGCATCTGCACTACAGATATATCACGTAACAGTGTCTACATTAAACGGTAACCTTTTGACACTAAATTCGTATTGAGGCATGTGACTGACAATCTTGTCAGAAAACAATATTCGCTTTCATTAACACTTATTATCATTTGTGCTAATGGACGTGAATCTTACAAATGAAATCGAAGCAGTATCCTTTTCACACGATGGCCATATTGAAACACGTATGTAACATAGCAGCGATGGTGAGGCATGTTAAAATCTTTGACCAGAGAGCCTATTTTCGTGGTTAGTCTGCGCTTGACCGCGCGAGTGTTGCGAGCAGTTCGGCAGTACTCGTCGAGTTGAGCAGTACTCAGTCAGTAGTCGTTGAGAGCAGTTCGGTTGTAGTTGTCATGTAGTTCAGTTCAGTAGTGGTCTGGTCCTGTCACGGTCGCGAGCGGGACGCAGTCGGGGAGCGCCGACATGGCATTCTGGTCAAGATGCTGAATGAGGTATATTGTTAATTAAGGTAATCATCAGATAATTTAAAGTTCATTTATTGTAATCAATTTCCAACAAGTGCCCCAATAATAATTATGATTTCAAAAGCAATTTTATTGAACTAAATTTCGTTCCACTTCCCTTAAACAAATTTCAGTTAAATTACAAAAAAAAAGGAATATTATTATTTGCAATGCAGTTCCTCCAAGCTGTGCGCAAGAATAAGAGCAGAAATTTGACTAGCAGTTACAATGAGGTAAGAATTTAATTCTGATTTGCACAGGGCCAAAGACTGATATTTCGGTTTAATTGAATTTTCATTATCACTGAGATTTCATTGGCACTGAATTATTTTTCATTATTTTTGTGGGAGCTTACACCAGAGTCAGATTGCGAATTTTACATTTTGTTGCCTTTGTCAGTACATTTCATTGCGGGAGGTTACACTTGGGTCCCATTTATTATTAAATTTTTTATTTAAATATTTCTGTGGGGACGATATTGCTTCTTGGCTCCATTTTTATTAAATATTGTCTTTTTTAAATTTTTGTGGGGAGGTTACACTTAGCGCAATGTCCATTAGCATTTCTATATAATATTTTCTTTTAAAATTTTTGTGGGGAGGTTACACTTGGCGACACCCAGTCCAGGATCGTATTTCATTGAGAGTCTTTTGAACAACAGTCAGATATCTGCTCTTATTTGCTTAGACATAATTAGGATTTGGCGCTACGCTTTTACTAATCTTGTGACTTTCTTTCTACAGGTCAACGGCAATTCGTTGCTCTGTTGTATTTGTGTGTTATTTTTGCATTTGTGCTTATTTGTTTTGTGAATATTTGTGACTATTGTAAAAATGCCGCGAAAGACTGTGAATAGTATATCGCGAGGTATTACGAACGAAACTACCGGCTCAAACGACTTTACCGATAGGACATGTGACACGAGGTGTAATGATGACAATCCTGCGTTCACTAACAATCAGTGCATTACAACCACTAATGATGACTTTTATCTTAATGAGGAACAAACGAACTCAATTGTCTCGTCTGTTAATTTGACGACAATTGATGACGCGGAGCGGTCTATAGTAATGAGTGCTGCCCAGCTTAACACACCCGATTTGGAAAATTCAAGTAATGTACCGAGAAATTTTTCTAATGAAAATGGACATTGTACTGAAAGTACGACTGATCTATTTAACTCCGAAATCGTGTCTGACAGTGTACATCCGACTGATAATCCTTTTTGTGAATCGCAGAATGACCGGATGGTTACAGAAAACGTGACAATTGTAGGTACACTATCAAACAACACAGAGAATGGAAATGCTAATTTTGGCTCGGATCCAATTAGGGCATTATTGCTACAAATTCTTGAATCAAACAAACAACAGAATGAAAAACAAGACAGTCTTAAAGAAGATCTCAAACAACAACCTAGTGAACAGGTCAGACAACAGAGTGAAGATTTCAAACAACTTAGAGAACAGAACAAACAGTTTAATGAAAAATTAGACAACAATTCCAGACAGTTAAGTGAACAAATTAGAGCCGTTGCCGCGCAGTGTCACGATACTAAGGAACAGTTGCGCGTGGAAATTGAGGCTTGTTCAAAAAAAAGCAGCGAAGAAATTAGGTCTGTTGCTCAGGAATTAAGGGAAATGCAAACAGCCGCAACAGAAACACTTAGAGCGGAAATTAGTACAGTCGCTAAACAATGCTCTGAAAAGGCTACACAATTACGCGACGAGTTTAAAGCAATGACAGCAGAACTTTCGCGCACAATGGATGAAAAGATTGACGCGAAATTGGACCAACAAAACACTCAAATTGACGAGCGTTTTAATCAGCACATAGAAAACAGTAATACGCGTTTCCGCAAATTTATTCAGGATCAAAATAAAGTAAAACGTCAGGTAATGGAAACAATCACTGCACAGAGACAGGAAGACAAACGTAAATTGTTCGCGAAAGCGAAGACATACGTAGACAACAATATTGCTACAGTGTCCGACGAAATTAATTCCATCAAACAGTCGAACACAGAATTACGTGACGAAATTTCTGATCTTAAATTAAAAACAGACACATACACAACAGATTTTCAAACATTGACCGACAGACTCGAGCAATTAGAACTAACACAGGATTCCGATGTCGTCAAAGCTGATGTTAAAAAACTGAACGAAACTACACGTAAATTGCAAAAACAGATCAATGCCACTGACACTAAAACCGATGATCAGGTAAAAATACTGACTGAAAAATGTGATGAATTGGCCAGTCGTATTGACGTTATTGAAACTACTAATGAGAATAAATCAGACGATACTGCACCGGTTTCATTTAACCAAACACCTGAATTTCAAAATTTGCAGCAGACAATTAATGAGATCGACTCGTCTAACAACACGTTGCGTAGAAAACTGTCGAGTTTACAGCAAGAACTAACAGAGATGAAAAATATTTCAGTTAATAACACACCACAACAGACGCCACTTAGCGAACATTTGTCAGAGTCACGCAGCGCGTATGATTTGAGCAATTTACAGAGACTATGCGACTTAAAATCCGAAAAGCTAGGCGAGTTAAAATCTGAAATGACACAGACAAATAGATTCTCACACAAACGTGAACGTGTTCTCAAATTCAGAGACGATAACGTTGATTACGAGCAGTTTTTATCCGTAAGAAAAACTAAGGAATTTAATAATGACAGAGCACAGATACACGATTTGAACTGGATACGTCGATTTATTTTTGTACTTTCACTGCTATTACCTGTAACGCAGAAACTAGCTTTGAACTGGATACGACAATTTGCTCTTGAATTTTTACCAACATTTCGTGTAATGCAAAAACTTGAATTAGTATGGATACAGCAATTTATTTCTGAATTTTTACCGGCATTGCCTGTAAGGCAAAAGCTGAAAAGTATTTGCAGTGCGTAATAAACCTCAGGGGATTCATTACACTTTAATGAATATGTGCCGTAGCGAGCATAGGGCCCCGAGCTGTAGTAGTGCTGTTTCATCTTTAGTTTTCTGCACTGCTGCCTTCTCTTCTACTATCCTTTATATCTATCAAAACCCCTCTTTAACTATTGCTCTATTTAGAATTAAGAATATGTAACGCAAACCCAATAAGACAAGTATATACCGAAAGTGACAGTTCTCTTTAGACACTCCCGAAATCACAACTACCAGCGTAATTTTAATAACTGACAAAATTTTAATCATCAGTATGTGTAAAATTATCAGTAACAGTAAACGCATTTTGGTAACAATAGACATTTTTCTCCACAACAGCATGAAAGTCAGCCGCTTAGCATACGTAACCAACAATGCAGTCTACAAGGTCAACCAAGCTTTAATGTTTCGCCGCGTGCACGTATAGTCCCAGCTACAACAAATAGTAGCGCACGGCAGCAAGGAAATAACTACGTACAGAAAAAACAGTATTTCAATCTCTATCGCAATGTGCCGTATGGAAATGACTATCACGACATACGTAAAATTAATTAGCACAATTTTCAGCGTACATTCAATAACACGTCAGATAGAATATGATTAAATACAGTACAGGTTGCATATTCCAGTAATGTAAGCAATACTTTTGAATCACAGAATCTTATTCACGAAAATGTTATTTGAAACATGCTTTGTTGAATGCTCCACTTTTATCGCACCCAGATCTTACTAGAAATTTTTCCATTGCTACCGACAGTTCCAACACCGCTTTAGGCGTACACATTTTCCAGGAAATAGAAGAAGATGGTTCTACAGTAATTAAAAGCATCGCATTTGCAAGCCGCATTTTGTCACCTGCTGAACGAAATTATTCCGTTACAGAATTGGAAACATTATGTGTTGTATGGGCTTTCACGAGATTTAGGCATTTTCTTTATGGCAGACATACCACAGTTTACACAGACCACAGAGCGATACAATTTTTATTTTCAGCTAAATTCACACACGACAGATTAAGCAGATGGAAACTTTATTTACAGGAATTTAATTTTACAATAGTTCACATTCCCGGTACGCAAAATGTTATAGCAGACGCACTATCGCGTTCTCTCGGCAACAATCAGCAAGACGTAGCAACCAACTTCTGCAAAACAAATTTCAGTGTCATGTACATTCAGCAAGTTGCATTTGAAAATTTTATTTCATCGTCATTACAGGACATAGCACAAGAACAAAATAAAGACAACGTGTGGAAAGAAATTAAACACCTTTGGCAAGATAAGAATAATGTTACGATTAGACACCATTACACTGTACGCAATGACATTCTGTTTCGCCGCTCTCATCCAGACAGCAACAATTGGTTATTATGTATTCCCGACGAACTGGTTAACAAACTAATCTGGTATACTCATTTAAGCTACGCACATTACGGAGCAAGAAAATGTTTTCTTATACTGAGACAGAACTGTTATTTTAACAACATGGAGAAACGTATACGACGAGTTTTAGCGTCTTGTAAAATTTGCCAGAAAGCTAAATCAGACACCACTTCACATATTCCTCCTTTATATCCCATTGTACCTGTTAAATTAAGACATATGGCCGCAGTAGATATTTTTGGTCCGATTCCGAGAACTAACAGAGGTTTTTGCTACATCTTTGTCGCTGTTGAGCTCACTTCAAAATTTGTTACTTTCACTCCGTTACGCAAAGCTACTGCTAAAACTGTTTCGAAAGCATTTGTAAAACATTTTCTATTTCATGTAGGGCATGTGATGAGAGTAATTTCTGACAATGGATCTCAATTTCATAGTAGCGTATGGACACGCATGTTACGAGCCAGAAACATTTCTCCGATCTATATATCCAAGTACCATGCTTCTTCGAATCCTTGTGAACGATTAATGAAAGAAATCGGTAAACTGTGTAGAATTTACTGCCATAAAAGACATATTGATTGGGACACACACATACACTCATTCCAGGATGTAATTAACTCCATTCCAAATGAATCCACTATGCTATCTCCGTCTGTTATACTGAAAAACGTTGAACCACCAAACAAAATTAAAGAATTTATAAATTTCCCTACATCTTGTCGCTTACGACACCACGAAATAATTGACATTGCGCTGAACAACATCAAACGTGCCGCAGAGCGCCGGAGAAGACAGCAAAAACAGGTTTGTACACGCCGCGACTTTCACGTTGGACGAAAATATTAGTACGTACACACTATTTATCCAGCAAATTAAAAGGTAAGTGCAGTAAATTTGAACTTCTATACGCAGGTCCATATCGGATTCGCAGCATCCCTCACCCCAATGTTGTACACGTCGAAACTTTGAGAACCAGAAAATCGAAAGGCAATCACCATATCTCAAACATTAAACCGTTTATTGAATGAAATCACTTTATGATGTAACATGCTATGATGCCATTTACTAATGCAATTATTTCACCTGACTAATTACTGATGATTATCGTATTTTTTCTTGGCAAGTGCCCGGCAAGGTAAGGTTAGCAGGTCGCTTTTCTTGTCGTTACACATCAGACCATGCACATTTTCCACTTTTTTATGTACGATTGTATTCCAGTTTTGTCTATATGCACTGTGAAATAGTTAAGATATAAAACACACCAGTCGACTTTGACATTTTTTTGGCCTTATGACATCTCAACATCGTGACTTTTACATTTTTTTTTGCTGCTGCATTGTGATATTCCGTGTACATTTTTGCCTTTGAACACTGTCTGTGCTTTCGACATATTACGTTTTCTGTCATGTTATGCTGTATGCTTAATTATATTACCGTTAATCAGTAATTACTTAGTGGGTATATGATTTAAATACAAGACGTTATTCTCTATTCATCAATTTCAGAAAGAAATGATGCGTGTAAGAAATAAATTCAACAGAAATGGGAATTTCACCTACGGAATAAACGATAGAAGATGCAATAACTTTATGAGGAAGAGTAAATGGATCAGGATTAACAAGCATTAACAAGAATATACTATACTCATCGTAGAATAGCAGTCTTAACTAATTTTTTCTTTCAGAATACAAGGTGATTGATGCAGGCTGTCAGACAGAACTACACATCTTAGTTTTAGTGATGAAATATGCTAGAGATAAGGAATAGTTGTATAATGAGTAATGAAGTGATATTTTTGCAGATGATAATGAATACTGATGAATAATGATGAAGAATATGCTATTATGAATAATGAAGTTTTTCTTTACAGGTGATGATAATGATGGAGTTATGAATAATGAAGTGATGAATAATGAAGTTTTTTCTTTGCAGATGAGGATAATGTTGAAGTTATATGTTTATGCTATGTAGTTATTTAAGTATTTGTTGCAGTTTGTTTTGACAGCAGGTGTTATATTGCATAGTAGGATGACGGAAAGTTTTGGAAAGGACAGCTATGGAACACATTTTATACACATTTCACTACTTGTTAATTCGAAGTTCACTACTTTTCAGCATAGTGTGCGTTTCTTCTTTCAGGTCAATAATCCATTTTGTATTTTTTCCAGAAGTTTTTCATGATACATACTAAACCTGTTACTTATTATACCTGTTCTAGTACTTGCATTTTTTTTTACCCATTTGTGTCTATCATTTATACATGTGATCACATTACTGCCTTGTTTCACAACCTTGCTACAGCTGACTCATGACGAATGACGTTACACATTTTTGATTTACAGGAACAACCCACTACCAATTTTCTTTTCTTTTTTCTCTTCTTGCTTTGTCTTATAATTACCAAACGCAATGCATTGCTAACAAAAAAAATGTATTACCAGTCCCAAATAGTGATACCAGTTTGAGAAAGTTCTGAATAATACTGATCAACTCTGAATAGTATGTCACTTCAGTAATGATACAAAAAATATATATAAAATAATGCTTTGTAACTGGCTAATAACTGCCACTGTTTATTGTAATGATACTACTTATAATGCCCATGATTATTAATGCTATGACTGTAATTAGCTGATTTTTAATAATGACTTCGTAATGATCTGAATAATACTGAATGATGAACAATGTTTTATTCTATTCAATACTTGATGGCCACTGAGTGCCAATAATTAATGTCAATCAATGAATTATGTTATTAATTATGCCATTAATTAGCTCTTGTTTTCAATGTTGATACTTTGTAACTGGAAAGGAATGTGATTGTTTAATAATGCTTTGTAATTAGGAAAAGGCTAATGATTATTACTATATTGAAATGGCAAATAATTAATTAACGATGCCATACTTTGTAACCGGAAAAGAATGATTGTTTCATAATGTTTTGTAATTAGGAAAAGGCTAATTATTCTTACTATATTGAAATGACAAATGATTAATTAACTATGCTGTACTTTGTAACTGGAAAAGAATGTGACTGTTTAATAATGCTTTCTAATTAGGAAAAGGCTAATGATTATTACTATATTGGAATGACACATAATTAATTAACTATGCTATACTTTGTAACTGGAAAAGAATGCGATTATTTAATAATGCTTTGTAACTAGGAAAAGAAGGTTACTGATTCTATGTAAAACAATTAATGAACATTTTTCTGTAATACTACATACTTGGTACAGAAATGTTCAATCACTGGGCTATGAATGCCCCAAACTACTAATGAAAACTGCAATTGTCAATATTATGTGACTTAATGTCCTTCACCTCATGAGCTAACTACCCTGAATTACTGCAATGTCCATTTGTCCTGTCTATCCTAGTGATCATGGAGCACTATCTTTGGTTTTGCACTAATTCTACGTTGGTGTGCCTTGTAAGAGCGTGGTGTTGACACGACATGCTGTCCACCACCGTGTGCGATGAAGACGTTATTATGGTCCCACTGTTTGGTGTACCTAGTGTACTGCCAAAATGAGAACATGGAACATTAGTACGACAGTCCAGTGTCTTGGCTACACTGGTAAATTCTGATGGGAAAAGAACTTCAAATTGTGTCACTTGGTGTTGTACTTCTGTGGAAAGATATGGACTTTCAGAACAGCTGTGTGCAATCTAAAGTGCTACAACCATGATGCGATCCTTCCCTTTCCTATCCTGATTCTTGTCACATAGTGAAAATCATTTTTTGCTAACATTATTTATGTTCATGGCTATACATTTTTTTTTGATTCGCTGAACTCCAGTGCGAGTACACTTGTGTCACTTGTCGATATGATTTTTTGCCATTATGTTTATTGCAAAAATGCCTAAGACATTTTTTCGATTTGTTCTCAAGTACAGTATGTGCACTCTCGTCTTTTATATTGTATATACATTTTTTTTATTATTTTATTTTAATGATATGTTCTGTACTACAGTGCATGTGCACTTATGTTGTGTGTTAATATGTTTTCTACTGAACTTCAGTGCCTGTGCACTTTTCTCATTTTTCAATATGATTTGTACTCATTCTGTATATTCAATACTTCAGTGCGTATGCACTTATGTCATTTGTTACTAATTGTATATACATTTCGTAAATTGCTAATATGTTCTCAACTCCAGTGCGAGTGCACTCATGTCACTTGTCAACATAATTTTTTTTGCCAGTCTGTTTATTTGTTCTGAATATGTTAAAGAAATTTTTCAGTGCCTGTGCACTTTATCTGTCAAATAATTTTTATATACATTTTTCTGATTGGCTACTATGTTTTGTACTCACTTTGTCTTTCTCTGATATATTTTGTACTCGGTGCATGTGCACAACATTTAATTTATGTACTAAATTTGGATATTCTGTAAATTGTAAAAATTTCTTGCGATGGCAAGTCCAAATGACTCACCATCGCTGCCAAATTTTTGCCCCCCCAGTGGAGGGTTATGAAACACGTATGTAACATAGCAGCGATGGTGAGGCATGTTAAAATCTTTGACCAGAGAGCCTATTTTCGTGGTTAGTCTGCGCTTGACCGCGCGAGTGTTGCGAGCAGTTCGGCAGTACTCGTCGAGTTGAGCAGTACTCAGTCAGTAGTCGTTGAGAGCAGTTCGGTTGTAGTTGTCATGTAGTTCAGTTCAGTAGTGGTCTGGTCCTGTCACGGTCGCGAGCGGGACGCAGTCGGGGAGCGCCGACATGGCATTCTGGTCAAGATGCTGAATGAGGTATATTGTTAATTAAGGTAATCATCAGATAATTTAAAGTTCATTTATAGTAATCAATTTCCAACAAGTGCCCCAATAATAATTATGATTTCAAAAGCAATTTTATTGAACTAAATTTCGTTCCACTTCCCTTAAACAAATTTCAGTTAAATTACAAAAAAAAAAGGAATATTATTATTTGCAATGCAGTTCCTCCAAGCTGTGCGCAAGAATAAGAGCAGAAATTTGACTAGCAGTTACAATGAGGTAAGAATTTAATTCTGATTTGCACAGGGCCAAAGACTGATATTTCGGTTTAATTGAATTTTCATTATCACTGAGATTTCATTGGCACTGAATTATTTTTCATTATTTTTGTGGGAGCTTACACCAGAGTCAGATTGCGAATTTTACATTTTGTTGCCTTTGTCAGTACATTTCATTGCAGGAGGTTACACTTGGGTCCCATTTATTATTAAATTTTTTTATTTAAATATTTCTGTGGGGACGATATTGCTTCTTGGCTCCATTTTTATTAAATATTGTCTTTTTTAAATTTTTGTGGGGAGGTTACACTTAGCGCAATGTCCATTAGCATTTCTATATAATATTTTCTTTTAAAATTTTTGTGGGGAGGTTACAATATGACCCTGAATTTATTGCTTCACTTTTCTCTGTCGCTTACTTTTTTACGCCGATATTTTTGGAGAATTAACAATAGCTCCCAATACATTTTGTCACATGTGAGTGACCTCTTCTTCATTGCTCAGAAAGTGGGAGGCAGATGTGCTCAGACAGAAACCAAGATCTTTGTCACTAAGCTCTACTGCTACTTCAATGTCCTATTTTGAAACTGAAAGCTCCAGTGCTCTTCCGGAAAGGTGACAATAATCTAAACGGCTCTTTCATTTGAAAACTTCGTTACTAAGATGTTGATTTGAACACTGATTTTCTGTGCCGGAATACGAAATACGTGCCACCTTGTGAAACTTTGAGTATGGTCAGAGTTGTAAACAACGACAAATAAAGATATTTTTCTACTTTCACATTATTAGAGATTATTTTTACTTCCACGGACACAGAAAAATTAGCTATGGAGACTGAAAATGGGTACAGGAAGTTAATTGATGATGAGAGGAGAAAGTTCTGAGAACCTTTCTTTCATCGATGTTGCAAAAGTTCTAATGATAAAGCAGGTTCCATTTTTAACCACTTTTCTCATAAAAAGGTATAATTTGTTATTTCTTGAGCTGTGAGACGAAGTTATGGATAGTAGTGCGAGAAGCAGGATATCTCTGTCTTTCTCTCGCGGTGTCTGAAAGGTTAAACTCGCTCGTAAAAGGAAATATTAACGACATAATGTCACAGGAGAGGCACACTCCTTCTCCTTTTCTTTAACGCCCGGCTACCGCGGGAGAAATGTCTTCATCCGATTTAATGGCCACCACAAGCATTCTTCTCACTTTTAGCCCTGCACCCTTCTAGTTCTCTTTCTTTCTATATACCTCGTTCCCCCTCGCCTCTCGATCTCTCTCTACCTCTCTCTGTTTCGCTCCCTCTCTCTATTTCTCCCAAATTTTCCTGACTCTCGCTCTCGTCCATTCTTTCTCCCTCGTTTCCAGTTTCCTTGCTCAGAACGCCACGGTTCGCCGAATTTATTTCCCTGCCTTCTACCCCTCTTCACCATCACTCCCCCCCCCACCCACGCCCACCTCTTCACGCCTCCCCACCCACACTTTTCTCAGCTGTACCCCTGAGAGCCACATCTCATAGTCGAGTTTCGCGGGCGATGCAAAACTCCTAAATGGTCTTTTCGCCTTTGGCGGATTCCGGCCCTAGATGCGGGAGCTGGTGTGAATACGCAGACAACAGCCTGCCAAATGGAATATTTATGGATGAGCCTCGCAGGGGCCAGCGATGGGCTTCTTCGCGAAGCGGGGCGTCCCTGGAGCCGCGAGGCTGCGAATTTGCAAGTTACAACAATTCTGGCGGTGATTCATATTCATGTCCATCTGGGACGGCGGTATTCAATACTCGTCCCCTTCTCCCCGCGTGGTTTCCATTGATATAGGCGCTCCCTACGGGCAGAAGTGCGTAGAAGCACACGGTTGGGGCGGCCTGAATAATCGGCATTGTCTTCAGCTGCGAACTTCGCGACGATTCTTAAGCGATGGCTATTTAAGAAAGACCGAGTTTCAACGTGATGGGTCAGTATGGAACTCTTTATAAAAATTTCACAAAATGTATGTACTCGATTACCAGCTGGATGAAAACTGTTTAATAAAGATACTCAGAAATTTCGTTTTAATATATATCATTGACTATTAAGAATTCTATATTTCGCTGCTTTCACGACCTACTTCTTCTATTATTTTAAGCTTAAATCTTCTGTTTTATCATTTCATATATCTTTCGTTGTTACTGACTGTTAGTCGCTAACATGATTAGTAATGTCCTCTTAGTACATTCGATCTGTATCTGCGACTAAACGAAATTATGTTTCATTGCTAAACACATTCACTTCTTTTATTTTTCTGAACATTCTTATACATGCATATTTTGCTTATTATTGTATGTATATTACAGATAGCTGATAAAATAATTCTAAATAATGTTATTTGTTTCGTCATCTATGTGTGGCGATATTGTACGTCGTTGCTTTACAGTTTCTCAAGGTATTTTCATTCTGTCGTCACCAGACTAGTTTCGCTTTATTCAGGTAAAACACCATCACTAGTCTGTACTGAAAGGTATTTACAATTTGACTTGTTTTTCATGCCGAGAAACAGTTCGTTAAAAATTCGTAGATTTTTTACTTACGGCGATTTCTGCTTGGTTTCCCACCTGCATCAGGAAATGCACTTTTATTTACAAAGCATCGTACGAGGTGGTTCTGCAAATGTAGTATATACCCAATAAGTTTCCACATCTGCTATTTATAGGGTAAAACAAATTTTCTTCGTTTATTTGATGTATACCTTATTTGCGGCCTTTTTTATTCATTTTTACTTGTTTTGACGTTAGCTGGTTTTTGTCTTATAATTGATAAAATGTAGAAACGTACTACATAAACTAAATTTGTTGAACCGCTGCTAATGATGCTGTGTAAACAAAACAGAAAATCATATTGTCTAAATTTCTCTTAAATTTCAGTAGGTTTCGGAAGAAAAAAATGTTATACGTAGAAGCTACTCCGGAAGATGATAGTCCAACAGCAAATAAATTAGCTCTAAACAGGAAGTGCAGCTGCGTGAGCTCTGTTTCTTGTTTTAAACATCGGTTTTACAACATTCAGCCATCTTCAGAGTGAGCCGATAGACTGAAACTACAGTATTATTCTTGAAGAAACAAGTTTGCCAAGATCGCTAGTAATTCTTTTTATTACTATTAACGGAATCGACAGATGTACACTGAAATTAAATGTCGTGTGGTGCCGGCCTGTGTGGCCGAGCGGTTCTAGGCGCTTCAGTCTGGAGCCGCGTGACTGCTACGGTCGCAGGTTCGAATCCTGCCTCGGGCATAGATGTGTGTGATGTCCTCAGGTTAGTTAGGTTTAAGTAGTTCTAAGTTCTAGGGGACTGATGACCTCAGAAGTTAAGTTCCTTAGTGCTCAGAGGCATTTGAACCATTTTGTCGTGTGGTCAGGGCCTCCCGTCGGTTCGGTCGCCTGGTGTAAGTCTTTTGAGCTGACGCCACTTCGGCGACTTGCGTGTCGATGGGAATGAAATGATGATGATAAAGACAATACAGCGCCCAGTTCCTGAGAGGAGAAAATCTTTGACCCAGCAGGAATCGAACCCGGGCCCCCTAGCATGGCATTCCGTCGTGCTGACGCTGTGATCATCGGAAGTTGTAACTTTATTAGATGTATACGCTTTTTGCAATGTCACTACATCCTACGATGACAGCGTAGATCTGTCGACACCGTTAATAGTAATACAAAGAATTTCTATCGATCTTGAAAACTTGATTCTCCAAGAATAATGTAACTCTAATATCGCCCCAAACTACTGACACAATGTGAATGTCAGTATATGAAATTATAGCACTTGGTCCGTCATTTTAAACCATGGATACACAAGCACCAGAGACGTCGATTGGCGACAATGAAGATGCACAAATCGAACTGTGGTACGCGTTGGATCCGTGCTGGGATATCGACATAATATAACATTATTAACTACAGTGTAGCGATATTTTTGCGAGTTTAATAAAGGAAGCGCCACATTCCATAACTTGTCCCCGTTGACACCGCTGTCTCTGTTAACTAAATTTTTCGCTAAACGAGTTTCAGCTACTTTTTCACCACCGACTCCCAAAAACAAGAAGTCTACACTAGAATTTCGCGTAGACTGCTCCGCCGCAGCCGATGTATTGGGCAGTAAGAGCTGGGTGTTCCTATGGTGGTGTAAAGTGGCTACCGAAATTTGCTTGGCATAGAATTTCATACACATGCCACCATGGTTTCAACCTGGGGAAAAAACATGGGATCTGGCGCTTTCGTTAATAAACTCGCAATGACGTCGCTACAGGGCAGCTTTTAAAGATACGTCGATATCCTACCATGGAACAGTTTCAATTTATGAATACACTTTTCCACTGATAAACGATTCGGGCGCTTGTGTATCTGTGGTTTAAAACGACGGAACGAATCTGTCAGTCTGTCTGTCGGCTCAGTCTGGAGATAGCCCGAAGTTAAGCTGCCGAAGTATCAAAGGAAGAAGAAACAGTTTGCGGTGCTACGCTTCCGAAATGTAATTGATCAGCTATAGCGCCGCAAAAAATGAAGGTGAGCATAGTTCTAAACATCTTTGTGTTTTTGGTTTTAGCGTCAGGCTTCTACTAGTAAGTTAATATAAGTCGCTGGTACCACAATTACGGAAGAATTTGACAGTTTATCGCAACACTTACGATTCTATGTGGTACTTTCCTCACATTTCTGTCGAAACTAAACTGTACTTATTTGTCTTCTACGTTTTCCATATTTGCACGCACATTTCGTTGCATAAATTTTACATGTTGGGAAGTGTACGTTTACTCTATTCTTTTGCTTTCTGTAGAATTGCCAACTTCCTCAGAGTGTTCTTCTGACGTCATTTAACTGTGTTACGACGACTGCACCGTTGTACACTTATCCTTTGTTCCCTAAGTGGGTTTTTATCTGTCAATGTGTGGTGGAGACAAACACTGTAAGAATGGGGTACGATGGGCGAGAAATCGCTAGCAGTAGTCTTCAGAGCACTCTGTCTATCTCTAACATATTTGATACAAATGAAAAGATCTTTTTTAGTGTATTCGGAAATTCGTTTTCGGATTCGTTTGTTGCGGCTAGTGACAACTGCCTGTCCCGTGTCAACCTTTTCATCTCAGAGTAGCACTTGCACAACACACCTTCAATTATTCAATTATTTGTTGCTGATATTCCTAATCTCTCTTCCTCTGCAGTTTTTACCATCAGCTCAACCAGGTACCCTCATGTTAGTCCCCAACACACATGTCCCATGGTCCAAGCTCGTTATTCTTAGTAGCGTTATCCACAAGTTCCTTTCTCCGCCGTTTTAGCGGGAATATCCTAGTTTCTTAACAAGTCACGCAATTTTCGCCACCCTTCTACAACGTCATGTCTTAAAATCTTCTATTGTCATCTTTTGCATTTATTTCCGTAGTCTGCGATCCACTAACATAAAATTGTGCTCAAGGAACACATTTCTCAGAAAGTTCTTCCTCGTATTAAAGCCTATGTTCAGGCCAAGAAAACAATCTTTGTCTACAGTAGTCGTTTCATGTCCTCTTTGCTTCATCCATCACGTATTACTTCACCTCCAGGTTAGGAGAACAACTTCAATACGTCTACTTCTTGGTCCCCGATTTTGATCTTCGTTTTATCCTTAATCTCTTGTCTATCAGTCCTCGTTACGTTGGTGTTTCTTCAGTTTGTCCTGAGTCCGTACTGTGTGTACATGTAACTGTTCATTAATATAGCCGGTCCTGCAATTCTTCCTGAATTTCACAGAGATTGGCAATGACATCACCGAATGTAATCGTTCATATCCTTTCACCCTAATTTTCAATCTCATTTCAGAAGCTTCTTTTATTTTCGCCATTTCTTCTTCAGTGTATAGACTGAGAAGTAGGGGCAAAGGCTGCATCTCTGCCTTTACAACCATTTTAAGCTGACAACTTCCTTCTTGAATATCCATTCTTAGTCTGCCCTTTCGGTATTTATACATATTGTGTATTGACTACCTTTACATGTAGCCGACAATCACTCTTCTGAAATTTCAAATACCTTGCAACGTTTTTAACTTTATTATGCGTTGGATGATCATTCGTCTTTCCAATACTTTATATTTTTCCTGAACCAATTTTGCTTTAACTTCCCAGCTTTTCCTATGTTCGCTGATGACCTCGATGTTGAGCGCCCATAACCCCCCCCTTTTCCTATGTTAAGTTGCTGTAGGTCTCTCTTTTCGTGGATGTTTCTCCCTGAATCACACCTATACTTGAAAACTCCTGAGCAAAATACTCACTAGGCTAGACCTGTTAACACTTTAGGCGGAATGTGGTCCAAGGATAATTTCAGATGGACTTTGAATGTAAAACATATCTGGGACTACAAAATTGGCGACGGTTCAAACCCGGGTCCGGCCATCCTGATTTAGGCTTTCCGTGATTTCCCTAAATCGCTTCAGGCAAAAGCCGGGACGGTTCCTTTCAAAGGGCACGGCTGACTTCCTTCTCCATCCTTCCGTAATACGATGGGACCGATGACCGAGCTGTTTGGTCCCATACCCCCCAACCAATCAACTAACTGACCAATTAACAACTTTTAAACACTTCATATGAGTTCTACAAACGTTACATCAGACTGTAGCTATCGTATCTGAAAACTACCTGTATTTTATTAATTCATTTATGTCTTTCATAACTTATTCATTACGCAGATGTTTGTCAGAACATCGTATTCTCCACATTACCGTACCAAATGAACACAGCATGAATACCTCATATTTTGTCTTACTTGTTATTTTATTTAATGATCAGTTTACTATTTTGCCAGTAACTGAATTTAAATTGCTGATTGCATTTAAATCTTTTGCGCTATTAAAAAGCTGCGTTAATTTTAAAAGTGATCAAACGCACGTTTTAGCGGACACTACAATTGAAAATATAAAGTGTGAATAATTGCTTAAAATATTTAACACTAGTCTGTGGTCATTTATTGCGACCACACTTGCGAAGGAATGCTGACTTACTTATTTACCAACCAGCTGTTACTTATATTTAATGTAAATGATCAGAATGCGACCGAATGCTTATAACATTTCTTTCATTTCAATATCGTTGTTTATATATTAGTTTGGTGCGGGTAACTGGTCATATTGAGTCAGTTCATGTCTCTAGAACTTGAGAACGATGTATTTTTGATGTTGATGTCATTCAGTCGATGGAAAAGCAGACTAGTGGAACACTGCGGGAATGAAGTGGAGACTGGGACTTTACGAGTGTAGAAAATGGTTCAAATGACTCTGAGTACTATGGGTCTCAACATCTGAGGTCATCAGTCCCCTAGAACTTAAAACTACACTCCTGGAAATTGAAATAAGAACACCGTGAATTCATTGTCCCAGGAAGGGGAAACTTTATTGACACATTCCTGGGGTCAGATACATCACATGATCACACTGACAGAACCACAGGCACATAGACACAGGCAACAGAGCGTGCACAATGTCGGCACTAGTACAGTGTATATCCACCTTTCGCAGCAATGCACGCTGCTATTCTCCCATGGAGACGATCGTAGAGATGCTGGACGTAGTCCTGTGGAACGGCTTGCCATGCCATATCCACCTGGCGCCTCAGTTGGACCAGCGTTCGTGCTGGACGTGCAGACCGCTTGAGACGACGCTTCATCCAGTCCCAAACATGCTCAATGGGGGACAGATCCGGAGATCTTGCTGGTCAGGGTAGTTGACTTACACCTTCTAGAGCACGTTGGGTGGCACGGGATACATGCGGACGTGCATTGTCCTGTTGGAACAGCAAGTTCCCTTGCCGGTCTAGGAATGGTAGAACGATGGGTTCGATGACGGTTTGGATGTACCGTGCACTATTCAGTGTCCCCTCGACGATCACCAGTGGTGTACGGCCAGTGTAGGAGATCGCTCCCCACACCATGATGCCGGGTGTTGGCCCTGTGTGCCTCGGTCGTATGCAGTCCTGATTGTGGCGCTCACCTGCACGGCGCCAAACACGCATACGACCATCATTGGCACCAAGGCAGATGCGACTCTCATCGCTGAAGACGACACGTCTCCATTCGTCCCTCCATTCACGCCTGTCGCGACACCACTGGAGGCGGGCTGCACGATGTTGGGGCGTGAGCGGAAGACGGCCTAACGGTGTGCGGGACCGCAGCCCAGCTTCATGGAGACGGTTGCGAATGGTCCTCGCCGATACCCCAGGAGCAGCAGTGTCCCTAATTTTCTGGGAAGTGGCGGTGCGGTCCCCTACGGCACTGCGTAGGATCCTACGGTCTTGGCGTGCATCCGTGCGTCGCTGCGGTCCGGTCCCAGGTCGACAGGCACGTGCACCTTCCGCCGACCACTGGCGACAACATCGATGTACTGTGGAGACCTCACGCCCCACGTGTTGAGCAATTCGGCGGTACGTATACACGGCCTCCCCCATGCCCACTATACGCCCTCGCTCAAAGTCCGTCAACTGCACATACGGTTCACGTCCACGCTGTCGCGGCATGCTACCAGTGTTAAAGACTGCGATGGAGCTCCGTATGCCACGGCAAACTGGCTGACACTGACGGCGGCGGTGCACAAATGCTGCGCAGCTAGCGCCATTCGACGGCCATCACCGCGGTTCCTGGTGTGTCCGCTGTGCCGTGCGTGTGATCATTGCTTGTACAACCCTCTCGCAGTGTCCGGAGCAAGTATGGCTGGACTGACACACCGGTGTCAATGTGTTCTTTCTTCCATTTCCAGGAGTGTACTTAAACCTAACTAACCTAAGGACATCTCACACATCCATGTCCGAGGCTGGATTCGAACCTGCGACCGTAGAAGCAGCGCGGTACCGGACTGAAGCGCCTATAACCGCTCGGCCATAACGGCCGGCTTACAAGTGAAGAGCTCAAGGGATTGAGCCTGCAGACTTCGTGTCGACTGCTTGAAGAAGACAGACCTGCCTGAGGTAACGTGCCTGATTCAGTCGTATCGGTAATTGATTCTAGCAGGTGAATGTCCGCTACCATTCAGAAGAGACTTTATATCTCGAAGGGTCTGGATGTGCTCCCAAGTAAGGCTAACTTTTGCCGCTTTATGTACAGAACTGAGAGCAGACCGAGTGTGAGTTACTATTCTTTGTATCATTTGTATTTATTTGTGAATCATTATGTTGAAGTTTGAACTATTTTGAGATGGTGGATCTCTCGTGTCCTGTGATCTCGAAACTGGCTTAGTCTTTTCGTATCTTTGATGGCTACTAAGTTTAGAAATTTTGCTACCATTTTCGTAACGCTCTCAACATAACTTTACTGAATTTAGTAAGGGTATTTTCTATCTCTGTTGTAACTGAATATCGTAGGACCACTTCCATTTTATTTTAGATGTCCTTTCTTGAATGAACATTATTCAATACAAATATCTGTAGTTTACAGACGTTGGAATAGAAGTTTTTTATTAAATTATTCGTTTATCTTTTATTTTATATGTCTGTGTATTTTATGAACTAGCAACTATAGCCCGTGCATAGACTATTGGACTGCAGGATCAGAGTTAAGGGGTTATTATTTGCAGCGAATTAGTTGTGAGGGGGTTGGGGCATGAAACCAGATGTGCGCCACTCCACCCTATGACTACATCGAGCTATTCTTTTAAATGGATTTGTGCGTAGCCCACTTACCCATAATTCAAGTAACCACAGGTAAAGACGCATCGGGTTTGCTCGTATGACCTGCTATTTAGAAGAACAGCAACCGTTAGGTACCATCGGACGTTCGGCGTAGTCGTGAGCTCAGGTAGTCGTTCCGTATTGCACAAAATATTGAAATGTTTTACAAGAACTTCTCTCGAGAACAGTTCCCGTAGTTTTTTCGAATAGCTGCTCAAGTATTTAGTATGATCGAAACCACATATTAGCGTGAAAGTATTTTTTTCAACGTTCAAATGACGAAAATCGAAGCTTAGGAGTAGTCTTACTGAGGTTCATCTGATTGAAACAGTTCGTTTGATGACACATCGTATCACTCCAAACACCGAGGTGTTGCTTTTAACTGCTGTCAAGCTGTGAAATGAATTACGACGATACTCATTGTTCTTTATTTGTTTGTTTGTCAATATGTTATGACTCTACCGGACAGCAGATGGTCAACCGCTGTTCAGTCGCCTGGCTAAAAAATGGCTCTGAGCACTATGGGACTTACATCTACATCTACATCCATACTCCGCAAGCTGCCTCACGGTGTGTGGTGGAGGGTACCTTCAGTACTTCTATCGGTTCTCCCTTCTATTCTAGTCTCGTATTGTTCGTGGAAAGAAGGATTGTCGGTATGCCTCTGTGTGGGCTCTAATCTCTCTGATTTTATCCTCGTTGTCTCTTCGTGATATATACGTAGGAGGGAACAATATATTGCTCGACTCCTCGGTGAAGGTATGTTCTCGAAACTTCAACAAAAGCCCGTACCGAGCTACTGAGCGTCTGTCCTGCAGAATCTTCCACTAGAGTTTATCTATCATCTCCGTAACGCTTTAGCGATTACTAAATGATACTGTAACGAAGCGCGCTGCTTTCCGTTGGCTATTCTCTATCTCTTCTATCAACCCTATCTGGTACGGATCCCACACTGCTGAGCAGTATTCAAGCAGTGGGCGAAAAGTCGTACTGTGACCTACTTCCTTTGTTTTCGGATTGCATATCATTAGGATTCTTCGAATGAATCTCAGTCTGGCATCTACATTACCGACGATCAACTTTGTATGATCATTCCATTTTAAATCACTCCTAACGCGTACTCCCAGATGATTTATGGAATTAACTGCTTCCAGTTGCTGACATGCTATATTGCAGCTAAATGATATGGGATCTTTCTTTCTGTGTATTCGCAGCACATTACAATTGTCTACATTGAGATTTAATTGCCATTCCCTGCACCATGCCTCAATTCGCTGCAGATCCTCCTGCATTTCACTACAATTTTCCATATTACAGACTCTCGATATACCACAGCATCATCCGCAAAAAGCCTCAGTGAACTTCCGATGTTATCCACAAGGTCATTTATGTATATTTGAATAGCAACGGTCCTACGACATTCCCCTGCGGTAAACCTGAAATCACTCTTACTTCGGTAGACTTCTCTCCATTGAGAATGACATGCTGCGTTCTGTTATCTAGGAACTCTTCAATCCAATCACACAGTTGGTCTGATAGTCCATATGCTCTCAGTTTGTTCATTAAACGACTGTCGGGAACTGTACCGAACGCCTTGCGGAAGTCAAGAAACACAGCATCTACTTGGGAACCCGAGTCTATGGCCCTCTGAGTCTCGTGGACGAATAGCGCCAGCTGGGTTTCACACGATCATCATTTTCGAAACCCGTGCTGATTCCTAAAGAGTAGATTTCTTGTTTCCAGATAAGTCATGTAAGGCCAGGCAAATACAACACCTTCCATGAAAACCCTGACATGATAAGCAAATCCGCCAGTATGTCACATAGCTCCGAATAAATCCTGACATTACATTAACCAAAGTAATACGATCAACGAGTGAGCAAATGGAATACCACAGACTTACACAAGAACGCCTAAATGCATGTCATACCTCCCCACCGTGAAACAGACGCAGTTCCGAGGGAAGAAACGAGAACAGAAGCCGAGAGCATAACCGTGTTAAGCTAGAGGGCCCTATGATAAAGGACAGACAACCTCATCATCGGCTGACCGGCGGGACCACCCCCCCCCCCCCCAGCCCATGTTAAAGGATAGAGCCCTCCAGAAGAACAGTATAGATCTTACGATAACACTAAAAGGGCCACACTAGCTGCAAGTTTTAGCATGAGACTTTTTCGCGTCTCTGTTACGTTCCAAACGTTGAAAACGTTGCACCACCATGAAAAGTATAACGTTTCTCATTGGATGGACAGAATTTTTGTAGGCAGAGCTTAAGGTTAACATTGAGACCGTGATTGGTCAGTTGAAAACACAGCCAGATAGATTTTTTTAAAACCAACTTCGGTAAATTGTACTAAGGAGAAGTTAGGAGAGAGTTGCTTCCGAGACGGCGAGCTGTGTGGAGCTACCCAGGCCGCCACCCCTTGACGAACACCGACAAGGTAATGAACGCACACGATGCAGCATAAAAGCGCATAACACTTCACTTACAACTGCAGAAGTTTCATCTGTTATATCCCCTTTTTACGTAATACTAGTGTCGATCGTCAATTGCAGCTCATGGTATTCACATTTGCTACTTGAAGTTAAAATCTGAAACGCGATGATTTTTCTGTTATATAATTATTGAGAAGCCACCTCAGCCACTGTAACTTACGACAAGTTAAATAAGTAATTAAAGATAACTGAGGGTCACTGTAGACCATTTTTGACAGTTTTCTCTTTTATGAAACTGAATTTAAACCTAGATTATAGATGTGATATGGCATAGGTCATCCTTCGATCCATTTTAGAACTTGGAAACCCATTCAGGGAATATTCGATCACATTTTTGTTGAACGCAGTTGGTTTATATCATCCTGTATTAATATATTTCCTTTTATCAATAGTGCAATTTATAAACAATGTTTTGTGAGTAGAATAAAATTTCCAATGGTAAACTTAACTGCTTTTTCGACGTTATTTTACCAGCTAACTAAAAATAGGAAAGCCTTGAACCCCTTCCACTAAATTTAGTTAGTATTAAGATTCTTTTACAGGGAGTGCAGTGGAGCTGAAGCTGAAATCATTAAGTATGTGATTATATCATCGCTAGTCTCACTGAACTCTTCTGAACTCTACATGTCATGTGTGGTCTGGCGCCTCCTTACAACCAACAGGTCCCAGGTTCAAACTAGTCAATTCCCTAAAAAACACGGTCAGAGCGTCATTGCGCGAAAGTGGTAGGGAGACACGACTTAGAACAAACAGACACCATGCAGAATGTTAGAGAATGGCGACCCTGCCAGGATGGTAAAGTACCATGACTGAAGGTTGACCACATGCCTAACTAGGTCAAAAAATATCCTGTTGTAAAATTTTCGTAACAAAAATTTTTTTCTTAAAGTTATACATAGTCGATAACAGTAGCTGCAGCGATAGATAGTAAGAAAGTATTCAATAGAAAGTGAGACATTCTATCAGAGACAATAGCATAATTGAGTTATGAATTTTAATATTGTTACAATTAAGTTTTCTCTCCAATGCAAGTGCCCAGGTGGGGGATACATCGTTGACAAGTTGGTTCTGACCCAACAAGTAAGTGAATGGATTGTCAGTCTTGGGTATGATAAATGTCAAGACGTGTGTGCAAAAAGTTTATGAAACGCGTGAGATCGTTTGACCGCATGTTGACGCGAAGTAGGGCGCGTGAATTGCTTTTAAAACAGAAAATAAGGGAATCAGAAAGATTAGCAATAGCAGATCGAGACCTTGACCGAATTGAGGTAGAGATACAGCATGAAGACGGACAGAGAATAGAGGACAGTACAATAGTCGATGCAGTATCGCGAGAAATAGGACAGATAACGCATCATAACGAGGATAATTTACGCCAAGGCACATAAAACCTAGGTCAGCATACGACAGAGCAGCAGGAAAGTAGAGAGACAGCCGATGAGGATTCTGGCTTGAGTCTTGAATACGTAGAACCCATAGTACAAGTAATCAGAGCTCCCTCACCACAGAGGACAAAGAATTCGAGCAGAAACATGTCACCTCACGGTTCAATGCAATCGGTTGCGAACCAACACTTGGGCGAAAACACAAAGCGTAGGACGTCGGAAGAAAACGCAATGGGACCCACCAATCTGGCAGAAATATTACAACAAATTACGGAAACCATGACAAGGCAAAATAAAGAAATAGCGAACCAAATTCAGATTCAGAATGCAGAAACCACGAGACATATAAGTGAGATTAAAGAACAAAACAAACAAACAAAATCAGTTACACCTAAGTCATATTGAAGACGAGGCAAAAGAATCTCGAGAAGTGATAGGAAACTTAATAACAGGTCACAATCAATAGAGAACAGGTACAGCGCGTGAAATTGTTGACAACAGTGTGTTACACAAACGTATCACAAAAGCAGCGCTGAAAAGATATGATAATCGCATAGTCAAAATAGAAGCGCTAATGAAACAACAATTTCAGAAATTGCGAGCAGAGTTGCAAATCATTGAAGAGCGAAGTGAACAAGATCGAACAAGCACTGAGTCTGCAACCACATCCGTATCTGTAACAGCACTGGAAAAACAAGCAATTAACGAAGATATTATGCATTTACTATTCCAATCACAGGCGGAAAGTACCATACGTGAAATGAGACAGTCTGGACAGAAAAAACCCGTTTCGAAATTCTTGATGAACAAATGGCACCAAAAGCACATACAGAACCACAAATGTATGTTTTAAGACAGTCTGGATCGTGCAATGAAGCGGCAAGGTTAGCCAGACAAGACACCCAACCAATACCTGACAATGGAAAGCCAGGTCGCGAAGAGTACAGTGCAATGCCTTTCTGCTACACGTTCACAACCGATGGAAGAAAATTATTGCGTACCACTCCAACGATACTACGCAAGGCTAGGCGAAAGTTACAGTGGACAATATCCAATGGATCTACCACAACCGGAAAGAACGACGGGAGAAATGATCAGAAACAAAAGTGGCAAAGAATCGCGAATTTCATATGGGACTATGACCAAGTACGACAACGATCATTTCCTCACAGTCAGAAAATTTCATCACTTTCGGGAAGGAAACTCATTACATCCACGAACTTTTATTGATCAAATCCGAGTAGGAATACCAGAACACTGGACGCTAGCGCACAAATTAGACTTCATATGTGCACACATGTCAGGAACAGTCGCAGAAACCATGCAAAATGTTGCAGCGACATGACGATCGTACGAAGATTTCTGAGAGAAGTTTCTCTCACGATATTGGTCCAGCAAAGCACAGAACAGAGTGAAGTACGAATTATTACAGAACCCATATTTTGAAAGGTCAGGAGTCAAGAGTCCCGTGAAATTTTTCGAAGTAATGGCAAAGAAAAATCAATGCTTAGATGTACCAATCAGTGACGGAGAGTTGATTAAATTATTCGCGATAAAGTTACCATTGAAATACCAGCAATCATCAGTAGGTCGCGGAGGCAATGACGTCGAAGCATTTAAAGGAATTCAAAGAGAACAAGAGTTCATATTTTCGGGAGATGACGCAAGAAAGGGACGAAGCGCACGTGAAAACGAAAGCAAAAACCAGTGGAATCCACAAGACACAGTTCGAAGAAACAATAATTACGAACCATATGATAACTTCGCACCAAGAATCAACTATATATTTCAACAAAGAACCGGTTATGGATTTAGAAGAGAATACGGCAATAACTACAATTCACCCAGGAACGGCAACAACTATTACAGAGGGAACAATGACAACCGGAACGGGTATTGGAGAACCAATAGACGAACAAATTATCAACAAAGAAACCATTATCAACAAGCAGAGTAAGAAAAGAGATTACAGATAGAAGAGGTGGAGGTCGGACCACCAAACCCCGAAAAACGTTTGAAATGACAGCTAAGCGCCCATGCCAAAGAGAATGATGCGCCGACCCAGGATAAGTGCAGCACCTTGAACAGAGAAGAAGGAAGAAACAGAACCGCAGGGACCAGATGAAAACGAAGACAAGAAAATAACAATATCGCGTTGGGGCGAAATTAATTGGGAGAATACTGACGAGGAAGATGAATTACGAGAGGCATGCACAACGAATGTAGGAGGAAAGGACGAAGTAATGAGTATTGCAGAGCTATTCGAGATGGAAACCAGGGAAAGCGAATTCAATGAGGATAATGTGCAGTCGACAGAAGTTGAAAATTAGTTACTAGTGGGCACACAACCCAACGTATATAATGAAGGAAGATATGAAGCGATAATTAGAGCATTTAAATGCGATTATGTGGAAGTATCGACGAAGAAGGAGAAGATAGACGAAGATGAGGAAAAAGTAGAGGATATTGAAGAAAGCGTAAATGAAAGAAGAAATAGAGAAGAGGAAATGAAAGAGAGAGAAGCAACAGTAGAAGCTTATCCTACAGAAAGTTCGAATTCACAGGGGAAAATCCTGAAAAGACTCATGTAGGATTCTGTGGAGGATACGTTGATGCAAGAAGAAGAAGAACAGAACCAACCCTTTCAAATTCAACCATTTGTGATGGCCATGGTAAAGCATATCCCAGTCAATATTGTAATTGATAGCGGAAGTGCACTGACCGCGATCTCAGAAAATTTATTCATGCAGTGTAATGCCAATGGGGAATTGCCAGTTCTGAAAACACGTAAGATTAAAGTAAGAGGTCCTATTAGAAACAATGCTGCGGAAGTTACGAGACAAACAAGGTTAACTCTTTCGTGCCAAGGTCAAAAGATCGATGGCAACTTCGTGATTATACTTAAACTAACTGTATATTGGATTATAGGTGCAGATTTTTTAAATGAGAGACGAGCGATAATAGATATGGGGAGAGGTAGCATAACATTCGGGAATGTCACACTTCTCTTTGAGCAAAAGCTAAAATCCGAAGAAATACCACTTATAAACAAACAATTAAGAATGATGTGAGATAAAGAGGATGAAGAATTAGAATGGTATGCACAAAAGGAGGAATCGCCTCAACTCATGTTAGAAGTCCATAAAGAAATCGACGAAAAATTGCAAGAAGTTCAAGGTATTTCGGAACACATTAAAGTACATAGCGTATGTATGTTCAGCCATGGCAGGGGCCCTCGAGCTCTTATCAGTGATGTCAGAATGACGTCATATGGTGACGTTATTGGTAAGAGTGCTGAAGTGTCTTATCGGTGGCGTCATCAGATGACGTCATGTGATAATTGTCATGACATGCCTTATCGGTAACGTCATCAGATAACGTCATGCGATAAGGGTCCTCACATGTCTTATCGGGACGTCATCAGATGACGTTATGTGATAAGGGTGCTGAAGTGTCTTATTGGTGACGTCATCCGGTGACATCATGTGATAACAGTGTTGATATATGTTATCTGTAACGTCATTGAATGCCGTCGTGGTTTTACGTGGCGTTGCAAGTTGTAACATGTTTTTTCCTATAACTTATGAACTTATGTTTCAGTTTCTGTTAAGAGTAAAAAATTAGTAATTTTCAGTGATGTGACGTTTTGGCCCTATTGTTTGTACCATTGATAACATCCATTGTTGTTTTGCTGTATGCATTCTAGCCTTGAGGCAAAGATTTTAATATTTTGATTTTGTTTTAGAGAGGTCATTGCCTTCAAACTCTCTCTCTGTTCCTCTGTCTAACGCGCGCGCGCGCGCACACACACACACACACACACACACACACACACACAAGGTAAGAGACATGTTGAAACTTGTGTAGCTGTTATGATCAGAGTCTATGATATCTTTGTATAAGATAATGCTAATACATAAATATCACCTCATTTTCGTACAAGTATGTCACTGAATATGGCTCAGCGTGGTATTGCTAATGAACTGCATCGCAGTGCTAGACGAGTGTTTCCTAGACGATCAGTCATTACGAAAGGACTTGATGATTTACATTAAGGTGATTTGGTAGAAATGAGAGATTATTCTAAATACAATTCAGGATATAAGTACATACTAACAGTCATTGATGTATATTCTAAATACGCTTGGGCAGTACCTTTAAGGACAAAAACTGGGGCTGAAGTATCGAGAGCTTTCGAAAAAATAGTAAGAGAGTTCCTGCATTACTACAAACAGACTTGGGGAAGAGTCTATAAGTCTAAAGTTAGATCTTTAATGAAGCGTTTTAGTATCCATCATTATTAATCTGAAGGCTTCTGTTGTTGAAAGATTTAACAGAACATTAAAAGGACTGATGTTCAAAGAATTTACAGCTCTAGGTTGTATACGATGGGTTGACCTGCTTCCACATTTAATTGATAAATATAATAAAACAAAGCATTCTACTATTAAGATGAGGCCATGTGATGTTAAAGATAACAGCCTTCTATCTACAGTATATAATAAAATACAGAGTGTCGATAAGTCCAAAAAGAAATTTAAGATAGGTGATTATGTGAGAATCAGCAAGCATAAAGCAGTATTTGATAAAGGTTACACTCCAAATCGGTCAACTGAAATATTTAAGATAGTTAAAGTTGAAGAAACAAATCCAAGAACATATATAATACAATAAATCACATAATATTACTGGCTCATTTTATGGATATGATTTACAGAAAACTGACTATCCACATGCGTATATTGTAGAGAAAGTGTTGAGGAAGAAGGGAAAGAAGGCATTTGTGAAATGGTTAGGGGATGATAGAAAACACAACAGTTGGATTACTATAAAATGAAACGAAATTTATTACATTGCTGTACAATGTAATACAAGTCATAAACACTATTCAGTTCTTCATAAAACGATGACGGCAGGACTTGTGAGATTCACATCACATACCATTCATTAATATAGAACAGTAACAGATACCTTGAGTTAATATCTGCAGAAATCTGTTCTCACTGGCATGTTTTACTAAATGCTCACACATTGAACTACTGAACTAACAGTCACTATCACAGTGGAATGTTCACCTTACAGTCACTACATTCACGACACAAAATATGATATTGATGATGCACTTGGAAGAGCACACAGCAAAACTCGATGTCGGTATCACTGATGAAGTAGAGATGGTGAGAAGTCATCTCTCTTCTTTCTTGTAGAAGGAAGGCAGGTTAATCATCCCAACAACATCAAGCCAATTACAGTCTACTCTTTTGTTGAGGGAAGCTGCTAAGAGTAGAATCGATCCACCATTTTTGAAGCAAGTCAACATTTAATTTTGCTGTTGTGGGTTGTGTCCTGGTAATACCCATTATCATGCGCAGTGCATGCAGTGATGGACATCCCTTATCTTCAATGTTGATGATCGTAAATGTAGGTAGCAGGTTCATTACCCAAAGTATTTTTCTGTACCGTTAACAAGTACTGATGTTTGAGGCAGAATAATAGAATGAACTGTCTGAATCACATATTCCAGCGGCACCCCAGGTGAATATACCTCCAGCTGGTGATGATGACTGCTGAGCCACGCTGCTGTTTTCGTATCCAGCTCTTCATAGGGTACAGTGCAGTTTATTATGTAGTATCCTGTGGAAAATAGACTCTTATCACCCAGTAAATTGAAAGCAATTTCTTTAAACATAAAGACATTGCTCGTCGTTTTGAAGCCCTGACAGTCAAAGATTACAGTATACATTCTGACAAATATATTTTGCTTGCATGAAGTGAAGCAAACTGAAACTACTCTGTGAATTCGCTGTATAAATAAGCTCCAAAATTGTTGGAAGTGATGATCTATGATGAAACAGATACTCTGAAGCACTACATTGACCGACCTCTTCGAACAACCTCAAACACGTGACAAAATACGCTCGAAACTTGTTGGAAATGATGACCTATGATGGAACAGATACTCTGAAGCAGTACATTGGCCGACCTCTTCGGATGACCTCAAATGTGTGATAAAACAGACGCAGTAAATTAGTACATTGACTCACCTATTCAGATAAACTCATACGTGAGATGAAACAGTCGCTGTTAATTAGTACATTAGCTGACCTATTCAGATAACCTTATACATGTGATAAAACCAACGCAGTTCATTAATACACTAGCTGATCTATTATGCCTGTCATGAAAGCTGTATTTGACTATGATAAATGATCTAAGCATGATAACTCCTTTAGGTTCTGACCTCTACAGATAAAGTTCTAAGGTCCTTCACTCCTCTCATGTCAGTGGAGCATGCTACTTTTCTGATGTAAATGATCCCAGTACGGTAACCTGTTTATCAGCTGACCCACATGGATAATCTTATACACATTGCAAACAGTGTAGGAGGATGTGAGTGGAAGTTTCAGTTGATATCAGGTCTTTGACTCCATAGAATTTTTAGATATTCAAATCGTTATCAGCTCATTTGACTATATAAGCTCATCTTCAGACAGAGGATTCTGAAGTTGCCAAGCTTGTGGCTGTGGTGTGTGTTGTGTACAGACAGGACGCTAGTTTGTAAGAAGACATCTGCTACAGAAGAAGACAAAATGTAAGTACTTGCAACTGTATCACGTACAGTAAAGCATTCACATTACAGTAAGTGAACATAATTTATATTTCAAGACAGGAACCTTTCTTTGCGGAAATTAAATGATCTTGGCAGTGGAGCTGGTCGTCAGAAACCGATTACACGAGCATCCGCTCTTCCATTAAATAAAGAATTTCTTGTGGTGGGAGCAAAGCAGGTCAACACACCATTTGGCCCATCTGTATTAATAGAACTTCAAAAAGAATAATTATTTTTACCAGCTCGGTTCTCTGACATGTCTGAAGAAGACTTAACGTTTCTCAATAACGGAAAAGTTCGACTGTCTTACAGTGGTAGAGTTAATGGAATGAATACACTTACTTTCATCACATAATCTCATTCATGCAGTAAAAGTTCTGTAAAGTTATAGTGTGACTTAACCTTAATTTTTATTAATAATTGTAAATAAATGTACTATATTTATGTGAAGAGTCTTTGAATTATATTCACAGAAGTTTATAACACTATAGAGAATACTAACCATCACTTAAGTCCTGTTAATATATCGAAATGTAGAGAATTACAAAGTTTGCAGGCATGGGAACATTAAAGTAGTTGATCATTACAGTAAGAAAAATGATAGTTGCATAGAATATTTTAAGAAGGAAAATACGTTTAATTTCACATTTAAAATTAATGGGATTTATGAAAACAGTGAAATTTACAAAAAGGTCATGAAATTGCTTAATGGTGTGTTTGTAAAAGGTGAACATTATTTAGCATATCAAAGATATGACAAAACTGAATGTGAGTATGTGAAAGAGCTGTATATATTTAACGACAAGGAGAGTCATGTATATTATTTCAAGGAAATACTGTACATTTTACAAACATGTGCAAAAACTGCATCTATATTTTGTGATTACGATTATTCGGAATTAGAGAGCAATTTAAGATCTGATTTTCAAAATCGGGATATAAACTGCAGTTACTCAAACTGTATTCATATACTTCTTGGTATTGATCAGATACATGAAAGTGTAATTTAATGGATGAGAACCAGTTAAGGAGAAGAAGAGGAAGTGATGGTGGTGATATTGACTTAGAGTGGGCTGACAAAGAATCAGCATTCCAAAGACGTCTATGCACTCGTTAAATATATAATCATAATATTCAAGACCCACGAGAATTCCTTGATAGATGTTTTAATTTATTTAGAGCAAAAGTTCAGGCACAGAATCGTCCTCTAAAAATCAATTGTAGTCTTGAATGTACATTTATAAAACCAACCTCTGCTGAAGAACATACTATTCATCTTAACAGTCAGAACTAAGACTATTTTATTTCAAGTGATACAGAAGCATGGTACATAGAAAATGTTGTAGAAAAACATATGAAAAAATTTGATGCATTTCAGAAGCTTGGTTCATGGCTAGCTCTAAAGGACATTGTGAAACTCTGTGTAAACCTAAATGAGAATAGAGGTTTTCATGCAGGAGAGGATGTTGAGTTGCCTGAATTTATTAAAAAGAAAAAAGCGGTAATTAACATAGAGTCTAATGACAAGAAATGTTTCAAATGGGCTGTATTGTGTGCACTCTATCCTGTGGAACAGAATAAATGCAGAGTGTCTAGCTATAAGAAATATGAGGATAAACTTAATTTCTCAGGTATTACATTTCCAATTGAGCTGAAACACATTACTGTATTTGACGCTAAAATTCCGAGGGTGTCTGTAAACGTGTATGGTATTCAATATGATAATGGCGATTGGATGATACTTGGAAAGGAGGTTGATCCTAA
Source organism: Schistocerca cancellata (assembly GCF_023864275.1). Classification (NCBI taxonomy): domain Eukaryota; kingdom Metazoa; phylum Arthropoda; class Insecta; order Orthoptera; family Acrididae; genus Schistocerca; species Schistocerca cancellata. The sequence continues at coordinate 527,689,221 of NC_064632.1, forward strand.
TAGAGAATTTAATTTTGTACCTGTTTATGTAAGTAAGAAAAGGTGTGAAAAACACGTAAACCTATTAATACTCCAGTCTGGTTTGTCAAACAGTTTTCATTTCTGTTGCATTACTACTTACTCGTCTAGTAAGATCTTCACTTACAAAACATACTCAATCAATTCACTTTTGTGAAAGATGCTTGTGTTACTTTTATACTGAAAAGAAACTAAAGATTCATATAGAAGATTGTAACACATTTAAAGCTGTGAGAACGATAATGCCAAGTGAGTAAAATAAAATTATAAAATTTGAGAATTATAGAAATAAGGAAATTTGCACTTGGAAATAACTCAACAGGTTTTATAAAATATCACTTTATAGATTCACTAAATTTTTTAGCATGTTCATTAGAAAAGTGTGTTTCTTATATGGCTCAAGACAGATTAGAAATTACAAAAAAATTCTTTAATGATGGAACTGAATTTAATTTAGTCTGTCAGAGAGGTATCTTTGCGTTTGAATATATAACTGAAGAAGGGAAATTATTAGAAACACATTTACCTCCAAGAGAAAATTTCAGAAGTTTGATTACTGGTGAAACTGTGACTGATGTAGAGTATAGATGTGCTTGTGATGTATGGAGAGTTTTTAAGTGTAAGACTTTTGGAGATAATTCAGATATATACTTGAAATCAGATGTTCTTTTATTAGCTTATGTATTTGAGAATTTCAGGAAGTTGGGTCTTGACACTTACAAATTAGGTCCTGTACATTGTATCACATCACAGGATTAGCTTGGGATGCTCTACTTAAATCTACTGGTGAAAGTTTGGAATTAATAACTGATGTTATAGAGTTCATTGAAAGAGGGATCAGAGGAGCAATTGTTCACTGTTTGCATAGACATGCTGTGGCAAATAATAAGTATATGAAAAATTATGGTTGTTCTAAAGAAGACACCTTTATAGCATACTTTGATGTAAATAATTTGTATGGTAGGACTATGATGCAGCGTCTACCACTTGGTAAATTTAATTGGTTAAATGAAGATCAGGTACATGTTTTTTATGTAACAAATGTATCTGATGAGGCAGATGATAACTATATATTAGAAGTTGATCTGGAATATCCTAAGGATTTTCATGCTTTGCACCAAGATTTACCCCTTTGTCCTGAGAAAATGAAAAATCCAAAGAGTAACACCAAAGCACCGCCTAGGCTTACGTGTACTCTGTATAATAAAAGCCGATATGTTATTCACCACAGGAACCTGAAGCAGTGCTTGAGTTCAGGTCTTAAAGTGATCAAAATTCATAGGATTCTTTCATTTAGACAAAAGTCTTGGATGAAACCGTACATTGAGATTAAGACAATGAAGAGGGCAAAGGCTATAAACGATTTTGAAAAAAAACTTTTTTAAGGTGATGAATAACAGTACATTTGGTAAAACGATGCAAAATGTACCAAAAATGGGTGATGTTGGATTGACAACCTCATGGCGTGGTAGGAAGTGTGCTGTTTCATTAATAGCCCAACCAAATTTTAAGAAGAGAATCATCTTTGATGAATCACTAGTAGCTATAGAATTGGCTAAGACATCAGTACTGTTTGACAAGCCAATTGCTGTAGGCATGGCAATTCTAGACATTTCTAAAACATGCATGTACAACCTTCACTATAATTACATGCTAAAAAAGTATTCGCCAGCAATGGTGAAAATGTGTTACACAGATACTGATATCTTTGTTTACCATATATCTACAAAGGATCTATTAGAGGATATTAAACCTGATATCA